>NW_028278676.1:0-634663 GCF_059751315.1 Micrasema longulum | reverse complement strand
TCCGTTAAGATACGGGCACCGCTGTCCTAGGAAACCCTAGCTTTAAGGCCAACATATCACATATATCAATATCACCTATAATATCAGCAATTACCTATGATATCACATATATTAATATATAAGGATTAAATCCAACTCTACCTTACTCATACATAGATACTAAACAAAACTTATTGAGAACATACATAGGTACCTAAACTTTTAGTTAGTACACTATTAAATATTAAAAAATCATTTTATTGCAAACATGCAGTTGTGTAATAATTATTTTAAAAAATTGTAAAAATCGTGCAGTTTTGATTATTAATTAAGTCACCAAACAGGATATCTCTTAAATTTGTCTTATCATTCTACCTCCTATAAACATTTTTAATGAAAGTTAATATTTCAAATAACTTCGCATTTAAAGACTTGAAAACAAAATTGTTATCTTTATTTATTTCAGTACGGAATAGTTGAGCATTGTCACCCTGAAGAGGACTCCATTTCTCAACACCCAGTAAGACTTCTATCTGTGTACATAACGCTGAGCTTCGTGGGGGTGGCACTGCTTCTTGGACTCATGTGGTCTCTTATCCGTGATCTTGTTTTGATAGGAAATTAAATATTACGCAATTATTAAGGCAGCCTGGGGCACCTGAGGACATTTGCTTATGATAATTAAATTAGTAGTCACGAAGTTTCCTCTCAGAAGTGTTAAATAAGAATATAATATGTACATTTATAGAGACATAAATGCCCTACTGTGAAGTGTTTCTCATTACACATATTGGAAGGTTATTAATGATATGTCCGCACTATAATGTGGACAACTAGAAAGAACAATATGACTAACAGCAGGTTCATATAGAATAAACCTTCGCTTTTAAAACGTAGAATTTTGGCATGACCAATATTAATTTATTGGAATAAGAGGGTGGGTCAATCGCACAAACATACTTTAAATGTATTTTGTGTACATAAATACATGATTTGTTGGTCACTACCGATTGTATTTTAAGTGTTGATCGTTAATCGATACTAGATAATAATATAGAGTTTTTAAAAAGTAAACTAGCGGACTTATTGATGTTTAAGATGTACTTATGTATATACCTATGTCCTACATCAAGTAAGTATTATGTACCTTATACCTACTTTTTTACTAAAATATTAGGTGATAAAAAATATTAAAGACTGATGGACACAAAATAAGGAAGGTAATTGAGAAATAGTTAAAAATAAAAGTTAATTAGCTAAAAAGAAATTAACATAATTGAAAACAGTATTTTATAAGTAAGTGCATGGTAAACTATTTGACTTGTAATAAAACCATTAATTTTATTTGAAGTTTTTCTAAAGCAACCCAAAACCCCTCACAAATCACAAATGTACTTATATTTTAATTGATCAACTGGACTTTATTTAATTTTAGATTCTTTATTTACCTAGTCTGGACATATTAAAAAAAAAAAATCCTATTTGTGTTTAAAATAATGTTTTGTGTACTGGTATTATTATATAATATTTAATTTCAGAAATACTAAGATGCAAGTTGTTAGATATTTTTTAATGATGTAATAAACAGTATGAAATAATATTTTTCTTTT
Source organism: Micrasema longulum (assembly GCF_059751315.1). Taxonomy (NCBI): domain Eukaryota; kingdom Metazoa; phylum Arthropoda; class Insecta; order Trichoptera; family Brachycentridae; genus Micrasema; species Micrasema longulum. The sequence goes on along the minus strand of NW_028278676.1, from coordinate 633,074 downwards.
ATTTAACTCACAATTAAATTATGTATGTATAACATTTCACAACTTTTAATGAAAAATGCCCCAACAAATTATCCTTTATAAATAAAAACTTTGAATAGCAGAAATGAAGAAATTCAATTTAGATGTAAATCTAATTTTGTTGTAATCTGTTGGAAAGTCTGACGGGAAAAAAATATCTGAGGGAAAACATTTCTGAGAAAGGAATATGGAAGTCTAGGCACTTACAGGGCTTAAGTACTGTCATTGGCTGGTTCAAGCGGCCACTTTACACACTGTGTAATCTATAAAACATTCACATTTCCTCAACTCCTCCGTCAGTTAAGTTTTGTGAAGTAAAGGAGCTGAAACCTTTATCATGTGGGTGAGATTCATCCGGCTGAACCAATTCACACTTTCTAGGCAACACCTGAAAACAATTTTAAATATTTTTACTTCTTATACCAGGTAGTTAATTCAACAATGTTTTGAGTGTGTCAAAAAGTTTGCAGACAGGCTGAATTTCTTCCCTAGGGAGTTATTTATATCAAATTTGCTTACAAGTTTTGTATCTCTGAAATTACTCCGCGTGTGACGTCTCTAGTTCTCTTTCGCTTCTTCTCAGTCAGTTTTGCGGATTGGTCTGTTGATGGTAAGTAAATCAGTTGCATGAGACTGCTGCGAGAGATTGCATAGATTTATATAAAATAGTACTTTTAAGCAGCATGTTGTCCAGATGTTTATTAAAATTTATGTTTATAATTGATAATTTTTATTTGTTTATTCTTTAATAATATAACATGATTTCACTTTCTATTATGTAGTACCCCAACTCAACACAGGGCTCTTGGCCTCATAGAGTTAGGGAAACGTTATTATTTTTTTTGTAATATGTATTTTTATATATGGTTAAATAATAAAATTTAAAAAACTGAAATCTTCCACAACTCTCTTATCATTGGTTGATTTATATGAACTAGTGACGTCAATGAAAGTAGTTCGTTTTGATAAAAATATTTTTTAACACTTTCAACACACATCTTACTTTTTTAAGAAACTTTGCCGTATAATTTAATGCTCTAATTTTTACCACGTGAAATATTTTTTTTTTGTGTCCAAGGCTGAAGTTCCTCATTGCCATCCAGACAAATTGAAGCATTAAAATAAACGAAAAAGGTAATGGTAAACAAAAATATGAACCTACTTTATGGCTCATTAATAATTAATGTTGGTGAATGCGTATTGAATTAATCAAGATTGCTTATTAAAAATAAATATAAAATCTGATTTAAAATTATTCTCACTCTTGTTATTTATTTTGTTTAAAAATTTCAATTAAAATAATAAATGTTTTGATGTTAAGATTTTTATAATAAAATATATCTTTTGCTTGGGTCTAAAAAAATCAGTGTTTTAAATCACAACATTACGGCCGAGTAATTTTACAGCTATTTTGTGATGTTATAAAATAAACTGTTTGAGGTGTTTGAATCAATTTTCAATAAAAAAAACACTACCACATATGTACATGTATGTGTATTTTTTTTTATATGATAATTTTTTAATTGACATCAATACTCTACAAAATGTTGACAAAAAAACGACATTCGCCCTTTTAGACCCACCAAGACACAGATATATATGTATCAACATCATTTTATTTTCTGATCATTTTAGAAACCAGTTTGTTAAATTTACGAAAGCCATATTTTTAAAACAAAAAATCAAATACAGCAGACACTTTTTATAATATTAATATTGTATTATAACAATAAAAATTCAATTATAGAACTGGTGGATCCCAATCCAGGGTGTGAAAGCTGATTGACAGAGACAATTATAGGCTTCCTGGAAAATGTGTAAAATTTAATTTCCAACCATTTTCACATTCTCTCAAAATGAAATACTTCAGTATAAAACAACCCTTAAAAAAATTGATGTCAATCTTCCCAGGAATCGAACTCGGAACCTCAAGCATGGTAGACGAACGCACCAACCACTACACAACGAGGCGGATATTTCTCCACTCAATTTCTCTTTCAAGATTTTTACTTGAAAACATTTATCGAATCAAAAACACCCGTGCAGCATTTGGATTATATTTCACAAACCGAACTGTATTTTTCATCAGCCCGGACACGGACAACGTTTCACATAATGTATATTGTATTTTAGGAAATTTATAAATTGCACAATATTTAGATAACGATGTACATTTTTATATTCTGGAGTTGCATTTTTTTAATATCTATATTTTTTTTTATTCTTTATATAAATAAATACAAGAAAAATAACACGAACAGAAATCAACTGATTAGACCATTTTAAATAATAAATACAATCAACAATATCATATTATAGTTAAGGCTTTATAGTTTTATCATTATTTAGAAATGAAAATTTCTAATTTTGATGGTAAAAAAAATATTATTATGTTACTCCATAAAACACATTAAACAAAAAAAACCTGTCATATAATTTTGATTACTGTTTTAGGACCATCTGACACAAAAACCCTTTTTTGATAAAAAAAATTCAAAAAAGGGTTTTGTATAATTTTTATAAATCGAGTAAGAACGAAGAATAATTTCGTTATATTGGTATGACTGGTTAATAAAAAGTACTCCATAGAAGACGGGTGAATGCCCTTTCGGTGCTAGAAGAAGAAGAAGAATAAATAGCTGAAACAGAAACAAATAGAAGTATGTGATATAGTAAATCGCGTAAATTTAGCAAATAATTCTGTTTTTTAGACAAAATCGGTACGCATTTGATAATTTAGACTAGTTATATTAAATCTCGGATCTCATTATTGATGTAGATTTACTCAAAGTGACCCGATTGACATCTAAAAAAATGACGTCCGCTTGTAGATAAATCTGTTTTTGACATAGTTGTCACTAAATTTAACTGAGAATTTTGTGCAAATGTATGATTAATTTGTATTTATAATTATCAACGAATTGATACAGTGATTTATGCGTTTTCAGGTGTTTTCCTACATGCAAAAAATGTCGAATATGACAATGGATTAATGACCAAAGATCTAGTTTCGGTGCCTGTGTAAGACTGGACCTTTATTAGGAAAGGGAGTGATATAAATTAGCAATGATGAAAAGTGCAATACCTAAAAAAGAAGGCAAAATGAGGATTCGAGCATTCCCGGTAAGATATGTTAAATTAGTTTTTTATTCTTGTCAAATAGGTTAGATCATTCTTTGCCACTGACCTTGGTTTAATTCCAAATTATCTTCTTTAAACTTTTTCCATCTAAATTAAAAAACACCAATGACGGATTTTTATGTTTGTGCTTCTACTAACCAATATTTATATCCGCTGTTGCAATCTTGTTATGAGTTAAATGGTGTATTATGAGAAAGCTTCTGTCTAACCCATTTATCGCTAATTTATGAGAGGCTCACCTACCTTCTCACGCTGGACCGATGTACGTTTTTGATATGATTTATCCTCACTTGCCGCAAATGTTAGTTTTTTGTGTATGTAGGTAATTAAACAAACTTCGGCTGGTTTACCAATTATCGCACTAAAGGTTGTGCCCTTTACCCAAATAATCTTTGAGGAGAGTAGTCACTACCGCTCCTGACACGCCTAAACACTTTTCATCGGTTATCTCTGTGCCTTTATCACAATAAATAATATATTAAAAAATAAATCTAGTCGTAACATCACACAACACAAACAGTTTTATACCAAATCTATGGCGTTTCGACGGGATATATTGTTTAAAACTTAATTTACCTTTAAAAACTACCATACTCTCATAAATACACAAATTTTTATAAGGCAATAAAGGATTTTTAAATATGTTTCGTGTATGATTCACTAAAGTTCTTATTTTATAAAGTTTATCAACAGAATTCGTTTGAATGTCACTGAAGTGCAGCATTTGTAAAATTTGTTCATATCTATCCCTTGACATAGTTTTACCATATAATGGGCTGGATAAAACTAAATTAGTAGACCAATATTCCTCAACAGATAAGTGGCAACTTCTAGTCATTGCCATCGTTAGCGTGAAAAAAACGTACATTTCGGAAATATTTGTCGCTTTCCAATTGCGAATCCTAGCTTTTGGCCCGTATTCTTTACGCCTCATTAAGATATAATATAAATTGTTTGCTCAACTATTTTAGTCATCAATTCAGATTTTTAAAAATGTTAAAAAAAAACGATTTCAATCGATTCTTCTGTAAGGGATCTTGAAGGTTGAACTGCAGCCGTGAGTTCATCGAATCTATGAACTATGGGCTCAAATGAACCAACTACCCGATAGGCGCTTGTGGTTGTGTAGAAGGTCCTGGTAAATTTTCAGTAGCGGCATTGGAAGGTAATTGTAAACTTTCTCCGTGATTATCTGATTCCGAATCCGAAAGTCCTAGATGATCTGGAAGTTCAGCTGCTTCAAACTCTTCTTCACTCATATCAAAGTCAGAATCCATGTTCTCTATTGCTTCAGAAATTTCTTCCACGGATAAATGTTTCATAAAAAAATGAAAATAGCATAAAAGTCTGGATAAAGTGGCAAAGATTTACATATTGACGCACAGGTCTTGGTGGAATAAAAGATTTGATTATACGCATGCGCGACCGACCGAGTCATGTGACAATTTCAAATTGACTAAAGGCTAGCTTTGATTTGGAACTTGGCTAAGTGTTTGAATTTTGATTGTTTAGATACATTTTTTTTTTCAAACACAATACATTTAAAAAAAAAAAATTTTTTTTACCACAACAGGCCAAAAGGCCTAATTACATTGGTGATAGATAAGAATCATACAAAATATAAACAAATCTAGGGAATGTATTCGACATAATTTTAAAGTAAATCTCTGAGGGATTCTAGCCCATATTCGTAGTAAACATAAGGTCGAAAGTCCGTGGCAGGTCAGGAAACACCGACGTGTGCTTGCCACGTAGAAAGGAAAACGAGCCAAAACACCGAAACGTCCTACCCGCGGCTAAGAGATTAAGTGTGCTTGAATTTTTTCACATTTGTGATATTAACGAGTTTTAAAAACATTAATTCATGTTTTGCTATTTATATTTCACGAATTCTAATTATTTTTGTAAAAAAAATCAATCCTGCCATGATTAATTTTATGTTTAATTTACAAAACTGGATTACTACACAATTAATGTATTTTTACTGTTCAATTTGACTAGTCTTTCATTATTAGGTTTCCATATTTAATATATTTCCAATTAGAATAATAAGTGGTAAATTATAAACTAACTAAATTTAAATGTTAAAATGACACAAAACGACACCATCACATTAAAAAAAGTTTTAAAATGAGCCATGCCTACATTTAAGGTAGGTACCTGAGTAATTAGTAAAATAAAATGTATTTAGTTTGCTAGGTATCCTACTCTGCAAATGCTCTTTGTTCTTAATTCAAAACATTCCCATTAAATTAATCATTTTGGTATTATTCATTTGGTTATCCACAAAATTTGTGTTGTTTAATGAACTTGTTTATATAATCTCTGGTTTTAAGTAAATTGACTTTTCGGATGTATGATTTAGCATAACACTCAATATGTATTTGTGTTTTCAAAGTGAATTGTATTTTCCAAAAGTTAAATAGAAGTTTTATATGTGAACGTCAACCCGAATGATTCGGAAATTGAGTTATTTTACTAAATTTAATTCATGGGTACGCAATTTTATTAAAAATATGTGAGGAAATAAAGTGATCATAACCATTGACATGGACAATAGATTTGGTCGATAGATTGGTTTTTTTATTTTTTCAATGTAGGAAAAATACAAGATATATCAAGAGTAGGAAAATACATATCAAGAGTAGGAAAAATCGGCGTGCGTGCATGTGAAGATTATTATTATGGATAACTTATATAGCACCATTTTCGTAATATAATACCTCAAGGGCGCTTTACATAGTGATTCTATAGATAAATAAATTCAATTGAAGTTTTTAAATTTGTAATTTAATTAAAACAACTTATTTTGTTATCACATGCTACGGATTTATTCAAATGATTTAGAGAACAACTTGGGTTTTAAGTTTTTTCCGAAACATCACTTCACTCTCACAGCCTCGCACCTCTGCTGGGAGAGCATTCCATGCCATAGGGCCTGCGACTGCAAATTCACGTTCACTGAATTTAGTGCGCTGTTTGCGTAGAGGTATAATAACTTTTTCTCGCGCTGTAGACGTGGCTGAGCTAAGTGTAAGACGCCTGTCAGCTAGTTTATTTGGAATACATTGTTCCCTCAGATATTCAAATGTATGATTTTATGTATGAGATGTATGAATGTAGAGGAAACGAGGTCTGTATGCAAAGACGGAGTGATGTGGCGTTCTATCCTCTGTTTTGGTTTGTTTTTGTTTTGTTTGTCATAAAAATTGTCAAACAAAATAAGTGTGGATATTTTCTTGTTCAAAAAATGTCTTTTTTTATTTTAATACTCTGTTATCCTGATCATTAGTTTTTTTTATTTTATAAATATACATTGTTTCAAACGAAACATATGTACAAGGCATGTTAGGTTTGCCATAGAAAAGTAAAAAAAGAGAAAAAAAATTATCCAGCTAAGATCAGTTTGCTTCAAGTGCTAATCTGGGTTAGCAACATATGTACTTACCTTTATGAACAAACACAAACACTACAAAATATTTTTACATTGACCTAGGTCAATGTCAACCCTGGAACTATATTGAACTAAACATGCATTATCTAGATTTACATTTATTTCAATAGAGAGGGAAAAAAAATTGAGACACTGAGGTATAATTAAATAGAGACGATGCATAGAATGATAGCTTCAAATTATGTTTTAAAAATGACCATTATCTTGCCATGCCGCACCAATATTGCTGTGCAAAATGTGTAGTAGGGTAAAAAAGACTAACTGTCTATGCCAGCTTACTGTGAATTCAAAGCTGCATGTCGCACCCTTTTATACTACTTCACATTTACTGACCGCTGTGCGTAAAACACTATTTCCCACCAAATAAAAGATAAGTTCCAAAGCCTTAGTTGAAAAGAACAAAAGATGGGTGGTTAGTGCCGCATCTAGTGTATACATATATATCAATATTTTGAGGTGTGAAGATGGAAGTTTAGAACTTTATGAAACTGTGTTCGAACATTCATATTTCTCCAACTCTTTCATCTGTTGACCTCTCCCGATCAGAATTTCTTCTCCCGGTTAACTAACAAGCTAGTAAACTAATATACCCTATCGTTGTCAGAATTTGGAAAATTAGATTAAGGGTGACAGATAAATTGACTATATATATTAAAGTGCGCTGACGGTGATAGGGCCATTGAAAGCAGTAGATGTAAATTCTACAAAATCACAAATCTGTAAACAAAGAATTAAAAAAAAGTAATTAACCGTTCATTAAGACTTATTCTTATTCTTAGAGGTGGGGGTCAGTGCTATGCAAGTTTCTGACGTCACCGCGACCTGTGAATGTGACAGGTTCATTAAGGCTAAAAATAAATTTGTTTTGAAATATGCGGTTCTGAAAAGAGGCCACAAGACATCCAAAACTAATGATTGACAGGTGCCGTGGCGCAGTTGGTTTGGAACAAATTAAAAAATAATAAAAAAACACTGAACTTCCTCATTCATATTCTGAAATATATTGGTAAATTATACAATATAACCATGTAGATTGAGGATCTTCATTTCGAACCTTTTCAAATAAATTATTTCATGCGTTATGTGCCTTAATTTTCAGATGACTATGGATGAGAAGTATGTGGAAAGCATATGGTCTCTCCTTAAAAATGCTATTCAAGAAATCCAGAAGAAGAACAACTCTGGACTGTCATTTGAGGAATTGTACCGGAATGCTTACACCATGGTGCTGCACAAGCACGGGGAGAGGCTTTATACCGGCCTCAAGGAAGTTGTCACTCATCACCTCGAATGCAAAGTAATATTTTACATTTTATTTTGTTCTTTTTAGTGTTAGTTCAATCATTCTGTCATGCCGTCCTCATTTTATGTTATCATTCATTCTTGCTATATATATCTGTTTTACCATTCTTTCATCATCCATTCGACCTTTTCCAAATCATATCAATGTCTCAGATTTGCACTCTTCTGATTTCGTTATTCGTAACCCTGTCATGCATTGATTTCCCACACGCTCATCTAAGAGATAGCATTTCAACTGTATTCACTCTGCTTTCATCTTTCCTTTGCCAGTTCCGCGTTTCACTTCCATACATCTGAACTTACAATAGGGAAATATCACTTTTTTTTTACATTTTAAAAGTAATAAAGGTCTATGAAATACTGTCCAGTCAAAAAAGATTTTTTTGGTAATTATTAGTAGCTTAAATTTTTTTTAAATTTGTAAATTTGAATTCCCGCAATAACAGCCATTACATTGGCCACGCTCCTAATATGTCACAATGAATGTTTATTTGTTTCTGCCCCTTCAAATTTATTAAGAATATTGTCACGAATCTTGACGTCACAACGTTTTCTAGCAACGTATTTTTATGAAATTTCTTTTTTACATTTATGTATGAAAACATTTCTCCACAATATCCATATTGATTTTGGAAATACAATTAATTATTCTAAATCCATTTCATATATTTTTATCGGTATTCGTAGTATGCGATATTTCCCTATTACGATAATGAAACTGCGTAAGTAATTTAAAGTTCTATATTGAGTCAAGTCAGAAGTCTACCACAATATGACAATATGATACCTAGATTCTAACATGTTTACGATTATTTGAAAATGACTTTTAACCCAAACATTTACATCTCAATTCTGAATAGAATTGTATTGAGTTGATTGATATCAATAATCAAATTATTAATCTCAACAATAAAATAACTCATCTTTGTTAACTTGATAGTATAATTTGTGATTTTGCTTAGTTATTTTTGTTTCCTAAAAATATCTCCAAACTAGCATACATAATATAATATTTTTGTTCCCGCAAAGCCAAGCATGGTTTTCCGGTTACATTTTTTAATATTTTTATTTATCTTATATAATAATACCTCTTTTTACACGGTTTCGAAATAACGCGGTACAAAAATTAATTATACCATTTGTTTTTGGAATTCCTTATATCGCTATTTTACTTACTAGGCGTATAATATACATATCGCTAGCCCAAAGCAACTGTCAGATATCTCTGAAGAACATATTCTGAGATAATCAGATTTTGAGGTGTGCAAAAGGTCTGACTTAGTTAAATTATTTGAAATAGATTATGAATACTATATTTTCACATAAGTAGCTAACTTCAATATTTTATCTGCATGTGTATCTCAAAATTAGAAATTTCGGTTTTATCTCACTGATTCTTCGGGCTAGCGATATTGATAGTGATCGTTACAATTTTTTTAAGTATTTTGTTGTGTTTTTAATAAAATGAAGGTACAATAAATAATACACACTTTTATTTATTTAAAATCCACCATGTAAAAAGAGGTCCCCGTGTATGTTAATTTTATTTATACATACTTACAATATTATTTTGTAAGTGTGTATAAATAAAATTCTATGAAACACTCTGTTGACAACGCACACTAGAATACTAACTGTCTTTTAAGAAGGTTTTAATACATACCTATGTACATATTTTTTATTTATAATTTTTCCTCGCTAATGTTTTTTGATCAATTTCACCAGTTGTATTGAAACTCATCAATTTACTCAAAATTATAAGTTAACAGATTTTAATGATTTAATCACCATTATAATTATTGCTAAATAATCTCTTAATTGAATCATCATCGAATCATGTGCTGATTTGTGTACTGCTATAGCTCAATTAATGTAACGGTGATAATTATATTGTGTATGTATCTACATATCAAAATTACAATAAGTGATTATGTATTTTATATTGATTAAATGTGAACTTGTTAAAAAATTTATATAAATATTTCAGGTTAGAGAAGATGTCCTACGCTCTCTTCATAATAACTTTTTACAAACTCTAAATAGTGCGTGGACCGATCACCAAACTAGTATGGTTATGATTAGGGATATCCTTATGTACATGGATAGAGTATATGTGCAACAGAATGAAGTAGATAATGTTTATAACCTTGGACTCATCATCTTCAGAGATCAGGTAAAAATACCACCACTATGACAAGTCTATAGGTATTGCGTTGCAATAAAAAAACAGTTATTATTAAATCTTAACTATTGTGACATGTAAATAACGAACCCCCAGTGAGTGTCACATTCTGCAACCGAATGTTCGCTCTCCAACCTGGGATCTCCTTTTATTACATCCTGAGTTACGTCTAGTGTCTGTGATCACAGAAGAGAAAAAACCTGATACACAAACCACAGACGTCAGCGGCAAGATGCGTATTCAAAATCAAAAGAGGCGTGACATGGTTTTGAAATATGATGCTCACTAAGGGTTTGTTATTTATATGTCACACTTCGTATTAACATTTTTCTTTTCACGACCATTTACATCGTAATAAAATGCAATTCCTTTCTCAAAAAATCTCCTTTCTCTTCCTTAATCTCTCCTCATTTCCTGTCTCTTTATTCCTTTTTCTCACCGAAGGCTAGTATCGATATTGATTAATTTAAATACACATATTGCTAGATCTATTTTATTTATTTTTTCACAAATGTTTTGAAACTAAAATTATAAAAACAACAAACAAAACAAAAGTCAACAGATGGATGAGTTGAGGAAATGTGGATGTTTAAACATAGGCAAAATGGTGAATGTTACACAGTGTGTAATGTGACGCATAAACCGGACAATGGAAATGGAAATGAAGTTGGGGTAGAATGGGACTCGAACCTCGGACCTCTGATCCGTGAGTCCACAACACTAGCCACGGGACCACAACCTGACAGGTCATAAACTCTGTATATTGTATATTTATTTTATTTGTCGGTTGGAAGAAATTGTCATTTGACAATAAGCTCGCCAATGTACAAATATGTATCCATGTACAGAAAGTTAAATAAATAAAAATATTAACCTAATATGACACGTTAAAAAATAAAAATATGTCTCGTCTCTTGCGGTTTTTATTCAAACCTAAAATATTGTGTCAGTCGATGAGGATAATTAAGGATGCTATTAAAATATTGAAGTATTTTAGCAATATTTAAAAATAAAAATGGACTTGAGAATTTATGAAATGCACTCTACATCGGTCTAGTTGCAATCCGAAATGTCAGCAATAAATCCCAATAACATGCTAAACAATAGCTTAGACCAGGGTTTCCCAACATTTTGACGGAACATTTAGCTAATTTTTTAGGTTGGGTAATTCATAATAGTAAAACTGAAAAAAATATAAAAGTTATTAAAACATTATAACAATTCACATGCATGTGTGAACATGTGTGAATAAAACTCTTAATGACTCAAATGATTTTGAGTTCTTGAATCACAAATCTTTTTGTTATCTGTTGTGGCATCGAGCCTGTTTCTGCACTTTGACTTTTTCATATACATGAGTTATGGAAAACGGAAGAATCCCATTTCATATAAATGAGTTATGGAAAACGGAAGTAAAACAATGATAGCTTGTTTTGACGCATTGGTATACTCTTCTAACAAACTATCCTGGTATCTTTCAATCTTTGTATTTTTATTTCAATTCAGAGTCTCCGATTAAATCAATTAGATTTTTCATTATCACTTGCGCTTAAGCCTACTTTATCTGTTACGGAAAATAGATTCCAAACCCAGGAATTGTCCTTATTAGTTTTGTGAAAATATTGCAAGAGTTGGTTGGTGGAATCACTCCAAATTTTTCGGAACACCTATTCAGGCTCCGTGGAACATTGGTGTTCCGTAGAACACAGTTTGGGAAACCCTGGGCTTAGATGAATACTACTTAAAAAAAAAAAAATTAAGAAAAATATTTATTATTTTACATATTTTCCACTATTTGATCCCTGGGTTAATCCAAGCTATGTAGCTTTTTCTGGGTTAGATATCTTTTTCTTTAATAATAGTTATTGTAATTGTTTGGGAAACAGGTGGTCCGCTATGGCTGCATTCGAGATCACCTACGGCAGACCCTCCTGGAGCAGGTGGCGCGGGAAAGGCGGGGGGAGGTGGCAGACAGGTTGGCTGTGAGGGCGGCGTGCCAGATGTTGCTCGTCCTCGGCATCAACTCGCGCCAAGTGTATGAAGAGGACTTCGAAAAACCCTTCTTGCACCAATCTGCCGAATTCTACAGGGTTATTCAAATTATATTTCTTTCTTAATTAATAAACATAATTTATTTTTTCCCATGCTTGGATTTTTTCTGCTTCTGTTGTGATGATCATGTGATATTCCGTGTTTTTGAGCGGATGAAGAATACAGTTTTGTGTGTGAAAAAGAACCGGAGCAGAAGAACTCTCTTTGTTGGTTTTACCAATGGGAAGAGATTGTAGCACTCTTGTGGGGGCGAGAAGAGAGAGAAGGAGAGACGCACATCGCAAAATTGGTGATCCCAACGAGGTGAGGGTTCCCAGGGTTAGGCCAGCTTTGGGGTCCTAGCATAGGGAAGGCCAGAACACTTTCTGAATTTTTGTAGATTTTTATTAATAACTTACAAAAAGTGGCCTTGACTTAACTACTTATCCCTGCCCCGTAGCAGGGGAGGAGTGCGATCCACTCCAACGAGGTGGCGCACTGCTCCAATAAAACAAATTTGATTACTTATCAAATATTTCAAATTAAGTTTCGTAACTGTTCCTATTAGACATTATTTTATCTATTTGTTTAGAACCTTATTAATATCAACAAGAAAATTTTGTCAGCGGGAATTCATTATTTTTTTTTTTTTAATAATATAATTTCAAATATTTAAACATAGTTTTGTCCACGTTCAGATGGAGTCCCAGAAGTTCCTCGCTGAGAACAGTGCAGCGGTGTACATAGCACGTGTTGAGGCGAGGATTGCAGAGGAAGGAGAACGTGCACGACACTACCTCGATGACACAACAGAGCCAAGAGTCGTGGCCGTGTTGGAGCAGGAACTCATCAAACATCACATGAAAACTATTGTAGAGGTACACATATTTATATCAAACTTAAAAGTCAAGTACAAAAAACCTATGAAAACAATTCATGAATTATTTATTTTGTTGAACTCGTCAATTAAGCCATCCGATTTAGGAACAGAACTGTTACTTTGTCCAACAAACCATCACGCCGTTTTATCACTAGGGGCAGGTAGAGAGGATAAAATGTCCAACCACTCTCTTTAAATATAGATCTTGCTTTCTCTACACATACGCATTTTCTCATATCATGCATGCATGTCGATTATTTCGCCTGTTTACCATCTTAAAATATTTGTCAAATTTGGTTCTTTGTTGAGGCATCAAAATAAACAAATAATTATTTTTTACGCCTTGACAGCAGCCAGAGTGGTTTTTAAACAGTCCTAACTCAAAATTTATGAATTTCAATGTAAGAATGCTGTTCTAATCACAATTGTAAAATGCATAAACAGCAAGAACATTTGCTTATCTTCACTAAGTCAAATATGCCGATAAATGCTCCTAAAAAAGTGTATTAAATTGATCTGATTGCATGACTCGAGTCTAAAATCACTGACACGTCGTATGTATTTAAAAAATCCTTTGATCTCTGATAAAAATGGACAAAACACTAATAACTAACACAGTTTTTTTTTTAAACTTTAGGTTACTTCGAAAAATCACTCTTCTGTTGTGTTCCGGAACCAGTTTGAATATTATTTTAGTGACAAAAAAGCAAAAAATGTATAAATTGTTTAATATGGAAAAATCACAAAGTTAGTTTCAAATACTAATTATAAAAAAATCTATCTCAAATATGCTACATTATTTTATGTTGTAAAAGACAATTTAAAAATGTGTACATAATATTATTTATTTATCTAGATAATTTGCCATTTGAAGGTAAGGTCAAGTCTTACGCTCCAGGTGCAAGCCCTATTAACAATATAACCCTTAGAACTTCTTTGACGTGAGCCACCCACCCGAAATAAAAATATACTACAGCTCCTATTGCAGGAGTCACCTGTCTGAGCGAATTGTCATGTAAAAAATGCGATCACTTTCTTATTCTTTGACATAAAATTATACTATTAATACCGTCTATTGGACAAAAACAGACCTTTCTCATAAATAAGAAAAAAAAAAATCCATAAAAACAAATATCTATTCAAAAATAGGGAACAAAATAAATAAAAAATTTACAACCGTCATAGTCATTCAATGTTTGAAAATGGCTGTCGCATTGTGTAATCTTTTTGACGATGAAATAAGATAGAAAATAACCCCTTGTAGCCAAGACAGAGAAATGTGGATCCATGGATTGTGCAGTATGCAGTGAGTGAAAAAAAGGGAAGGAGAAAAGAAACAGTTTTTTCAGAAACGGATTTCGTTTTAAATAACAATGCCAGATGGATGAAAATATTGCCCTGTTTTTTGTATATCAATGTTCTTTTCTATTTTTTCGCAAGAATTTAATTTAGAACTACATAGTTTAAACAGTGAGTGTAAAATAAATAGAGTTCAAAGGGTAAAATGTGGCGTATTGTGTGAACAGATGGAGAACAGCGGCGTAGTGCACATGTTGCGCAACACCAAGACTGCGGAGCTGTGCTGCATATACCGGCTGTTGGGGCGCGTCACCCTCGGGCTGCGTGCCGTGAGCGAGGCCGTGAGCGCCCACCTGCGTGAGCGTGGCCGTGCCCTCGTGCAGGACCACCAGGAGGCCATTAACGCCATCACATATGTACAGGTACTGACGCAACTTCTCCATCAGGTGCCGATCACATCTCTATAGTGACAAGTGTTTTCTGATTGCTTTCTCTGGTGGGTTTTCTGTAGGGTCATCTCCCTTTAGATTAGATTTAGGTGAGTTCATTGAAGTTTAGTGTTTTTATTTGTCAATGACTATCAAACTAAGCAAAAAAAAATGTGCATCGTATTTTCATCTCCAATTTTTTTCTGCGTGTACGAAAATTTTTCATATCCAATTTCCTGTAGCATTGAACTTTCTCATTGGCGCTGGATATACTCTATTCACCCTGTCACTATCTGCTATGACACTGATGATGACCACTCGTGGAGGCTAGTAAGTTGGACTTGTTGGCATTGTTGCTCGTGCTTCGTGGCACTTTATAGAAGTATTCCTTCCAGCAAAACATAGAATTGGAACCCCACCCGACCCAACAATGTGCCTTGCAACAACCTTGCCAGTAATTGAACCCGGTACTTTAACATGATAGGCAAGCACGCCAACCATTACACTATGAAGCTGACTTATCTGCACCCCATTTTTCCTTTCAGGATTCTTGAAAATACTGCAATACAAAATACGTGCAATACAAAATTTCTTCTTAAAACGTCTTACAATACAAGACATCTTGTATTGGTCACACAGCACATTTTTTTTGCTACACTATATGAGACTGACCTACTGTTTGTATGTAGAAATAGCACGAAAGTATTAGTTAGGAAAAATATCATATGCAGGTGCGGCTAGCTGGTGTCAGTGACAGGGACAGCACTGTTAGAAAAATGATCATTTAATACATTATCCTGTACCAGATGCTGAGCAGGGAACCGTGAATGTGGTTATTGACCACAAGAATAGTCCTTAAAATATAGCTTGATTAGAATGAGTTGTCAGCAAAAGTGACGACATAACTTTGTAGTAACGTCTAAGAAGTGATTTATATTGACACACACGAAAAATCATTAGTATCTGGCATGTTAATTCATTTTTTTAATACAATGCATGACATATAAATCAACATAAATGTATAAAATCAGATTTTAAAACTAAAAAAAAAACAAAATAAACCTAATTATTAACGACGTTCTTACATGGTTACATCATTTTGCAAAAATGTTAGATATGGGACAAATTGATCGAATAAAAAAATAATTCATGCGATGTTGTTTATGAAAAAAAGTATAAATGTCTTATTTTTTGGTCTTAAACACACTATAATAGGCTTGTTTTTGCAGTTTTATACCAATTTTTGGAAGTTTCATGTTTGCATGAAAAATCTGATAAAATCAATGTGATCAGTAATTTCCTATCACTAGTGACATTAGTTTGACAGCTGTCATTTTAATCAAGTTATATTTTAAGGACTATAGTTTACTATTTTTATTTGTTTTAATTTTTATATTAAATGACATATCATTATGTAACTGTGTGTCTTCAATTGATGGTAATAAATTTAAATATCCTATAAATCAGTTCATTTCGTGACAGATGTGTTTCTTCCCTCGATCAAATTTATAGTTGAAACTTGTAAGAGTTGAGAATATAGTTCCTTATCTACATTATCTGTCATCATTCTGCATGAGTTCAATTATTATTTTTTATAAGATAAATTTTCTGTTTATGTTTGTATACGCATTTATTATAAAGTTTATTGTCTAATTTGTTTGTTTTATTTTTCAGAATTTATTAGACCTTAAGGATAGATTCGACCATTTCCTTCATAATTCTTTTAATAATGACAAAATTTTTAAACATATGATAGCGCTGGACTTTGAATATTTCCTTAATTTGAATCAAAAGTCACCAGAATATTTGTCACTATTCATCGATGATAAATTAAAGAAGGGTGTTAAAGGGGTAAGGGTATTCTTTATATTATTATACTGCGGTTAATTGCGCATTTTGTTTGCTGATACGTCACTTTATATTGGACATTGTATTGCAGATGAGTGAACAAGAAATAGAAGCCGTATTGGATAAGACGATGGTTCTGTTCCGCTTCCTGCAAGAGAAAGACGTGTTTGAGAGATATTACAAGCAACATCTCGCAAAGAGGCTTCTTCTTAACAAGTCTGTATCGGACGACAGTGAAAAAAACATGATCTCCAAGTTAAAGGTATGAATTTTCCTCAAAAATTCGTGACAAAGCGAGTTTACTCAGCTGGTTACTACAACAAAGGCTTTATGTATATGAATTTGTTTTATTTTTTATCTAGACTGAATGTGGCTGTCAATTTACATCGAAATTGGAAGGAATGTTCAAAGACATGACTGTTTCCAACACTATCATGGAAGAGTTCAAAGAAGTAGTGGCTACATCCGGGGTAAGTTAGAATGTAATATTAACCAAAAACAAATTTTCAAATTGTAATGGATTATTTATTATCTAATAATAAATTGTGTGTATTTATTAGACAAATCTCCATGGAGTAGACTTATCGGTGCGTGTGCTAACAACAGGATTCTGGCCGACACAATCTGCTACTCCCAACTGCACCATTCCTTCTGCGCCCAGAAATGCTTTTGATGCATTCCGCAGGTAAATATCTATTAGCCATCGTTTAATTCTGAAAATCTTTACAAGATTTTTAGTCAAAAGTAAAAACTTCAGAGTTTTCATAAAATCAAGTAAACGAAGTTCACAGTAAAAAGATAATTTTATTATTATTTCTATTATTTCAACTTGGAAGAGGAATTATTTTGTTTGATAAATACTAAACTTGTAATTATCCAACAGCAAATTAGCCTAAATTAGACTTACAGGTATCACGTGGCGCATTTATAATAAATGAGTAAAAATAAAAAATAAGTATAATGCTATCATGTAAATTTTATTGGGAATCGAATCTGGGATCTAACAGTATCCACTGCAGAACTAAGTGGACATTATGTATGTTTATGTAAAGCACAAATGTTTTGTTATTGCAGATTCTACTTGGCCAAACATTCGGGCCGCCAACTTTCCCTTCAGCCGCAGCTGGGGAACGCGGACCTGAACGCCGTATTCCGCGGGCCTGTCGCGGTCCCCGCTTCCACAACCTCCTCCTCCCCGTCCCCCTCCACCGCGCCCCCTGCTACTTCCGCTGCCCCCGTCCAAAGAAAGCACATCATTCAGGTGTCCACCTTCCAGATGTGTGTTCTACTCCTCTTCAACAACAGAGACAGCCTTACGTATGAGGTAAACATCTACTACTTCAGTTTTATTAATTTCAAGATAAATATATAAAAACAAATCCTAATGGTGATGGCACAAGGTGATAAATTTTTAAGTGTTTTTATTAGCAAATGTTTATTTGCGACTGTAGAGTTATAAAGCAACATGCTTGCATAGTAAACATAGCTCATTTTGTATTATATCTCTGTGATTTAAAGTTAAACAATAACTATCTAAATGTTTCATAAAATAATAATTAATGTGGAGTAGCCATCGAATCAAAAACACGTGTCCAAGGTTTTGGTTTTATTTTACACTCAGAACTGTACCTTATATCCGCCCAGACACAAACAAAATAACATAAAGCTAATACCTTGAACCGCACAGCTATTTTAATCCAATTTTTGATAAGTGTGTTTACATTTCAGGAAATACAAAGTGAGACAGATATTCCAGAAAAAGAATTAGTGAGAGCATTACAATCTCTTGCCCTTGGTAAACCAGCACAGAGAGTTCTACTCAAGA
The DNA here is from genome assembly GCF_059751315.1 of Micrasema longulum. Taxonomy (NCBI): domain Eukaryota; kingdom Metazoa; phylum Arthropoda; class Insecta; order Trichoptera; family Brachycentridae; genus Micrasema; species Micrasema longulum. The sequence continues at coordinate 614,666 of NW_028278676.1, read as the reverse complement.
ATCCCAAGACGAAGGATATTGAGCCCCTTCATGTCTTCTATGTCAATGATGCCTTCACGTCCAAACTTCACAGGTAAGTCATTTAATTCTAAACAACAAAAAAAACAAATCACAGTATGCAGATCACATTTAGTATTCATAATATAATGTATTTTTATGGCCAGAGAAAAGACACAATTTGAAAAAATATGCTGAAAATAATATAACGGCGGCCTTTGTGGTGTAGCGGTGAAGATGCTTGACTCTTGCACGGAAGGTTCTGGGTTCGATTCCTGGTGCGATCATAAAAATTTAATGCGATTTTTCTCAAGCCTGGGTGTTCTGTGCTGTGTAATTCACCACTGTAAGTGGGCCTCCTGGCCTGTTGTGGCGCAAATAAAAAATAAAATAAAATTACAATTGGGACACAGGATAATCGAATTTTAAACTGTCAACTTTTTAAACAATTTTTGGGGGGGACACTCATATTTTTATGTAACTGTCAATTTAAAAAAAATAATTACCTGAAAATAATTAATCTCAAATAATATACATTGTTTTAGTCTTCTTAATTTTTTGATTCACTATGATTTTTTTTTTACACTTTTTTTTTGCTTAAAGGGTTAAGATTCAAACAGTAGCTGCCAAAGGAGAATCGGAGCCCGAACGTCGGGAGACACGTAATAAAGTAGACGAGGATCGCAAGCACGAGATAGAGGCTGCCATTGTACGCATCATGAAAGCGCGTAAGAAGATGACGGTAAGTCAAATTATTTGGTTCATCATTATTCATTATAATATACCAATAATTACAATGGAATTCTACCGAATAACTACATTTTCACAATAAATAACCTATCTAGTATTGGACAACCATAAGCTACCCTTTTAAGACTGTATGCTGAGTCAAGAAATGACTCAAAACCACAGAGCGTATCAACTTTAGATAAATTCAAATAACACGAGGTGTACAACGCTCAAGACACTTCGAGCATGTAACTGTCAATGCGCCTTGCACAATGTCAGCGGTGAACGAGTGAAAAGGGTGTTATTTTAGTTTTTGGATTGGCACCTAGCTTTCTTTTTTTTTTATTAAACTTAAAACCCTCACACATCTTAGAGAGATCAGATTCAGGCTTGTATGGAAGATATTTTTCCGTAGTCAAATGGACAAGTTTTGGTTTTAACATGCAATTGTTTTTTTTCAGCATAACGTTTTGGTAGCTGAGGTTACGGAGCAATTAAAGAGCCGGTTCCTTCCTTCCCCCGTTGTCATTAAGAAGAGAATCGAAGGGCTCATTGAGCGGGAATATCTGGCCCGTACTCCGGATGATCGGAAACTCTACACATACGTTGCATAGGTACTGAGGGAATATTCATATTACACTCTTTTCTATTCACACCTCTTTATTAATCAAACCGTGGCCCAACATTTCACTCGAGTGAAATTATTAAAATATTTTCATCTTTTATCTACATTTGAAATTTAGCATACTTTTAAGGTGCTTTTTTTTCCATTTCCAAGATTCAGTTTAGTAGTTTTTCATAAGCATTATTTCTAATATTGAGTTGTTAACAACTAGTGATTGACTTTTTTTCTCTTTATTTATAGGAAAAAAATGAAATTTATTTGTGTTTTTAAGGAAAATTTTAGATTAAATGTAATTTTCACTGAATTATTAAAAAAACAAGAATGTACTTATATACTGTTCTAAATTTTACAAAATACACGGCTTGTATTTTTTTTAATGTATATATTATTAACATATTACTTCGTTATTTTTTTAAATTACAAAAGGGAAATATCGCATACTACGAATACTGATAAAAATATTTTAAATGGATTTAGAAAAATTAATTGTATTTTCAAAATCAATATGGATATTGTGGTGAAATGTTTTCATACACAACTTTTAAAATAAAATTGTAAAAAAAATGTCTCCTCAAAAACGAGACAATTGTGATGTCAAGATTTGTGACGTTGTTCTATTTAAATTTAAAAACAGTCAGTTCAAAATTTGACTGAATCGTGATATATTAGGGGCGGGGCCGACGCAATAAAGGGTGGTTTTTGCGGGAATTAAAAATTATAAACTTAAAAATATTTTTAATGCTAATAAAAGTATACAAAAAAATGTTTTTAGTCAACAGTATTTCATAGACCCTTATTAATTTTAATCTGTTTAAAAAAAACGTGATGTTTCCCTATTGTGTAAACATATTGAAATTCTCGAAGTGATTATTATTTTTTTTTTTACTAGTTTGTCTTAGCCAGAACTTTTATAATAAATTGCAAAAATATATATATGGATTCCTTGAATATAAATTATTTGTATTATGTCTATCAATTGATTTCAAATGCAGATATAAAAGATGATTAGTTAGATAGTGTAATCAGTAAAAGTATTCGGTTACAACTCGTATCAGTTTGAGGCATCTAGTGGGGTACCCCAAGGCTCCCACTTGGGACCAGTACTTTTTTCTTTGTTCGTTAACGTCATTGTGTTTGAGAAAGTAGACATTCTTCTCTTTGCCGACGATCTCAAAATTTCAAAAACTGTTACCTCTGATATTGATTGTATAGTTCTTCAGTCTAATTTGGTAAGGCTGTACAACTGGTGCCACAAAAATGGACTTTACTTAAATGTCGACAAGTGTTGTGTAATATCATTTACAAGAAGTAAAAAACCTATCGAATACGATTACAACATCAATAATATCAATCTGGGAAATGTTACACAAATATAGGATTTGGGGATAGTTTTTGATGAAAAATTATCATTTATTCCTCACATTGATACCATCACTAATAAGGCGATGAAATGTCTTGGATATTTGCAGAAAACTGTAAAGAATTTTAATTCTATCACTACCCTCAAAGTACTATTTACTGCCTTGGTAAGAAGTAATTTAGAATTCAATTAAAAAATTTGATCACCCTATTACAATGTTCATATTTTAAAGTTAGAAAGAGTACAATGTAAATTCGTTAGATTCATCAATTACGAACTTAATATACCCACTGAAAATAATGATTATGATAATTTATTATGTACACTAAATATGTCAACTCTTTGTAAAAGAAGAATTATAAATGATTTATTAAATTTATATAAAATAGCAAATGGCGTATTGGACGTCCCGGAATTAACTAGTGTTATTAGCCTAAAAGTACCTGTTCAAAATACTCGGCAGCTAAAGTTATTTTTTGAATCTCCTGGCAGTCATAATTATTATTACAATTTACCAATACCTAGACTACACCGGCTAGGTAACGAGTATGGTGAAGTTGATATATTTCGTGTGTCTTTATATAATTATAGGTTAAGTATTCAAAAGGTTATAAATTAATATGTAGAAAATTTCTTAATATTGTTCTTTATTTACTATTTTTTTTCATGTATCTCTATAATAATGTATATATTTATGTGTATATATATACATGCATGTATGTATATGTGTATGTATGCATGTGTATGTATGTTTTTATATGTAAATATCTTTCTACCCATAAACTTATGTTGGTACATTTCCTTATTTTTACTTATTATTGTATCTTTTAGTATTCCTTATGTTATCTTTAATTTTAACTAAATTTACATACTTATAATTCACTGCTGCACTTGAATGTATTTCTAATAAATGTAAAAGCTCGTAGGGCGTGTAAATGAATAAATAAAGCACTCCGGATTGTTTCTGTACAAAGTGAGTGAATTTTGTGCACGAGGAGCAGTGGAGCGTGAAGTCAGTTGGAGAAAGTAAATCTGATATTGCCTATTACATTAATGGAGCATACAACTAATAATATAGGATTACCATATTTCCATATCTTATATTTTGCGGGACTTGTGTTATTTATTGATTTGCTTCTAAACGTATTTTAAAAATCCTATAATAAATATTTTTTTAAACATCACTGTTTATTTTTCTTTTCAAATAACCTATTTTACCAATTCATTATTATACGCACACATAACAGGGCCTTAGTTTCTTCACATAAAATAATTGCATTAAATTATGATATAAAGTATTCAGGTGGTGAGTAAAATTAATCGGCCTCGTGGTGTAACGGTCAGCGCGAATGCCTACCATGTAAGAGGTCTCGGGTTCGATTCTCGACATGGTTGATATGAAATATTTATTTAAAAGGGTATTTTCACACTCGAATATTTCGTAGTCCCTGGACTGGTACCTGAAGCGTAAGACTGATCATCTTACCTTCATGTAACAAAAATGATCAAGATACGCTGCGATTGGTGTACCATTGCAGTGCCCTATGCACCATCAGGTGCAGAAAGGGAATGATGAGTAAAATTAAACATAATATGTATAAGTAAATGATGATTTCTTTAAAAGTTTACATTTTAATTGTACACATGTATTTATAATATATTTTATTGAAATATGGTAATCTTATAATTCATAGAGGAGATCTAATTTTAATCTGTATGTTGATAATTGGAAAATAGTTATAAAATACGCACTAAACAAAAATTTCATTATTGAAAAATCTACCAGTTACCTATTTTGTCAAGATCTGTTGCAGCTGACACTTTTTAAAAGATGTATTATTTAGTCAAAGTTTATGTTATTATTTGCGCATAAAAAGGAGTTTACCACGAGATTAGTAAACATGCAAAAAAATTATCGCCAAATATTTAAAAAATAGTTTTATATATCAATGAATTTACTTCTTTAACAACTTGCCAAATGAACTAAACATTAATAATTTCGGGTGAAATTTCAACCACTTTAATTGATTGTTTCTCTTTTTTAGTACATTCTTATATTTATTTAAAAATATAAAAAAATTTCAATATTTTTTTGGTAAGTAACTCTGAACTAAATTAAAACTACTTAGGCCAGGTTGTTTGATCATTAGTAAAATAATAATAGTTTAATTTCAAATGTAACAGTTAAGGTTTTAAGAAACTAATCCTTTTTTCTTACAAAAAAATATTCTGTTTTGTAAAGTTGTTATTATTACTTACGATTTTTTACTATTACTAAAGATTAAACAACCCAACCGTACCTTTACTTCTCACCATGTTATACATAATTTCTACTTTTTATTTATGTATTTATTAACATTTGATTGTATTTTAGTTTATACAATCGCATACCAAGCACAAGAACTTGCCTCTTTCTTGATGTGGTTTTTTGCTTACTTATTTTTTGAATGTACCCTTTGTTTTGAATATTTATTACTTTAAAAAAAGGGATTTATTAATACATATTGAAACATTTATATTTTTTTGAATTATTTTATTTAATTTTACGAATTTGTGACATAATTTTCTAATCAGCAATGGTAGAATGTAATAAAATGCATAATTTTCTGCTCAGTACATCGTCGACGGCAATCCCTCGCCGAGTAACTCAAATTTGACCACTTTAGAGGAGAAAGATTAAGAAAGAGAAGAAAGTTTTTTTTATGTGTAGTGTCAGTAAAATTATGGATTTTTTATTAATTATTATTTTAATAAATATTTATTATGAATCAAAGTAAGATTTACCTAAATGTTAAAAAAAAAAACATCCAGCTGTTTTTTCTATTTACACACTCATACTGTAAAAATGTAATATACTTAATATGAATACATTATGTAACATACATTTCAAACAAATGTTTTTTACAACTATACACATGAAAATGTGTGTGCCAAAAATATTTTATCGATTAGGAGAATTACGAGACAAATATGTACAGTTTGGTTTGAATAAAATTTTTGTCGGAATTCTATTTTTAACTTTATAATATGAACTAAGAGTACATATTTGGGATCAGAATAAACAATGGCCTTGATATATTCTTTTAACTAAATTTTATCATAGAATGTAACAAAATTATGGTGTCATGATAGTAAGGGCGTGTATAAATGGATGAAAAACTAAATACTTAATTCTGTGTACACTTATTGAAGGTTAAAGTGATCTCTGGCAACTAATTAATGTCATTATTTCATTATTACAACACAACCAATTTATAATATTAAAAAAATTAATAACCATGCAATGTTTTTCATAATCAGACATATTTTACCTTATAAATCAAATGCCTAATAATTGAATTATGCCCGCGTAGAACAGTATACGTTTTTTTTTTTAATAATTCAACAAAAACTTATAGACAAAACTTTATCAAGTAATTAAAAAAAAAAAAATGCTTATTTCACAAAATTCAATGATTTTCAATGGTACCTCGCTGCTATATACACGGTGTGTCCGGAAAGTTTACTTTAGAACTTTTCATTACAACACATCAAAATTCTTCAAAATAGGCTCCTCCTGCGTTGATGCATCGGCTCCAGCGATTTTTCCAGGCATAGAATGCGCTACGGTTGGCCTCCTCCTGAATTCTCTTTAAGGCCACGTTACAAGCTCCTTGGATCCCCTTGATAGTCTCGAAATGCTTTCCTTTCGTGGGTCTTTTCAGGCGTGGAAACAAAAAGAAGTCGGGGGAGCCAGGTCCGGACTGAAGGGGGCTGGGGAATCATTGGAACCCCTGCTTTGGCGCTGTGGGCGGGAGCGTTGTTGCGATGCAACTTCCAGTCGTCTGCGATGTCCGGGCGGACGCGTTGAATCCTGTGTTTCAGTTTTATGGACCAGTCCTTTGATATTAATTGTTCTTGCCAGATTTTAAAACCAGTTGACTACATCAAATATCTGGGAATGAGAAATGCAATGAGCATCGTCTTGATTTTGGGTCTGCTCATCCTGGCCTTCTCGGGGCGAGGGGACACCGCCTTTTTGCCGATTCGACAGAGCATCTTCTTTAAAGGCTGTTTTGATCATTTGAACAGTTTCCGCGGCAGTCTTGCCAAGTTAGACGCAAAACTTGATTGCCATCCTTTGCTCTACCGAGCGCTGCATTTTGACTTTTGTACAAGGATCCGAAACAACTTCCGCGGAAACGTCTATCCTCACCCTCCGGATGGCCGGAGAAGACTGAGAGACCCAGCGTTCGATAGCTGACTTGCCCCACTACCATTCCCAACCGGTCCGCGCGCGCTCCGATGTACAGTCGCGTCCAAAAAAAAAACACTGACATACTTTCTGGACACCCCATGTATACCATTTAACGTTTAAATAAAACTGTGTTGTGTTTTTTTGTTTGTATGGTATATGCCCTTTTACGTGGGCACAATTCAATAGTTGTTGGGCGTCTACTCAGCAGTCACCCACTATTTTTAGCAAGTAGGCATCATAATTTAAACATACTCGTATATTAGTTTCAGGACAACACATTTATGCAACAATTTTTTTAATTAGTGAATGAGATATTTAAGTTTAATTTGTATTTTTTTATTAGAATTTTCTTATTTTAAATGTATTTATATTATCTGTACTTTTCGTGTTTGTATTTATACTGTCCGTACTTTTCAGAATTGTATACTGAGTGCCCGTGTCTGTCGCGCAAGATCACTTCAGCCAAGAGGAAGACAGCAGAATCTCACACTTGTGCGTTATCATGCCTGACTACTGAACTACCCGTTTAACATTAAATGAGTGATGAAATTGTTTAATATGTATTTTTTTTGCTTTAAATCCCGAATTATTTTTCATTTTTCTTTATTACTTGTCTGAGATTATCAATTCATATTGAATTTCTGTTATTTTTTCATACATTCTTAATAAATTTTACAAAAAACATAATTTTATTTTAACTGATTCAAAGTTGAAGTTTGGATTCAGATCAGTATACTACTTGCTTAGCTAAGAAAAATTGGGATCACTCGGTTGTATCACATCTTAAAATATGTTTTAGAAGGGTGGACAGCTATGGATTGTTTGTTTCAAAGAGAATGGTTGAAACATACATAATATTATTGCCTCGGAATAACCAAACCTTTTTTGTGATGAAGATTAATAAGATACAAATAACTTCGCATAAAAAAATTAAAGACAATTTTACGCTTCTGTCAGCCTGTCGGCGGTAGATATACCTCTATTTTTCATAAAAATGGTGACAAAGTCGGATAACTAAATTCCCGACAAACATCGCAACTCTCTCACTACACCAGTATAGAAGTAGTATAGGAAATACTACGATATAGACTGATATAAAAATAAATTGTTCGGGAGGAGCGTTGTGCCCTGGAGAAATGAGTTAGTGTGAAATTGACTGGAGTGCTTTGTGAAAAATAAATTGACTCGATAAGTTAATAAATAATCATCAAATAGTTTCAATCCTATTCTACAGTAAATCAAATTTAAAAAGTTTCAGAAGTATATTGTAAAAGCCATATGACAAAGAAATCACTACTCTTTGTTTAAAATAATGTTTCATCAATATTTTTTAGTGATAGATTGATAACAGAGATCTGTCAGCTATAGCCATTTTTTTTTTTCCTTTTATTGACCTGTTGTACATTGTAAGTCCTCCTAATAATGTTTTTAATTTGCTACATTTTTAGAGTTACAGTTTAAAATACAACCATTTTTGGAATTTTCTTATTTAAAAAATACAGCTGCACAACATATTATATTTGGATTATTAATTCACTTTATCAATGGGTTCAGTGTATCATTATTATTTTAATCCTTATATAAATATTCTGTAAATACATATTTCCTTTCCTCATTTATTCTAGGTACTTTAAATATATGATGGCTTAGTATGTACCTACTAATACATATTTTTTTAGTAAAATCCATATTCTTAATTTAAACAATTCCTTTAGTTGAATTTAGTTAAATTTGTGATAATTTTATTTCATCGATTAGTAATTTTTTAATAGCTATTATTTTGACGGGTACTATGTCTCGCTATCATCGGTTAAGAAAATCCGATTGGGGACAGCTTGTTTATAAATTTTAAAATATTGACTCTATTTGAAAAACAATTTATTTACATTTATGGTTCATCTATTAATTTAATCATCTTAGATGAACTGCAAGGGCAAATATTTAAAATAGTAGTCCAACTGATTATACAAAAGTGGAGAGAAATTATATAGAAAATCTACAATCTTATAAAAAAAAATGATTTGCCTTTCGGAAAGGTAGACAAAGAAAATCTGTAAATTATTGAAATTATCGCATTGATGGAAATAAAAGTGCAGCCGGATGCATTTTGATGTTTATTTTAACCAAAATATGTATTACGCGTTTAAAAAATGTATTTTGTTTCTCGATCTGTCAATGAATGATTTTGATAATAATTGTCAACTTTTTTCAATTTCAATTCAAAATTAAGCAAACTTCATTTTGGCTGAGAAGACTTTAAATTTACTCGGAATAACACTTGAATATAAGTTGTTGTTTTTTAAAGTTAAGTTATCTTAAGATCAATTTGCCAATTGAAATGTCTTCAGATGTTGTTGTGGTGAAAATGAAATCTATGTATCCACAAGAGTCGAGTTGAGGCGGAGGGGAGATATTAGAAAGATTCATCATTTGTAAATAGTCATATTGTTGATTCGCCGCTGCGGAGATTTAATGATTGTTTCCATAAATATAATATGCCTATAAGATTTATAAAAAGATATGATTTGTGTATGTTTTGTTATAAAAATGAGCCTTTAAAAATATATTGTAAACTTTCATGAGCATTGCAATGTTAAAAGTATATAATATCTATCTATATTCCATAATGCATGAATCTAAGAAACAGACTTAATAATATTATATTTGTGGTATGGATGTTTTTTAGGTTCCAAGACGACTAATGAATGTGAAGTAAAATTGTATTACACATTTGTCTTTATAATAAAACATAGTAAAATCAATTCTTGTACTTTTATTACTCCCATATTTTGCACAAATACTTCCATAACATTTCTATCCTAACTTCAAATTAAATGCTTGTTCGGAGTATGACATTTTGTCGGCTTCGTGGTGTAATGGTCAGCGCGTTTGCCTACCAAGCAAGAGGTCTCAGGTTCGATTCCCGACAAGGTTGATATGAAATATTAATTTAAATGGGTGTTTTCGCACCAGAATATTTCATAGTCACTGGACTGGTACCTGAATTGTAAGACTGATCATCTTATCTTCATGTAAGAAAAAAAATTAACAAGATACGCTGCGATTGGTGTGCCAATGCACCATGAGGTGTGGAAAGGGAATGATAATGACATTTAAAAATTAGGTTCGATAAGTCTTCATTATATTTGGTAACGGGGATCCTAAAAACTGATGAAGATTGGGTTCCAAGCCAATGGCCGCCTTACCCTATATGAGCGGGATGGGTTCTTGGATTGAGAAAGTATTTGAGTCTGAGCCTAGCGCGTTACATACTTTATTAATTTAATGGCAGTGTTTTCTAATGTAGGTAGTACATTGTATAAAAACATTATACTAAAATCTTTTCAACTAAATTTTCTATTGGTATGTTAGTTTATTGACCTAATCCTTTCATGAAAACTCGTTGGTACCGAAATGGTATTTAAAAGTATGTACTTTAAATTTTTAAAATGAGTATGTTTGTTGAAACTAATTTTAGAAAAATGAATCTTTGATTAGTAAGTAAATTTAAAAAATGCAAAATGAAGATGCTATTTTCTGATATTTTATTACGTTTTGGGATACAATATATTAACTTAGAGTAATAAATGTGCAGTACTACTCTAAGTTTACTAACAATATAAAAAAAGCAGGAAAAATAAACAAGACTCAAATAAAATTAATATATTCATACGTTACATATATTTATATTGGTACATTAATATGTGGCATTCTTGATAATGTGATTTGAAGGCACTTCGGTGGTATTTATTAGAAATGTTTTAAAGTTCTATGGTTGTTATGACTAACCTTGTCATCCAGTCAAAAATCTAGTTGCCCCACTTCATGTCTTTCTAAATGCATTGTTAACGAATCGGATGATTCAAAACCTGAAATAACAGATACATATATTATAAATATTGAGAAGTCTTATTATTTATGTTCGTTTTTTTTCAGAAAGTCAATAGTTGATATGTAAAATATTTTGTAAGTCTTGACTTAATATGGATTTAGTTCCATAAATAATCACCATCATTCCCCTTTCTGCACTCAGTGGCGCATAGGGCAATGCAGTGTATTTCAATCAGCTGTTACATGAAGGTAAGATGATCAGCCCAACGCTTCAGGTGCCAGTCCAGGAACAATGAAATATTGGAGTTTAAACGACCTTTAAAATTAATATTTCACGGCTACCCTACCAGGAATTGAACCCAGGACCTCAAGAATGGTAGGTGAAGACGCCAACTACTGCACTATGAGGCGGACTTACGAGTATTTCTGCTCAATTTTTTTTTTCAAGATTTTTATCTTTGAGTGGCCACCGAATCGAAAACACTCGTCCAAGGTTCTGGTTCTATTTCGCGCACAGAACTATATTCTTTATCCGCCTGGACACAGATAGACAAATATCTTATCCTATTATTTTTTAATAGTTCTGTTTATGTCAAAATAAAGAACTGTTTAAGGTAACATAACAACGTGAGACGAGGACGACCAAGGAAGACGTGGCATGATCAGATAAACCAAAATCTTAAGTCTGGTCATGTCAAAAGCAGACAGAACCGAAGGGCAAGATGTATGAATGTGGAAGAAGCTAGGAATGTATGCCAGGATAGACGTGTGTGGCGGTCCATTCTCTCTGCCTACCCCTATGGGAAATGGCGTGATGGTAGTAGTAGAAGTATTTACAAGGGAACGTCTTGCATACCAATAATACTGCAATCTAAGTTTTGAGGATGAATGTCTAGTATGTTTCCTACTATACTTGCTATCTTTACTGACTGAAAATAAATTTCCTTTTTTTTAACAAAATTTTAATTATTTTTTATTTTTTTACTGACCGGTTTCGAAGCTACACAACCTTAAAAATTAGACAACTTTAAAATTAAAAAAGTGATAAATAATAACAAAAAAATTATCAATAATTAAATGAACAATATTTCATATAGTCTACTCCTGTCTAAAGAAATAAAGATCGAACCTCCCTCATCACGCACCCTACCTATACGAAGACAAAACACTACATGACAAAAAGACTTGACTTATTTACCTCCCTGTGTTTAGATTTAATATTTATTAGTAATAACACTGTTCAAAATAAAAAATATTCATTGGTAAAGTATACCTTGATGAGGAAGCTTGTGTAGCTTTGAAATTGGTCAGTAAAAAATAAAAAAAATAAGTGGTTAAAAAGCAAAGTTTTTTAATTTCAATAAATAACCACACAGTTTAAATATAGTTTTTTCATTCGACATTTATGTAGACTATATAATTTTTTTACAAATCCCCGAAATCAGTGTGCGTAGAGATGGCAGATATTGAAAACAGACAACTCGTATACATAATTATTTGCTGTGATTATATTTAAAAATACTTACTTTTAAAACAAATAGTGCAGACATTAGATCTTTCTTCATTATGATTCATGACATGAACTATAAGTGCAGATGATCCATTAAAAGTCTTATTACATATTTCACAGACATGCTTCTCCTTAATGTGAATCTTTTTATGTTTTGACAATTCATTTGATTGGCAAAAGGCTCTCTGGCATATGGAACAGACATAAGGTTTTTCTCCTGTGTGGGTTCGTTTATGTGCTATCAAATTACCTAGAAAAATAATATATAGCTTTGTATAAACCATGCAATTTTTATGAAAAGATTAAAGAAATTTAACAATTATTTTAGAGCTTAGGACATTTTACAATGCCATTTATTTACATAGTTACGAGTGGGTAATATGAATAGAAGCATTTGGAAGATTTGCGTAGGTGCACCAAAATGAGGGTTGGCGAAAGAATGACTGACAGTGACATTAAAATATGGTTTTTGCAAGCGTTTTTCAAATGAATTTTGCAAATTGAATATTAAATTTTAACTGTAAAGTGTACTTGCAGAATCATTCGTCAGAAATATCACCTTGGCTCAGAGCCGGTCCTACCATAGGTTCACTTGGCACAAAGAACCAGACACTTTTACACCAATCGCAGAGTACCTTGATCATTTTTGTTACATGAAGGTAAGATGATCAGTCGTACGCTTCAGGTATCAGTTTAGGGACTATGAATATTCTAGTGTAAAAACACCCTTTTAAATAAATATTTCACATCAACCATGTCAGGAATCGAACCCGAGACCTCTTGCATTGTAGGTAAACGCCGACAAATATTAATTTACAAAACGTGTATATTCCCGTCCCTTTTCAGTAGGTGACGGGGCACTAGCTCCGGCGCTGCCTTAGCTGAGGGCAGTAAGAATTGGCAGATAAAGCCTTCTTTACACTAACGAAAGTCTAAGTCTATGCATCATCAATTCTGTGACAATACAAACATTATAACAAACAATCAATTACATATTACAAAAATAATAAATTCTGTTATTTTCTTCAATCGCATTTCAATTTAATTCTTTCAACTGTTTATTGTAAAATCAATGCAAAACTGTGAATCTTACTGGATGATGAGAAGGCTCTCCCGCAGGCATTACAAGCGTGTGGTTTCTCTCCCGTGTGAGTTCTCATGTGCATATCTAAGTCCTTGGCCCTCTTGCACCCTTTTTGACAAATATTGCATATATAGGGGCGGGCGTCACTGTGCATCTTCATATGAGCCTAAAGGGAAATAGATTACACATATTAATATATTTTTGTGGTCTGAAAATAATTATTTTCAATTTAAAACTAGACTAGTCTAAATTAGAACAGAATATTCCATATTTTGTCGTTGTGCTGATAATTCTTGCAATGTAATTTGCCCATAAATTAAATATTAATTGTTAATTATCAAGATATATAATAATAAATTTATATTGTTTATGCAACTTAAGAAAATGACCAAAAATATGATTTAAAAAAATGCAGTGAGAGCTGATTAAATGTCAATGAACCTCAACAGATATTATCGGTGCAATGATGATTTTTCAATTGTATTAGGTGTTAACATAAGTTGTGTCCGCTTTTTCCCAAATTTAAAAATGAGCATCTAAAGTAAAACAAAATGGTAAAAGGTTGGAATAAAATTCATTTTACCATTTTGGTCATTTGAAATAAAATTTTCTGCTATACACGATATTGTTTTTGCTTTTACAGTAAATGTATTTAATAACAAGCCTTCAAAGAGGAATCTCAAGTAGAAGAGATTGAGGATTTCCAAAACCTTCTGTTCGCATTCAATCAAGGGAAGAAAGCTGCTCGCAGTATTTGTGCAGTGTACGGTGAAGATGCTATGAATTATTTGTTAATTAAAATAATGATGGAGAATACATTAATTACGAATTTGTTGTATTTTTTTTTGCTGTCTCCTCTTGTTCGCTTCATTGAGAAAAATCGGACACAACTTATGTTAACACCGTTTCGTTAGATGAAAAAGAACAGAAGAAGAAAAAAAAATGTCACGCTTATTGATGCAAGTGAGATTCTTTGAAAGTAAAATCCAGTACTGACTATATAGATTTGTACTAACTCAAAATATCGTTGAATATTATTTTAGCTTAGGTTAACATCTACAAATATTAATATGCTTGCATCTTGGACAGGTTCTTACAATAGTTCACGGAGATAAATAAATAATTTTTAATACCTTTAGATTACTATTATGTGAAAAAGCCTTTTTACAAATATCACATTGGAAAGGTTTTTGTCCCGAGTGGACATATGTGTGTCTAGAGAGTTTGGTTGCCGTGCAGAATACTTTGAAGCACGTTTTGCACTGGTATCCTTCAGGGTCTGGCTTCATATCCTCCAAACATTCTATGTCCTCGTACGTGTAGCCTATCAGCTCCGATGGGCTCTTGAGGGAAGAGGGCACGGCGTGAGAGAGATCCGTCAACATACTGTTTCCGAGTGCTATCTCAGAAGCTGGAACTGTAGTTAACTTATTATTAATATTAGTCAGGTGCACTTTATTATTATGAAAATATTATAAAATAATTTTGAAATAAGCAAATGAATGCCCATTTATGGGACCCAAACTTTACAAAGTTTCATTTGCGCAAAGTTAAAGTTGAAAATAACGAATGCCAAAATGATGAGTGTTAAAAAAATATTATTAAATTCTATGAACAATTAAGTATCCATTTTGATTTTTCTGATCATTTTGGTGTTTATTAATTTCAATGAGGAAGATCAGTACCACGGGAAATTGGACGTAAGAAAACATGTTTACTAGGGTGTCCCAGAAAAATTAAAGTTTTTTTTTTCAATGCATACCCTCTAATTTTGTTTGAATGATGTCAAAACACTTATAAATAAAATTTCACGTAAATTGAATTCAACCCGTGCCGACTTGCATCGGAACTTGTCAGAACTTACATAGTACGGCGCGCGCGAACTAAGTGATAATGTGCTTGTTATATCGTGTTTGTTTTTATTAGTGAACGCATTGTTTTCGTTGTGTCGACATGTCTGTGGAGTTACGCAGTTCTAAAAAGGAAATATTTTTGGTTGGGGATATAAAACATCAAATTACAGGTTCTAAACTTCCCTCTAATGGACAAGTGCTGGCGGTTTTATTTTATAATATTCGCAAAGTCAATTTAAGCGTCAATGAAAGTGCAAATCTTACTATTCGTGAGTGCATTATTTATTGGGAAAAGGCACGTATACCGACTAAATATTTACCTAACTGTGTTTAGAAACTTGTAGCCTTATACCAAGATTGGAGAAATTTGCAAAAAGATGCAAACAAAACTCAAGATGTGTTTGAGCAGCGTCGACAAGAGTTTTTTACAAATACAAAAAATTTGTTTGATATTGCACATGCCGATGCGCTTCAATTAATAAATATAAATGAAGATAAGATTTTCTTACAAAAGCAGAGAGAGCCAGGACGACCCAGGTCGTTTAGTCATTTAGCTGGAGTGAACGAAAAATTGACAGAAAAGGAGGAAAAGGTGAGTCTTAGAAATATCCAGGAGCAAAAGCGGCTGGCCACTTATTTGGCATCCATAACACCCTCTACGTCTTCTCATGAGCCATTACAAGAAACTTCATCTTCTGATTCTGAAGTAACGGACTTACAAGAAGATTTGTCCATTCCAATTGAGAGGAAACAGCCCGATACTATTAAAACTTCTGTGAAGAAAAATTTCGTTACTCCGAAACTGGTGGCGGCATTAGACAGGTGTCAGTTAAGTACGAGAGATTCTGTCTTTATTATTGAAGCAACTATTGAAGCACTTGGCCACAACACTGACGAATTTCCTATAAGCAAGTCCTCCATCCAAAGAATTCGTACAGAAAAGCGAAAACAGCGCGCAGAAGCTATAAAACTTAATTTTCAAAACGATGTACCAGATACTGTAACTGATGGGATGGAAAACTGTTGCTGGCTTTAGATGTACACAAATCTAAAGAGGAACGTCTACCAATCATTATTTCATACGATAATAAAGAACAACTTATTACTGTGCCAAAATTAGAAAACTCATCGGGAAGCGAACAGGCA
Organism: Micrasema longulum; assembly: GCF_059751315.1. Lineage (NCBI taxonomy): Eukaryota > Metazoa > Arthropoda > Insecta > Trichoptera > Brachycentridae > Micrasema > Micrasema longulum. The sequence continues at coordinate 598,294 of NW_028278676.1, read as the reverse complement.
CAAGCAGTTTGGAATGCTATTGTTGACTGGAATCTTGAAGATAAAGCACAGATCCTCTGTTGTGATACTACTGCTTCTAACACAGGCCGAATTAATGGTGCATGTGTGCTTCTCGAACAGAAATTGAACAGAGAAATGTTGATTTTTGCTTGCCGCCATCACATCTATGAATTGGTACTAAAAGCTGTGTTCGAGGCCAAAATCAGCCAAGTCACTACAAGTCCCGATATCCCTTTATTCAAAAATTTTTGATCAAACTGGAAAAACATCAATGTAGAGAAGATACAAAGCCACAGAGAAACGCTATTACGTCTGAACGATTCTAAAATTGATGAACTTTTAGAGTATTACAGAACTGAATTGACTCAATTGATTTAGGTTTAAAAATTCATGTGAAATGGCCCTTAATATTGTTATAGATGACTGGAAAGAGAACATCGATAAAAATAAATATGTAGTTGCAGTGTTTTTAGATTTTAAAAGAGCGTTTGAAACCATTGACCGAAATATAATCATTAAAAAATAAAAAAATATTAGTATTCAAAACACGGAAATGCCAGAAAGTATAAAAAATGAAATTAATGTAAATATATTTAAAATTAAATGTAAAAAGTATATATGTGAAAAATATTAGGTAGTATATAGTGTAAATAGTGAATATAATTAATGAAAATATACATATGAAACAGTTAATATTATAAATTAGGATATTAAGTGTATAATAGTGATAAATAATGTTAGAATAAGTATAGATGTAAATATTGTGTTGTAAATATATATTAGACTATGTTAATCATAGAACTAAATAAAATAAATAATAAAAAAATAAAAAAAATAAATTGTAAGAGATGACTATCGAGAGTTAATAGAGCTCTGCATAATATTTCTTGGTGGAGATAAAGTTAATGAATTTAAAATTCGGCCTCCAGGCGCCATGCACCAAGCAAGATGGATGGCGAGAGCTATTTATTCATTAAAAATATCGTTGTTTAGCTCTCAATTCAAAATGTCAAATAAGAACAAAACAGCTCTATTAGACGTCTGCCTGTTTATCGCGACATCCTATGTCAAGCCTTGGCTGCAATGCACTTTAGCGGTAAAAGCGCCCTACCAGGACTTGTGCTTTTTGAAGGCTGTGAAGGCATACGAAATGGTCGACTAAACTATATCAAAAGCGGCTATACAGAAGTTTTGCCAGCATTTGTGGTATTTAGCAGACGAAGTGTCTATCTTGTCTCTATTTGACGATGATATTAACCAAGAAAGTAAGGTAAAAATAGTTGCTAATTTGGCCAAAGAAAATCCATCGGTCCACAATAAACGCTACATTCTATCGAGAGAAGAACTTAGCGGGCCTCTTTTTGAAAAAAAACACCGATGACTTTGTTTCCATGAACAGCAAATCCTTTTTCAGGCGGCTCAAAATTGATGACAGTTTTCTCATGGAGTGTCCTAGTTCGTGGCCTGCTAATGCTTCGTTTCAACACGCTAAAATGAAGGTGCAGTCACTGAAAGCAGTTACGGCTGAAAGAGCTGTTAAGTTGATGCACGACTTTCATGGCTTAATCACAGTGAACGAGGAACAAAAACAATATTTATTACGTTGCGTACAAGAACATAGAAAAGTATATCCTGACTGTAAAAAACAAACCTTAAAAAGAAAATTTAATCAATAAGGTCCTTTAAATAATTAATATGTATAATACATAATAAATATGATACAATAATCAAAGTACTATTGTTTTATTTACAAAATAAATATTAAGTTAAAATATTCCCCTATGGTTTCCATACAAACTTTTATATTCAAAGTTTGACATCAAGTCGGCACGGGTTATCGCTATCCGATTTCAATAATATTTATTATTTCAGTTATTAAGGTCAAATGGAACAAAATAAAAGGGTATGCGTGTCTCAATCTGTAAAAAAAAAATTTGCCCTTATAGTCTGGGACACCCTAATGTTTACACTCCGTAAAAGTTCGAGTATTTAATTGTTTCGCAAAGTTTCTCAAAAACACATATTTTTTTTTTTATATGTCACAAGTTCTTCCGAATAAACCAATGCTAGAGTGTTCTGATAGATTTGTTTCCGGTTAGCTACTCACCAATCAGGAGAACTCTGACGAGAGCTTGTGAAGTCATGTGTAGAGTAATTTCAAAATTACAAAACTTAAAAAAATCACAATGCTGATAATACAATATATAAAAATACATATTTTTTAAATTTGGCTTAGTTTAATAGTCTATGAACAATGAGGAAGTTCAGTGGTTTTTTTCAATTTTTTTATTTGTTAATAGACTGTTAAACTAAGTCAAAATTTTTTTTTTTTAATTTTTACATATCGTATTATCGGCGCTACGATTTTTTAAAGTTTTGTATTTCTGAAACAACTCCGCGTGTGACGTCAGAGGTTCATTTCCGCTTATTCTCATTCAGTTCTTCCTATTGGTCCAGAAGCGACAAGCAGACCGGAAATCTTCCATAGCTCTTAGATCATAGGTTGATTCACATGAACCAGTGACGTCATTTAAAGTAGTGCGTATTTATCAAAATATTTATTATTATTTTTTCTGTACATTTTCAAGAAACTTTGCAGTACAACTTAATGCTCTAATTTTTACCCCGCGTAAGAAAACATTTTTTGGATCCAATTTCCCGTAGGGCTGAAGTTCCTCATTAAAAAAATAAATAAAAACCACCGAACTTCCTCATTGTTTTGGTATTCATGGGAATCTTTTTTAATTTTGATGTTTTGAAAATTATCTCCGGTTGTAAATATATTACATATATATTATGATGAACGGAAATTTATTGTGGCATATTTTAAAAGCCCATTTTCATAATATTTACTGTGGCATAAATATTATTCTTCAAAATTATTATTGGAAGTATAATTTCCACCTAGGGAGTGGGAAACTACCTATTATTTAAAAAAAACTTTATTTCATTACATAGCCATACAGCGCAATGCTGAACTCCCAGATGATTTTATAAGGATATATTTTATACGGTGCATTTCTGCCACTTATCTTGTAAGGGTAAGGGTCATTTAAAACTGATTACCATTTGTATTTCGAGTGACAGTTTGTCCACTAATGTCCGGGGTGCATTCGATATGTTCCAAAAGTTCTGCTGGAGTCGCTGTTGTTATATCAAAATATGTTTTCTTTCTAATCTTTTTCCTGACTACAACTTTAGAAGCATCTAGCATGGCCTTGTATTGCCTTAAAGTTTCGTCAGATTTTTCGCATTGCTTTTTAAATTGGAAGGATATGTCCAGCTTAATTATGCATTCGTTGCATATTTGGCTAGGCAAGCCATCCGTTTCCCAAACCTTAAAACAGTTATATTAGAAAATAAAATAAATAATCTAAATGGCCAATTATTTTTTATGAAAATATTAAATAGTGGGTCACGACGTTGTAACTTTCTACCTGAACTGATGCGAGTGCCATTATTTTTCTAGATATGTGGACTCTGAAAATTGAGACCATAACACCTTTGGATGAACAACACACTCGACAAATTTTCGACAAGTCGAAACCTTTTTGCAAATTTGACTCTATTTCCGACATTTTATTGACACATGAGAAATATTTTTATAATTTATAACCGTCCTGACACCTGACAGTTCCATTCAGAGATTATGTTCCACAGATTATACTTATTGCGTTCCATTCATAACAGAAATTGTATAGACAAAATTATAGATCTTTTAGTATACAAAAGATAGTGCAGAGATAAATATATCTTTAGTAACTTTAGTCTGTGGTGCAGAGTGGAACACTAGTACTAGTAAGATATCTGTAATCTGTGGTACTAGTTCCTAGTTCTACATTATCTCTGAGTGGAACGAAAAAATGGGTTACGTTTATTATTTTTACCAGAATGAATTTCACTTGTACTGAGATTTGAATTAATATGTCATCTCGTATGCTGAACTATTCTCGTTTATCGAACTTTTCAATTGACGTCCATTATTAGACACCGAAATGTCAAGTTGTCTGTAATATGAAATTGTGTCGTGCGGTATAGCATTTGATGTGACATTGTTTTAAAGTTATTAATAACATGGAAACTCTTTCAGATAAATATGACAAGCCAAATAAGTTGACATCAAACCAAATATTAGAAGACCTTCAACATCCAACATTTCGAGTATCTCCATCCAAAATTATTGACTCTGCAAATGACCAACAGTGGGCCGATTCTAATAACTTTCTGGTTTACCACGAAAAACTTGTAGATTCCTTAGATAAATTTACATCTGCTAAGGAAATGCTCACCCTGCTGGACGAAGAGTTACAGAAGAGAATGAATGAAATGAAGAATCAAATCACCAGCGTAGAGTGAATAAAAGATACTGTAGATGCATTTATTATTTATTTTATAATTTCTATGAAATATATTACTGTTATAACAAGCATCCTTTTTTCTTTAATGATTCTTCACTAACAATTCCCAAAGAGCAAAGGCAAACCATGGCTGCACCCTGTTCGGCATATTTTTTATTCTTTTCCCAAAATGTTGATGCATATTTTTTCCCTTCAAATGTCATTATAGTCCTGAAGAGCTTTTCATCTCCTTCAGTGATGTATGAAGGCAATTTGAATCCTCTATGACCGGCCCATCCGTGGAGTATTGTTTTTGGCAGGTCTGTGTGTTTGGGATAATTTGAACGTAGGAAACAGATCTGAAAACATTTTATAAAAGTTATAATTACAAACTGTTTAATATACATAGTATATATATATATATATACGTATGTTGTTATTTTATTTTATGAAATTGTTAAAATTACTTCAGAAGAGCTATGGTCAAGGTTTCAATAATTATTTCCAAATAATTTGAAACAATGTTCCAAAACTGGTTACATATAATATTATTCTATATTATACATGCAATAATGATTGGGAATAAAAATCCTAATCATATAAATTAGTCCTAAAACAATAAATATATAAGTACCACCAATCAACATCAAATTACAGTTATTGTAAAAAATCACCTTTATTTTAAATCAACAACATAGTTGATTTATTTAATGGAGACCCAATTAACCTTCAATAAATCCCTATACATCTCATTATTTTATTAACATGAAAATTAACTGTTTTGAAGCTGTATCATTATGGAAAAATACCTTCATTTGAATAACTCCGTCTAAATGATTTAGTTTCATCTTTTTGTTTGGAGGACCTAATATTTCTGGACATATTTGCCATCTTCCTTGAATGCCTTTAGCTTGATAATCTGCTTGGACAGCTTTGCAATGTTCTCCGAGGTCCCATATAGAGCTAAAAGAAAACAGCGATATATAATACTTCAATTAAATATTTTTACTATATTTTATTAAAATTATTTATTGACAATTCTTGATGGAATTCCATTGTAATGATGTAATAACTTATATTTACATTTGATTGACTAATTAAAAGTACTTGGTACACTTCCACTTATGTTTTCAATCAATCGCTGGTCATGCTCAGTCTGAAGACCCATTAGAGGGTGAAAGCGCTAATTGGTCAAAAAAATAAGTGGAAGTGTACCAAGTATTTTTAATTAGTAACTTATATGTAAATATAAGTCATTACATCATATTTATTATAGTCATCTTTTTTTTCAAAAACAAAACCACGGTGGAAAATGGATGAGATTGAGTTGCCGAAATATTATCAAATATTGTGTAAAATATTGAGACAAAACCTTGACTGAAAAAACACTAACCTTAATTTGTTATTTTTCTCTACGAAATACACTATAGAACTAAAATGGTTTAGCCAATGTACCTACCAAATTTGTTCCATAGTTTGGCAATCCAAAAACTTTTTTCCTCGTGGTGTTTCTTGCAATTCACGTAACATATTTTGAACGCAATATTTGGTATTCGAGGGTGCATTATCATACTCAATAGCTAGCTTAAGATATTCTTCAATGACATCATCCAAGGGAAGCAATCCTTCTTTACGGTAGATTGAACAATTCCATTCCGCAGCTCTTGCAATCATTACACTTGAACATCCACAAGCTTCTTTAAACTTCGAGATGTCACTATGTTTTTCTATTTCTTTTGAACCCCCACTGAAAAAATTAAAAAAATACACATCTACCTCCATATGTAATAGGATAAATTATATAATTTTAAAAAATATATTGAGTTTTCTGAGATTTATTTGTGGTAATGAATATCAAATATGTATATAGGTAGTCAGTTAACACATTGTCGTCGGGACACGGCATTTGCCGTTTTTCGCGGACTGTCGGTCAACCGCGGGACACGGCAAATGCCGTTTTTGTCGACTGTCGGTTGTTGGCGGGAAACGGCATTAAACGGGTTTGTTATCAGCGTGAAATAAAACGCCTTGAAGGGTGATTTGCTACCTGGGGTGCTAGGCGACAGTCTGTCGACGTTATTTGAGATGCCTTGTCCGGATTGGCTAGTGTGCCACTTGTAAAGGCGTCGCCAGAAATCTAGAGTTTTATGCGATCTCAATCTCCAGTTTAGTTTGAGTCATTTCACGTATTGGACTATTTTTCATACCGCTCGCACTGTTTTGTTTACTGTTTGGTATTTTCTTATTTGAATATATTAGCATTGTATAGGACGTTACCCCTACAAAAATGTCTTTACAAGCCAATGATAGTGACGATGAAGTGTATGCCGACAATTTATCTAATTGTTCATGGAATGATGACATTGAAGAGTTGTCAGACAAAGAACCGAGTGATGATGAACAAATACCAAGACCTAGAACGTTTCACCGTCGCACCATTGAAAGTGATTCTGATTCGGAGACGAGCTCAGATGAGGATGTGGACGAGTGGTCATCGTTTGATAATCCTCCAGTTCTGGAATCGTTTTTAGGCCGCCGCGGTTTGAATTCAAATGTCCATTGTCCTCAAACTGTAAGTGATGCGATAGAGTTATTTATCGGTGATGATTTGTTTGAATATTTTATAAACGAATCTAATAGATATTACCACCAAAACTCACATAATTACAAATTATATAAAAAATCGGGAAAGTGGAAAAATATTACTTTGAAAGAAATGAAAAAGTTTTTGGGGCTGATTATTTTGATGGGACAAGTTCGAAAGGATATAAGGGACGAGTACTGGTCTACTGAACCAACAACCGAAACTCCTTATTTTGCTAAAACGATGTCCAGAGACCGGTTTCGGCAGATATGGAAAGCGTGGCATTTTTCTAACAATGAAGAAATCATAGATAGTTCCGACCGATTATGCAAAGTAAAACCAATTATTGACCACTTTTTACCTAAATTTATTTATTTTTGATGATCAAATGTCAAATATGATTTCTTTGAAAATTTCGATCGAAAATATTATTTGGTTTAGAAATTGTGTCAATTTTAAGAAAGCGATATATTTTTGCGCTAATCGCGAAAAACACCCGCTATAGGCTAGAGTCTATTGTTCGAAGCGCCCGACTACAATGTGTTAAAAATGATATTTTTAGTTTTTGCCACTTTTATTTATTTATTTACGGACATTGTCCATTTATACAATTCATAGGAATAAATATTACAATATAAGAACAGTTAAAAACATTAAAAATAACTTTTAAATCATGATAAACATATGAATTTGTTTAGTCTCCCATCAATATCATATCAGTCACAGCGGAACCCGGTCATTGGAGAATTTTAAAATATTAAGTGGCCAAATATTTTACTTATTGCATTAAAAATTGCAGGATAATTTTAAGTTTTAAATTGAGAACTATATACATTTTTTGGGTGAGGTTGTACGTAAATATTATTCAATGGTGGGCTAGAAGTAAAAAATAATAATTTGCAAACGCCTTTGAAACATTGATTTTTTTAAAAGTTGTATTTTATTTCAATAATAATATACTTACATGCAATAATATATGTACATACACAATGACTTCACACAAAATTGTGTATGAAAGAAATTGAGTTGCACGAGTAGAAAGAAGGGCCAGAATTGCAGGAATTTAAATTTTGATTATTTTTTTTATTTAAAGAAGAGAAATACTTGAGTTCTTATTATTAACTCAAATATTTTCAGACCATTTCCTAGAAGACGTAAATAACTTGTGCTGGAAAAATGGAAATCGAGTTACGGTAGAGTGGGATTGGAACCTCGGACCTTTGACCCGTGAGTCCACAATACTACCACGGGACCACAACCAGGTTCGATGTTTGCACAATCTTAATTAAAACGGTTGCTATGCATGTTACAAGATAATTAAAATAAATAAAGTCCATAAACTTACTTTGCAATAACTGGAATGTCTATTTTAGATGCAACATATTTAATGATGTCAGTATGAACCATGTGTTGAGGTCGTTCATCTTTAGTTCGGCCATGAATAGCAATAGTTGATATCCCTGTTGAAACTAGTTTCTTTACAAGTTCTAAAGTTTCTTCTGCCGTTGGCGATATCCTTATTTTACAGGAAACTGGGATGGATAAATTGTCAACAAGATTTTTTAGGATGGCTTTTGATTTCTCTGGATCGGCCAACAGAGCAACACCCATACCTCCCTTGATGGAAAACTCTTTAGGGCAACCCATATTAATGTCAATGGCTGCAACATCATTCTCTCTAAAAATAATTTACCGAAATTGATTAAGTTATTTTAGCCATTTTTTCTGTAAATAATTTCATTAAAAATACTAATTAATATTGGTGAAGCATTTATAAAAGAAATAGTAAAAACATGTTTATTCAGATTCTTTTCATCAAAGTTTCTCATCATTATTTTCAATTGCATAAGGATTAATTAGTAACTGAGGTCGAATTAGTATCTGTACCTCAGAGGCAGACGGATGCAAATCCAGAATTTAGTGAAATGACATTTCGATTTTCGTATCCAGTTTATGATCATGTCCATTGATTTTGAAGAAATTTAAACCTTTTAATGAAAGAACCAATGTATTAAGATACTGAAAATACAAATTAATGCTATAAATTATTAGAAATGACTTAAAGAAAGTAGATTATTTGGGCTTGTTTTGAATATTTGATGTTTGGATTTGCATCCGTCTGCCTCTGAGATACAGATATGTTCACAAAAGTTCATTTTCACAGTACATATTATTTTGAGTTTGTCCAAATGTTTGTAAACTGGATTTCACCCTTAAGGGAGTAATTAAGATGAACAAATTATAACAGGGATGCAGAATATTTTAGAGAATCGAATGGTGAATGTTACACAGTGTGTAAAGTGGCCACTTAAACCAGCCGATGACAGGTCATAAGCTCTGGGCCTGTAAATGCCTAGACTTCCATATTCCCTTCTCTAAAATGTTCTCAATCCCTGTTGTAATTTGTATCTGATATTATAAAAGTTAGGTTAATCCGCTCAAACTTTTAAGTAAAGATTATAAAGCAATTATTTATGTAATACCTTGTATCTAGAAATATTCTCACCTGAATGAGTTCAGAAAGGATGAAAGGATGGAATTCAAACGATTACAAAATTACATGCCAAAATTTACACAGCACAAGTAAATAAATATGAAGGTACTGATAAAACACTTAGAGAAATAAAAGTATAACTCACACAAGTTTAGCCACTTTAAGGGCTCTGTCAGGGTCACAAGTTCCTATTTGAAGAACGACTTTATCACTCTCTTTTGAGCAAGTTCTAAATATAATAGTACCATCGGTTTGATCAATGAAGTCCACGGTGCCGAGGATATCTAAGAGCATAAAATGTAGAAATTCAGATATGTACGTAATAAAGATCAGTCAAATTTATGGGGAACAAAGTATTTTATTTACCGTTTACTCTTCTTATGGATCTTAAAAACTTCCAATCTATCAACTCCTCTGAATACACAATATCGGCTCCATACTTCAGAGCTAGAAGCCTCATGGGAAGGGTTCCAACCCGAACCATAGGTGCTAAAATAACTTTTCCCGCATAATTCAATAAAGGTTTTGCTTTTTGGACACTCATTTTAACACTTTGTAAAATTACATTACATTTCTTAGTAGGCACGTCAAAATAAAAACACGCGCGCACTAATTATACTCACGCGCGTGCTCACTGTCAAACAAATGTCAATGTCAAAATCAACAAGGAGCTGGGCCCCGATTACAATGGGAAGTAAACATTTATCTTCAATTTTATCTACTAAGTAAAATTAATTTTCTGTATGAATAGCAGAATATGCATACAATTATTTTTTTTAACATGTTCAATATTATAGATAACCGACGAAGATACTTTAAATGTTCATGCAAATATACTCATTTTCTTACACAAATAACGGTTTTTCTTCATAGACAGTTGAAGATAACTCTGTTAACTAAATTTTTTTACCCACAATATTTTGGGATGAATGTTACTGAAATTGTCTAATTTGAATTTCGATTTTTAGTTCTAAACACATTAACATTCTAACATGAGGTTGTTTTGATGTGCAACAACCAAGCATTTTCGACAAAATCAAGAAATGAGCTCAGCGTTGGTTTGGACATGTACGGCTAAAAATATTTACGACGCGAATGTTGATGGATGCAGAAATAGAGAAAAACCGAGACAGGCATGGCATGATCCCATTCAATAAATACTTGAAGATGAACATTTCAAAAGTAGGAATAATCAGCGCGTGTGCATGAGATGTATAAATGTAGAGGAAGCGAGATCTGTATGTAAAGACGGAGTGATATGGCATTTTATCCTCTCTGCCTACCCTTATTGCGAAACAGGGTAAGGTGACCAAATGTCCTGTATTTTACAGAACGTCCAGTTTTACAGTTATCATTTTGACTGCGAAAAGAAAAGTGCGGGATCACACATGACGCATGAACAGAGGGTTCTGGGTTCGATTCCCGATGAGAACACAAAGAAAATAAATGTGATTCTTTTCAAGCCAGGGTGTTCTCGGAGGTAATTGGTCCTACTGGCCTGTTGTGATGCGAAAAAAAAGCACAAAACACGATGCCCCGTATTTTTACGATCAATTCTGTATTTTAGATAATATGCAAAATAAAACGAGGGTTTTATTGCTATTTAAGAAGATCTTTTGGCAGGTCCAACTGCTTTCAGTTTAATTAGAGTTGAGCCAGCAATGGGTAAATAAAAAAAAAGTAACTTGAATCACTTCAAGACAACATACATGGGTAATATGCTTCGAGTAATACAAATGAAGAACAAAAATGTCCCAGTAAAGCTAATATATCCGTGGAAGTAATGCGCAATCCCACTCTATCGCGGTTATCATTTTGTGATTGGGTTAGATAAAAAAAAAATGTGATTAAAAATTCCTGATCTTTTCGTCATCATCATTCCCTTTCCGCACCTAATGGTGCATATCGCAGTGTATCTTGTTTATTTTTTGTTACGTACCGGTGATCAGTCTTACGCTTCGGGTGCCAGTCCAGGGACTATGAAATTTTCTAGCGTAAAAATACCTTTGTAAATAAATATTTCATGTCAACCATGTCGGGAATCGAGCCCGAGGTAATCACATCTTGAAAAGTCAGTTTTCTGTTGCTCGATTTTGTCGAACCTAGTAGGCAGAATACACTATTCAAAGTTTGATCTAGTCAAAATAGATTTGCATTTCTTGTAAAGGACTCTTTTGTTCAAACCTATGCGTCGAATGATTATCCTTTTCTGATCTGCGTTTTGATTACTTTTAATTTATGTGCTTTTCTATTTGGTAATTTGAAATATCTTATTGGGTCGATAAATAAAACAAAAATAAATTATTTTGAAAATACATAATTTATTATAAAAAGTACAAAACATTATAAAATATTTATATAAAATACGAAACATGATAAAATATCCACATACATAACACAGTCAAAATAATTGAGCAATTTCAGTAATTTTTAAGCGTTTTGACAGCAAAAATGTTAAAGAAGCACATTCCAACTACAAACAAACAATCTACAGGTGCTGTAAAATTATCTTTCAGTTGATTAAGGAAAAAATGATTAACAATTTGACAAACTGCCAGCCCCATTCCCCAAACATTACCAAATACATAAGAAATATAAGCTAGGGATACAATATTCCCCGCAAGAATAAAATCAGTTAACGGTGTCACACCACGGTTGAGCAAGTAAAGGAGAACAGGAACAGCTCCTGATACTATGTGAGCGTATGCGAGTTCTGGTGAGTAACCTGCCACTAAGTATAAATAGGTGACAAGACATGGAAGAGCCAGGTTTCTTGTGAGAGTGTGAGTGACGGCGAGAAATCTACTCATGCGTGCACTATTGTGCAAGTCTGGAAGAGCTGAAAATCATTAAAATAATTGTAAATTAAAAAAATACCAAACGATAATAAAAAAAAAACAAATTGGAATCACACTAAGAAAAATTACATGTCTAAAATGTTTTGAGACAGTGCTGACAAATGAGGACTTTCAGTGATTTAAAAAAATAAATAGATACAATAGTTATATATAAAACTAAGATCCACTTCGTTTTGTTTACATTTAGCACTTTAAATATAATATGTATTTATTAAAAAAAATATATAATTTAAGCTTGATATATAAATGTAAAATTAAGACCTAAATAACTTGTCGTCTCTTTATAGATGTAATAAAAACATTTAATAGTATATTGCTTAAAACATAATATGTACAGAAACAAAAAAAAAACAGATACAGGTGAAGCAATTTCTATATTGAATGATTTGTGGATAGTTACCATATTAAAACATATATGTTCCAAATTTTCACTATAATTAGAGAAATAAATAGCGTCTCTTTCAATCACATTTATTTATTGAAAAAAATGTAGGTGCAGTTAAATGATGTATTTAAAATTTTATTTTATTACTTATTTAAAATATTGTTGAATCTTCTAGTTAGTAAAAATAGTAATAGTTTTGGGCAAAAGTAAATACCAGATAATAAAAGTGTGTATTTTAATGGTGGTGTTGAATGTTGAAATACATTCAAGTTATAAAGAAATCTAATAAAACAAAAACAAAATATAATTGGTGAAATGATAACATATATCACAAAAAACAATGACGTATAATTAAATTGACACCTTACCAGCTCGAAGTCTCCAACAGACTTTCGTCATGATCAGACGTGACGCTACGAAGAATAACGTCATTATGTGTGGATTAGTTATATTTTTAACTACATTTTATAAATTATAACAATAACAGCTGCCAGCTAGCATTATGTATCGTCTACTGTAATGAGTTACACATAAATAAATATACATGTACATCTATTTTTTATATAAATGTTCGAGGTGTATCAATAATTACCCTCTCTTTTATTAAAATTGTTGAAGGCAGCGCAGTATTTTTTATATCTAAATAGTATAGAAGTAACATGCCTATTTATTATACGTCAGTAGATTATCATGCTAAGATACTAATATATAAAATAGAAAATATATTTTTTTAAATAAGGCTTAGTATTTTTTTTTTGTAGTGAAATTTGGGTGCATATTTTTCCTACTTACCTTCAATTTTAAAATAGTTAATTTTAAATGTACCACTGCGTAGGTAGGCCTAAACATGCAAATCCAGGATCCAAGAAGATTAATTTAACTGTAATGTTTTTTTTTTATGTTTGTACAGGTAAACATGGAGAGGAAGTTACTTAGAATAAAAAAATCAACTAAAGTAGTTGTTGAAAAATGATAATTTTATTATATTTGTACTCACATTACTGGAATCATTCAAACATATTGGTCCTAAGAAGCTGGATTAATACCCATTTGGATTAGCTATAAAGTTAGATTATCAAATATATCGAAATATTCTCATTATGCATTAAATTCAGCTGTATATGATACTAAAACTATAAGGATGCTTCTACTCTTATGCTACCTTTGTTAGCTAAACGTGGAATATGGTGTGAGTACTGCTTTCATAGACAACTTTATAAACACAACTTTAATTATTATATATTAAAATTATCTGATAGACAATGTCTTATAAGACCACTTGAATTGAATCTGAAACTATTTACATCCTAATGTTATAGTTTCAGAAGGCACAGATTTTTGTTACACCTGTAGATGCAAAAATTTGTGTCTTTCGAAATTAGATAGTAGAGCTTCGAATGAATAAATTCAGGGGATCTCATAACAAAGCATCAATATTCATTTTGAAACAAACATTTAAAATTACTGATTATATTTTAAGAATTAAACATCTACAGTCACGAATACGCTGGGATTTGAGATTCTGGATGATGGAATATTTTTTTTTTTAAGAATACTGATTGATTTCATAATTCCTGATAGTAATTTTTTCAGTTCATACAGCAACAATAGTGAGGTTATAGGAGTACAGGTAAAATACATATGCTTAAACCTACCTAAATATGTTTTATCAAGCAAGGAAAAAGGTCAATTTAGCAATGCACCCATATTTGAAAGAAACAAGTAAAACATAGGATTAAGAACACATTTTATTAAGCTAACTAACCATCACGCCATTAATAGCACAAAAACAAAAGAGGAAGAAAAAAACTACCTTAAGATTTTGTATGATGTAAGTTACAAGGATTCATAATTTCTAATGCCATTTAATTATAATTTACCAGTTATTAAATTACATGTATGTTCAGTATAAGCTTAAAATTAATTACCATAACGGATAAATCCAATTAAGCCATAAAGGAGAATATTTCCAAAGGTTCCATAAGACACCGTACTTCCAGAAGGAGAGTATTTTAAGGCCACCATCGATGATCCAGATAAAAGTAAGTGAGCTATTGTAAATTGAGGAGTATCCTTTAACATCCTTGCAGAATTTTTAGATATAAGTCGAACAGTTGAATTGGCAAGGCGGACTTTAACTTATAAAGACTTTGCTCTAAAATTATCGCGGAATATTGTGCAGATCTATTAAAAGCAAGGAAAAACGAGAATACAAAATTTGACATTTAAACGTCATTGTTTTTGTTTTGGCGGATCGGTAAAATTGTATGTGTGTCAAAAATATAGTTCATGTTGGCAACAATTCTAACTATAAGTGATAAGTACAGATGTCTCTATTGTACAAAACCATTAAGTTACCATTTTCCACCAAAAGATGACTCTCCAGTGTACTTTTGATTTTATTTTTATAATTATTATTTTCAGTTACTATCGCCTCGTGGCAGTGAATTAAGGATTGTAGATTTTAGGAAAATAATTTATACACCAACTTACTCAAATGTTACAATTGAACGTAGTTATGCAGAAAGCAGCGAGTCCACAATTTGGAAAAAAATGAGATATTGATGGTATCGGGTGCAGTAAGGTCAATTCTATGTTCAGCTAAAAACAGACAGACCGTTTTCATACAAAAAGTTCAAATCACTTTCTGAAAATGGTATCAATCACAAAAACGATATTTCTTAATTTGCAGAAAACACCCACAACACTAGAAAATCTTAACGAATTTAAAAATCATTAAAACTGGTCAAATACATAATTCAATTCTTGTTTGTAATGTTAAAAAAAAACTAGTATATTCCTTGTTTATAATTTGTTAAAGTCAAAAACATTAAAAATGTTGTGGAGATTTGTTAATTCACTATTTTCACAAAGGTGCTATTATCTCAGAGTCACTTTTCTATGGCTGGCTGCTTTCTGCATAACTACGTTCAATTTACAATGCGGAGAGATGAAGAGCCGTATTGAGAAGGAGAGTTTAGGCATATTATTTTACCTTTTGTAGGTAATTATAAAAACCGGCTGGTGTAAAAATAACGATTCTGTATATAACATCCACATCTGAATAAATTAGAAATACTTCAACACAGGACTACGAGAAAAGTACTGAAAAAAGGTAATGTAGAAAAAAACAATAAAATTGGCCATAGATACCTAAATAAAAGACTGATATGTTACTAAGCAGGTAGACATTTTTTTATCCCTTGATGATGATTATTTTTTTATTGATATATACCTCAGTGATTTATTTATGATTTTTAACAATATTTCATAGGACACTGCATTTCGATCATCTCAACCTGTTTCATGTAAGGTCAGGTGGGGTAAGAGCGTCGTACTTTTTTGTAAATTCAAATTAAACGCTCTCTGTGTTCAGAAATTTGCTTTTTTTTTAATTTACCACATAATAAAAACATAAAGGTACTTTTTATTTGAAAAAAAAGTGTTAATAATAATCCAAAAATCTGCACTACTATTCCTTTTGCCCTTTTACCCCGAGTAAAAGTTTCATAGCAGGTTATCTCCTAATATAGTAATTCCTAATATAGATAATTATATCCTTTAATACCAATAACTAGACCGAGAGTGAAATTTGTACCTTCAATCCACAGAATTATAGGTATATATTATAATTTTATAGGTTTTTTTTCTAATTCAGGAGAAGAATGTCAAAAAAAATCTCTGTCAAAAATGATTGTAGATAAGGGAATAGTAACATTTTTATGATGTAATAATTCTTATATTTAAATATAAGTTACCAATTTTTGTTTCGATTCTGTAGCTAAATCACAAATAACTATCGACGTGCTAATAAGCGATGTGATAACAATTTCTCACCATGGTTGTTTATCGTATTCGCGATCACAATGGAACATTCATGAACACGTAATATTAAATGTCAAAATATTTACGTTTCGCAACGTATAATCCTGCTGCGCAATCACATATTTGAATTTCACCGGTGTAAATATGGAAAATGTAAAAAAATGCTATTTTTATTTATTTATTTATTATTTATCACGCTATTTATTGCATTGAGCCGGTGGTTGTGAAGCCAAATGTCAAGAAAAGCAGTCGCCATAGTAATTGTAATTTAATTTGAACTTTTTTGTATTAAATACTCCTTACAATTGTTCTTGAACTTTGCAACAATGGTGATTGGACTCATAAAGGTAATAAACCAAAATCAGTGATCGAACATCCCATTTCCAAGACAATCAAAATCTTTTTTTTTCCGAGTACCTTAGCCTTGTACATGACACGTAAGGCTACTAAATACAGGGGTCCAAATATATATTTAAAAAAAATAAAAAAAACTCCTTACAAGTTTGCAAATACAATATATTGTATTATATTGTATAGTAAACGCCGATTTTTCGCCAGTGAACTGTATTTATTTACGAGGAAAACAAAAAACAAACCGACACGAGCGTTGACTTAGAGATTACACACGCGTTGACTTATGACTGCGATAACTTAAGCATGTTCATTATTGTTCATTGTGATCGCTCAAATGCTTAGCATGTTTTAAGCACGTCGATAGTTATTTGTGATTGAACTTCTGGAACAACAACGCATCTCTCTGTCGGACCGAAGTATCTAACTACCTAATACCTACATAGTTGATATTATACGATATTCTCAAGGATTTTTTTTTGCAGGATGTAAAATAAAAATTTCAAAATTACATCGCCGAGAGACAAAAAAAAAAATTTCTTGTCGAAAATGTCATTTCTGCCAACACATCAACTGCCTCCGCGGTTTAGTGATTAAGACGCTTGAATCACGCATAGAAGGTTCCAGGTTCAATTCCCGGTAAGAAACCAAAAATTAAAATGTGATTTTTCTCAAGCCTGTGTGTTCCGTGATATAATTCACCACTGTGATTGGGTCACCTGGCCTGTTGTGGTGAAAACAATAATCAGAAATAAAAAAATAATATAGTATTAAGTTCATATTTTCTCGTCTAAAGATTTTTAAGATAATATTCCATTATTAAGCAAAGGCTCAGATGAGTGAATCTTTGCTTTAAATATTAATGTAAAATGACTATAAAGTTGATTAGTTTATTATTCCGTATCATATTTACGCATTAAAAAAAATGACTGGTTAAATAATGTAACGCGAGTTACCAAAATTTAACGTAGGTTACCAAAATGTAACGTGATTACTTTTGTTTAATTATTTTTATATGTAATAAACAAGAATCCCTCAAAGTTTCCGAAATTGATTTTATTCTTACGTGTTTGATTAAAACTTAATATTAGCATTATATACTTTTATGTAACTTCGTGTAGCACAATGTATCGTGCGTTACCAAAGGGAAATAAATAGTCAAAAAATATTTATTTAACTTAATTGAATTATTGTTTTACTAGAAATTTTTCCTCAATCGATGTTCAATATGCAGTAATATACAAAATATTTTTTTTTAACATTATATAGATAAAACGCACTAAAAATACTGAATTTTGGGGTTAAATGTAACGTGGGTTACCATGGAATTACCCTAGGGTTGAAAGACAGACGAGTGAAGTTTCTAAATAATAGTCATATTATATCGGATTAAATTATGGTACATTCTGAAATGTGTGCGTGCGTAGGTATATAATATATTTTATATTTTAAGGTGGAAAAACTTTAATTGCCCTTGTATTATGTAACTTAGTAGACATTATAATAATAAATATTTACATCTCCCCCCCCTCCTTATCCTCTCTTCAAGCATTTTTGTCCTTATCCCGCCCAATTTACAGTAACTTAATGTTCTTAAAATTAATATTTAAAAAATCTTTGATTATTGAGTACATGAAAATAACATTTTTATATGTATAAATTGTATGTATTTATTTGATATGTAATATATATTTTCTTTACTAACTTTGTATACTATGTGGAAATCTGTTATTAGTTCTGAGTTTATACACTATATCTGTTTGTTTACTAAAAATATGTATGTAGAACTTTTGATTTCCCTAATAAAATAAAATAAAAAATAAATAATAAAAATAAACGAATAAAGCCTTTTAAGCATTTAATAAAAAGGCAAAGATTAAAAAAAATGCTTGGTTTTATCTGGAATTATAGCAGATATATGCTGGAAAAAGTAAAACTATTTAAAAAAGTTATTTTTCACTTTTTTGTTCCTACATACAACATACAATATTTTATGGTTTGTGGTAGTAGATAAGAAGTAGGTACCACGGCAGATAGGTCCCTATTGGTATCCTGTTTCCCTTCGTCATAAATCCAATAAAAACATAGTCTGTGGAGAGGAAATAATTGCTTTTATGGATGTGGTCTTTAGCCCTGGAGTTGGAAATAAAATATGACCGCAAAACAAAATGAATGCAATCTCCAGACGACAATGTACTCCGAGGAGAATGAAGGAAGCCTCACGGGCCATGGAACTATAGGTAGGTACTTTCTCACTTCTTATGGTACGCCAGAGCTGAGAAAATGGTGTTAGTTAAACCGCAAGACTGGATTCCTTGTGCGAAGCCATCTCAGTTCGTGGTCTCTGCGTTTTCAAACAATAAGCAATCACTCAGTTGACGAGTGACGACGGAATCGTTCTGCCACAAAACCACAAGAATTCATTTATACAATCGCAATGGTGCGCTTAAAAATATCAAATCGTAATTATTGCTCAAACTTAAATTTCTTCCCAAGACGATTATGTTGGTACCCGTAAAAAAAATGAGATGAATTTTTTTTATTTAGAAATACCTATGTGCAAGTCCAGTCAAATCTTTAATAAACTTTCCCTATGTGTGCGTGACAGAACGATTTCAATTTTTTTTCTTTGTTTATTACTTGAACAACAAAATATTTTTCAGTCTACACTCACTTAGAAGGTTACGAAAATTCTTACCCATTAATACTAAATGCACTCTGGTACAAGCATTATTACTACCCATTCTAGATTACGCTGATGTTTCCATGACTGATTTAAGCTGTGAGCAACTCGATAAACTTGAACGACTTCAGAATACATGTACAAGGTATATTTTTGGTCTTAGAAAAATATGACCACATTTCTGATTATCGTAGGCAACTGAAATGGCTCAAAATTAGACAGCGGAGAGACTATCACTCCCTCTCACTTCTGTTTAATGTACTTCATAGTCCTAACGCTCCTATATACCTGCGTGAAAAAAATCAACTCTTATCAGTTCATGGTTTACCTCTTCGTTCTAATTCTCAAAGCACTCTCTTAGTACCCATCCACAATTCCTCTTTCTTCTCTAACTCATATAGTGCCCATGCCGCTCGACAGTGGAATCATCTCCCATCCGCCATCAAAGATGTTACTAAAGTATCTCTGTTTAAATCACGTTTGTAGAAAGATCTCCTTTCTCTTTCTTAATTTTCCTTTTTCCCATTGAGTAATGGTATTGTTTTAAGGTAATTTATACACAAATACATTTATTTATATTTTTTAATGTCTTTAGCTTTTTTTTACCTTAATTTTCTATTGAATAT
This sequence comes from Micrasema longulum, assembly GCF_059751315.1. Taxonomy (NCBI): domain Eukaryota; kingdom Metazoa; phylum Arthropoda; class Insecta; order Trichoptera; family Brachycentridae; genus Micrasema; species Micrasema longulum. The sequence continues at coordinate 578,151 of NW_028278676.1, read as the reverse complement.
GTTTTTAACTTGAATTATAAAAATAAAACTCTTATTTTATTGATTGGTTGGAAGAAATTGCCATTTGGCAATAAGCCCGCCAATGTACAATGAGGAACTTCAGCCCTACGGGAAATTGGATACAATAAATGTTTTCTTTCGCGCGGTAAAAATTGGAGCATTAGTTTGTACGGCAAAGTTTCCTGAAAATGTACGAAAAAATAATAAAAAAACATTTTAATGAAAACGGACTACTTCGAATGACGTCACTGGTTCATATGAATCAACCTGTCATATGAGAGCTATGGAAGATTTCCGGTTTGCTCGCCATGGATGGACCAATGGGATGAATTGTATGAGAATAAGAGGAAACGAATCTCTGACGTCACACGCGGAGTTATTTCAAAAGTGTAAATCTTAAAAAAAATGTAGCGCTGATAATTCGATACATAAAAATTGAAAAAAAAAAATTTGGCTTAGTTTAATAGTCTTTTAAGAAATAAAAAAACAAAACAAAACACCACTGAACTTCCTCATTAACATTATGTACAAGAATTTAAATAAATAAATAGCCGACAGGCACTAAAACATTAACATTAGTATATTAGGCTTTTTAAACTATCGAACGCGCTGTAGGCATCTATGAAAAGTACCTAACTATGCGCCAAGCGCGTATATCGTGCATCGATACTCGATACCTCGTATGATAAGTACCTAACTATGCGCCATGCGCGTATATCGTGCATCGACACTCGATACCTCGTATGATAAGTACCTAACTATGCGCCAAGCGCGTATATCGTGCATCGATACTCGATACCTCGTATGATAAGTACCTAACTATGCGCCATGCGCGTATATCGTGCATCGATACTCGATACCTCGTATGATAAGTACCTAACTATGCGCCATGCGCGTATGTCGTGCATCGATACTCGATTCCTCGTATCATAAGTACCTAACTATGCGCCATGCGGGTATATCGTGCATCGATACTCGATACCTCGTATTTTGGATACCTACCTATTCCCTAAGTAAAGTGATTAAAGCGAGACACCGACGCATAATAAATAGACTTGCGTCACTCCCTTACTAGCTGCATCTCAGATTCAGCAAATATTAGGTTGCCCTCAACAATTCGGAATAAAAATACAGCAAATCATGATAGACATGCAAACATTAGCGTGAAAAGAAATATACTCTCTGAAACTTGTACAGCACTGGCTGTCGGTGTTATTATTTAGGTACGTTAAAATCGCGAAAAGTGTATTTACAAACATGAGTAACTAATTTATATTGAAACCATATGTATATATAAAATGTGTCTCAATTACATTATGAGGATAACTTTTATTATAACATTATTATATGCGAAATACTTGATTTATATATATATATATATATAGTTGGATAATTTATATAGCGCCATTTTTGTGAAAATCACCTCAAGGGCGCTGTACAATTAATAAATATCCCATTATGTCTTGCAGTTACAGAGCGCATGGACGGTTGGGATTCTAGTTCCTCGTTTTCAATTAAGATCAATAAAAAAATATAACAGATAGGAGCTAGATTACAGGACATCTTGCAGCTACAGAGCGCATAGATAGTTAGAAATTTAGCCCCCATTTACACATTTTAAAAATTGACAAATAAATTTAGTGTATTAATGATATTTAGAAAAATGAAAAATATAAATAATAAAAAGAAGTAAGATTACAACACGTCTTGCAGCCACTAAGCGCATAGACGATTGAAATTCTAGAACCCATTTACAAAATTTTGGCATTTTAAAAGTTGATATTAATTAATTATGGATAACTTATATAGCGCCATTTTCGTAATAAAATACCTCAAGGGCGCTTTACATGGTGATTCTATTGTTAAGTTAATTTAATTGAAGCTTTTAAATTTGTAATTTAATTAAAATAATTTATTTTGTTGTCACGTGCTACGGATTTATTCAAATGATTTAGAGAACAAGTGGGTTTTAAGTTTTTTCCGAAACATCACTTCACTTTCACAGCCTCGCACCTCTGCTGGGAGAGCATTCCATGCCATAGGGCCTGCGACCGCAAATGCGCGTTCACCAAATTTAGTGCGCTGTTTGCGTAGAGGTATAATAACTTTTCCTCTCGCCGTAGACGTAGCTGATCTAAGCGTGAGACGCCTGTCAGCTAGTTCATCCGGAATGCATAGTTTCCTTAGATATTCCGGAGCCGAGTTGTGCAGTGACTTATACATAAGCCAACAGAGTTTGTATTCGACCCTCTGTGGAAAACGTAGCCAGTGTAGTTCCCGAAGTAGTGGAGTGAAATGACTGAACTTAGAGATTCCGAAAATAAGTCTCGCTGCGGCATGCGGAAAGCTTTAGTTTATCGGTGTTATTATTGTTCATGTTAATGAGGGTGAGTATATATATTGTGTGAGGGTGTGTGTATATGTGTATGGATGTGATTATTGAATATATGCGACAATGTGTAGTGAATATAATCGGACTTATTGAACAATGATTATCAAAAATTATCTGTTTTTTATTTATAAACCTTAGTGAGTAGTATATATATAGTTGGATATTTTATATAGCACCATTGTTGTCAAAATCACCTCAAAGGCGCTGCACAATAAATAAATATCCCAGCACGTCTTGCAGCTACTAAGCGCATGGACGGTTAAAATTCTAAATCCATTTATAAAATTGAGGTATTTTATAGTTGATAGCATTTACATATGAAAGCTAGATTACCAATCGTCGTGCAGCTACAAAGCGCACGGACGAGTGAAATTCTAGCCAGTTAAAATGATATCAATAAATTTACAAAAAATAAACCTAAACATAGAGCATAGTAGTAAATTTGTCAAGTGTTCATGCCAAGAAGCAAGCAATAAAAAAACAAATAAATAAAGCACTAATTCAACATTATGGTTAACAAAATAAAGATAGATGTCCGAAGAGTAGCTTTTGTAGATAGTGGGTAGATACCGCCGCCATGTGGCCTACTGGCTGCTTGTTAATTCCTGGAACATGGTTGATGCACTTTGCTTCGCATATGGTCACACTGATGATTAAACGTCAAATAAAGAGTGTTTTATACTTGTATATGTATATTCTAAAATACAAAAAAATATGTATTAAAAAAAAGAAAATACGAACACGTGAAACCAAACATGATGATTTTCATAAGGAACATTATTGCAACCTTAAGCATTACCCAAAATACTTAATTAAGTTGAATTGACCCAACCGCATTAGTTCTTTTTTCCATTTTTTAAACAGTTTTATGATGTCGAACAAAGGAATGGCAGTTACAGAATTGTTTGTTTTACGTAATTTGACGTTTAATCATCAGCGTGGCCTGGCCATAATAATAATAATAATATTTGGCTGATTTATACAGCGCCATTTTTGTAAAAAAATCACCTCAATGGCGCTTTAAAATTGTATATCTAAATTTACATTCTAACTAAACTTAAGTGATATATTATATTTCCCGATTTAAAATTGAGGGTATGATAGTTTAAAGAAGTGGGATTTTAGTTGGGATCTTAACTGAACTGAATATAACTAGTCATAGTTCTACATTATCTCTGGGCCATATATGAAGCAAAGTCGAAAGTGAATCGAGTTGTGGTCCTGTGTATAGTACCTCGTACTTACAGATCAAAGGTCAGTGGTTCGAATCTCACTATCCCAACTTGATTCCAATTTTCTAATAGTGTGTCATTTTTACAACTCGTTGAAAATGGTCCACAAAATGAAATATTTGGGCAAATTATAAGAACGCAAATATTTCTTTTAATAAAAAAAAAAACAAGTGCAAATCTTCTTTACCTCCGTGAGAAAATTTAGTAACCCCTGCAGATATTGTAATGGTTATAAGTCACACGGACTTTTTACGTGAGGTAATATCATATCTTGGAATAATATAATATTATATATTATAGAATCTTGGCACATTACTAAAGCTCAAAACACCAAACTTCTGAGTTTTGAGAGTAAGTGCTTGAGAAGAATATTAGGTATAAGGTGGTTCGATTTTATAACTAACATTGAAGTCCGAGAACGGACGCAGCAGCCTCCTATAACGAGCGTCTTGAGGATGCGGCGGTGGACCTGGCTTGGACACGTGCTGCGCATGTCTTAAGAGAACCTAAACCCAAGTTGCCTCTTCTTTAAACCTGCGGGCTCACGCCGTCCTGGAAGGCCGTCGATGACGATCTTTCGACTTTATTCGGCGGAACTAAGGGGCGCTGGATTGACGTGGGAAATGGAGAAAATGCTGGCTGGCGATAGGGTCTCCTGGAGGCAAATGGTGATGTCCACATGCTCCTCTTAGGAGCGGATGTGGAAAAGAAGAAGAATATCATATATCCATGGTAAAAATATTAAAGATCCTCACACTACAGTTAGAAGGAACAACCCTTTTTGCAATGTGCATAAGCCTTGTACATAATAAGTAAGGCATACAATAAGCAACTCCTGATAAAAAAATGGCGGTAGACCAAAACAAACATCGTGTATGTATGGTACACTGGCGAACTTATTGCTTAACCGCAATATCTTCAAACTAACCAAAACTAGACACTTATAAATTCTAATTCGAAACCTTTATGTACCTACATAATTATGAATATTTATTATTAATCCAATGAAAGCTCTTTAAAGTGCATTGCCAATTTAAAATATATGAATAATTAAATATGAACTTGCCCATCAACGCACGTACCCCAGCCCATTCACAATGTAATTGTTATTTTCATTTATTTGATCATGTCGGATAGTGTCGGTAACGCGAGCGTGATCAGAAAAAGGAATACTGGTTATTTATACCGTAATGGCAAGATACATTCACATTCATTAGAGGACACGTAACGCCGGATCATCGAATCATCTTATCATTCTTCTCTGCTCACTACTCAATACCTACTGATGAATGAATCAATAAATAAAAGCCATATTTGACGAAAACCGGATTTAAACCAGCATCCACAAGCTTATCCGAGGCAAATAATTAGGCAAAAAAAATCACGTTTGTTAGTGAAATTCATAGTGGAAGATCATTGCAGAGTTTTCGTGTGTGTATTGTATGTAAAAAAATATTACTGCTTTACATTATGTCAAACAACGATAGAATATAGAATAATAAGCTGTAGATCTGTTCCAAAAACATAGCTGGGCCCCGATTACAGTGGGAAGTTAGGAGAATTATCTTCAACAGTCTATAAAGTAAAATCGAATTTTCTGAACAAAAATGTGAATATTTGTTTTAAATTTTTATGTTTCTTTGTAAATGAACATGTATCAAAATTCAATTTATATGAATATTTAATTTTTCATACTGAAAATTTGATTTTACTTTATAGACAGACAATGAGGAACTTCAGCAAAATGTTTTCTTGCGCGCGGTAAAAATTAGAGCATGAAATTGTACGGCATAGTTTCTTGAAAATGTACGAAAAAAAAAATTAAAAAAAAAAAGGAAAACGCACTACTTTGATTGACGTCACTGGTTCATATGAACCAACCAATGATGTAACAGCTGTGAAGGATATCCGGTTAGCTTACCGTAAACGGACCAATGGGAAGAACTAACAGTAAACAATCTCTGACGTCACACGCGGAGTTATTTCAGAAATACAAAACTTTAAACAATCATAGCGCTGATAATACGATATGTATTTTTTTTATATTTTTTTTGGCTTAGTTTAACAGTTTATTAACAAATAAAAAAAAGACACTGAACTTCCTTATTGAAGATAACTCTGTTAACTTCTAACTATAACTCTGTTGCTCAAAAACGTGTCCTCAAAATTAAGTACCAATAATAATGAATTATTATGAATACGGAATACGTATTCCAAATGGCGGTAGTCATTGATGTTTCTCAAATTTCCGGAAGACACTACAAATGCTATTGGTACAAAAATAGAATAAAATGACAATAAAAGGTATTTTGTACTCGAGCGACAATAATAACTAATAACTTACAATCGGTACTAAAAATAAATACAGCGGATGACCCAGGGACGCGCCGTAGCCGATGGTACGCCAGAGCAGGCAAAGCCTGCCCTGGAAAATTTCATGTCTGCCTTTGCCGCTGGCCAGAACTTGCTGCTAAAATATTATTGCTACGTATTATAATGAAATTATTTTTTGATCTTATTCCAGATGAAAATAACCGAACGATAAGTAATTTGTCTATGGTCAGATTTAATTTAACTATGATCATCGACGATGTTCTAAAAGTGCTTTTAATTGTAAAAACAATAACAGCTCGGTCCATTGACCGATTAGTTTGTTTATAGCGAGAGCGTTAAAAAAATCATTTTTTTACGATTTTGGAAAATACCTAACTCAACACCAATACCTAAGATCGCTTCGTTTAATTCTTGGCAATAAAGCACCTTAAAAAATGACAGTTTAAACACATTGATTCATATGTATATGTTATATACATATATATATGCTACAGGTAAAGTTAGATAAACAATTACACCTAGGTTTACCCGGGAAAACTCTGTAATACCCTTAGGTTAGGACAGGTGTAGTTTAATTTAATAATAAATAAAATTAGTTTTTTTGCTTAACCTAATCCAACCTATCTATTATAAAAAAGAAAATCAATAAAATTACGTTCGTAGAAAAACGCGACACGTTTGGCCTTGGTTGTTGTGACGTCAAGGTTCGTGATAATGCCATAAACAAATTTGAATGGGCAGGAACAAATAAACAAATCGTGACGTATTAGGGGCATGGCCGAAGGAATGACCGTTTTTATGGAAATTCAAAATTACAAATTTAAAATACCTTTTATGCTACTAATAATAAGCAAAAAAAAATTTTTTTTTGTGGACTGTATTTTATAGACCTTATTACTTTAAAAATGTAAAAAAATTTGATACTTCGCTATTGGCTTAAAATGCAAGTATTATTTAATACATTTTTTTATCATTTTCTAGCGCTATGATTTGCACAAGTTCTCGTTGGTGAGTCTGCAGATTGGTAAGTTGGCTTCCCGGAAACCGGAAATCTATCAGAACATTTATCATTGGTTGGTTCGAAAAAACTTGTGACGTAGTTCAAAGTTGTTCTTTTTTTTATTTTTCATATATTTTCGAGAAACTTCACCGCACAATTAAATGTTCTAATTTTTACCGCGTGAAAGAAATATTTTCAAATCCAATTTCCCGTAAAACTGAACTTCTTCATCAGTTAATGAAACAACGCTGTTTATTTTCTTTGATAGGTCGTATTTTTTGTTACCTACGCTCCGCTAGATTCCCCCGATTGCACATTTTCGATCAATCCTCTGATCTGAAAATATCACAAAAGAATGGAAGGGCGTCAATTGTCATCCTGAAGAGCTTTAGGGAACCTTTTTGTAGTTTTTTTAACGAAAAAATGCGAAAAAGATGTATTTGACAACCAGAATCGCTCAGTGTGATTGATGTTGGTAATTTTCTGATAACAGTTCGATAGATTTTATTTTTGCGTGTTTGTATTCGTAAGCTGTGAAATTGATATGGACTTAAACACGTTAATGGAAAAATATATCTGTACCTCAGAGCCAGGCGGATGCACATCCAGAATTTGATGAAATGACATTTAGATTTTCGTATCCAGTTTTTGATCATGTCTATTGATTTTGAAGAAATTTAAGTCTTATAATGAAAGAACCAATGTACGAGTATTAATATACTGAAAACACAAATTAATGCTACAAATGATTAGAAATCAATAAAAGAAAGTAGATTCTTTAGGCTCTTGTTGAAATTTGACGTTTGGATTTGCATCCGTCTGCCTCTGAGGTACAGATATCATGGCTAAAAATATAAAAAATAATAATATTATTAACGTACGAGTATTACAACAGCGATGGAGAACATTTTAAAGAAGGAAAAATATGAACGTCTAGGCATTTACAGGGCTTAAGGCCTGTCACTAGCTGGTTTTCAGTCGTTACTTAGTAGGTTAAATAAATCATTCGCATGAATTTCAAGCTCATAAATGAAGGTTAACATATTACAACAGAGATCAAGAACATCTTAGAGAAGGTGATATAGATGTCTAGGCATCTACAGGGCTTATGACCTGTCATTGGCTAGTTTAAGTGGCCACTTTACACGCTGTGTAACATTCACCATTCTGTCCATATTTGAACATCTGTATTCCTTCAATTCTTTCATTTGTTGATGTTTGTGAAGTTATAGAGCTGAAACCTTTATTTACGCGGGTGAAATTCATCTGATTTAATTTATTTACCTACGTAGGTACTAGGCAACGCCTGAAAATGGTATTTATTTCAATTTCTATACTTCTTCACGGACCAGGTGGATTTATCAACAATATTTTGAGTTTGTTCAAATTTTTGTAGACACGGAATGGATTCAACTCCAGGGAGTTGTTAATATTAACATATTACAACAGAGATGAAGAACATCTTAGAGAAGGTAATATAGACGTCTAGGCATCTACAGGGCTTATGACCTGTCGTTGGCTTGTTCATAAATTAAAGTTTCAGCTCTTTAACTTCTCAAAAACCAAATAGTGAATGTTTCACTTAAATGCCTCATGTCATGTTTTGTACTTATTTCCACACAACATTGTGATGAATATAATGTTGTCTGTGATATTGTCTTATATATTTCGTATTGGTGCAGACGTTGGGCTACCAGGAACTTGCTGATGTGGAGGAGTCAAATAGCCCACGACAGTAGCTTGTTTCTCGGCACAATATCTTCACAGTACTTATGTATAGTGCTGTACTAATGATATTATCATGTCATTTTTTTTTCTTTTTTACTTATATTTATCTAGGTATATACTCGAATGTATATGTAGATTCACAATCTACAAATAACATAAAGTTCAAAAGGTTAAATAAATAAATTTAAGCATTAAACTTCTTAGATTTTCACGGCCGTTAAGATGCACCATAAGTTTTTCTGGGTTATTATGCCGTGTGTCGTTCGTACTCTCTACCGACGTTTCGGATCGCGTTACAGCGTCCATCATCAGGGTTGATGTTATTTGTGTATGAATATGTGTTACGTTAGGTACTTAGAATTTTTACCGTGTCGTAGTCGTTTTTGTGTGATGTTATGTATTTGGGACTTGTACCGTGTCGTAGTCGTTTAGATTAATGTGTACCATTATGTACTTAGGATCTATACCGTATCACAAATCTGTGTTACATTGCAATCTTTATGCGATTTCTTTATGACTGGGTACCAGGATGTTTTTAATCGCATTCCATCATCTCTGTTTATGTTGTCGGGATGTTTGTACGACTACGACACGGTACAAGTCCCAAATACATAACATCACACAAAAACGACTACGACACGGTAAAAATTCGTATATAAGTAAGAAAATCAGTCCAATTAAATTTTATAATGTGCATTAAGCCTTATTAAATAAGCATCTAAAGGCGTGAGTTGCACTTTGTTTTGTAATAAATTGGTAGCATTGTTTTAATGAGCCATTGTTTTCGTCTTTATTCGCCAGGCGCTCAACGGAATCAGTTCCGCGGAGTGTAAACTTTTTGCATTTCGGTAGTTTTAAAATCTGTTCGAATTTGTAATGTGATTAAGTTACGAGTATATCTACAATCTGGGCTCCTCATTATTCTAGGCACCAATATTGTATTGAAAAGGTCCAAAATAAGTTTTTACGATTTATAAATTTTAAATTAGGTGTTAGTATTGAATTTTTAAATTATGATTTGTTACTGTTTATTTTGAAATTATTAAGACTAAGTGACAGGAGAATTATAACTGATTTATTAAATTTATATAAAATAATCCATTCCATGTTTGACACCCCTGCACTTTTATCACTAATTAGTTTTAATGTACCAAAAAGGACAACTCGGCAAACCTACCAATACTGTGGCAACAAAACTTCGACATCATATGGTAAAAATGCAGTCATCAATAGACTTCACTCTCTAGGCAATAAGTACCAGGACATTGGTGACTCATTTCACATGAAATTTATTACATATAGAACGGCTCTTCTTCTTTATTTTATTGGTAATAGTTCTAGGTAACTATTTGTTACTTTTGTTAAAAATTTGATTTAAACTTCTTTATTAGTGTTTTTTTTCTTTTTTCGTTTCTTTTCTTAATTAATTTATAAGTAAAAAATATTTCTCTTTATCATTTTTTTTACATCATTATATACTTTTATACATAAACATATACTATTTACCTAAATATTAGTTTTCAATAAAAAAATTTTTTTTTATTTTTTTATTCAAAATTTACTTCTTAGTTATTTTTTTAACTGGTTCAAAGTATTTCTAATACCAAATTATCTTTTTTTATCGATAATTCTATAACTGGTAATATTTTATTCTTTTATATAGTTTATATTTCTTAGACTTTCTAAATTAATAATATTGTTTTAAATGCTATGTATTACTTATAACTATGTTTACATGTATGTATATTTAATTGTATTTGTAACTAATATGTAAAAGGCACTAAGTGCCGTTTATTTCAATAAAATAAAAATAAAATAAATAAAATATCTTTACTAACAAAAAATAATTTTATCAGTATAGATAGATAATTAACAAAATATTCAGACAGTTATAAACTTCAAACCTCGGTTAAGGGCCAAAAGTGGTATGGAATATTTTTTAAAATAATTTTTACGTTCAATGTGATCCAAATAACAACGTTTTAGACCACACACATTATCGGTCCACTCTAATATTTATGTATTTTTAAGACACTATAAGCAGAATTTAAATGACCGCGACAAGGGTTGTGCCCAGGTATTTTTTTTTTAAAATTCAAAACATAAAATAAATTAAAACCAGCTAATGATAGGCCATAAGTCCCGGAAATGCCTAGACTTCCACATTCATTTCTTTAAAATGTTCTCATATCTGTTAATAATATGTAAATCTTAATAACTCCCTGGGTAGTAAAATCCAATCATTGCACCCAAATATTTGGTCAAACCCAAAATATTGTTAACAATGTTATTATTTTTTTAGGTTTTACTGTCCACCTCGTGGTGTAGTGGTGAGCGCGTTCGACGACAGTACTTGGGGTCACAGGTTCAATTCCCACCAAGATTTAAAAAAAAAAAATAATGTCTTATTTCATGAGAATGTTACAGTTCCCCTCGATTTTCTTAGCTTCATAAATTATTAAACTGCAATGAGAATGTTCAGTACTACGGGAAATTGGATATGAAAAATAGTTTTTTTTACGCCCGGTAAGAATTGAAGCATTAAACTGAACTAAAAAAATTACCATTGTATTTAGTGTTTTCTGTGGTTTTTTTTTCGTAACATTTTAATTTATCATATTTTTAGAGCCCCATTTTAAAGGCGTTTATGTGTAAAAATATAAAATAGAAATAAGTAGGTAGTTCATTTAATAGGACCAAATTTGATTAAATATATTACAGGTAATCGTAAATTCAACCATAAGCATAAATTTGCGTATTTTTATGATTACACGAATAAAAAAATTGAATGGACAGATAAATTTGGATTATACTTTATTGCAACATTAATTCCACCTTTCACTGTTTAATGCCAAACGCATTTATTCGATACCCTTGCCTTGTTATCAGCAATAGTTGTTCATTTTTTACACACCGAACATAAAAGGGGTTGCTTCTCCAAAGGGTGAGTCCGCAGTCCACAGTAGGCAGTCGGCAATAGGCAGAATGGAGTACGGACTGAGGGGATGCGAACCTCTGTATGCGATTCGGATTTAAATTTGAATTTGAATATTAAATTATGCGAGTGACAAAGCGTGCATTTACATACGCATATTATTAAACAATGTTTTACTTTCTTGTTCGTAAAAAACAATGACGCAGATTGATTTGAAATTTTATTGAAAATAAAATTTGTAATAGATTTAAAAAACATCCATATTATATAATGCGCTTAAAAGATTGCTATATACATATGATTCCAATTCATGTGATTAATAAATAAATAAAACTGAATACAATATCTTTAGATATTTGAAAATTTTTAAGCTCCACAAAAATCAACAGATATACAAATTTATGAAATATTTAGTAATATATTATGGTAAAACGTAGGCAGAATAATTATGAACGTTTACTTAGTACGTAAAACAAGCGATGACAGGTCACAAGACTTGTGAATGTCTGACATTCATATTATTACCTTGTCAAAAAAGTTTTCCATCTCTATTGAAAATATTTATGTTAGTAAAACAAAGTTATTCGTGACATGTAATAAAAGCTGGAGATAAATATAAAAAAAAAACTATTAAGCTTATTTCATCACTATATTATTAATCCAATTTCAATTTTAGGAGATACTAAACAAATTTTGTTTTAGATGTCGCAATTCACAATAATAGCTGAAACGCTAGACTTAAAATTTTGTTGGTACGCATATACAAATAAAACATATATGTAACATTAAATTATTTGTTTGTAATAAAATTACATTTTCCATAAAAAGGAAAAAATAAATCAATTTTTGTTGCATTTACTTAGTATTCGATTTTTTTATATTTTTTTATTGATATAAAAGGGCCAGTTGCACCATAAAAAGTTAAGTCAATTATTGTTGTTAAATATTGTTCTTGGATTTTCTTCAAAATCGAAAAAAATAAGCTTTATTATCTAACTTTTTTCAAGCAACTCATTTATCCATTTTGACGAAACCGAATAAACTATTTAACTTAAACTTTATTCAAATTAACTTTTTATGGTACAACTGACACTATGTAAGCAGGTTATAATCTATTCATTACCTTTTTCGTTGGACAGTTGCAGCTCTGTAATTTATGGTGCATAACACCCTTGTGGTAAGAGTTTTAGATGGACACCCAGGAGGCAGAAGAAAGGTTGGCAGGACGAGGCTGCCATGGAAAGACGACATGAAAAAGGATGCAGCATCCCACTGGAAGTCTCTACCTGGAGGGTTGCGGCAGACCTAAGGAGTTGGAGGCGAAAGTAATGAAAGCCAATGCTCGATATGGGCTGTAGTGCCATTGAAGAAGAAGAAGCACCCTAGTGGTAATTTACAAGAAAATGGCGCTGTGTAGATGATGAGAAATCATAATGCGAATAAAAAATAATAATAAAAGGAAATGTTTTAGAAATAAACGAAACTTTTCAAAGGTTTTAAAATGTTGAGTAGTTTGTAAAATAACTTAATTTATCGTTGTTTGGATACGAAAGCCGCGGGGCATCCACCCTTATTTTGTTTAAATTGAAATTTGACGGTAGCATTTCACGTCTCTATTTGTGTCGACACTTGTTTGCTCTCAATGCGGATTAACGCCTATAATATCCAACAAGAATGGTTCTCTGTTGACGCGGAGAAAGATGAATATCAGATTTTACAGTGAATTATGGTAGATACACATTCAAATCCTGGCGGAGCTCTACGTAAACACGGGGTTTGATAAAAAATAACGATTTATCGCGTCCCGAAAAATTTTGTATTTGAAAATATTATTAAGGCTAAAATTACTTCTAGCGTCGTGTCGTTTTTAATAAATCTAGATCTCTGCGGCGATTCAATGATACAATTTACTAATCTCCGAATTGCTCTTTTTAAATGAGCTATTTTATTCGTATGAATTTGAGTTTTTAAATTACAATTTTATGAAGAACGCTATTTTATAAATATACGCTAGATGGTACCCAATATACGGAGTTATGAAAAACTATCAGTTTAACGGGGCTGAGTACGTAAGCGATAATAATGGGACAAGTCTAAATCGTCGTTTTTGAGTTATGTTGGTAATAATAATAATAATAAATTTCGACAAATTTTATAGCGCCGTTTTCGTGAGTAATCACTTCAAGGGCGCTGTACATTATACTTCAATAAAAAAAATAAAAATAAGGTCTATCTACAGGCTAACTCTTGACGACTATTTACTAACGACAAATTTTACAAATCATGTAATACACATAATAAGGCACTTTTAAAAAATACATCTAAAAAGTAGCACTTTTTAAGTCAGGAAACGATTTCACAAATATAAAAGTTTTTTTTTCTGAAAAGGGATATTTCAGGTAGATATTTATTTATACTTTTACATTTTTTGTATTCTTTTTTTATAAAGAATAATGTTCCCTCACTGGGGTGTCCCGTGCCGAGGGAAACATTTTACAAAATGTGAAACATGCCTAAGATTAGCTATTTAACAAAGTTGACATAATAATAACAATAAGAAATACGTAATTAATCCAATTAACCTAATTATCATTAACATAATAAACAATAAAAAATTAAAATAATCATAAAAAACACAACCAATTTATATAGACCAATAGAACAAATTTCATAAACAGTACAGTACGAGCAAATGTTTCTAAATGTATTTCCTCAAAATAGAGTCACAACTCAAAAAAGCAGAATATCCAAGAGAGCTTAAAAACGAAAATATTTCTTAAAACCACGTTTTCTTTTTTCTATGGATTCACCTTTAAAGAAATGCCGATGAGTCATATGCTGCCGACAAAATCATTAATAATCACAAAATGAGTTAAATATGAGGTTATGTTCTACAAGAATTTCGAAGTATTTGATTTAAAGCAAACAGCAATAAAAAATATTTCAATACGAAAAACGATATAAGGTTTTTTCACATTTTTAAGTTTATCGAGGAATAACATAGTGTCTAAAGATTCATAAGCAAAAACACAGTGTAGATATGTCACACACTGGTTTAATACTTAGAAACAATTTGCTTACTGTTTTTCTACGTATGATTACTTTCTACGTTACCTAATGTAGGGAGTACCGCTTTACCCACCGTTAAACTACTGGGAGTTTTACTCAATTCTGACCTATCTCTTGACGCTCAAATTAGTAGAACGATAAGTTCATGCTTCTACCAGCTGAGACAAATTAAATGCATACGCAAAAATTTGCCGGTTGATGCCGCCCGTCAATTAATAAATGCGTTTGTAGTGTCTAGAGTCGATTATTGTAATGGTATCTATGCAGGTCTACCAATGAACAAAATGACTCGCCTACAATCTGTATTGAATGCCGCAGCGAGACTTATTTTCGGAATCTCTAAGTTCAGTCATATCACTCCACTACTTCGGGAACTACACTGGCTACGTTTTCCACAGAGGGTCGAATACAAACTCTGTTGGCTTATGTATAAGTCACTGCACAACTCGACTCCGGAATATCTAAGGGAACTATGCATTCCAGATGAACTAGCTGACAGGCGTCTCACGCTTAGATCAGCTACGTCTACGGCGAGAGGAAAAGTTATTATACCTCTACGCAAACAGCGCACTAAATTTGGTGAACGCGCATTTGCGGTCGCAGGCCCTATGGCATGGAATGCTCTCCCAGCAGAGGTGCGAGGCTGTGAAAGTGAAGTGATGTTTCGGAAAAAACTTAAGACCCACTTGTTCTCTAAATTATTTGAATAAATCCGTAGCACGTGACAACAAAATAAATTATTTTAATTAAATTACAAATTTAAAAGCTTCAATTTAATTAACTTAACAATAGAATCACCATGTAAAGCGCCCTTGATGTATTTTATTACGAAAATGGCGCTATATAAGTTATCCATAATTAATTAATTAATTACGTATGTTACAGTTTAAAATAATTAGCATAAAGTTGATAAATACTAAAAAACGTCTCATAATCAACTTTCGGAAATAGCTGCATTTTTTCTTTTGACGGCATATAGTATACGTATTTAGATTCGCCTCGAAAATGCCATAACATTTTTCAAAGAAAATCTCGATTGTCTTAAAGAAAATAGGCCGCGTTTAAATAAGTATTCATGTAAGTGTGTCATAAAGCCATTAAGTCGTTTATTTGTTGAGCTAGAATAATTATCCTTATTTTGTTTAGTATATGACAGTTTTTTTTCGGATGTGCGATGTGTATATCAATATGTTTCTTTTTTGGGTGCACTCTAATTACTGGTTTTATATAAAAAATTTGGTTTGAAGGCGAAAAAATGACCGGTGTCTATAAAGTGCTTTGCTATTGCGCATTTGTTGAATTAAAACCTGTAATTAGAGTGCATGAATAATAAAAGAGGCAATTGAAATACACAGACACCCAAATAATATAGACAAAGACGTAAACTCAACATAATTCCCAGCACTACATACTACAAAAACGAATAGAAATGTGCCAACTGATGACTGCGCCACGATACAAATTACAATTACATGAACATATACTTTTTTCTACAAAACACACATTTTACCCTGAAGATGGCTCCTGCAATGGTAGCAGTCACATGGTATCACCCAAAAAAATAATATTGATAACAGTGACCGTGAAAACCTTTGCAACTATTTGTCCGATATGTAGTTTGTAAAATGATTACAATAAATGTTATTAGACACATGGATTGATTTTCGTGTGCGTGTCAATCATGTTTCTAAGTAGACTGAATTATACACGTGTTCTTTTAAAGAAGTTCAAACAACCGTGTCATATCCGCGTGTGTGAATGATGAGGCAATAATGTAGGTTCCATGGTCACCTGGTACCGGGACTACCAGGGAGGGGTAGAGATTATCCTTTATCCCTGATATAGCTAGGAGGAGGATCATTAAATCCGGATTAAGGCACGTGCACCCCATACACCCTCGCCTCCTGTAACCTGGATTCTTGATTGACTGTTGGATCGAATCGGAAGGTACATTAAATAAAATTGAGTTTAGATCCCTCACTCATTGATTTTTTTATATTTTATTTCCAATGTTACATGTTACATCCTCTCGTTAATACGACTAAATATAAAACAAAACATAAATTCATTCTGACGATGACTCGAACGCGATGAGAGCGGTAATAGGTCTATTAAACCTAGTGGGTTAAAGTGTCAACCTGCCATTCATTAAAAAAATATTTTATAAATAACAATTAACATTTGAAAATGAAACAATTAGCCAATGCTGTTTTAGTAAAAAGCGGTTTTACAATACATACACGTTACATAAATATATTATTATTATTATTAAAATATAAAAATAACAATTAATCAGAATATTTAAGTAAACCAAGGTTTTTTTAAATATTATTATTAATAAAACATATAATGCAAATAGTAGATACTATACTCCCAGGAGTTATAAAAAAACTCATTTTGGACCGTACATAAAAAGAAAACATTTCATACATAGTTAATACATCCAAAATAGTAAGAAAACATAATAAAAGAAACATAAAACACAGTACTTTACACGATCTATATAATTTACAATAATAAGCATCACTACCAAAAAGATTTAAGTAATATTTGCGACACTTTTGGATTTGCTTTTTGACTTTTCATGTTTTAGCTCATCAGGCAGTTTATTAAATTCGGAATGGCTAATATTTTCCAGAGACCTTTTGTCGAACTTCGTTGAGCGAAACTTAGATACATGAAGATTCTCTGAGATTGGATAGTAATTATGTTTTCTTACTAACCTACATCTTATATCTACTATTAAGAGGAAACGCGGTGTGAATTTTCTTCATACAAAAGTGTTTTCGTATTTTCTCCCTGCATTAAGCACTAGAGAAGTATTTTTTACACACTATAGATATTACCATTGGCGTATCTCTGTCGTTTTACTTTTTTTTTTAAATTGATTCTTTGGGAGCTAGGACCATCTGAAAACCCATAAAAGCGCCCAGTTTTTTCTGCCGTCTTCGGACGTATGAGTACCTTATACAATTATGAAAAATAATTTCGGGAAACAGATAAAGTATTGGAACAAAAAAAATCATTCTAAAAAAAAAAATACCAAATCAGTCAAGTTTAAGAAATTTTAATAACGAGTCAAGATTTGTTAAACCTACATTTTCCCCGTTGTTTTGTGGTTGAAACTTTTTTATTTGTCACAAAAAAGTCGCTGGTTGTACTTACCTAGTGTATCATAAACTTTGACATATACATTTTAAATTTCTTCACGCCTCCGTGGTCCAGTGGAGCGCGATGATGAAATAAACGAACACAATACTTACAACTAGTAACCCTTCCTAGGATTCGAGCCGGCACTCATTGTACGGGCGCTGTGAAAATTATAGTTACGCCCCGAATCACTAGCGCGGAAATGTCAAATTTACTATAAGACTTTTTATGCCATCATCATGATTCGCGGGTTGCGAGAGGGCGCGAAAAACATCAGGGATGTTTGAATGAATGATTTTAATAAAAAACAAAGTTTCACCGTGAGACTGACTATGTGAAAATCAGTTAGTTCCTGATAATCATTACATCGCGCATCGCACAGTAGGATGTATGACATGATTTAGCTTTAGATACTATAATATTTTCAAATGTATATTCTTATTATTATTATAGAAATAAAAGACAAGTGATACTTGAAACAAATTTGAAATAACCAGTGACCGGTTTCATCGCTTTCGCGACATCTTAGAGACTAATATCGTGGGCATACAAGAGAAATTGACCAAGTGACAAAATCAATAATTTTCAGGGGAGCCATTTTAGTGTTTTTCTAGAGTTCAATTGTTTCTCAAAGATTAGGTTTCTTAAGTAGGCGGTTGGTAATTTTTCATTATATGTATGGTACATTTAACTTTAATGTAAAGTACAAACGTATTTAAAAAACATAATTACTTTTATATTTAAAAAAAAAATTGAAAAAATTGATCAATTTTACCTGAAAAATTTGACATGAAATTTTGCAGATTGTTTTGATTTTTGATTTTGATTTTTGTTTCGTCCATTGAGGGAGGTAGTATTTTATTTTATAACTATAACTTATGTTTTTGGGATTTTTTCTTTCAATAATCCATTTTTTTATATTTATGAAGGTCAAATAAACACCGAAATACAAAATAAATGAAAAATAACAAATAATTAAGAAGTGTTATGTAATAATCTAAAGAATAAATTTTATTAATGAACTTTTTATAAAAAAAAACCGTATCTGTCAAATACAAAACGTATACGAACTTACTAACTACTAACTCTAACTAACTCTTTACTGGTGACATTACCTACAAGTAAAATTGACTAACTGTTACTTGGTCAATTCTTTGGATCTTAAATTTAATAATAAATTGACTATGTGTGTTGGTCAGTTTTACTTGTCGAAAATCTGAGCTTCTATCAAATGGTCACATATTTTACAAATTATTTTTTTTGGAGTTTCGGATCGACTTAGAATTTTTACCAGTCAAGCGTTATGCTAATACGATGTCAAAAAGTCAACAATCTCAATTTCGTCATTTTTGCAAATGGTCACTTTTACTTGTATAACCACGATATGTTAATTTTTTATTAAAAAAAAAACAAGTTTTAAAAGATAAGACGCATCGGATCATTAGACGCACCCTAATTTTGAGTTGAATTTTCAAAGCAAAAAAGTGTCTTATGGTCCGAAAAATACGGTACTTACATAAAAATATCAAAAACAAAGCTGGTGCAAATATGGTTTTTAAATCAGGGACTTGAAATGTTAAATTGTAGGTACGACCCTTTACCGGAGGAAATAAAAAATAAGAAGTTAACTTTTGCCCTCGGCTCGGAGTAGAGTAGTTTTTAATAAGTAAAAAAAATAGGGTGCGACGCATTAAATATAACTTTTAAAATATAAAAAGAAATATGTAATTTTCAATGAAATTAAAAAATACAATTTCGTTCCAGCTAAAACATGCTCGGAACTGCCTTTAATAGGCTGTTTGCTTTATATGTTGTTAAAATGAAAATTCTGTCTGCGAAGCTTCTAATTTCGTTGACAGATAAATCATTGGCGACGAGGAATCTGTCTTAAACATATTGACTACTTTATTTTAAATGTTATATTATCCTCCGTCACCCGTGTCCCAAGTCCCAAGTCCCAGGGGCCAGCTGTCAAAAGAAATATCTCGTTTATCACCGACACAAGCCAGCCAGCAAGCGCGGTCCGCCTGACGCCCGACAGCCTGACAAACGGAGACATCTTGGAAATATGTACAACTTCCATTAGGACGGCATTCTCAAATTTGGACGAATTTATTTATTTGTCAACAGACGTCGCGCGGATTTAGGGAAACATTACGAAAGGCGTTCGGACGATTTATCGATACTTACATTTTGGAATTTAAATCTGAATAATAATGTAATTTGTAACTAGCCAGTATTTGAACAAAGAAAGACCCCGATTTTTTGTGTGTAAAAGAAATAAAAGTTGAAGCAAGTAAATATATTGACTAACTAATTTAAATAAGTCTGTGCTCATGAGAATGAAGAATACAGTTATGTGTGTGAAAAAGAACCAGAATCCTGGAAAAGTGTTTTCGACTTGATTGGTACTCCCAAAACGTATAACTCCAACTTTAAAGACACAACGGAAAATTTGGCATTGCATTCATTGGCCACGCCCCTAATACGTCACGATTCATGTTTATTAGTTCCTGCCTATTCGAATTTGTTTAGAACATTGTCGAATCTGAAAAAATGTTGCGTTTTTCTAGCAACGTAGGTACTTTATTAAGTTTCTTTTTTACATTCATGTAGGGAAAAAATTCTCCAAATAGTCATGGTTAAAAATGATATTGATCCATATTGGGTTCAAAAATACAATTAATTATTCCATTTCTATATCATATATTTTTATTGGTATTTGTAAAATGTAATATTTCTATTTGTAAGGAGAAGTTTCTCGAAAACGTACAAAAAATTAATTAAAAATTATTTTGATAAAAGCGAACTATTTTGAATGACGTCACTAGTTATTTAGAATCAACCAATGATATTGTTGTTGTGTTGTCCAACTTTTCCATAATTTGTTTCCCATTTTCTAGGGTTAAAAGATAATGGTTCAAAATTTAATAAAATAAAATTATTTCTGTAAATCGTAAGAACGCAAATATTTCTATACCCTGCAGTTGGTGAAACAATATAATGTAATTTTAAAATAAACATTAAATTTCAACAATGTCGGGAATCGAACCCGGGACCTCTTGCATGTTAGGCAAACAGGGTTACCACGAGGTGATTATTAACAATACAAAAAATGCATTAACGCTCTTCATTCTAATGAGGAAGTTAAGATCTACGGGAAATTGGATATAAAAAATGTATTCTTACGCGCGGTAAAAAATAAAGCATTAATTCGTATTTCGAAGTTTCTTGAAAATTCATGCAATAAATAATAAAATTTATTTTAATAAAAACAAGCTACTTTGCATGACGTCACTTATTATTCCAATAAAACAAATGATAAGAGAGTTGTGATATATTTCCAGTTTACGGTAGGTCAACTGACCAATCAGCAGAATTTATCGAGAAGAAGAGGAAGAGAACTTGAGTCGTCACACGCGAAGTACTTTCAAAAATGCAAAACTTTAAAAAAGCATAGCGCCGATAATACAATGAGATATGGTATATAGAGATAACACTCCATACAAATCCGAACTAAAAAGTCGTCCCTAAAGGACAGGGATTGATCAGCGAAGACAGCAATTATCGTCACGTTGACTTTGACAAGCAAAAAAGTACTAAAGTAAAAAACACTGACTGTTTACATCGGTCTACTGTAAGTTTAGTATGTCGCTCCCTTTCGCATACGCGTCACCTTTGTTTGTCGTTTCGCTATACGCCTGATGAACTGAGCGGGACGGAGACAGGAGATAACTCACGAGTTGTAACATATTAATAAGACGTTTTTTGACATTAAAATAGCTATTTTAAACAAATATTAATTAAGATAAAAACATTACTTGCCAGTGAAAGATTATACCATTGCTTTTCCAGATCGATTTGTGCAGTATCTTAGCGTGCAAATAGGCATTTTAGTAATTTTGAGGAGAAAAGTAGCTGGCTAACGCTCGCAACAGAATAAAGCTCCATCAAACATATACTAATTGGCCGCAGGTTAAGGGGACTTCGAACGCTTATGTTTAATCTAGTTTTGTATCTTAATGTGATAATGCGATACATAAATACTAAAAAAAATCTTAGTTTAACAGTCTATTCACAAATAACAAAAAACCACTAAACTTCCTCATTGATGAAACATTAAACAACAGAAACAAGATGGAATCATCATGCCTACTTCGCTGCCCTTTCTAATATTAATTTATGACAAATGTATATCACGTGGTACAAAAGATAATAAAATAGTGCTACATAATGACCACGCCATCCAAATGTGAACAGAGTAGAATCGTTTAGCGGCTGGCTGACACAATGAGAATTTATTAATCGTCCGAATCATGCAGTCCCTATAACACAATGGAAAACGATTTCGTTAAAAAATGTAATAACCTAACCCTTCCTCGCCTGGGAGGAGCTCCCGTGACGGATCGCCATGATAAATGTTGCCAGGCTGCTGAAGAACAATTCCTCGCATCTGTTGCCCGGGTACCTAAGCGATAATGGCGAGATAGAGGGACATGGCAGCACTGACGTCGCGTATTTCACTGTCGGGAACTTATGTTCAGAGTAGGTACGCCATTCTTGATTCAAAATTTGATTATATTCTAAATCGATTACATCCCGGACTCAGAAGCTCTAAGAGCCAGTTGCATAAAAAAACGTTATATATAAAGTTTTATGAAGTTGCACGGACAAAAAAGTTCGCAAGAAAAAGTACAATAAAACAACTCAATGTGCACATTTTGACAAACATGCAACAATTATTTGACTTTAAACTGCTTTTAACTTAACTTTTTTTATCCAACTGGCCCTAAGCTTCTTTTCCTAAAAAAATGTTTTACGTTTAAAAATACAGAATTGTTTTTAAAAAAATATTTGCAGTTTTAAAAACCTTTTAGGGTTGTATTGGGTGTTAATATAAGTTGTGTCCTTTTTTTTTCACCGCTGTGTCCCTACACAACAAATTAGTCAATAATTCACGGCGTCTTACCGTACACTGCGCAAATATCGCGAGCAGCTTTGGAAGCTTTATTTCCACGATTTAACGCGAACAAGAGGAGCTGTTGAAAATGCTCGCTTTCATCAACTTGATATTCCATTTTGAAGACTTGTAATCAAATAAAAAATATGTGGAACGGAAAAGCAAACACAGTATCCCGTAGAGCAGAATTTTCTTTTCTTTTGAATGATGAACTTTTAACATTTTGTTTTAATTTTGGTGCTCCTTTTTAAATTTGGAAAAAAAAACAGACATAACTTATGTACCGAATATAAACATATTTATCTTCCTTCTAATATTTTACTGCAAGTTTCTCTTTTCTGTTAAATAGGAACTATCAGGTTTTGGTGGGTTTTTCTGTTAGTGCCAATTTCAATTTATGTTGAATTTTTTGTTGGTTTGGTTATGTGTTTATTATTACAATTTATATTTTGATGTTATTCTTAAACTTATATTTTTGTTGTCTATTGTTTGTAACTATATTGTTATTACTTTCTGTTTATGTTGATCTTATGTTCATTAATATAACCTGTTTTTGGCCGATGTTATCAAGTTTTGGTAGAAGGCCCTATCCGTATTAAATGCCGCAGCGAGACTTGTTTTTGGAATCTCTAAGTTCAGTCATATCACTTGACTACTTTGCGGCTGGCTACGTTTTCCACAGAGGGTGGAATACAAACTCTATTGGCACTCCACAACTATGCTCCGGAGTATCAAAGGGAACTATGCATTACAGATGAACTGACTGACAGGTGTCTTACGCTTAGATCAGTAACGTCTACGGCGAGAGGAAAAGTTATTATACCTCTACACAAACAGCTCTCTAAATTTGGTGAACGCGCATTTGCAGTCGCAGGCTCTACGGCAGCAGAGGTGCGAGGCTGTGAGATTGAAGTGATGTTTCGGAAAAAAACTGAAAACTCACTTTTTCTCTAAATTATTTGAATAAATCCGTCACGTATGATAACAAAATAAATGATTTTACTTAAATTACAAATTCAAAAGTTTCAATTAAATTTATTTACCCATAAATTACTTTGTAAAGCGCCCCTGAGATATTACATTACTAAAATGGCACTATAAAAGTTATCCATAATAATAATTATTATAGTCATGTTACGTTTTGTTAGTATAATATTTAATATGTGCTTTTCAATGCTGATTTTTTATTTGTCTCCATATATATTTTTTAAGCCATTAGTTAAGTCATTGTAGTGTTTTAGTTCCAGAGCTATAATTCACTAGAAAAGCCCTTTAGCTGTATTGCAAAGAAAAAAACGTTCAAAATTCATAATTAACAGCGTTTATTAAATTCATTTTTCACGTCCGCTTCTTAGTTAGAGCATATGGTGTCCACAAAGAGCCTTCAGGCTTCTCTGGTGGGAATGAGAGTTCGCAGTCAGCCGTCTAACCAACTGGCAACTAGGCAAACGTGGTTAAGACTTTCAGGAGGCATCTGAAGTATAGCATGTACATATATAGCCAAGCCAATTGTATTGCCACCGTTGTCACAGGAAGTTGCTGCGTCCTATTCCTTATTTCTTAAGGTATTAATACCTCAGAAAATTAAACCACCGCTCACCCAAAATTATTTTGAATATCGCACCTCGATTATTTTTCATAGTCTTACGCTTCAGATTCCAATCCAGCTACTACGAAATATTTCAACGTGAAAACACAAACCATCATGCCGTTTCCTCGTTAGGGTAGGCAGAGGATAAAACGCCAATTTTACACAATTTTATCGATAGTCCTCATCTCTTAGAGCGAATTTCAATAAATTGACCCGTAAAGTCAACACAAGTTTTTTTTTTTAAATCCATTGCAAAAATAAAATATGTTCAAAATTTGTTTATTTATCATAGTTGCTCCAAATTTAACTTACTTTGTCCTCATTGAAATATTTTAAATAGAATTTTTTATTTAAAATGAAACATTTGTCAATGCGTAATAAGTTTATGTACTTTAAATTATGATCATGTTATTATCATATAAAAAAATGAAATCGGTTAAGTATATTATAAAAATCTATCTCCTCCACTCCTTCACTCTATTTCCTCATCCCTTTATTGTCTTGCTCTTTTTTTCTCGTGTCTTATGTAATATATTATTTTTTCTCTTTACTGTGTAACATATTCTCTCAATATATTTGTGAAAAATTTTAACTGGATGGATGTACTATTTTTTATATTTTTATAAAACAACTGTTGTTTTTCCTAAATAAAAAAAATTCGCCCTGTTTTTGCACACAGATCTTGCTTCCTCTGCATTCATACAACTTTTCATGCATGCTCGCCAATTATTTCGACTTTGACTTTGACATGTCAATCTTAAAGTATCTGTTGAATTTAGTCATGCCATGGCTTTCTCATTCTTCTTCGATTTCCGCGTACAACAACATTAGCATCGTATTTTTTTTTAACAGTTCTTCCGCTGTCCATTCGTTTTACATGTCCAAACCAACGCAGAACTAATTTCTTCATTTTGTCGAGTGTTTACTCCAGCCTTTCACAATTTAAATATTTTTAAATAGAAAATATTTCACGTCTATCACATGGGAAATTAAAGACGAGACCTCTGCAAAATAGACAAACGCAGTGTCCACTAAACCACGAGGTGTCACTCATAAACTTGAGCAAAGGTAGATTTCAGAATAATTATTGACAGTTAATTAATATCGTTAGTATATTTTGTGCCTATTTCAAGAACCCAAAAAAACATTTAATCTCTCTGTGTACAGCATAGGTTCTCAAAATATTTCGCCAAAAATATTGTCATTTTGAGAATCAAAGAAATTCTAGAACCCTCCACAGTTTTTTAAATCTTACATCTCTTGCGCATTTTAAAAACAGCTATTTTAATGAGGCAGTTCAGTAGTTTTTCATATATTTATATTTGTTAATAAACTATCGAACTATGTAAAAAAATGTGTGTATCGTATTATCACAGCTATGATTTTTTTAAAGTTTTGTGATTTTTAAATTACTCCACCCGTAATGTCGCAAGTTATCTACGGTGAGTTGTCCTGATTGGTAGATTGGCTTCCCGGTAACCGGAAATGTATCACAACACTCTTATTGGTTGACTTCGGAAAACTAGTGACGTCGATCAAAGTTGTTCATTTTTACAAAAAATATTTTAATGAATTTTTCTATACATTTTCGAGAAGCTTCGTCGTACAATTAAATGCTCTGATTTTTACCGCGTTAGAAAACATTTTTATGTATAATTTCCCGTTGCATCGACCTTCCTCGTTACAAGATAAGAAACACCGAGATACGTAAAAGGTCGGGAGTGACGGACGTAGTCGAAAGAGTGGCTAAGTTGAAATTGTCATTCGCGGGACATGTCGCCAGATTAAAAGACCGAAGATGGACTAAAGGGGTAGTTAAGTGGAGACTCGTGAAGACAAAAGAAGTTAAAGGAGACACACACAATGGTCAGATGATATAAAGAGGATTGCTGGTGACTGGATACAGAAAGCGCAAGACAGGGACGCATGGAGGATTTTGGTGGAGGCTTATGTTCAGTAGTGAACAGAAATGGCTGTGTTTTGATGATTGCAACTTTAAAAAAAATGTACTGTATCCTATTTCTGAGTTCAAACTTACATTCTATAGGAGCCTCTTTAATAGGCAATTAAAAGTAAACTTAATCACATTTAGAACTGTTTTTATTAACATTAAGACAAAGCTTCCAATTTTTATAAACAATATGGCACACCCGACAAAATGTTAAGACTCACAAATTTATCACGATAGAGTGAATGATTATAGCAAAAATATTTATGTGTTTCTAAAATCAAATGACTGATCTTTATTTTTGTGTATGTAAATTTATTTTAGTTTCTTTTATTATTTGTGTCTTTTTATTTATTCTTTTCTTTAAAAAAACTATTATTCTTATCTTCAACTTAATCTTTATTATTAACATATAACAACAGAGATGAAGAACATTTAAGAAAAGGTAATATGGAAGTCTAGGCATCTACAGGGCTTATGACCTGTCAATGGCTGGTTTAAGTGGCCACTTTACACACTGTGTAACATTCACCATTCTGCCTATATTTGAACATCTATATTCCTTCAATTCTTCCATCTGTTGATGTTTGTGAAGTTAAAGAGCTGAAATCTTTATTATTAAAGCTACACACTTATTTAATATACTTTATGAAAGATGGTGGAGTTCCATAATTGAGGAAATACTATATAAAGAATGATACCAATGCTTACTTACAAATTGTACGTATTTTATGTATTCTAGTTGAACTTCGAAAAAAAATCATTTTTAAAAAGTATTTTAAAACTTATCTAATGTGAAGGATGAATTATTATGCACTTCAACAAGTATGTTATATAAAAACTTGTTGGATCTTGATCGCTACAAACACGGCTCACGGGCTAAGAAAGCCATCATAAATCAAACAAAAACGGAATTTATTTTTTGTTTGAAATGTAAAGAAAACATGATTTTTAGCATTTTTTAAAAAAAATCAGCGATCTTCCCTCTAGACCACTTCAATTTTCTCTGGGGCCTTCAGCGCCCACGAGGAGGCGTTATCGCCCACTTTAAGAAATACTGATGTACAACATTAAAAAACTCGCGGGAATATACATAAATAAGATAAGCAGATAGATAGATACAATTTGGCATACCAATTATTATTATGCATCTGAGACGACTATGTTTTGCCTCGGGGTCACAATTATATTTTAAAAATATCATTTCAATTTCAAACGATGGATGATGGTGGATAGAATACCAAATATAATGATGGCCACTTGCTACTTCACATTCCCTGGTCGTGGTATAATATTATCACTTAGTACGGAAGATTGGTTTGTGGTCAGCGTGGCTGCCGACCGCGGTATAAGCCGCAGGGTCAAATATATTATTATTTTTTGTTTGTCTTTATTTCTGGCTTGATCAACTCTTTACCTCCCGGAGCATTAAAAAGGCAGTTTTTTTTATCATTTTTGTTATAACCCGAATCCAATGTTTTTTCTTACATTTTTAAAAATCGTGAATAAAATAATATGATTACAATAAAAAAGAGCTCAATTATAAGTCCGCCTCGTAGTATTGTGGTATTTATTGTAAATAACAGAATAAAAATATAATAAATGAATAGGTACATAAAGTCAATCCTGCATATTCAATTAAACCTGTAGTAGCACCTGAAGCAATTATTCATATTGATTACTAATCACTTTATGTACTAATGCAGTGCCCTATGCACCATTAGGTGCAGATAGGGTGATGACGATAAATAGTATATTCATTTTTAAGTTATTTATATCGTTGACGCAATAAGATGACGAATTATGACTCAGATTGGCATTTACATAAAAAGTTTCCAATTGACACAGATAATTGTACCTTATAATAAGTGTACTATTTATTTGCAATTATTATTGTAAAATTATTTATTGTATGTGTAAACAATTGTTTTAGGCATGTTTTAGGTAATATAGCCAATTATTATTTTAAAACTTTAGCTTATTTCGTCGTATCGAAAGATTTTAGAAGGTATACCATCATTCTTGGTAACTAAAGTCTACGATGTGTGCAAGGGAAGCGATTTGCTGATGAATGTCGATTAATCGAATGTGATGGTTTTTGAAAGAAATGAAAGTATGACTAAATGTGAAATCACTGTGAATGGAGTTATACTTAAACAAGTAGAGGAATTAGTGTATCTGGAAAGTATGTTTCCTGGGAATGGAATGACTGTGAAAAATATTGATAGGAGGGTGAGTGCCGAGAACAGAGTGAACGGTGCACTTAAATCAACCTTGGCAAATAAATGTTTATCGCAAGAGGCAAAATTAGCAGCTCACAACGGAGTCCTGGTCCCGACCGTGATGTATGGGAGCGAAGTATGGATTTGAAAAAAACAGGGATGAAAGTAGGCTGAATGCTGTCGAAATACGATTACTCAGGCGAATGTGTGGTAAAACTATGTATGATAGATGCACAGATGTTGAGATCCGTACATTTTGTAAGACTGAGACAAGCATTATCGACAAAATCAAGAAAGGAGCTCTGCGCTGGTTTGGACATGTAGAGCGAATGGACAGCGAAAGAACGGCTAAGAATATTTACAATGCGAATGTTGATGGATGCAGAAATAAAGGAAGACCAAGAAAGACATGGCATGACCAAATCCAACAAATACTTGAAGATGGACATGTCAAAAGTCGGAATAATCAGCGCGCGTGCATGAGAAGATGTATGAATGTAGAGGAAGCGAGATCTGTATGCAAAGATAGAGTGTTGTGGCGTTCTTTCCTCTCTGCCTACCCTTACGGGGAAACGGCGTGATAGTTTGTTTGATTGTTTGTTTATATTAAATACCTATGCTACGTCGGATCGGTGATACTTCCATAAAGAACTCTCACGAGAGGTAGTATCTTACATGGTTAAGTTAGTGCAGGACATTAGTTCAAAGTAGGATGCAAAATGCCGATCACTATTCAAGTGGAACAAAAGGTCTTTTGACGACTGTCGACAGCCCGGCTTCTTCTGAAGAGTTTTATGTGGTTTCCTCTACACAAGAGCAAATGCTGAGAAGTTCCTGGTTGACCCACTATTGAATATCCCTCCTGATCCCCACACTGACAGAAAAAATAGAAGCTTCTTAAAATCAGAAAATTTCCACTTTATGAAACATAAACCTTACACATAATAATCAAGGTAAATAATAAATGTAACTTCCATCTAAAAAAAATAATAATAATAATTTATTATGTAACATAATGTTTAATAATATATTTTCCATTAGTTGTGAATTATGCTTGTTGTAGAAAAATATGACTTTCAATATTTTTTTTTACATTTACATTTATTGTTAATAAATTTCATAAAAGGTTCATGTTTTTTAAAAATTCTATACAGATCTACTTTTATACATCTAATAAATGTCGTCACTGTAACGACTGTAACTCTCCAAAAAAAGAGACTAACTCTTGTGCTTGGAGACTTACACTGTTGTAGTTGTTTATTTATAAGAATTTATATAATTTTTATAAAGAATTTATATAAAGAACTCATTAGCAATCTCAGATTCGCAGATGATATAGTCAAATTTGCTAAAGATGAGAAAGAACTCGAAAACATGATAAACGAAGTTAATACAGCATCCCTGAAAATAGGCTTGAAAATGAATGCTTCAAAAACTAAAGTAATGAGTGATGCAAACCAATCATATAACATCTTAGTAAATGGAGAAATAATTAAAAATATTGATAGTTATATATACTTAGGACATGAAATAAAGCTCCGCAAAGATAATCAAGAGGTAGAAATAGAAAGAAGGCGAGGTTTAGCATGGGCCGCCTTTGGTAAGCTCTCATATATCCTAAAATCTCCGAAGTATTTAATTTACTTAAAGAAGAAACTTTTTGTTGCTTGTGTTCTCCCTGTACTGACATATGGCTGTGAAACTTTTGTGTTCACGAAAAAAGTTTTACACAAATTATCAGTGACACAGAGAGCCATGGAAATGAGAATGCTGGGTATTTCGTTGAGAGACAGAAAAACCAATACATGGATTAGAGCGAGAACAAAGATCACCGATGTGGTCCATAGGGCTGCCAACCAGAAATGGAGCTGGGCTGGTCATATAACCAGAATCACAGACTCTAGATGGACCAAAAAGGTCCTGGAATGGCGACCCAGAACGGGTAGAAGAAGTGTCGGCAGGCCTCAGACAAGGTGGTCTGATGACATAAGGCGAGTTGCAGGAAGTGGTTGGATGCGATTGGCTCAGGATAGGGAAATATGGAGACTAAAGGGGGAGGCCTATGTTCAACATTGGACGAGAGACGGCTGATGATGATGATGATGATATAATTTTGAATATACGAGTACATGAGATATATAATATATAAAGGACATAGGATCTTTAAAGAAAAAAACATAAAATAATAATACATTCAAATTAATTAAAATTTTAGTCTTTTATTCCAAGTTTATTTATTCTACGTGAAATCACGTGGGCCTTTAAGATTAAAGTACTTGGGTATTTAGACATTGTCCGGTACGCCATGAGTTAAAACCGATATCTACAAATTGTTTGTACCACCTAACAGCGGTGTGATTACGGTGTGGTACCTGCGCCTACGTTTCGGTATTCGGGTATCGAGTTCAATCTCAAGCCACAGTTAACACTCGCAATTACTGGAAGATGAGATTCGTAATGGGAATTGGGGGTTCATATTGGTAAACGGTGCGGTCACAGACCAAAACTGTTTATTGGATTTGTGGTGGTGAGTGGCGCGCAGTAACAGACCAGCATATTACCTATAGGTATCTATCTATTATTCTCATCTACCAGGTGGTCGGGGGTTAACAGTAGCTAGTAGCTAACCAGTCTTATAAAAATATGTCCTTTTTATAGTGCTCGAAATGTCTTAGAGAAATAAAAAAATTTTTAAAAATTAACATTAGCAAATGAATTATTAAAATATGTACTGGTCGATTATTTAAAGCTGGCGCAATCGCAAAACTCACACAAACGCATTGAGACATCTGTGAATAAGCGTATCGTATGACCTCTACGCAGGTCTACCAATGGATATGTTCTCATCATCACTTTGGCAGCTCGATGATTTGGGGGCCACATGAACTGAAGTACTCTCTTATGATAGAGAAAATCCAAAAGAAGTTTCTGAGATATCTCTACATGAGAGAGTGCGGGTATTATCCTTGGCTCTACCCGACCGAGTTTCTCCAGGGTATGCTTGGCTACAACAGTTTAGAGACTAGAAGGAATGTGTATTTGACCACACATTTTTATCGATTGTTGCGCGGTATGATCGATAATTCTGAAATTATGATGAGCATTGGTTTGTATGTTCCTGATAATTACCTAAGACAGCGTCAGCATAGATTGTTTCATATTCCGATATTCAGGACCAACCTGCCTATGGTTATGCCTGTTGGAAGAGCTACCGCTATGTTGAACAACATCGCTCTGGATATTGATCTGTTCCATGTATCCGAAGGGGTTTTCCGGAGCAGGATTCTTCGACTCCTTTGACATGAGTCTCTTTCGTGTATTTTTTTTTCCTTTTTTATAATATGTACGTATTGAATATATTTTTGTAATGTAAATGTTATATTTAAAATAAATAAATTGAATTGAAATTGAAATAAATTGAATTGAATCTGCGTGGCATGTGATATTAATGACCTTTTCTCCCTTAGTAGATTCACTACTTTTTTCATTCTTAAAAGCGTTTTTTTATATATTTATTCTGCTTGTGTAAGAAAAAGTTTTTGGCGTATATATTGTTGTGCTATATTTAGTTATAAAAGTGAAAAACTTGCTTTGTTTCTTTGTTGTTCTCAATATGCGTTATTTTCTAAATGTTAATATTATTTATGTCCCGAATTGAGTTATTGTAACTCCTGGGAACGTAATTCAACGTATTATACTTGTAAAATACTTTGTGTTATATGATTTATAAATAAATAAAATAAAATAAAAAATTAAAAAGTCAAATGTGCTATGTTTTAAAAATTTTTTTTTGGATTAGAGCAAAAAAACAATCAGTTAAGAAAATTTTGTATATTTATAAAATAAGGTGTCGCTTCCAAAAAAAAACCGCTGAAAATGGCGGCAGAAAACTAGTCTTTTGTTATTTAGTTCGTCGAAAATGAAGAGCACAAAATATAATTATAAATAAAAAATGTGCTTTTGTAAAAATAAATTAATATTTAACATTTACTTAACTGGTTGAATTTTTTTCATATACGCAACCATCTTTTTTAACGCGGATTTTTTTTAAAGATAGCGAATTTGATTTGAATTTGATTATTAAAATCAACATTCTGTAGATTTTAAATGCGTTTGTGCAAGTTTTGCTAAAGCACCAGCTCTAGTCAATAACGAAAAATCACGTTAAGGGCGCTTTAAAATATTTTATGATTTTTTTATTAATAAGGGTCTGTCGAGTAAATACAATTTTTTTAGTAGCATAAAAAATATTTAGAAATTGATAATTTAAAATTCCCGCGAAAACGGTCCATTCAATGGCCACGCCCCTAATTCTTCACGATTCGCGTAAAATTTTGAACTTTGTTTGTGAACGTTTAAATTTAAATATAACATCGTCACCAATCTTGCCGTCACAATTATCAATCATTAAAACATAATGTAAATGGGGGCTAGATTACATACAATACATGCGCTCTGTAGCTGCAAGACGTGCTGTAATCTAGCTCCTGTCTGTTATAATTGAAATTTATTATAATTGAAAAGGAGGAACAAGAATCCCAATCGTCCATGCGGTCTGTAGCTGCAAAACGTGCTGGGATATTTATTTATTGTACAGCGCCCTTGAAGTATTTTTTTATAAAAATGACGCCGTATAAATTATCCAACTATTATAATAATAATAATCTTTGATTGCGTATATATTTCTCCATATGGATTTGATTTGTCAGAGATGGAAGAAATTATCAATTACCATTCATATTACCAATAATATTATAGATAGTTGATATTACGCCATTTTTGTAACACAATACGTCAAGGGCGCTTTACAAAGTGATTTTATTCATATCTGTATTCATTTTACTTCAAATTGAAATAAAGCCTTTTCCAATCCAATTCATCTTGTCATCACATGCTCCGGATTTATTCAAATGATTTAGTTATTTATTGGATTTTCGTATTACCTATTGAGAGATTGGTTTTCAGACCCAATTTATAAGTATGTAATAAAATTTACGATGAAAAAATTACTACATTTTTTAAAGGAATCAAAAGAAAATAAGTATTTTTTCAAATTAATAAAGTTAATCAAGAAAATGGTTCGAAAAATGTCAGTAGGGTCGTGGTGAGTCACATCTTGCTGCAGGCTGTGATTCTATAAAATGCTGCGAACACCCAGTTACATTCCACCAGCAATATTACTGACTAGTCCAACTTGTTAGTGTCCACGTCGCGAAACCCATTGAAACCCTGGGCAATACGATCACTCTCATAACGGTTTGATCACAGTTGATAATGAGAGGATGAAATGCGAGTTTCTGGCGCCTCCAAACCAGAACCAACCAGCTGAGCGAAGGTAACCATGACAGAAAAATCCACCAGAGATCCAGATAAGGTAACGGGAAACCACTGATCATCTTTTCCTAGGATCACTATGGCAAGTATATCCAACAAGCAGTTGTCCTGGCCAAAGAGTAGCGCATGACTGAGATACTTTCGCTGTAGTGATCGCCAACGTCGGCGTCGGGGAGAACCTGATAAGGCACCGCAAGAAGAAGAATCAAGAAAATATTAACTTACAACAAAGTCAATTAAAAAAATCTTTACACCATAAATAAGAATAAAAACCCCAAAATGTATCCAAAGTAGGTACAAACCTTTTTCTGTATGCCTGTCTTCTTTTTTTCTGTCTTATTTGAAATTATAATAATACTTACATTTCAAATCAGTTATTGGTTTTGTTATTCATTTCTAGATAGGGGTTGACCAATAGTAAACCTAGAAGATTGATATAATTATTATCTGCGTAAACTTTAAGAAGCACAAAAAACATTTTTGCAAACGGTCTCGTACTTACACAAAAAGCAGGGTAAGAAGCTCCAATCAAAAAATGTTTTTTTTTTATGTTCTACTATTATTAAAAGTGATAATGTTTAAAAAATACATGGCACCCACTAAAAACTACCAATTGGTAGATACACGAATATAATATTATGTTTAACAATGCTTAGAATCTTCTAGGTTTTTTTTAACAAACATTGAACATTAACAATGCAATCTATTTTTCATTGGAATATTCCGAATACGAAAGGAATGCGAGAGGAAAACACACAAGAACCATTACACAGATGTTTCTCTCTAGTAATTTGACGTTTGCATTCCATTCCTGGATATTCGATAGCTATTTACCGGACGATTTACGTTCCCTGTCGGTCTCGCATCCTTGAAAAGGCCGCGCATCCTACAAATTGCAACAGATAATAATTTATAGGCTTTCAGAGCGGACGGCAAAATGGACACCATTGTTGTCAAAAGGAGGATCTAACACATGTCTAGTGGACCCTAAGAAAACATACTTACGAAAGGACGTGAAGCGTGAACGGGGAATGAAAGAGGCAGTGAAAGACCTAATAATATATTTAAACAGATCGACGAGGGATTGTCGGAGCTACACAGAATCTCCATTATTTGGAGGATAAGTTTTCAATTGTTGTTACGAATTAAAGCAGCCATGAATATTCAAGTACCGCCGCTGGTGGTCTGTATCATGTTGGGGCTGCGCTTTCATCCGCTGTCGGAGTTGACTCACAAGGGTACCTTTCGATAATATAATTGATCTACATAAATATTTACAGATATAAACATTATAATACGTTATTGGCTCTTCGTTTACGTTAGAGTTATTCTTTTGTAGGTTTTGCACTACCTTCGATAATAAAGTGACGCTTGCCTTGATTAAGCATAATTTTCAAACTTACGTGAAATAATGAAGAAGTTCAGTGCTACGGAAAATTGGATGCAAAAAAAGTTTTCTTACACGCGGTAAAAATTAGAGCTTTAGATTGTACGGCGAAGTTTCTCTAAAATGTATGAATTAACTTCTCTGAATGACGTCACAAGTTCTTTTAAATCAATCAATGTCAGAGTTTTGTAATAGATTTCTGGTTTCCGGGAAGCCAACCCACCAATCAAGAGAACTAGTGACGCCACGCGTGGAGTATGAAAAAAAAGCAAAACTTTAAAAAATCATAATCGCTATGATCATCGATCATCGCGATAATAGGATATGAAAATATTTTTTTTTGGGTTAGCTTAAAAAATATACAAAAATACTGAACATCCTCAATTTTGAGCCGACATTTAAATTATATGCATTGTTAATTACTTTATTCATTTTATTTTATAAATTTATTATCTTTATAAGTATACATACTTAATAATAGGGAATCTATGTCAAATAAATAAATAAACAATATTTTAACTAACTAACTAACTAACTAACCATCACGCCATTTCCCCAGAGGGGTAGGCAGAGAGGATAGAACGCCACACCACTCTGTCCTGGCACACTTCCTTTGCTTCCTTCACATTCATACATCTTCTCATGCACGCACGTCGATTATTCCGACTTTTCACATGACCACTTTCAAGAATTTGTTGTACTTGATCATGCCATGTCTTTCTCGGCCTTCCTCGACTTCTACTTGCTTGTTATCATTGACAATATTTTATTTATGTAGTATTTAGTATCCAAACAATTTACAGAATATTTTAGGTTTGGGATTTTCTGAATGATCAATATAAAAATAAACAATGCATCTTGTAAACGTATAATTTTTTGTAAACGTGTCATTTTTGTAATATGTTACAAGATAGGTAGGTACTTGGTACGAATTGAGAAAATCTA
This sequence comes from Micrasema longulum, assembly GCF_059751315.1. NCBI lineage: Eukaryota > Metazoa > Arthropoda > Insecta > Trichoptera > Brachycentridae > Micrasema > Micrasema longulum. The sequence goes on along the minus strand of NW_028278676.1, from coordinate 541,924 downwards.
GAAAAAATAAATCCGTTTGTATTATTATTATTATTATTATTATGGATAACTTATACAGCGCCATTTTCGTAATAAAATACCTCAAGGGCGCTTTACATGGTGATTCTATTGTTAAGTTAATTTAATTGAAGCTTTTAAATTTGTAATTTAATTAAAATAATTTATTTTGTTGTCACGTGCTACGGATTTATTCAAATGATTTAGAGTTATATAATTACCCAGTAAATAAGAATTACTGTTGAACTATTTAACAAATAGCCGTTGAATAAAAAAATATATGTTCTAGAGTAGATACTAAATTTCACAAAAGATAGCTTCTACTTATGTATGTATTTATTTAAATGTACTATAAAATCACTTTTCGGATCATTTACTCCCTGAATTTAGGGAGCATATTGATAAAGACAGCTGTAACAGAGTACCCATATATACCTTCCACTTATCTGCTTAAAGTTTAGGGATGTTAAACATTCTAATGTTTGTGTCACGTTTGTTCTAAAATAACAAAAACATGATCTATTTCATAGGAATGTTGATCCCATTGTAAGTAGGGAATAAATACAACTTACACAATGTTATTTACTATGAAACTATAAATACATTATCTTAAATAAACAAACGGGCGTAATATCTCTTTGATTAAAAAAATAATAAATACCGTGGAGTTCCAATTACTTAAAAAAATCATCTATAGAGATCGGTAGTTTCAAGAAATCGCCACGCGGCGCTAGTAGACCGCGGGAAAATTTGACAGGTATTGTTGTACGCACGCGCATGACATTAGCGCCTTATCAACCATAGAGAATACAGAAGGGGGGTGACTGTGATTTTTTTAAATCTATAGACTTAAAACAATGCCCCCCCGGCGTATGTTTCCATTAGTTTAATTGACCCAAAAGCTTTGAATTTAAAAATAGCAGGGTTAAATAGAGTACCTATATAGATCTGTATGAATAATTTTCCATTTAAATGCTAATGTAAAAGCATTGATTGAGCTTGAGTGTAAATTTATTATAATTTAATTTTTGGATAATTCAGAATTATTTTAGTAAAATTTATTTATTTATTATACGTTACAATTGCCTTTTACAATATAATGAGTTGGTCAAAAAAATAAATATATAAATACAAGTATGTATTGTATGTATGTATGTCAGCATACAAAAGATAAAAAAAGTCGGTATATTATGAATATAAAATTAGTATACACCAGATCATTAGCATAAGTAGCTTTTGCAAATAATTCGTTATTCGTTACTACAGAAAATCATAAAATATTTATAAAGAGATGATTTGAATTTACAGAGAATCGAGTTAAAAATGTTAAAATGAGAGGTATCATTTCCTAGTCTGTGTATACGCGGTGTTGGTGAGTGACAAAGATAGTTGGTTTGAGAAGGGAATTACTCGTATATCTCAAAAATGCATTACACAATGAATAATCAGTTGTAGATATTTAGTTTCTTTTTTATATTACGGGTTTATAGCATTAATTCACAATCAAAGGTATTTATGGATTGACATATAACACTACTAATACTACTATAGTTTCGGGAGAGTACTCCTCTCATCGACGGGTTATATAAAACTTTGATGAAAATAAAGTTCTTTGAAATGGACGCAGGTAAGTTGTGTTATTTACGGAATTTTAGACAGAATAAAAAATAAGTTTAGATTGAAATATCGATGTCACTTGATGCATTAATAACAGAACGCAATAGAGGATAATACAACACAATACTCCTAAATATCTATTTGACATGCGTCCCTATATTGAGGGGTGGGTCCCTTGTCCCTTAGTCCAGATGGGATCGCAAAACGTATTGTTGGGGGCGCGACTACACAAAAGGGGTGAAAAAACTCAAGAACAGAGCCCAAGAGAACATTTACAGATAATTAAAAAGGTTTTTGATTAATGTAAATGGGAACGTAAATTATTACGGTGTTTCTCATCCGGATTTCCGGGTTTCTCATCCGGATAGTAAAGTAAATTGCATTTTTAGATTGAAAACACGAGTAAAAAAAAAGAAATCAGCTATGTAATGTATTTTTTTAATGTGGAGATTTCGATGTTTCTTCTAAGTCGCTGTCCTCATGACTGAGGATCGTGACCCCTTTGTGGCCGCCTCGACAATTCTTTTCAAACTCTCTTTTGACTGCGCGACACGCAGCGCTCCAACTACTGAGGAGCCTGCCGCTGTCTTGGCCTGATCGGTCCATCGTGTAGGCGATCTACCTTTTCCTCTTTTTCCCTCCATTCCACCGACCACAACCAATCGCTCCAGGCTATTTTCATTTTTGGGCGCAGCGTGTCCAAAGAATTGGAGAATGCGTCTTAACCAGGGTTACACCGCAAACATTAACCGGAGTTACATTGTCAAGGTTCAACTCCCGACGGATGGACTCGTTGGTACGTCTAGCTGTCCACGAGATACGGAGCATGCGTCTCCTGCACCACATTTCAAAAGTTTCATTTTTTTTCCTTTCGCTGCTTTGATGGTTCATGTTTCAGCAGCATATGGGAAAATGGAGTGGACCAAACTCCAGCTTTATCTTGATACTATTATTCACTCCTCTATATTTCCAGATTTTATCGAGCTTATACGAGTACATGGCACTTTTGGCAACGACGCGACGATGCGATGTTTAATTTCTCCTTCACATTTCCCTCTGTTGTCAGTTTGAGATCCAAGGAACAGGAACTCGTTGATTTTTATGGTATAAATATATTTATTATTTATTCTATTTATACATAGAAATTCAGTCGAAAAATCTTTTTCATAATAATGAAACAATTTAAAGATTTGGGGGTGATTGATGATATTTTTGACTGCCCTATTATGAAACAAGAGATAGTTGTTTTAGGATCATTATAAATTACTTTCGGAAGTAGAAAAAAAAACATATTTATCATTATAAACGTTTTCGTCTCTCTTAATACAAATACTTTTGTATCCTAGATGATTGACTTAGATACATTTTACAACATGAAAACCGAATGCTTAATATCAGTTTCATTCATCGTATAAAAAAAAACATGTTTTAGAAGTTAATTAGCACAATATAATTATTTTGTTTAACGTAGGTAAATTATCAGTTCAGAAACATTTGTTAATATAGGCGCAGAACCAGAGTAATGGATATCGTGGATCGTGTAGCAAAGGGCAGGGCATGTCGCAAGGCAAGATGCCATAAGTTTGACTCCTAGAGCTCTGAAGAAGAGACCTTGGGAGATTCAGAGAGGTGTCTGAGGACTTCAAAAGAGATGGACCGGTGGTATAGACGCAGTGAGGTAAAAAAAGGCCACAAAAAACGATGAAGGATGAAGGCTGAGTAAGAAGAAGAAGATGTTATTTTATGTAAATAATGATGTTATTCGTAAATGTTTTTAGACACAAAAATAAATCTGTTTATTTTTTACTACGTTTTAGGTAAGCGGCAGACACAAAGAATTCTTTGAAACGTTTTTGCAGTAAGTTTCAATCTTTTGTCATAATGCCGTCGTATAAATATTTGTGTCTTACTGAAAACTGTCGTAGGTAGCGTCATAAACCCTTTACAGCTAAATGCTTTCACAGCAGTATTAGGCTACACAAATTAGTTAATGTTTACGGTAAACAGTTGTTGGTTGTTATTGTCAGATATTTATTGTTTTCGTGACAACACGCCAAAACAATTGTCTTTCGGGTCGGCAAATGCAAGTAGTTTTAAATAGAATGAAAATTGACAGTAAATTCATGTAACATCCCCACTTACATATTTACTCAAGAAAAGGTTACTTTATTTATTTATTTATTTTATTAGGTAAACAAACAGTATGTACACATATATTGCCAATTTCTTTGTATATTAGTGTAAGAAACTCATGCACACACCAAAAAAAATGTTTACACTTAATACAATAATTTAAATTATGTTCAATATAATAAATGTAAAAGAAACGAAATGAAAAAATATTTATATAAATAATAATGTTAAATGTCAGCTTCTCTCAAAATTTCTATAATTTTGACCTTAATTTACATACATTGTTACAAAAAATCACTTCCAAAATTCAGTTACATTATGCCTATTCGCCTTTTATTGTTTTATTTTCTGGTTCAACGCGTATTCAAATACAAAATAATTAAACTAATAATATTTTTCATTCCATTTTTTAATGGAAAATTTCTTAACGTATTACTAACTTAAATGTTTTGTAAGTGTATACAAAATTCATTACACGTACTCAAATATGCATAATTTTAAACAATATCCATAAATTCGTGATTCGTGGATCGGAAAACGTGTGGTAATAAATAGCCAAAATTGTGCCGTCATTAAAAACCACGGTTACCCAACGATTTAAAATGAGGAAACACAAAGAAATTTTAATAGGGTGGAAAAAAATAGGTACAGAAATGACGTATGAGGTATTTATTTATTTGCATTTCATATTCCGGATAAATACCTGCAAATTCGTTTTTAGTCCTTACTAGATGAGAATTTCCCGTGTTAAACTAGAAAAAAAAACCATCACGCCGTTTCTCCGTAAGGGTAGGCAGAGAACGCCTTATCACTCTATCTTTGTATACAGATCTCGCTTCCTCTACATTAATATATCTTCTCATGCACGCGCGCCGATTATTTTGACTTTTGACATGTCCATCTTCAAGTATTTGTTGGATTCGGTCATGCCATGTCTTTCTCGGTCTTCCTCTATTTCTGCATCCATCAACATTCGCATTGTAAATTTTCTTAGCCATTCTTTCGCTGTCCATTCACTCTACATGTCCAAACCAGCGCAGAGCTCCTTTCTTGATTTTGTCGATAATTCCTATCTCAGCCTTACATAATGTACGGATCTCGACATTTGTGCACCTATCGTACATAGTTTTACGACACATTCGCCTGAGAGATCGCATTTCGAGAGCATTTAGCCTCCTTTTATCCCTGTTTTTCCAAGTCCATACTTCGCTCCCATACATCAGAGTCCGGACCAGAACTCCATTTTGAACTACTAATTTTGCCTTTTGAACAGAACAGAACAGACTAATTTTGCCTCTTGCCAGAACGACTGTTAGAAGAATTTTCGTTTTTAAATTAAAGTATAAGTAATAAGAGTACATAAATTAATATGTCTTTGTAAACAAAGTGCCAACGCATTTTCTTTAGAAAATACTCGAAGTCTCAGACGTCAGGGCCTCGATTATGAACGCTATCTTCATCTGTATATATCGAGACGGTATATTTAACTTCTGTACTGTCTGTATCTTACCTCGGTATGTTCTACCTACTTCTCATATCGACATCATATGATTGAAACAAGCCAATGAATGACCGCAAACAATTAGTCCGCCTTCCTTACGTCATTAACATTTTTAAAAGTTCTTATTTATATTTTAAATAGGTTTCTGTGATGAAAAGTACCCACTTCAAAGCGATTATAAACTCCAATAAATCCTAATTCAAGGAAAAAAGGTCGTTATATAGGATTTTTATATGACTTTTAACCATTGCCAAAAATATATGCTTAACGATCGTCTGCATTTATCTACTGAGGCAGTACTGAGCGATTACAAGGCCGACTATCGATACGTTCTCTCAGAAAGATAGTAAAAAAGATGGAAAAAATAAAATAACCAAATATTTTTTTTATAGTGGTAACTTTCTAACGTCTAGATACTCTTATGTGTTAATAGGACAGAACCTAGTGACATTATCTTTGTATCTGAGCGTTTGTTTTATTAAACTGACAGTTATGTCGGAATTTAATTCGACTTCAAAATTTACTAACTTCTCTCTCATATTTTTAATAGGCTTTCGTCGCGAATGTCGGTATAAACCGATGTACTTACATCAAAACTTGATGGTGGGGGGGGGGTATCGTTAGTTTATCTTTGTAGTTGGTCGGGAGACTTTTATCTTCAACTATGACGTCATAGTGAAGCTATGTCATTTTAGAGATATGTGTACCGTGACGTACGCTTCCCCTTGTTTCATATCGATGTACCTACCCAAAACTTGAAGGGGGGGGGGGGGGGGGTCGGTAGTATATCTTTGTAATCGCTAGAGGGAATTTATCTTCAACCATACCGTCAAGGTGAAGGCATGATGTTTTTATCTTACCATCATAATCGAGGCCCAGGTAAAGTGATCCCGTCCACTGTAAAAATGTGCGAGATTCGTGTCAATCTCAGATAATCACCCCATATTATTCTATAGCCGTTCATCATGCAGCCATTCACTGAAAAAGTAATGTCGCGGATCGCATAAAAAGCGAGTGAAGTCTTGACAGGCTCGTTTATTTTCCCAGTGCGCGCCCTTTTTTTTGTCCTGAGATCAGCACTAGTCGACACTAAGGACTTTGAAAACATTTTAAATTTTATGGATACGCTAGATATCTCCTGTGTTTATCGGTACACATAAAAAAGCGAACTCACATTTTACTACATATTTCGTAAGTATAAATCGTGAAAATTAATCGTCATGTTGACAAAAGACACTATTACAAAAAAAAACTACAGTTAAAATCAAATCGCACCCTCAAATATGAGTGTTCTTCTTATATTTATATAGCGCCATTTTTGTGAAAATCACTTACATTATAAGTACTTTAACAGTCAAATGAGTAAATACTACAAAAAATACCGGGCATTCAAATTTCAACATATGTACATTAAGTTACGATCATTAATACATTTTTAAAAGTTCGTTTTTGCTCTTTGGCAGAATGTCTAATTTATACGTGGGTACCAGTACTTCTGAGGTGATATTCCAAACGCTCTCGCGATCGTAGAAAAAGCTTTTATCTCGCGTATTGACATATTTTGCAAGTAAATACGCGAGATAAAAGTGTTTTTTACGGCCGCAAGAGCGGTTCAGAATAGCACCGCTGGGGGTTCTAAATATCTTTGATTATTTTAAGAAATCCTAATTCCACGACTTATGAACTATCATTGGGTGGTTTAAATGCTCAGAATAGGTGTCTATAACGATTTGAACATGGGCATCTACTCGAAAATCTGATAAAATTTATCTATTAAAAATTGCTTCTGGTTCATGCCTGTCCTGAACTACTATGCAAACTCTCCATTAATGTTCCTTCTAAAGTTCTAAGAAATAACCCTCTTCTTCACATTCCTCTTGTTTCATCTAATTATAGGCAAAAAATATATTTATATATTTATGGCGAACTTTTAATAATTCTAATATAATAAAAAATCATTAAACATAGATTTATTTGCAAATAATCATGATGACGTGCGGCGTTTGCTTTCAAAATAAATCGTAGTGTTTTTTCTTTTCCTTTTTATTTACATTAGATTACTGTTCATTTTATGTTCAAGAATATTTTTTAACTTACTGTGATGCTACTTGTGAAAACCTGTTATTGGCTTATTTGTAATTTGTTTAGTTTTATATATAAGATGAATATAGCTGTTGGTTATCCAAACAAATAAAGAATAGAAATATAATTGATGAATAAAAATAACAGTATAATTTCATGTAAAAAATTATGTGATCAAAACAATTTATATTATATTTATTTTGATTTTTGACAGTCGTTATGAATACAAAAAAAATACATCAAGAGCTAGCCTTTAAGTGGTTTATTTTAAAACATTATGCATATTCATAAAATCAAAATAAAGTATAGCGGATTTAGCGTAAAAATAAACATCGATGATACTCTGTGAAGACTCTCATGTCCCCTTTTGACAGTTTGCGCCTTAAACCGTCACAATTGTCAAATGGAACAATTGAAAATTTCGAATGATTTAAATATTGAACAAAAGCCGGGCTGCCGGTTGGCGCGCTCTCCAGTGAAGTTAGGCGCAAAACGTCATTGAGGATCACAAAATGGGATCGTGTGTCGTGTTGGGTGTCATTTGAATACTAGGATCACGTGGAGCATTGTGTGGATTTTATATTTTGCATTTTGCATACGCCGGTAGCGGTGTACTAATTATATTTAACATCATCCAACCCCGTCTGATCTCACCCCCGTGAATTCTATCAATATCCTCTTCAGAAACGGAGCCGATGCGATTGTCCTTTATGTTCAATTGTTATTAAAATCTATCGATTCAAAAGTGAGTGTATGCAAACCTATGTAGGTTAAATTGGAAACAAAATGTATGTATTTTCATTCGATTCTCAAGGTAAAAAATAATAAATTTAAAAAAAGCAATTAAAAAACGCAAAATATTTTTCTACGAGAATAAAAAATCTAATTATCTGATATATGATATATGTTGTACCTCATATTATTATATGCATAAATATTATTCATAAAAAATCTAGTTAATACATATTTGTTATTTATTTAGAACATTTTAAACAGAGTAGGCGTAGGTACAATATGCGGGTTTATAGCCCTCCTGATTTAAATGTTAATATTTCAAGAATAAATCTTTACAGAGAAGCAACGCCTTTTAGTACAGTTCACAGCTACAGTTATATATTTTTGTATTATGGATATGTACAGTTTTTTACCAATAAACGCCGTATTTAGACGCTGAAACCGAAAATAAAGGTATGCATGAATATTATTTAAAAGAAAACAACAGCTATTATAACAAAACAATACAATATTTACAAATAATCCTAAATAATAGGCCAATTAGTTTTCTGTACATTACTAAAACAATGTCAAAAAAAGAAGAAAAAAAGCGTTCCTTAAAAAAGCCACTTCGCAACAATAATCTAAAGTTTCGTATAGTTTTTATTATCCGACGATAAATAGCAAGCACAAGATTTTATCAGTGTACCCACGGTCGAGTTTACTTGAATTTACCCCAAGGATTTTTCATTCGTCTACATATATTTTTAGCGTTCCTATTTCATTTATTTTTCGTTAAACTTTCTTTTAAAGTTTCATGAAGTTTATAAAACCAAATAATTTCCAATGTTCCGGGTTTATTTATGTCTCATTCTACGGCCGTTATTATTTGCTTTTGATATCTCAGTTAGCGCTCATATAATAATTGCAAATAATCAGATTACCATCTCCGTCAATAATTATAGATCCTGACCGTTAAATTATTCCATTGCGCATTGTGTGTACATAAAGAAAGGGCTTGCGATACACTAACCCTTTTATCGGGTGAATTTATTGCTTTACGCCCTTTAGTTGGACATTTTATTATATTGTTGCGTTTAGCCCACGGGACCAGGCCCCCTGCATGCCTATATTGCCTATGCCCCCAAACGGCCGTCCCGAGCTGGGACACCGTAGCGTGTGTCCGATTGGAGCACGCTTTCGAAACATTTAACAAAATTACATCTAATTTTCAATTATTTATCGCGAGTCTTTCAAATACGAATTATTACAGTTCCTCTGGTGGATTTTAAGACCATTAAAGAGAAAAATATTTCGTGTATTTTATGTAGTGTCATTTAAGGTTACTAATGTTGAGGAGCTTCAACCGTTGAAATATATATATGATGAACGTACCATTTATGTGCCCAATGCATCATAAGGTGAGGATAAAATATTACAGTTATCTAGTACCTAAGTTTGCACCATAGAATTATGAATAGTCTGTACTTAATATTTACTATACCTGCTTGCATTTCTTTCTAAATAGTTTGATTTTTTACATTTTCCTAAAATCTGTCAGTAAGAAAAAAAAAATTTAGGGATGATTGTTTTCGACTCAAAGGCTACTCTCTGAGGTATACATTTTGAAAGGAGAAATCGAATAAAGATAAGCCCGCTCCATAGTATTGCGGTTGCACATTATTACCATCTTTGAGGTCCTGGGTTTGATTCCTGGCAGAGTGGACGTAAAATATTGGACTAGCCCGCTCCATAGTGTAGTGGTTGCACGTTACTGCCATCCGCGAGGTCCTGGGTTTAATTTCTGGCAGAGTGGACGTGAAATTTTGGTTTTAAGGTGGTTCTACAATGCATTATTTCTGGTCTGGCACCTGAAACGTAAGACTGATCACCCCACCTTCTGTGTAATTCTTCCGTGTATGCCCTGTGCACAAAAACAAAATAACGATGATGATGAAAGGGTTATCTGATAAGTCTGTACTATACACCGGGAATCTCAAAGCCTGAAAAATTGCTAATGACGTATTTTTTATTATTAACGCCACACGCCCTGATAAGGTCTGCCCTTATCTCAGTCAATGATTTAATCCCTTCAGAGCATGACATTGCGCCAAGCCTTTTGTACAAGTTGTGTACGACACCGAGCTGATGATAAATTATTCGATAAGGTGACATTAAACGTTGGGCTCATTGAATGTTGTCGGAATTTCGGGGGAGGGACGAAGAAAATCCCATGAGATTATCTGTGTTTTTATTTTTTAGACTTAAATGGGGGTGCCGGCGCCGGCGTATCCTAAAAGACTAGAAAAACGCGGGATTTATGATTAAAGTATTTCATAATAGGGAAATGTCACCTACTACGAATACCGATACAAATATATGAAATGGATTAAGAAACATTAATTATGTTTTCAAAATCAATAAAGATATTGTGGAGAAATTTTTTCATAAATAAGTTTAAAAAATAAATTATGAGAAAATATGTCCTAGAAAAACACGATATGTTGGGCATTGATAATTGTGACGTCAATATTCATGACGATATTAAATCAAAATTTAAACGGTTACTAACAAATTTCAAAATAAACATGAATCGTGACGTATTAGAGGCGTGGGAAATGCAATGACCTAATTCAAAATTATAATTTTATAATTATTTTTTATGCGACTAATGAGTGTAATAAAATATTTTTTTTACTCGGCAGTATTTCATAGACCCTTATTACTTTAAAATTAAAAAAAAAAGAAAACGTCAAACGTTTAAAAATGCCCTAATAAGGCGAAACAATTGTCACGAAATTTTTGTTTTATATTTGTAAAAATAAATTTAAGTGTTCAGTAGACTCAAATCAGTGTTTGATTTCTTGTATTATACAATATTTGAGTTTGTCCAAATGTTTGTAGACAAAAGACTGGATTTCACCCCCTCAAGATTACCAAATTACAACAGGGATGAAGAATACCTTAAAGTAGGGAATATGGAAGTCTAGGCATTTACAGGGCTTATGTCCTGTCGTTGGCTGGTTTAATGAAACCAACTGGTCCAAGAAGAAGTTTGGAAATTAGAAAATTGTTTTTAGGCGTTGCCTAGTATGTGAAATAATTCAGTCAAATGAATCTCTTTACAACAATAAAGGTTTCAGCTCTTTAACTTCACTAAAATCAACAAATGGATGAATTTAAGAAATATGGATGTTCAAACATAGGCAAAATGGTGAATGCTACACAGTGTATAAAGTGGCCACTTAAACCAGTCAACGACAGGTCATAAGCCCTGTAAATGCCTAGACTTCCATATTAGAATATGTTTGCTTTTTTTTCTAAACTTGTTCAATTACCGGTTACCTACGAAGACACTTTGAATTTTCATACAAATATACACACTTTCGTATAAAAATACCGATATTAGTTTATACCGTCTTAGCATATACCTTCTTAGTATTTACCGATGAAGATAGCCATTCATAATCGCGGCCCTGAATACCACCGGAGTTATACTCGTACCAAAAGTGTCTCCGAGCAAACATCGTACGAGTTCCGATTAACGATTAACTTTTAATTGTTGCAATAAAACAAAATTTCGGGGTTTTAAATTTGTGTCTCTTTTAAATTTCAGCAGCAATTTAAAAATTGAGTTTGTGTTTTGTTCTGCAAAACTAGATTTACGGTTAATTTGTCAAATATAAATTACCGGTTGTAAATGAAAGAACGGGGTTTGGTCGTCCGAATCAATAAAATTATTGAATTATTCACGCTAAGGCGAGTCCAAATGTGGCATTTATATAATTTTATAGCTGCTTTGTGCAGACATTGTTCGGTTATAAATAATGCTATATATTCTGTTGCTACTCAGGCAGAAATAAGTTCATAAATTGTACTGTTAGGACATTCGAAGTCTTATCAATTAAAATACATAAAACATAATGAATCAAACAATGAGAAAGTTTAGTGTTTCGGAAAATTGTATTTACATAGTTGAACTTTTTTACACGCGGTTTAAGTTTTTAAAAAATCTATGAAAAAATTATAAAAGTGATTTTAATAAAAATGAACTACTTTCAACTACATCACAAGTTTTTAGAAATCAACAAATGATATAGTGTTGTGATAGATTTCCGGTTTCCGGGAAGCCTATTTACCAATCAGCAGAACTCACCGACTAAAACTTGCGACGTCACAGGTGGAGTGGTTTTAAAATCACATAACTTTGAAAAATCAAAGCGCTGATAATCACGTATCTCGATTCTCGATCGATGAAATATTTTTGTGTAAAACCACGTTAAAAAGAGGAAACACGGTCTGACTTTTTTTCCCACAACGTATTCTAATATTTTCTCCCTGGATTATGGCACTTGAGCAGTGTTTTTTTTACACAGTATACATATTTACCATTGGCGTGTTTCCGTAGTTTTTATTTTTTGATAAATGGTTTCTTATGGGAGCTAGGACGATCCAAAAACCCATAAAAGCGCACAGTTTTCTCTGATAACGCACAGACACAGAAAATTTTATTCTGATTTTTATCTAGTTAAGGATAATCAGTCCGCCATGAAGTTGTCTTTTTCGCACAATATCGGAGAGGCGAATGTGAGAGAGTGACATGTTCCAATTCATAAAATATCTTTGTACCGTATATATTTTTGGCTTTCCTAGTTGAACCTCCGATCGAACCCGGGACCTCGAGCATTAATTCTCAAATTTATTTTTCTCGAATTTTTCCATCGAGTCAAAAACATTCGTATAGTATTTTGGTTCTATTTCACACACAGATCTGTGTTCTTCATCTGTCCAAAAACAGAAATTTAATGAATTTTTATATTACATTTTAAAAATCTGATAAACAAGTCATTCCGTTTATCATTTGGGAAAGGTCAAAGAATAATATAAAGGGTTGCAATATTGCATATTAAATCCCTTTTCACGTAGGGTCCCCTATCGTTAAACCATTAAAATAAGGCAATGAATCAAAAGCAACCGAGCACGAATTTTGAACGTATGAAATAGAGCTATGTTATAAAATGACTTTTCTATTTATATGTCCTTACTGGTTTAATATTCGGTGCATATTTGTACTCTGCACCACGCGCAATTTTAATGTGGATTTTCTTGCGTAATCTATAATGTAAATAAATTAGGACGTGAAATTGGTTTTGGGTGTTGCCATTATAGAAAATGACAACTCAATTTAGTATGGGGGTGGTCAGAATTTTTTTCCCAGTATCGTTGAAGCACGATCCACAAAAGTAATGGATGTTCCACTCCCTTCTGAGATTTTTTAACCCTTTATAAAACTCACACTTATAAATCAATGATGAAATTTTAGGCACATTTACTTGGGTTTTACAAAATAATTTTTAATTGTTAAAAATAAGAAATAGATAATTATATTTGTATAAAATTGCAGGAATAAATTTATTATAAATTATTATTTACTATGTTTGACCAATTCGAGTAAAAGAAATCAGAAAAATAACTTAAATAGTGCTGCAAGTAAATATATTATAACCTTTTAGAGTAAATGGGGTAGTAATAATTATTGTTATAAATATGTATCGTTCAAGAAATGTGCCTACTGCTGACTGTGACACGGTACAAATTACTAGTACTTAAACACATACATTTCTCTATAAAACACACAGTTTTCCCTGAAGATGGCTCCTGCAATGGTAGCCGAAACGTCGGATCAAATCCAACATACACGGTATCACCCAAAAAAGATACATAATATGTATCGTTCTGTTTTGTAAATAAATCTAACTCCGTACAAACATAAAACATTTATATGTTTTACCTGCATAAACGAAATTAGATGCATTTTTTTGCAACAAAGGGAAAACACTTTTGAGAAGGGAGTATAGAAGTCTAGACATTAACAGGGCTTATGACCTGTCACAAGCCCTGTCACAAGCCCTGTAGATGCCTAGACTTCTATATTATCTTATCTTAAATGTTCTCTATCTCTGTGTTATATGTTAATATAAACAGCTCACTCGGGGGTTGATTCCCGTTCTTGTCTACAAAAAATCAGACAAACTCAAAACATTGTTCACCATTATCGTGTTTAAAAATAGTACAAATCTTCGATTTTAAAAATTAAAACAATTAATTATTCCATTTAATATAAAAAATCAAACACTGATTTGAGTCTACTGAACACTTTGTTTTATAATGCTTGATTATGTCCAAATGCTTGCAGACTGGCTGGATTTCCTCCCTAGGGAGCTGTTCATATTCAAATTTATTTCAACAGAGAGGGAAAACATTTTTGAGAAGGGAATATGAAAGTCTAGGCATTTACAGGGTTTTTTACAAATATAAAATATAAAGTGTTCAGTAGACTCAAATAAGTGTTTGATTTTTTATATCATAAGTTTAAATAGGAAGTTCTACAAAATAAATACCAAATCAATCAATCAATTATTCCAATAAAATATAATTTGAAATTGATCTGCTCTAGAATCTTTGACAAAGGCTTGACTGAAGACTCACTTTGAAAGACAATCCTGAACGTTACACAATAATGTTCTACTACAATATCCATACATAAACCTTTTATTTGTAAACAAATATAAGGTTTTTGACAAAATGCGCAACATAATATATTCTAATTTGTTGCTTTTAAGGACTTTAATAATCCGTAGGAAAGCTGTGCTACGCGAATAAAAATGAACGCCATTTTTATGAATATATTACAATGGTAGGTCAAACCAAGCAACTCGTTTATATATTTTTCTTAGGATATATAATTGAATGCAGTGACCGATGATGTAAATTTACCATCTATGGATATAGACATTGTATATTACGAGTATAAGTACGCATTAATGTATGCGGGTCGGAACGGGATGAAGATTTATTAAATCCGTAGCCGTTGTGAAAAAGCACGTTGTAGCTTTATATTCTGATTTGTATGTAATCTGTAAGACAATGGGGGAAGACAAGAGATTTAAAGTTTATTCAAAGGGCAGATATTGTGTAGAAATCTGTATATTGGGTTCACACAAACAAACTTCTCTAGGTATTGATCATTTTAGTCGATGTTAACGCCAACGTTGCGCCGAGCTTATGCATTGCAGAACGCGAGTATTTTGTAAACAAATAATATTAACATAATTATGGTGTAATTGGCTGTTCATTAAAGCTTAAAGGTTTTTCTAATGCGCGGGTCTGAAAAGAGAACACAAAACTTGTTGAATGGATCTGGGTAAGTGAAAACGGCTTTCAGTGCAATATGTCAGTGTCCTTGGACAAGCACCTAGAACGTAAGACTAAAGCTAGGGTTTCCTAGGACAGCGGTGCCCGTATCTTAACGGCCGTAGTCAACGGTGATGCGGTAGATAGCCGTCGTAACGGTGACTAGATAATGGTTTCCCAGGAAAACGGTATTGATAGCATTTATCAACACCGTTTTCTTAGGAAACCAATCTCTAATCACCTTTCCTTTATGCAACCGTAGTGGAATCTATTTCATGTGGTAAAAATAATTGTTTAGAATTATTATTTTACCAATGTTTTTTTGCAAGGTGGCGTGTATAAAATAAAAGATTTCAGCTTACAAACATATTTTGTCTGAGGTTTTATTCACAACTAAATCGACATAGGTATAATTAAATAAAACACCAAAAATAAACAACGAACAATACTGTTTGAATGTAGCCGTGAAAATTGGAACAATGTAACTTTCAATACTATAAGTGGTTGAAAATGTAGTTTTGAAGACAACCGGAATCAATGGAGATCGGAGAGTGTCTGCTTGAAGTTAGTGTCGTGTCCCTGCGTTGGCAGACTTGTACCTGTAGCGCAATCACAAATAACTATCGACGTGCTTAAAAACGTGCTAAGCATTTGAGCGATCACAATGAACAAGCTTAAGTTTTTTTTTTTACATAAAAGAAATATTTGCGTTCTTATGATCTACCCAAATATTAAATTTTGAGTGCCATTTTCAACGAATTGTAAATAGCTCACTATTAGAAAATGGGAATCGAGTTGGGGTAGAGTGGAATTCGAACCACAGACCTTTGGTCCCTGAGTCCGAGACACTAGCCACAGGACCACAACCCGATTTAAAGTTATCGCAGTCATAAGTCAACGCGTGAGCAATCTCTAAGTCAACGCTCGTGTCGGTTTGTTTTCCTCGTAAATAAATATAGTTCACTGGCGAAATTGGCGTTAACTATAAAAATGTAATACAATATATTGCATTTACAAAATAGTAAGGTCTAATACAAAAATGTGAAAATTAAATTACAATTATTATGGAAACTACTTTTCTTGACATTTGGCTTGCCAACCGCCGGCTAAATGCAATAAATAGCACGATAAACAATAAATAAATAAATAAATATGGCAGTTTTGGAATAATTTCCATATTTACACCGGTGAAATTCAAATATGTGATTGCGCAGCAGGATTATACGTTGCGAAACATAAATATTTTGACATTTAATATTACGTGTTTATGAATGTTCCATTGTGATCGCGAATACAATAAACAACCATAGTGAGAAATTGTTATCACGTCGCTTAACACGTCGATAGTTATTTGTGATTGAGCTTCTGGAGTTTGATGTGTCCAGGTGACGATGTTTCAAATTGTATTTAACTTTTAATTTCTTGAAAAGGCGTTTAGGACTCAAGCAGCAGTTCTCTCTTTAATCCTGTTAAATCCTCGTTCTTTGTTGTGAATTTCTTCAAGGTAAATATTCTCTTCCTCCACCCCCCACACTACAACAAATAGTAAATAAATGGCAAATACAACCATTAGTGTGCCTATCCAATACCCCCGTAGATTCACCCTTTATGTAGGCACGTGCCATGGATTTACCAGCAAATCCGGATCTTAGGAGCGTTGATTGAAAACAGTTCAAATAAACAGAACGATTAGTATTATCGTCCAAGTTTTGGCGAAGATTCGATTCTAGTTCCGTAATATTGTCGTTATATTGTATTACATTATAAATGATAAATTATTTATGGAATAAAAGTGGCCATTTTTATGTTATATTTATCACTCAAAGGTTGCAATTTATTTTATTGTGTATAGCCGTCAATTAATTTTTTACTTAAATAAAACGATACGCATCGACGCTGAAAAGGAAAATCGACATGTAGCAATTGTACGAAAGAGCCAATACAATTTTTGCTTTTTATTGGATAAAGAATTTCGCATTTTATATTTTTATTTAAACTATGTAGGTATTACGCCAAAATAATACGTATAATTGAGATATTTTAATTTTTAATTATTATTATCAATTATTCGAATTGCAAAGGAGTAATTATTTCTATTTTGAAATAGAGCAATTTCTTAATCTGTCTTCATTGGTGAAACGTAGAACTGAGATGGACCTCATGTGTATTTTCAAAATACTTTATGCTATAAGTGATGTCTTATATCCGTTGTAATCAATTTCTTTTTATGTTCCCAACCATGTCACCAGAAGTCAAATCTGCTATTTATCGAATTTTCTAAGATTAACTTTTGTTTTTATTACCCAATGTCCAGAATGTGTAGATGAGTCAATTCGTCACACAATTTGGAATTCTTTGAGATAGATCTTCCGGCTTTTCATGCATCTCTTTGCCACTAAAACAGCGTGGGATAAAGATGGATTAACATGGTTGAGCTCAAAATCTTATATGTTTATCGTGTTTATGAATGTATTGTACACCATTATCTTATTGCCCTTGTTTATTTTTGCTACATGGTTTTATTTTCTTCTTGTTCAGTTTCTTGAACATATGTTTCTTGATATAACTGTTGTAATTGGCCTAGAGCGTATATATAACCACAAAAAAAACATTTTTTACAAAAACATCGCACAAAAAATAATTTGGCCATATGCGTGATTACTTTTGTGTATTTTCTTCAGTCAGAATGTGTACAATGGACGATCGACAAGGGTAGTGAACTGTATATAGTTAAGTAGAATATACGTTAATCAGTGATCGCTCTCCACTATGCTATGTAGTATTGTTCCACTGATCTGAAGGCTATTGATACGACGGTGATTGACACAAATTAGCTGCAATTTGAGTGTTAAATACACGCCAGACGGTTTAGTATGCTTTATTGCACGAGGGAAATAGGAAAACCGTAGTAACTCGCCAATTTATATTATTAATTCAGGAGAATAAGCGGTCTTAATTGTTTCACACAAAAGTATTCCAATATTTTCTTCATGTATTATGGCACAAGCGCCATGATTTTTGGTACCTACTATCATTGGCGTCATGTCCATGATGTTCTTTTTTTTTGTTGTTGGTTAATAGTCTTATTTGAAGGGTTTTTAAGGAAAAGCGCTTCGAATTTAGTCAGGCACAATCAGCCCAAACGCAGTTGTTTTTTTCGCATAGTATTCGAAGAGGCACCTGCGACCGAGTAACAGAAAAACTATGTACAAATATTAACTTATCAAACCGCTCACCGTCACATATCTTCTTAAGCAAGCTTATAACCAATATTTGATAACGAGCATCATTCGTACTTTACGATATTAAAAGAAAAATCCTTCATGTTCTGAAATAATCATTATCTCTTAAAATGGTAATTAATTAAATTACTTTAGTGTGCGTAATATATATCAATTATTTTAAAATGCAATTAGAGAGTGCGCTTTGCTTTTTTAAAATGATTTTTTAAATAAGAGTTTTTTTATAACTCCTGGGAATACAATATCTACTTAATGTACTATATGTTTTATTAATAATAAAAAAAATAAAAAAAATTGCCTTGTACAATAAATAAATAAAAAATATCTGATTTTTGAGAGACCATTTTGCTATCTATTGCGATTTTGCAAAAAAATATATTGTAATGTTTAGAATTTTTTATTTTAGGTCTTTTTTATAAACTGCACTTAATGGACACTTCTTTTTGGATCTAAAGTGCATAGTAAATAATTTGTTTTTATAAAATTCTTGGTAATAAAATTCGGCAGTATTTTGAAAAAATGTTTTGGTATGACCCTTTAAGAAGTTATGATGGTTTTTGTATTTGCTGCGGGGGTGTATGCTTGAAACGAAATTTCCCCTGTATACAATATCCCCCTAAACTAGAACCAACCCATCATTGATGGTTAAATTGATTGTTGAATGGTAGACGGAGTGATATGGCTTTAATTAGTTTTCAATACTCAACTTATAGATTCAATTCTTTAGTTGTTATTTTCAGGGCTCCGATTGGTTATCTTTAATTTTCCATAAAGGAAAATCGAATTTTCTGTATGAAACATTTAGTATTCATACAAACGTTTTTTAAAACATGTTTAGTTACAGGTTTCCGTGGAAAATTCTTTTCAAATTTTGATACAAATTCACATGTTTTTGTTCAGAAAATTTTATTTTACTTTGTAGGTGTGAAGCAGCGTAAAAATGCGAGACATTCGGCCTTGACTTCACAGTAAACTCGCATAGACGGTTAGTCTTTTTCACTCTACTACTCTACTGCACGTTTTGCACGACAATATTGACGCGACAAAGTTTATTTTTATAACACAAATTCAAACTATCGTTCTACGAAGCATTTATGCCTATTAACTATACCTCAGTGGTCCAGCACCCGTTTCCATTATGAAGAAAAATAAAATTAAAACATTTGTAAAAATATATTAATGTAAAAGATACAGTAGGTTTATTCCATTGAATTATAATTTATGAAGAGATAACACTCTATACAAATCCGAGCAAAAAAGTCATCCCCAAAGAAAAGGAATGACCAGCGGAGGGAGCAAGTGTCGTCACGTCATATCACTTTGCAACCAAAACACGCAGTACAGTAAAAAGCATGGACTGTTTACATCGGTCTACTGTAAGTTCTATTCGGTATGTCGCTCCCTTCTACAAATACGTCACCTTTGTTTATCGTTTCACTATACGCCCGACTAACTGAGCGAGACATAGACAAGAGATAGCTGGTAGCATATTAATAAAACATTTTTTAACATTAAAATAGTTACTTAAAGTAAGTATTGATTTAGAAAAAAACATTACTTACCGGTGAAAGGTTATACCATCGCTTTTCCAGATCGATTTGCGCAGTATCTTCAGTATCGCAGGAGAAAAGTAGCCGGTGAACGCTCGCAACAGACTTAAGTCCGTTCTATCAAACACATGCCAATTGGCCGCAGGTTGAGGGAACATATATTTCGAACGCTCATGAATAAATCATTGAGGTATAGTTATATACCTCAATGATTTATTCAGGCATTAAAGTAAGTAGCAGATTACAGTTTTGAGTTTCGTTCAATCAACCATTGCATTGGATCTAGGATCCTTCAATACGACTCGAATAAAAACCATCAATTCTCGGTGATTTTCACATGCCGTTTTTGACAATATTTCATTGATAACATTCCTTTATATTAATGTATGATCTTTGACAAAATGTTTTTCTGTGACATATCTGTCAAACGAAATAAATTTGAAATCGGCTCAAGTCACGGCTTTGGGCGGCAGATTGGGCTTTGCAGATATCACGAAAACAAAGATTATCTAACTGACTTTGTTCCGACAGTAAACATTTGTCGTATTTCAACAATACGTGTTGTGTTACGTATAATATTATACTGCTCCTTCGTCTAATGTGTCAATCAGCATTTGGAGCAGGAGGGTTAGACCAGTTTTAAGCGCTGTAACAATAATAAAATAATTGTCACACTGTCACAGCCGCCATTTTTGGGGGGATTTAAAACGTCAAAATACGGGACAATGTCTAATATGATACTACTATCCCGGGCCAGCTTGTAAGGAAAAATACATGATTACAAAAAAGGATTCAAATATTTTAATAAAGGTACCATACCTATTGAAAATATCAACGAATCAGGTAGGTACTTCCTACTTAAAAAAATCTTAAATGTCCTACTTCCTTTCAGTCTGTCATTTTTATCTGCATCATATCTTCACCTCATAAACCACACAAAATAAAAAAAACAATAATAAAAAATAAAAATTTTAGATTTTCTTTTCCAAACTATGTATAATATTGTCGACTACATACACACCTATATGATATTTTATTTACCATCTCTAGCGCTGATTTGTCACCTTATTCTAAAGAGACACAAAGGGATGAAAATACAACTTAAAAAATAAAAAAAAGGAATAAAGGTCTACGAAATACGGTCCAGTAAAAAAAAACAATTATTAGTAGCATGTAAAATATTTTTAAATTTGTAATTTTGATTTCCCGCAAAAACGGACATTTCATTGGCCACGCCCCTAATACGTCACGATTCGTGTTTATTTGTTCCGGCCATTGAAATTTGTTTAGAACATTATCACGAATCTTGACGTCACAACAACCAAGGCCAAACATGTTGAGTTTTTCTAGCAACGTATTTTTATTAAATTTCTTTTTTTACATTTATGTATGAAAACATTTCTCCACAATATGCCAATGGATTTTAAAAATTAATTATTTTTAATCCATTTCATATATTTTTATCGGTATTTGGAGTATGTGATATTTCCCTATTCGTAATTGTTTCTTATTATTTAGTTTATTTTATGTCAATTGAGCTAAAGGTTATATTTATTTATTTATTATGATCTCTTTTGTAATATCTACATTGAAATAAACTCGAAATTTACGATTTTAAGATACACATGCAGATATGTTAACAAATCAATGTTTTTACATAATTAAATAATGAAGTCAGACAGTGACAATATGGCATTCATTATCTACTTTAAATAATTTAATTTATTCAGACCCTTCGCGCACCTCAAAGTCAGATTATCTCAGAAAATGTTTTTCAGGGATATCTCATTGCTGCTTTGGGCTGGCGATATATGTCCACTGCTTTGAGGTATTTATTTAAGCCTTAACCACGCTTGCCTACTTTACAAAGCATCGGGTTCTCGACGTCCTGGACGTCCACTGCTGACGGTTAGTCGGCAGTTTATGTCAGAACTTCGGGACGAGAATTTGACTGAAAGGAGTGGGCAGCCGATAGAGATGCATAGAGGCTCTTTGTGGATACCATATGCTTCAACTAGGGAGTGGACATGGATGATGATGATGATGAATACAACAGCGATGTTTATCTGTTCAGACAAGAATCTTGTGTAAAAAAGCAAAGTTTGTTGAATTTTTTTAACATATATAAAATATTGTTAAATAACTACATTAGTTCAAATAGAAGTTGAAAATTCAACGATCAATTCTCTTAAAGCATTTATAGAAATAAATGAAGGGTGATTAACAAATTTAGAGTTACCAATGACCGGTTTCATCGCTTTCGCAACGTCTTCGAGACTAGTATCTTTATTTATAACAATCGTTTTGGGGTTGCTGTGTTTGCCTTATCTAAAATATTGAATTGAGATAGGGAGTTTAATCCAGACATTGTCAACAAAAATTTGGATAAACGCAAAATATTGTTAAAATATTAAAGGTTGTTAGGGAAAATTGTAGGTTCTTGTAATTTTACCGAAATGAAATACGCTAACAAACTAGAATGTCTTAAAATAATTATTCATAAAATTAAATAATACATAGGTACATTATAAACATTAAAGTACAATGTACATGTAGGGTTTTCCCCTCTTAATTGCTATATCCAAAGAATGCACTGGGCACTTCAATGAAACAAAACAGAATGTCCGGAATCTCATTAGAGATGTAATAATGGAGCATAACTATTCCCCCTTAAAACAACCCTCTCCTCAACATACCCCACAAAGAAGTTAATTAATAATATTATTATTTCAATGAAAATATTGTATTCATATACTTCCGCCTTAATATTTGTAGGTTTGATTTTTAAGTAAATTTACGATTTTAGTTCAAGAAAAATGCATTTTATAATCCTTCGATTTCAACAATAAATTATGTTTGATTACGCGTGAGCATTTTATTTTACGTAAAAAAATTAACCCCCCGGAAAAAAATCGTCCCCTTTGTTATTTTGAAGAGCACAAAAATGTTAAGGGGAGCAAAGATCACGTAGGGATTCCAAACAATAATATAATATTTTCACCCCAATTTCAATAAATCCTGCTCCTAGGAATGCAATTATCAATAAAACATAGCTCTCGCATTGATTTAAAATAACGTTATTTTAAATTTATATTTGTATACATATTTTACATGCCCAACACAAGAGCCCCTTTACTGGAAAGTTAAATCCGAATTGTTCTTTTTCAATTTATTTTTTATATGTTTTAACGTTAAATAAAGGTTTATCAATAAAAAAATAATTTTAAAAAATGTGTCACTCGAGTTCAATATTAGTTATAACACAACAAGTTTCAGGCATTCTGATTTACCCATCATCAGGTGTAAATATCAACTTTATTATTCAGAATACCTAAAACTAGGCGTCTTAAAACTAATATTGAACTCATGTGTGATATATATACCTATATAAACAAACAATTTTATTTATAATATATTTAAAATTCTATTCCACAAAGAAAATGGTCGAACAGGTCGAAGAAGACAGGCGCCATGGCGCAGTTAGTTTTACACGCCAAACCTTGAAACTGGAGTGACGGGATTGATTCCCGCCAGAAGCAAGAAAAAATCCAATAAATATTTTTCTTAATTGGTCTGGGTACCGTTTGTGTATATTCATATCTTCCTTCCATATCCTTTCTTTCATACCTGCTGACAAGCCTCTAAATTTGAGGCTTAGCGGGTGTTTTATTCTTAATAAATATGGGTATAACCTAATTAATTCATTTAACTCAGAGAGTTTTTTAAGCATTTAGTAATCTGGCAGAAACGTGATAGCTATTTTAGTAATAGATAACAAAAAAAACCATCCAATATAAATAATAAATAACTTATCTTGCATTTATATAGTTGGATAATTTATACAGTGCCATTTTTGTGAAAGTCAACTAGGGGACGCCGTACAATAAATAAGTATCTCTGCACGTCTTGCAGCTACAGAGTGCAAGGACGATTGGGATTCTAGTTCCTCCGTTCCAATTATGGTATATATAAATTTTAACATATAGCATGTAAAAAATAAATCATCATCATTCTCTTTCCGCACTTAATGGTGCATAGGGCACTGAATTGGTACACCAATCGAAGCATATCAGGATCAATTTTGTAACATGAAGGTAAGGTGATCAGTCTTACGCTTCAGGTACCAGTCCAGGGACTATGAAATATTCTAGTGTGAAAACACCCTTTTAAAAAAATATTTCATTTCAACAATGTCGGGAATCGAACCCGAGATCTCTTGCACGGTAGGCAAACGCGCTGACCATTACACCACGAGGCCGACAAAAATAAAAGCGTATCGATAAAAAATGATTTTTTCCTAATTATTATCAATTCACTACCTCAATCGTTAATCACATGTCAAAATAAATTTGTAATGTAATGCAATGATAGATTCTGTTGTACAAATTTATCGACTAATACAAACTATGTCCTAGAATAATAATTTTTTTAATATCTATAATAATGCAGACTCTTTCTGATGATAATCTAGCTGCTTATGTGGATGTATATATTTATTTTTGAATTAACATGTTTTCTTTGTGAAAGGTTCTTAACAAAAAAACAATCAAAACGCAAATTAACAACGAGATTTTTAAATCAGAGACAAACAGATTTTTGATAAACTTTCTGAGGGTACAATCTATTAAGCATCCCTTATAAGTTCATGTTTTAATTTTCGTATTTTTATTGTTCGTAAATAACAAATAATTACTGAGTATAACCCGGAATCGTAGATTTTTCAACATTTTGCCAACAGCGGGAAGTCACAGCCCCGCCATACAAATAAACATTTTTGCAACTAATAAATTCGGCGTTACTCATTATCGAAATTAAGTATAAATTATCCATAGAATTTTCGATACCGAAAAGACCCCCCCGGGGGGCGCAGTCCGCGGGGGACCAGGGTGTCGCGCCCCGGAGCTTGGGATTTGGGGGGAATTGAATTCATAAATGACAGAGTGAAAAGTTTACGAGGAGTTGAAGTAGAAATAGTGCATGACTTATTTATAGTAACCCTTTTGTTTAGGTAATAAGGTTAGGAGTAAACAGCACGGTCTAGCG
This sequence comes from Micrasema longulum, assembly GCF_059751315.1. Classification (NCBI taxonomy): domain Eukaryota; kingdom Metazoa; phylum Arthropoda; class Insecta; order Trichoptera; family Brachycentridae; genus Micrasema; species Micrasema longulum. The sequence goes on along the minus strand of NW_028278676.1, from coordinate 516,851 downwards.
CTCTGCCCCCCGCGGCTGCGCCCCGGACCCCATCACGAAGTAACAGACCCCTCAAGGAGCTTTTAGACGTTCAAAGGTTAATTTTTAAAAGTAATTTGATCCAACCGGGGACTGAATTGCAATTTCATAATGCACAGGTGAGACATTAATTTGTAACTTACTTTAGGCTGCAGAATATTATTTTTTAATGCCAATATTTTACAAAATAGTTACCAGGAATAGAAAAAAAAAGTTAAGTGTGTAATTCTTATTCTTAGTGGTGGGGGTCAGTGCTATGCAAGATCCTGACGTCACTGCGACCTGTGAAGATCTATTGTGACGGGTCCCCGTGAATAGTTCGCGCCCTCCAAGCTGTGTAATACACAATTAATTATTATAGATTTGCATTAATTAATTAAGCCTGGCATTCTGGGCTATAATTCACTACTGTGATTGGGCCCCCAGGCCTGTTGTAGTGCAAAAATATTTTTTTAAATATTAAAAAAAATATATATTACATTCAAAGTATTTTTGTATTCTAATAAATTCATAAAGCGCGCTTATTTATGAACTTATGACGCGAAAATTTAAATCGGTATGATAACAACATAATACATGAATTAAAATTATTTTTTGTAAAAAATACACTTGGAGCATTTTAACCACTCACAAAATATATAAAATCACTTATTTCTATTTTTATACTTATTTTATTGCATCGAAGGACAGTTTATAAAATTTATTTAAGAAGCGGACGGCAGTAAATATTAATTGACAAAGTCGAGAGCTGATTATTTTTTTGGTATTTATGCGTAAATACATAGAAAATGTAAAGGAGGGAGTAAAAATATATCTTTTTGTATTTATTTATGAAAATTTCACAAACAAGTCACCTCGCGACAAAGGCACCGCCACTCAGATAAAAATGTCAGAAAGTGATATTTCACTTCAGATGTCAATATTAATAAAGAAAATCATACGTTTTTGAATGATGGATCCGAGGGTCTCCTGCCCCCTACTGTCGTCCACCCATACACATGTGCACTACAATTAATAAAATACCTACACATCTCATAACCTGTTTTGCGAAAACTGACTATGACGGCAACGCTAAACTGACGCAAAAACAGCGTGAAATTCCTCCGAATTGCAAATGATCGCTCCAATAGGCACAAAATTGCACCAAGAGTGGCAATAGAGCGTCGACAGTGAGAACAGAGACGGAACTAGGTAAGTACATACATATGTATATTAAATAATTTAATACTTAATTTCATAAATTTTCAATAACCATTGACCGGTTTCCTCGCTTTCGTAATATCTTCAAGACCGGAATCGATGAAACGGTTTACTCGTTACTTTTTCTAAATGTTTGAAACTTAGTTTCACTCGTCTTTTATGTCTATAATAAATTATTAATATTATTATTCGTTATAGGCAGGCAGCCTTTTCTGATGAGCCTATATCTCGTGTACTGCTTTTTGACTGCGTTCTTCTTCCTCAAAAAAAGCATCTAAACGGTTTTTCAACAGTCTGAATCTACCCTGCTGGAAAGGAAGTTTTTCTTAGGATTGAGGCGGAATTGGAGACGATAGAGCTTCCAGTTATGACCCCGTAAATTTGTCTTGGGATTTATTTGATACATCTCATGCAGAGGGCAGTCATAGTAATTATTGAGTATCTTATGAGTTTCTATTATGTTCCCTCTCTTCCGTCGTTCTGAAGTGCACCAAAAAACTTAAAAAATAAAAAAAAGATCAAGTACCTGCTTATTGCACTGATCAACATGATCTTTGTCTCACTAGTACTAATAGGTGCACGTAAAGCAGTTTTTTTATCCTGTTTTCAAATATGCATTCGGAATTTCTCCATAACACACGGAATTTTGTCTAAGCCATGTACCTCAAAAAGAAGTTTCCTAAAATTAGTGATGCAAAAATTAAAAAATGAATGTTTGTGGGTCCACATATATGATCACTAATGCATGATGAAAAATTTGAGGAACTATTGAGTCCACTGGATAATGCAGCTTGACAAGCATGTTACTCACAGTTTCAGGGTAAGTCAGAATGTTTGAATATCGAGCAGTTAAGAATGTAGAAAGTATTAATTTTTTTCATATTATAAATGCCTGTTTCCTGGAAACCTTGCGTCATGGGGGAAAATCAATATCATATTTGGATTTATGAGAAAAAATACTAATATAATTACATTTTTTTTTGTTTCCCAGTATTATCTCTACTAAGTCCAGCCCTTATGCACATTTTCATTTCTGTATTTTGTATGCAAGCAAAAACGCACTAAATAAACACATCACCTTTTATCTGTTGACATGTGAATATAAGTGAATAAGGGAGCATTCGTATTTCTGCCTCGCCTCTCGACAGATCTGTTTTGCACATTCTCTTGGACCTTCCGACTACAAAAGTCAAACGACTGCAAACAATGATCTAAGTCACAATGGAGAAGGAAGCGAGGATCGTGTATTGACAGGAACATTTACAAGAATCCCTTTTCATCCTCGATATATCAATACGACTCCCGAATAAATGATATTCGTTCGCACAAAAGAGCGCCGGGTCCATTGTTGGCGGGAACCAGGACACTGATAGCTTTGTGCTGATTGAAATATATTTTACCTTAATAATCGGATAGAGGCATATTAGTTGGGTGTTGGAGTGGTGTGATGCAGAAGTCACGATGGTGATTTATGTTTCCTCTTCTTGCTGATTATTGTACTACTCCGATGACTTTATTGCCGAAACTTGACAATCGAGCGTGAAAATTGTAGGCATGATAATACAAACATTGCCTCCCTTGCTTTAGAATTCTACCTGGGTATGTTTTACTTGTGAAATTAAGAAAAAAAAAATCTTGAATATTTTTGTGTATTTATTAATTTATTTATAATTCACTGATTATTAGGTGTTAAAATAAGTTCTGTCCGTTTTTTTTCCAATTGATTGAATAAGATTTTTTGAAAAAGAATAAAATTACATCGAATTAGTCAATAACTTATACTCCTTCATACTTTACAAGAAATGAGTCATTACTTCATAGCATCTTCACCGTACGCCATGTACGCACAAATCGGGTTGAAGTCCCGTGGCCAGTGTCTCGGACCCCCGTTAAAATGTCCGTGGTTCGAATCCCACTCTACCCCAACTTGATTCCCATTTTCTAATAGTGAGTTATTTACAACACATTGAAAATGGCCCTCAAAATGAAATATTTTGGTAAATCATAAGAATGCACATATTTCTTTTCCTTTAAAAAAAATAATATCGGCAGCAGCTTCGGCAGCTTTATTCTCTCGATTGAATGCGAACAGTGTCGAAAATACTCACTTTCGCCTACTTGACATTCCATTTTGAAGGCTGGCCATCAAGTACGTAACGTAAAAGCAAACACAATGTCTTGTAGAGCAGAAAATTTTCTTTCAAACGACCTTTACCATTTTGTTCAACTTCTGGTGCTCATTTTCAAATTTGTAAAAAAACGGACAAAACTTATGTCAACACCCAATACAAAGTAAACAAAATCTGAATCGCGCTAAACTAATACCAAATATAAGTTTGTCTACTACTACTACTAGTACCATCATACCATTTCCCCGGTGGGAAGCCATGCTGGCATATATTCCTAGCTTCTTCCACATTCATACATGCCCTTCGGTTCTGTCTACTTTTGACATGACCAGACTTAAAGATTTTGGTTTATCTGATCATACCACATCTTCCTTAACCGTTCTCGTCTCACGTTACCGTTCATTTTCGCCATTTAACTTGTTTCACCATTTCTATAATTTATAATTTTTAAATTTATTAATTCAAATTTAAATCAGTTCTAAGTTTATCAGCGCGTCTCTTATACAAATAAAAAACACGCAATACATATAAAACATCAAATAAACAGATAATAAAACTTTAATTTTAAAAAAGGAAAAATTGTAGTCGAACGCATTTTTATATTTTGAAGTGCAGATTTTTGATCGAGAAGTCCTTTAATCGTCTGCTCCTTTGCTTCAGACTAGTAGAGCCCTTTACCTCGGCAGGAAGCTTGTTCAACAGCCTTGGTAAATAAATTCAGCAGTTAAGCTTCCATAGAAGTTCTGTTCTCTGGTCTCCGCCAGCTTCATGGCTGAAATCGACCTAGTTCTATGTGATTGAGCAGTGTAATTTGCTCATCTAAGTAACCCACAATTCAGAAATAGGATTGTGTCATCTTCATTGCTTGAGATCCGTACCTTATGTAAGGCTGAGACAAGCATTATCGACAAAATCAAGAAAGGAGCTCTGCGCTGGTTTGGACATGTAGAACGAATGTGCAGCGAACGAACGGCTAAGAATATTTACAATGCGAATGTTGATGGATGCAGAAATAGAGGTAGACCGAGAAAGACATGGCATGACCAAATCCAACAAATACTTGAAGATGGACATGTCAAAAGGCGGAATAATCGGCGCGCGTGCATGAGAAGATGTATGAATGTAGAAGAAGCGAGATTTGTAAGAAAATATAGAGTGATGTGGCATTCTATCCTCTCTGCCTACCCTTACGGGGGAAACGGCGTGATGGTTTGTTGTTGTTGTTGTTGTCATTGCTAATTTTCTCAATTTCGTCATTTACAATTATTACATTAGGAGTCTCTTCTGAAGAGTGTAAATTATTTCAATGTAATGAGTTCCTCCCAAAGACAAAATTCTATATGGTAGTATTGATTCTGCAAGAGTTTTATTATTATTTTTTGTTTTTTTACAATATACATACAAGTAAGAGGTAAAATAGAGTATATAAAAAATAAAGTATAATTACATGGCAATGAAATACATATTAACAGTAAAAATAGTAAACAAAAAATCCCACAAAGGCATGGCCTGTTCGTGGGTATACAAAAAATGTTTATGAATTTTTGCTCCTATAATAAATAGACAGGTATAATATTTTTTATTATTAAGAAAGAGGAAAAAAAATATTATGTATAAGATTATAAGGTACTTTTTTATTTTACATTAATTAAAAAAGGGAATAGAAAACATAAAAAAGAAAAAAACATTAAATAAATCCTTATTATTCATCATCGTTCCCTTTCCGCACCTCATAGGGCACTGCATTGGTATACCAATCGCAGCGTATCTTGATCATTTTTGTTACATGAAGGTAAGATGACCAGTCTTACGCTTCAGGTACCAGTCCAGGGACTATAAAATATTCTAGCGTGCAAATACCCTTTTTAAATAAATATTTCACATCAACCATGCCGGGAATCGAACCCGACACCTCTTGCATGGCAGGCTAACGCGCTGACCATTACACCCTTATTATTAAAGGACAGCAAAAAATATCATAGAAAAAAATGTATGAGTATTTTTTTATGTTAGGGTAGGTCATAATTATAATAAAATTTTGCTTATATTTTTGTTTTCTAGAACTGGAGTGTCCACTATCCACCTAAATAAGCTGATTATAAAGCAAATATTTTAATTGAAATTATTGTTATTATTATGCTTAAATTATTATTATTGACCATTAATTATTGAACCTCTAAAAAAACAGTTTTTAGTCATTTTTTCTTGTTATCCCATTAAATTATATTTTATTATGGCGTAATGAAGCTATTATTATAAGTGTTGTCACCAAGTATATTATAATAAATGTACACAATTAAAAACTTACTAATTGAAATATGTAGGTTACTAATGAATTATTAATCTTGGCTTGTGGGTAACCACAGGTTTCCGATTTACAATTAAAAAACAGGATGTTGATATCCTACAGAATGAAGAAATTTGATTCCAAGGACCTGTTTTAATATCTGATTCCATGTATAACATGTTAATAGTGAGTATTAGGGACACCAAAATAAAAATATTTTGAAACCCAAGTGAAATATGAGGTTTGATCAGTTTTATCTTATGCGCCAAAACAAAGATTTTTAAATCATAAAAATAAATACGGTTCTTATTAACAAAAAAATGCAGTGGACTTGAAACACAAAAAAAGTGGTAAAAGTACAATGTAGTTCATTAACTAACACAATTTAACAACGAAAAATTGCAAGTAAAAATTTTCGTAGCAACTACACTAGGTACCTACAAAAATATCCATTTTGAAGTGAAATATGAATAATTAATCAACATTTTGAGTTTGTCCAAACTTTTGTAGACAAGGACTGGATTCAACTCCCTGAAGCATTTATTTATATAATATTTTGCGTTTTTCCAAATTTTTTTGTTGTCAAGGACTGGATTCAACTCCCCGGGGAGCTGTTTATATTAACATATTACAACAGAGATGAAGAACATTTAAGAGAAGGTAATATTTAAGTCTAGGCATCTACAGGGTTTATGGCCTGTCAATGGCTGGTTTAAGTGGCCACTTTACACACTGTGTGACATTCACCATTCTAGACTTCTATATTACCTTCTCTTAAATATTCTTCATCTCTATTGGAATATGTTAATTTATTTATATATTTACGTATCATTTAAGTAGAAAATCGAAAAATGTCTTTGGCGAATATGTGTAAAAAGCCTTCACTTCCACATTCTCAACAGCATAACTTCTAATAAAAAATATATAATATAAATATAATACTTAGTAGAACATGTTATACACTTAGAAAATAAATATAAAAGACACCAAATACAATAAAATATTAATGTCAATGTCAGAGAGATTTCTATTTAAACCACATATGAAATGTCACTTCCTAATTATTTTAGTTTTTACTTTCTTCTTTCCTTCCTCTTTACCCCCTCCCCTCTTCATAGTATAATGTAAATATTTAGTAAATTTTTATTTCTTAAAAAATATATACGTGTATTAATGTTTTGTTTTATAGTGGAAATATTATAATATACCTACAATATGTTCATATACCACTGATTTTCTCAAATTGAACGGTTTGGGTAGTAAGGAAGAAATTACCTTAAAGCAATATGCCTACCCTTATGAATATGTATGAAAACTGTATACATCCATCGATATCCATACTTCCATACTACTATTATAAATACGAAAGTGTGTATGTTTGTGTTTCTTTCACGTCTCAACGGAACGACCGATTGACATCATTTTTTGCATAGGGATAGCCGGAAAGGGGAGAAGTAAAATAGGATATTTATTTTTCATCCTGAATCATAAAAAAAGTACATCGAAAAAAATATGTATTGTATCAACAATGTATAATGTATAAGCACAGTAATTTCTTATAAAAAAATTGACAAAACGTACCAGCATCACATGGGAGAAATTCGGCTTCAACTCTTGCGTCAGCCGAATTTTATAGGCTTTTAGATGTTAATCGTGGCTTAAAATTATTCGTTAAGTGGTCCTCTTGATGCATACGCAAAAATTTGCCAGTTGATGCCGCCCGTCAATTAATAAATGTGTTTGTAGTGTCTAGAGTCGATTATTGTAATGGTATCTACACAGGTCTACCAATGAATAAAATGACTCGCTTACAGTCTGTATTGAATGCCGCAGCGAGACTTATTTCTGGAATCTCTAAGTTCAGTCATATCACTTCACTACTTTGGGAATTACACTGGCAACGTTTACCACAGAGGGTGGAATACAAACTCTGTTGGCTTATGTATAAGTCACTGCACAACTCTGCTCCAGAATATCTAAGGGAACTCTGCATTCCAGATGAACTAGCTGACAGACGTCTAACGCTTAGATCAGCTACATCAACGTCAAAAGGAAAAGTTATTATACCTCTACGCAAACAGCGCAGTAAATTTGGCGAACGCGCATTTGCGGTCGCAGGCCCTACGGCATGGAATGCTCTCCCAGCAGTCCGAAACTGTGAGAGTGAAGTGATGGTTCGGAAGAAACTTAAAACCCACTTGTTCTCTAAATCATTCGAAAAAATTCTTAGCATGTGTGACAAAGTACATTATTTTTCTTAAATTAAAAAGTTAAAATGAAATTTTTATCTTTATATAGTTACTTTGTAAAGCGCCCTTGAGGTATTATATTACGAAAATGGCGCTTTATAAGTTATCCATAATTATTATTAATATTTAAGGCTTGGCTTCTCTAGCGAGTCAATTGTTGTGGATTTTCCCTAACTAAATCACTAACACGCTGAATAACTTCTGCTATCCTCGCTGACTTCGGGCGACCTTCATTCATCGTTCTTACTTCTCAAACAGCGCGTCTAACGCAACCCCCCTCACCGCGCCCGCCCCACGTATTAAAAAAATAACGAAACGAACCGCGAACACAGTTAAGGCCTACCTGTAAATAAAGTATGGATGAGGCAACAAAGTAGAGGAGATATACATATTATGTTGATTTAGTTAGATATAAAATACAATAAAATTAAGAGTTCGCTTATTTTTTTAGTTAGGTAACTCAGTGGTGCCATTTTAGAAAATAAGGTAATGTTGCTTCGTATCCAAGCAGATGAAACCTCGTTACTAGTTTATTACTCTTCCGTCCATACGCATTCGCTGATCGACCTCATTATGTACCTACATAGCCATATTAATTTATAAGTACGTGTTATTAATCCACACGTCAATGTGAATTTAATATGAACTGAACGTAATCAGCCATGAGCAGTGAGTCACATCTCTGGCTCTGGTTGTCTCTCGTCAACATAAAGGAAATTCCAAATGAGTGAGTGGAGAATGGCTACGCAATACGTGTATGTTGACATTCTGCATTTTGTAAAAATGTTATTGTCAATTTAAAATCGGCTTCGATCAATAACAATTAAATCTGTTTTATTCAATAGGCATTGCTCATAACTAAATTGATTTAAAACAATCGGAGATTATCTGTGTTTTTATTTTTAGACTTAAATGAGGGCACCGACATATCTTAAAAGAAAAGAAGAAGGAATATAGATGTTCAAATATGGGCAGAATAAAGAATATTACAAAGTGTGTAAAGCGGCCACTTGAATCAGCCAATGACAGGTCATAAGCCCTGTGGATGCCTAGAATTCTATATTACCTTCTCTAAAATGTTCTTTATCTCTGTTGTAATATGTTTATATAATATAATATATTAGAACTCACACGAGAGGTAGTACCATACAGATGTACTCATATATACTCTAAGGTACCATACATGGTCAATATAGAGCAGGCAATTGGTAAAATAAACCAAACTACAGAAAAAAATGCCGAACACTCTTCTAGTGGAACGGAAGACCTGATGACTACTGCCAACAGGCCGGCTTCTCCTGAAGAGTTTTAAGTGGTTTCCTCTCCATGTGAGCAAATGCTGAGAAGTTCCTGATTGGCCCACTCTAGAATATCCTTCCTGATCCCAAAAACTTAGCTAAAATTTTAAGTAACTTAACTGCAGAAAAATCCATTTTTTTTAAATACAAACCTTGTATTTTATAGGCAAGGTTAGAAATCCCATATTAAAAAAAAGTTATAAAAAAAAGTTAAAATAAACAGCTCCCTAGGGAGTTAAATCCAGTCTTTGTCTACGAAAATTTGGACAAACTCAAAATATTGTGTATTAAATAAGACAACTTTTGACATAAAAATATCTATTTTAAACAAATATTGATTAAGATAAGAACATTACTTACCAGGTCGCTTTTTCTATATTTTCCATATCAATTTGTGCAGTGTCCTTAGCGTACATATGCATTTTAGTAATTGCGAGGAGAAAAGTAGCCCAGGAATGCTCGCAACAGACTAAAGTCAATAAAATAATGTGTAATGGATTAAGAATAAGTAATTTCATTTTCATAATTGTGTAGAAATGTTTGGCCTTTTGTGAGGTCAAGATTCGTGACGATTCTCTATTTAAATTTAAACGGTCACTAACAAAGTTCAAAATTTAACCGATTCGTGACGCATTAATCCAAAGCCAATGTAATGGACCGTTTTCGCGGAAATTTAAAATTATACATTATAACATATTTTTTATGATATTAATTATACATTTTTGGCTTACATTGATAGGCTGTTAACAAATTAAAAATATTTAAAAAACCACTAAACTTCTTAATTAGTTAGTAAAATTTTCTTCCGTGCCTTCAGTATTTAACTGGCTTTCATTATGATCAGACGTAATGCTCACAGAGATATGCATCATTTGCGATAAAAATATGCTTTGATTGCATTGCAACTGTAAAAAACAAAATTGTACATAGTTTCATTCATAAATACGATCCACTTACGGAATGCGTATGGAATAATTAGTTATTTTTTAAATACATATTTCAAAACTTTGACGGCTGCCAGCTAGTGTCATATCTATGATAACGAGTTTCACAGAAGTAAATACGAACTAAGAAACATGTATACCTACATATCTCTTTCTTACATGAATGATTGTATGTGTATCGTGGTTTGCTAAATCTCGTCTCAAATTGTTGAGGGCAACGCAATATTTTTATATTTAAATTAAGCTAGTATAGGAAAAACATATTTATTAATTTGTACGTCAGTGAATAAGTACGAAATTCTTAAGCACCCTTGGAGTGGTTATTCACATATCGGCGCTGTATAAATTAGTCAATTATTATTGATTGGATTATCTAAGAAGTCTAATTAAGAACTGATTTATTATTATATTAGTTTTCTTGTATTGCTTGATTTAATAATTTTGTTTTTTTTTGTGTTGGTAGCTCCGAATACGCCTTATGTTCAAAGCGCATTAAAAAGTTATAAAAGCTAACGCAGATGTCATTATAGCTCTTTTTGTCGAGACTGAATTTCCTTGATTTTAATATTGGCTCCAGCGAAGTTTATCCGCCATTGTATTATATTTATACAAAATAATATTAAAATAATTCATTAAAGTTGTAAAGTTATAAGTCAGACAATAAACAACAAGTTTTCCAAACGGAAGGACAGCGTTTTATCGTAGAAAATCAACATACAGTCCACATTTCACCAATTATTATGAAGTTAAGGTATCAATACTACGACTTTTTCCATGAGCAAGTATTCAAACTGTGTAATATCTATCGATGTCTATAAAATGTTTAAACACAAGTGGTTTCAATATTTCAATGCGAATATCATATTTCCAATTGCAGACAACGTGACGCGTATCAATGGTAAAGCCACAGCTTTATGAACTGGATGTGACCACGGGTGACGTCACTTCACGTCACACGCTATACTGCCGATACCCATTCGTGTGACATGAGACGTAATAACTTATGGCATAGATTACTACACGGATTACTTCACCTGGACCTCAACTGTTGATTGTTACCTTTTTTGACTTGTTAAAAATAATTATATTATATCACGTCTCGCTTCTGATAAACCAAATTACTCCTAAGATTTTCAGGTACGTTGTTATTGTAATAAGGAAATTCAGTGGTTCGGGACATTATAAAAAAAAAACGTTTTTTGATAATGTTCTAACAAGACGAAACGCGTCAGATCGTACTCTTGTATTGTATTTAAAAAAGGGTAAATTAAATCCAATAATATTATTTTATTTCGAATACCTTACCAATAATTAAATTCTTTATTTTAAACTTTAAGTACAAGTAATAAATACTTTAGCGGACTTATTGCTAAAAGAAAGTTCTTCCAGGCATTAAAAAACAGACCGGTCAAAAATTTGCACTAAAAAAAATTCATTCATGAAAAAACCTAATTATTTAATATAATAGCTGTTTTTTAATGGGGAGATAAATAAGGCTAGCATAAATAAATATATAATAAAAGTACACTATGTTATAGACATTTGATGACGAGAAATGTGGAACCAGGTGAGTTTGGAAGGAAATAGGAAGAGGATCTAAGAAAGAAAACGTTCTTTTTTTCAACGGTAAAATGATGGGAGGTTAGAGTTTTAAGGATATATAATTATGTTTCAGGCGTTTCTTAAAGGTGATCAGAGAAGGTGCCTTTTTGATATGAAGAGGTAGCTCATTCAAAAGTCTAGCACCTTGAACAGAAATGGAATTGCTAAAAAAGGATATTCCATGCCGAGGAATGGAAAAAGTTATCTCCTGAGAACAGCGAAGCGAACGACCATGATCGGAAAGATAAATTAAATTCTCAGCAAGATATTGACTTTCATAATATTTTTTCGACTAATGAAATTAATTTATTTTTATAAAACTGATGATTTGATACAAAAAAGACGTATGCAATTGTTTAAGTTTAATCATCAGAGCAAATAATATTATACGTACATACATAGGTACTAGGTACATATATCTACTGTATTGTGAATTTATTACGATGTGTTTATTAAACGTGATTCACCGTCATAATACCTTAGGATAGGTCCGGTTAGAATATTAAATTTGATGTATGTACGAGCAGTACCTAAGCAGAAAGTCGTCGCTTCGAACATAATTACTAAAGTCAACAAAACAGTTCTTTTTTTACAATTTAAATGATTGAAATAAATCTTCTACTACTGACCGAAATTTTCATATATACCTCAGAAAAAAAGGTTATTTTTAACGTATTTCATCAGAGACGGGGCATATTTTAAAGAAAGAAACATGGAAGTCTAGGCATGTTCTTATAATTTACATAAATATTTCAATTTTTGGGACCATTTTAGTCGTGAATAACCTATCTCGAGGGTTTCCGGTGAGATCACAAAAATCAAATGTGATCTTACTTAAGCCTGAGTGTTCCTGTGCTACAGTACAATTCACCATTAATTGGGCCTCTTGGCCTGTTGTGCAAAATATACGATTAAATCCTTTACAATAATTAAATTTAGTTGCTCTGGACGGAGTCTTCATTTATTAATTTAGTCGTTCCTTCCAAATTTTATGCAATATAAATACAAAATACGTCATGTTTTTCGTTTTCCGTGATGCAAAATATGGTCGAAAATATGAAACTTTACAAACTACGCAGACACTTTTAATGTTAACAAATTACAACAGGGATGGAGAATACCTTAAAGAAGATAATATGGAAGTCTAGGCATTTACAGGGCTTATGACCTGTAATTGGCTGGTTTAAGTGGCCACTTTACACACTGTAACATTCATCATTTCGCCTATGTTTGAACATCCATATTTCTTCAATTCTTCCATTTGCTGATTTTAGTGAAGTTAAAGAGCTAAAACCTTTATTTTTGTGAAGAGATTCATCTGACTGAATTATTTCACATACTAGGCAACGCCTGAAAACAATTTTCCAATTTTTAAACTTGTTCTCAGATCAGTTGGTTTTATTACAATATTTGAGTTTGTCCAAATGTTTGTAGACAAAAGACTGAATTTCACCACCTCGGGAGTCATTAAGATTAACCAATTACAACAGGGATGGATAATACCTTAAAGAAGGTAATATGGAAGTCTAGGCATTTACAAGATTTATGACCTGTCATTAGCTGTTTTAAGTGGCCACTTTACACACTGTAACATTCACCACTTTGCCTATGTTTGAACATCCATATTTCTGAAATTCTTCCATTTGTTGATTTTAGTGAAGTTAAAGAGCTAAAACATTTATTGTTGTGAAAAGATTCATCTGACTGAATTATTTCACATACTAGGCAACGCCTAAAACAATTTTCCAATTTTTAAACTTCTTCTTAGACCTTTTATGTTTAATGCTTGTAAAAACATGACCTATCAACATCTCCTTGGTGGGCGATGGATTATGCGAATTACGATTATGGAGTTAGATTCCACGAATAGGTTACAGTAAAAGTTCCGATTAAATAATCATTGGCCTTGGCTGGTTTTGAGAACTTCAGGAGTTGCCACAGTTACCTAGTAAGTGGTAGATGTGTAGGCTGGAACTGTATTAGTATTTAGTATACTATAGTGAAGTCATATTTATTCGTCCGTTTTCCTTATGCAGTGAACCTGCTAAAACAAAGTGATTGAATTACATGAGTCAATCTTTTCACGCTTAGGCGCCTTCAGATATTAGCATAATGTAGTATCTAACCGAATTAAAATACTAAAGATTTTTTCAATTTTATTTTATTAAAATATTTTAAACATAAATTACAACGAGAACAATCAGTAACATAAAACTAAAAACGCAACAAAAAAAAGAAAAAACACAGTAAAGACAAATACGTAAATTGGACTAGTATTTTGGGATCTATGTTGTTTTTGAATGAAACATTTGCGTTTTTATGATTTGCCCAAATTTTTCCTTCTTTTAGAGCCATTTTAAACGAGTTGTAAATAACTCAGTAATTAATTATTTTTTTAAATTTTATTTTTTTATTTGGTCTTAAAATAGTACAAACATAATAAATGAATGTCTTATATTAATTTATATCTAATTATTATTAAAACATATACGAATTATTAATATTTTTAAACAATATACGTGCACTTAAAAAGAAAACTTCTATAAAGCTAACACGAATAAGATTACTTTTTTAAAACTAACTTATCTGCTAAACACATGTTTTTTTAACTGACTTTTAATGAAATACAGTTTACAGTATACAGTTTTTTGTTCACTTTGCCTAGCCGTGTGAAACAGTACTTATGATTTTCTTGTTGTTTTACTGTAGAATGTTTTATTATTTAAGCTTTCTACTGAATATGCTGTATAATTTTTAGGTTATTTTTTTAAATATAAATCTTGATAATTTTTGGTTTGATTTTTTTTTATTTTATAAATCTTGTTTTTAAAATTCATGTTTTTGAAAAAAAAGGAAAAAAATATTAAGCCAAATATGTTAATATTATAAATGTTTGTAAAAGGCAGTTTTGCCGTTTATGTTAATAAAATAAAAATAAAATAAAATAATATTTTTTTGCTCTTTTATTTCTAATGGTATTTCCTTATAATAAAAATGTACAGCTCGGTGCATCAACGAGCTCTGTGCATTTGTTTTCTTATGAAATGGTAGTCTTACTTCATGTTTATTTCTTGTTTTATATACATGTTCACATTGATTAGAAAAAACCTTTTGAGTCAACTCTTTTGAGGTATAACCATTAATAATGTTATGAACAAAAAACATTACATTAAAATATATTAGTTGACGTGCTGTCATAACTTTTGCTTGTTTCAGCATCAACTTTATTCTAGTGTATTTATTTTTTCTCAAAATTACTCTCATAGCCCCCTATTCAGCAAAACAGTACGTTTATTTTTTCCCATTCAGTTGCAAAAAACAAAATATTACTACAATAATTTATATGAGTAATTTATAATTTAATCAAGTTGGGATAGAGTGGAGCTCGAACCTCGGACCTCTGATCACAGGACCACAACCCGATACTGTTTATTTCATGAACTTATGTGATTCTTTATATTTATTTGTATTTAGTTGTGGTTAGAATACGGTTTAAGTAAAAATATTTTAAAGGGATCCAGTGTTCAAACACTCTCATGACTTAAAATGAGCGGCAATCCTGCTTTGAAAAAATATTTTTACATTGAAAATAATTTATAGAACGCTACTTTTACAAACAAACCATCACGCCGTTTCCCCATAAGGGTAGACAGAGAGGATAGAACGCCACATCACTCTATCTTTGCATACAGATCTCGCTTCCTCTGCATTCATATATCTTCTCATGCACGCGCGCCGATTATTCCAACTTTTAACATGTCCATCCTCAAGTATTTGTTAGATTTGGTCATGCCATGTCTTTCTCAGTCTTCCTCTTTTTCTACGTCCATCAACAGTCGCACCCTAAATATCTGTAGTCGTTCTTTATATTTATTTCTCTCTACATGTCAAAATCAACGTAGAGCTCCTTTCTTGATTTTGTCGATAATGTTTATCTCAGCCTTAGGTACATAATGTACGGATCTCAACATTTGTGCATCTTTCGTACATAGTTTTACCACACATTCGCCTGAGAGATCGCATTTCGACAGCTTTCAGCCTACTTTTATCCCTGTTTTTCCAAGTCCATTCTTCGCTCCCATACATCAAGGTCACTTACATCAATATAGATCGCATACATCAAGGCGCTTGACGTTTGACAAGGGCGCTTTACGTTTGACAAGGGCGCTTTACAAAGTGATTCTACGAACATTGATTTTAATTTGACTGAAACAAGAATTAATTTAACTAAAATTTAAGTAAAACTTTTTAGTGAAACAGTTTATTGTGTCATCACATGCTAGAAATTTATTCAAATTATTTTCATAACAGATGGGTTTTATGTTTTATTTCTTGAGGTATTTTAAAATTTAAAATTTAAATTTAAAACGTATTTCTTAGAAGATATGAGGATTATATTTATTTTATATTTATGCATATTTTTTAAATTTCAATAAAAAAAATATGTTTTTAATAAGTGACATAGATTTTAAAGCATATTATATTAAAAAAATTACAATACTGAAATTAAAACAAAAAGTATTTTAGCCAAAAATCTATAATATTGCTTCGTAAATCTTGGTTGAAATGGGAATATAGGTATGTTATAAATATTATATAAGTTCTTGACCTGCAATCTTTTCATAAAAACTATTTACTGGGTCTTGTTTTTAGTTTTAGAGGATCGAGGTTTAAATATTTTTTGTACAATTATAAATATCATTATTATCATACATACTTTTTTATCAATATTTTTTTTGTATGGTGAGCTAAGCAGAGAACCCTTTGTAGCTAAGCCATGTGTCTTTATTGAAAAACACGTCTAACTTTAAACTAGAACAGATGTAAAACGATCAAACATATTAAGATGTCAAGAGTTAATTACCCCTAAAGGGGAGGGTGTGATGGTGTATCCTATAAACATGTTCACAAATTATAAAAAACGATTAGTAAGGAAATTACAAGACCAATCAAAGATGTCTTTTTTAATAATTAGAAATTTGATGCGGGTAAATTTATGTAGGTATTTTTCATATTTAATATACATGTATATTATATATTTTGATTATTAGAATATTGCATTTTGAGTATTATTCAATTAAAATCTATAATTTACTTCCACTATCTATTAAAACAATTAGTAACGAGAAAATGTTCAAAAAGGCTATAAAAAATTGGATAGTGGAGCTAGGTAGAAGTAAAATGGATTGTCTCATTCGCCCAAACCTGCATTGAATCAACTGCTCCACAAATGTATAGCTTATGTTATGTTTTTGTTCTTTCATTGTGCGTTTTGTAATAAAAAATAAAGATGTACATAAATGAATTATAAACATAAATACGTACTGTTTAAGACTGTATGAACATTTTGTTAATTATCTCTATTTATTAAGTCTTCTTTGTTTATTCTCAAATGTAAAAATATATTTTTTTAAAAAAGCATATTGTTAAGTGTCCTCGGCACAAGTAACCCCAGTGAGGTCACATTATTTTTATTATTAATCATAGTTTACAATGGAAAAAATATTTATAAATAAATAAATATTATATTATGTATTTGCCTGATATACATATGTTTTTACATATACATTTTATACTTGGATCACTTTTATATTCTTAATATCTGACTTTCCATATAGATATAAAATACACAGATTTAATAAGGATTTACAAAAAAAATACCCATTTTAGAACGGAGTGAGCCTTGTTAAATAGAAACTGGCCTAACCGGGAGACATTCCATGTTAATGTTAGGATGCTTGATATAGGTTTCCTAAAACAATATGTTTAATATATTATGTAATATAGAAAGAATACGCAATTAAATTGGCTTACTCACAGTAAAGCAACAAATAAAATTTAATGTGGCAGTTTTTATGCGTAAAATAATTAAGAAGATAGATAAAATAAAAAGTATAATCTAATTCAACCAATACTATAAAACTAGGGATAAAAAAATATAAGATTACCAATAAGGAGAAAAACAGAGTCTCAAAACTCATTGTACAAAGGATTGAAGCTGTAAAATGAGTTACCTGAAGAAATAAAAGAAACAGAAAGCATTTAAATATTTCAAATTAATTTAAAAAAATAAGTTCTTCAGAAATTAAAAACAAATCTAATGTTATCAAAAGTTTATATTAGTTCTGAAGATGTTATGAACTATTATTTATGTTCAAAGCACTAACTTTTTGGCAAACATTTTAATTAATGTTGATAAATATTAGTATTTAACCATTTCCTGACTTTTTACATCTACCGGTTTCGAGACGTACGTGTCTCTTCGTCAGAATACTCACTACACCAACATGCAAATAATAAAATACAATTATTTTACCTTCACCGTAGTATACATAGTATTTAAGATTTAGTTAATCTACGATTCTTCGTATTATTGATTTTCGGCGTAGTCAAATTAAATCTATCATTCCTAGAATTGTTATTTTATCACAGCATTTTGGGTCCTAGAGAAAGTCGGGGCCGGGAGTTGGATTGCTTTATTACGGTGTAAATGACCCAGAAAAGATTTTATAACACGTAACAATGGACGCAAGACACAAGTCTCCGAAATAGCTCCATCCAGGCTTTGTCGCCTCCTGCCGACAGGCAATACAATGCATTCCTGACCCAATCCTGAAACAATATGGAGGGATGTCTGTCTTCTCTATGGCAAATTACTGACAATAAACTCAATTTGTTTATGGCTACCGCTTGGAGCTAAGAATTTTAAAATTTAAAACCAACCAGCTTTACGGCTCTGTGGACCGTTATTTGAAATTTACAGTACATACACACACGTTTTTTATTTATTTTTCAAGTACTAAAAATCAGTTAAATTGGGCTGAACATACTTCAGCTCTTTACCTGTGTTGAGCTGAAATGTGTAACATAAAAATTGAATATGATACACTAAATTTACTCATCAAATATTCTAAATAACAACGATAAATAATAATTATAAAAATAAACATAGATCTTAAATTATAAAGAATAATATTAATACAAAAATTAAAGCGTTTTTTAAAATATTTTTATTATTTATATTTTTTTTCTTTGCATTTTACAATAGGTATACATAAGTTACAAATAAAAAATACACTATTACATAAACACGAAAAAAACCCACAAAGTCATGGCCTGTGTGAATTTACAATTTAATTTTAAATTTTCAATAAATGCTACTCGAAGAATGCGATAGATTGTCAAATAAAATTAAAAAAATATAGTAAAAGTTTATGCTATTCATTAAAAAAAGAAGCAATTTAAATCTGCTTCTTTATCCATAATTTTAACAAAAATTTCAATCAAAACAAATTTAAATAATGAATTTCTATCATACTATCCTTATGAAATGCATTGAACAGTTTTGGAGCTATGAACAATGATTGTCTTTGCCCAAGTCTGGATTTCAAGTAAACTATTTAATCTTAAACTTGATCTATTAAAAATTTAAGGAATTAAATAAGATATTTCTGGCAATAGATTTCTCGTAGCTTTAAAAGTTAAGCTTCCTGAAATAATTGGTTGGAAGGAAAAGTTTTATTTTTATTAGGAATAAATTTTAATAATGAAATGATTGTTTTTATTTTTAACTGAATTGTTAGTAAAAACAATTAATAGAAGAATATTACAAACAAATTTTCATCTTAAATAAAAACATTTATAAATATCAATGATAATTGAACGCAAAACTGAGAATCAAAATATAAGTACAAAAAATGTTGAATACCGTTAATAATTTTAAACAAAATTTTGAATTTTGTACTAATTAATAAAAAAATATATACATCCTTGTAAGAAAAAGTTGCAAAATAGTAAATAGTCATTGGCTGGTTTAAGCGGCCATTCTGCGTATCATTCACCATTATGTCTATATTTGAACATTTATATTGCTTCAGTTATTCCAAGTTGATAGTATAGTAAAAAAAACATATCAATTATGTCATTATATTAATCAATTTTTAAAAAACTCTTGATGTTTGTAAAGTTAAAAAGCTGAAATCTTTATTGATGCGGTTAAGATTCATCTGATATAATTATTTCACCTACATACTAGGCAACGCCTGCAACTGTTTTCCAATTTTTATACTTCTTCTTGGACCAGGTGGATTTACCAACAATGTTTTGAGTTTGTCCGAATTTTTGTAAACAAGGACTGGATTCAACCCCCTAAGAAGCGGTTAATATTTACATATTACAACAGAGATGAATAATATTTAAGAGAACGAGATATATAATAAAAATGAAATGTTTCGTGCCACCCGTGTCGGAAATTATACCCAAAACTCGCATGGTAGACAAACGCGCTGACCACGATGCAAAAATGCAATTATTATCTCTCCTTTTGAAAGGTTGGTATTCTTCCTCCACAGAGTTATGGAGATTTATTATGGGCAATCTTCAAATGTCTAAAACGATAGATTTTTATTACTCAGAATAATTAGCTTCTGAAATCGCCGACAAACAGCGAACCATACCAATAGTCAAGCCAATTCGACACAATAACCATATCTTATTCTATCTCCCTCAATACAGTACCTACGAAAGAGACGGAAGAATGCTTAAAAATCTGCAACCATTTGGCCAGGGTTTATGGCCATGTTGTAGATGGAAAATAGGTTTTCTAAGCTATAAAGTGGAACAAAGAATTATGGTGATCTGTAAAAGTGCAACTGTGGAACCACGAACCTGGAACTTTACTACTTCATTATTCTTTGCGACATTGTCAATTTTAATATGCACAATAAAGGAGATAATAAAGTAAATCTTTTTGTTTCCCCCGTAGGAACTTTTAGTATTAATTTGTTCGTTGCCGACATTAAAATTCGGAAACCGAAATTCGAAATAACTTTAAAATATTATTTATCTATGGTGAACAAACTTCCTCTTTAAAAGTAGTTTAGTTTCTTTGAAACAAATTATCATTTCAGATTTGATGTTATTGCATATTTGCATACGCGTTTGCATACGCGTTTGCATATTTGCGTTATTTTTTCAGATCTTAATATTTGTAACCATAAAACTAAAATATACCAAAAGGCGCGTAGAACCAAGTTTGCATACATGGCACTTTGTTTGCATGGCACTTTGTTTGCATACGTGTCCAAAAGTTTCCCAACTATTCCCCCCTGCACGAAATCCTGCCTGCGCGCATGCGTGAAGTGGCCGTGTAATGTTGCTAGATCACGAACAATATAATCATAACACAAGTATAGGTTCATTATGGGTTATGTTATGTTATGTTTTGCCACAAAAAATATTTTACTGACTGGACTTAAAAAAAAACAGGTGCTTTTATTATTATTATTTAAATGATAAAAAAAAACATTAAATAATCATATGGTAATTAAGTAAATAAATATTATTTAATATTATACTAAGGCTTATTAATAGAAAGCTGGGTTAAAAATTCGACTACCCTGACAATACTTACAAAATGTCCATCTTGTTTTATTTCACAATCTGACAGGCTGTAAAATAATCGAATTATTAAATAATATAATTTGTGAATTCGCTACTTACACATAAAATGTTATTCCGCCCTATTCCCATTTAATCCCAGCAGTATTTTGACACTTAAAAACGACAGAACACGGCATAATTGAATTTAAATCGGTAGTTGCGTACTAAGCGACATCTACAGAGTGACTGATGGCGAAAACGTAAAACTACTCATTTATGAGTATCAAATATTACAGTTTAAGCAACCTTTAAGATCAATACTTCACGTCCACCAGGACCTTAAAAATGGTAGGCGAACGCACCGATCACTATACTGAGGTGGACTTATTTCTCCGTATTTATATTTGACAATAAATATAACTTTTACTTCATTTAAATTCATTCACAGAGATAAAACTTGACAAAAATCGAACAGGTTTAATTAAAATTTTAGTAAGCAACGTGTTGGATTATTATTTGACATTTAACCGGCACTTATTATTAAGCATATCACGTATGCATTACACGCGTAACGATTATTCATTTTGAGAGTCGATTCAATTTAAATAAGGAACAATCGCGATATAAAACTGTTTTTATTATCATAGTATTCAGTTCAATGTACTTTGAAAATAATATTTAACTAAATGTTACTAAATATTTGTATATAACCACTTACCGACGTTTCTATGACTAGGTGTTTACCAATTAAAATGCAATTCTTGTCCTTCAGTTTACGTTGGAAGAACATCAAGAAAATTTGATATTCGTGTTAAAGAACATATGAGGTGTCTTCACAATAATAGTTTATCTGAATTCGCAAATCACCTAATCAATTTAAATTATGACTTTAATAAAAATACTGGAGTTAAAATCTTACATACAAACAATAAAGGGTTAAAAGTAAATAATATGGAAATATTTCACATAAGAAAGCTTTAAAAAATAATGTTCCGTTGATCAATAATCAAACAAACTTCCAATATAGTCCTTTATACGATGTTCCGCTGTAATGGTCACCCTATAAAACCTATTAAGCTTATCCCCTCCATCCATCTCCTCTATTTTTTAAATTAATTCTCAAATAAGATAATATATTTTCATATTTTAATCAGTGCATATTTGTCGTAATCAGTGCATGTGCTTATTAAAATGCATGTCGTGTTGGTTTTATATTTTTGTGCAATAACTATGGTAAAGGTGTATAGTGGGTTTTGCATGTTGGTTTTCATGTTGGTTTAATTGGTGTCCTGATGAAGAGACGGGTACGTCTCGAAACCGGTAGACATAGAAAAGTCGGTAAGTGGTTATATACAAATATTTAATAACATTTAGTAAAATGTTTGACCACAAAGTTAATGCTTTAAATATTAATAATATTATTTTGTTAGTTTATGTTAATATTTTTAGGTTGCTAGAATTCCATTCGTCCATGCGCTCTGTAGCTGCGGGACGTCTTACTATATTGCTTCCACTAGCAAACGATTAAAAAAATTATATATATATATTTAAATTACCCATGGTTATAGTAAAAATATTTTTTAGGTGCGTCTTTGTGCGCGTTAAATGTTAAAGACATTTCGATGAAAAAAGATGCAACATTTTGTTTGCATTCGTCACTGTGATGAAGTCATAATTAAATTATTCAGGTTTCCATAACCCCTTTGACAGTATGAACATGTTTGGACAAAACGCATTGTGACAACCGTAAAATGTAAAAATAATGAAAAGGCGCAAACTGTCATTAAAGTAAACTAATATGGGCTGACAAAAAAACAAAGCTAGGTTTTAAGCCAAAGTTAAAGGAAGGTAACATTAATAATCACTAATAGGGGAGACTATTTGACTTGGCAAATAGGACAGGGCAAAAAATGGTCTATTTAACACTTGGTTAGAAAAATTGGGGGATTACACATGTCATTGTGACAAAAACAATAGCAGTTTACCTTCGGATTTAAAAAACTGGTCATACAAGTAGTCCAACGGTTGTGTTCCCGTGAAACTTTCTGACATTATTTCTTTAAAACTGAACTGGTCCACAATAAATCACGCCATTGTTGCAGCGGGCATTTAACACGTTATTTACATATTTGTTTAGCGAAGCACAGTGACAGAAAGGGCCTAATTAATTGATTTAATAACATTTACATAGTTGCATATTTTGCTAGATTTATTTGGATGCGTGGTGAGGACTGCACGCGGAAATGTACCTGGAGACATCAACTGTTCGGAACCGATGACGTATAATGAGGAAGTTTAATGCTAAAAAATCTATAAACAGGCTGGAGGTTTTTGAGATGTGGCTGAATCGCAGAATGCTGACCTTATAACGAACTCAGAAGTCTTAAGTCGAGCTAGAACGAACTGAGAACTATTTTTTCGTATCTGGGGCATATATAATCGGGTTGTGGTCCCGTGGCTAGTATTTCCGACTCACGGATCAATGGTCCGTGGTTTGAATCCCAGTCTAACCCAACTTGATTTTCATTTTCTAATAGTGAGTTATTTACAACTCGTTGAAAATGGGCCTCAAAATTAAGTATTTGTGTAAATCATAAGAACGCAAATATTTTTTTAATAATATATATATATATATCTGTTCCTCAGAGGCAGACGGATGCAAACCCAAACGTTAAATGTTCAACACAAGCCTAAAGAATCTACTTTCATTAAGTGATTTCTAATATTTATAACATCAATTTGTTATTTTTTGGTATGTGTATTTTTTTGTACATACACAAATCTGGATTTCTCCCGAGGGGGAGTAGGTATATATTTTTTATCAATATTCCTACAGAGATGAAGTAGAATTTTTTCAAATTCAGGATTATCGATATTCGAGCGTTTACAGGGCTTACGACCTGTCATTGGCTGGGTTGAGTGGCCACATCGCTAATAAGCGGAATGGGGAATGTTGTTAAAAACGTAAAGTGGCCACTCAACCCAGCCAATGACAGGTCGTAAGCCCTGTAAACGCTCGAATATCGATAATCCTGAATTTGAAAAAATTCTACCTCATCTCTGTAGGAATATTGATAAAAAATACATCAATTTGTATTTTTAATATCTCAATACATTGATTCTTTCATTATAAGACGAGCATTTTTTCAAAATCAATGGACATCGTAATAAATTGGATTTCATCAAATTCTGGATTTGCATCCGTCTGCCTCTGAGGTACAGATACAATGCGTGGAGAATAGAACCTCTTCCTTCATTTAATTTTAAAGGGCAAGATGAAGAGTTACCAAAGGGCTGGAAGAAGACAGATGTCCCGGTTGCGTAATATACGAGACTGGACTGGCTTTAGGACTGTGGAGCAGATTTTCCGGGCAGCACAGGACAGATAGTATTTTGCCAGAGTGATTGCCAACGTTAGGGATATCTGAAAGGGCACTAAGAGAAGGAGACGTGGTAAAAATTACGACATTTAATTGTAGGGCAAAGTTTCTCGTTAATAAAAAAAAAAAACTACATCAAAAGTTCTTATGAATCAACCAATTAAATTACAATCAACAAAATTTACACATTAAAGATTCACAGCGATGATTATACGATACATAAAAATATTTAAAAAAACATTTTGCGCTTGATAAAAAAGTACTGAACTTCCTTATTCAATAGACACGTTACAATATCACAGAGGTCGGCAAACTGCGGCTCGCGACATATCACTCCACTACTTTGGGAACTACACTGGCTACGTTTTCCACAGAGGGCCGAATACAAACTCTGTTGGCTTATGTATAAGTCACTGTACAACTCTGCTCCGGAATATCTAAGGGAACTATGCATTCCAGATGAACTAGCTGACAGGCGTCTCACGCTTAGATCAGCTACGTCTACGGCGAGAGGAAAAGTTATAATACCTCTACGCAAACAGCGCACTAAATTTAGTGGTGAACGCGCATTTGCGGTCGCAGGCCCTATGGCACGGAATGCTCTCCCAGAAGAGGTGCGAGGCTGTGAAAGTGAAGTGATGTTTTGGAAAAAACTTAAAACCCACTTGTTCTCTAAATCATTTGAATAAATCCGTAGCATGTGACAACAAAATAAATTGTTTTAATTAAATTACAAATTTAAAAGCTTCAATTAAATTTATTTTACCCTTTAAGTGCCCTTGAGGTATTATATTTCGAAAATGGCGCTGTATAAGTTATCCATAATTATAATAAAATATAAATGTTCAAACATAGGCAGATTAGTGATTGTTCGCAGTGTGTAATGTGGCTCTTCAAACCAGCCAATGACAGGTCATAAGACTTGCTAATTTCCTTTTAATAAAAATAAAATATAATATTATGCAGTATAATCTGATTTAATTTATGAAATCAGTTTATTTTAATGTTTCGATAAATAGCTGACACCTTCGAAGTTATGTATGTCCATTGTACGAGGAGTAACGCCCTAAATTTGTATTTAAAATGTTTTTTGTTTTATGTTATCCTACCCTCCGGTCAAATTCTTTCAGTGAGAAATGGTCACAGGGGTTGTTCTGGCAATACCGCCCCCTTATCCTTTTATTATTTAAGTTCTAATCGTATTTTATTCAGGACCCCAACGAACGGAATTGCTAATAAATAGTCCTGCTAATTCAGGGTAGGTTACAAATCGAAGAACATGCTGTTAAAATAAAAAAAGGATAATATAATAAACAAATAACATTTTCTCTTGAATGAGAGCCTTTTTTTAAAAAATATATTGTAAAAAATAAATATTTGCGTTCTTGTGGTTTACTCAAATATTTAATTTTGAGGGCCATTTTCAACGAGTTGTAAATAACTCACTATTAGAAAATAGGAATCAAGTTGGGGTTGAGTGGGATTCGAACCACGGTCCTTTGAGCCGTGAGTCCGAGATACTAGCCACGGGACCATAACCCGATCCACATTGCATTGTTGTATTGGTGCTTTGGCGCTAAAGTAAAATATGGCATGTAATGTCACATGTGGTGTACCTGTTTACATGTTTTTATTTAAAAATAATTATGTCGATTTCTAACTCCGAGAAAATTATTTACGACCGGGTACTGTACGTCACGTCTCGGAATCAAAAACTGGTAAATGAAATTGAAGAAATGGCAGAAAAGCATTACCCACAGTGATCGCCAACGTGTCGGAAGGATCTGACACGGTACAAAAAGAACAACAAGAAGAAATTAAATTATATACAGTATGATATCTATAAGAATATGGTTGTTATTTTTATTTGAGACGATAGATTCTACATAATTTATATTTTTATGTATTTTTTCCTGTGCGTCATTCTCACGTTATTCGTAATGACATGCGATATTACAAATTGAAACATGGGGTTCCTTGAATCCAACGTTGAATATAAACATATTGTGTAAAACTAGTAGATAAAAAACTAATGTGTCATTTAAGATTTTTTTATACACTAAACTGTCGTGAGTATTTTTATTTCATATCCTACCCTCGTTTCTTGCATCAACATGGTAGTCAAGAATTAAATTGGACTTATGACGTCATAAAGGCGTTTTCACCCTTATTTTTGTGACAAAAAAAGACAGCGGGGTGGCCATTTTACTTGGTAAGGGGTTGTCGCCCCTCATTACTAAATTTGCACTAAATCTGCAAGGTGGATGTATTTTGAAAAATAAACATACAAAAATCGAAATTGTTTAAAAAATATTTGTTTAGTGAACCAGGAATAGAAGTTATCTCCATTTATTAAAAAAAAAAATAGTAATTGATTCCGATTTTTTTAGCTTCTTTTGGATATAAATACGGTAAAGGAATTTCAGCCCTACGGGCCATTGGATACAAAAAATGTCTTCTTACGCGCGGTAAAAATTTAATCATTAAATAAGGAAAAATCACATACTACGAATACCGAAAAAAATATATGAAATGGATTAAATATTATTAATTGTATTTTCAAAATCAATATGGATATTGTGAGGAAATGTTTTCATACATAACTTTAAAAAAGAACTTAAAAAAAAAACGTCGCTAGAAAAACTCAACATGTTTGGCCTCGACAGTTGTGACATTAAGATTTGTGACAATGTTCTAAATAAATTTGAATGGTTAGGAACAAAGAAATATGAATCGTTACTAATTAGGGGCGTGGCCAATGGAATGACCGTTTTTGCAGGAATTCAAAATTTCAATATTAAAAATATTTTTTATGCCAGTTACTAATAATTAGATTTTTTTACTGAACGGTATTTCAAACATCTTTATTACTTTAAAAATGTTAAAAAAAAATGATATTCCCGTTTTCACTTAGTACTGAGTACACTACACAACAAAACAATAAATATTTAAAAATATATATATATCCGCCCCCCACCCTACCCCCTCCACCATGCCTTACGATTCTGTATAATTATTTTAGATTAATTTATGTTTATGCTTGATTATAGGTCATTCTGAATACACGAAACTCGTGTCGTCTTATTAATATTAAACTCGAGTGTGTCGTAAAAATACGAAGCATTTTATTTCTTTTATATCCACTCGATATACGACTTAAGTATGGTAATTTCTTTCCTACATTTATTCATCTCTATAACTCTATATCGTTAGTAAAATAGGACCGTGATTACGCTCTGGGAATTACACGCAGCGTACTGTACAGCGGAGTGGGCGTCAGGTGGCGTACCTGACCATTGTTAGAACATAATCGAAAATTCGGCTGCCGAAATTGAATTGCAAATTATTCGGCGCAGTCATTTGTATATATTTTATTGTGTCCTTTTAGAGAGAGAGAATGGCGAGAGGTTGTGCACCCTTTAATAATTGTATTATAATGTATTTCCAGACATATTATCATGTTAATCAATTCGTATGTTCATTGTCATTGTGTTATTTATTTATTTATTTATTTATTAACGGACATTGTCCATGTATACAATTTATAAGGTTTAAATATTACAATAAAAGAGTAGTTTAAAACATTTAAAGAAAAAATAAAGAAGCATTGACAAACATAAGGGACATCGAGACAAGATCTGGACTATTTATTTAGTGCTCGTTTAAATCGTTGTAAACTTAAACCAAAAAAGTCCAGATCCTGTCTTGAGTTAACAATACGACAAATGCGGGTCATTGGAGAATTTAGGCCATAGTTTGTTCTATGCTGATCGATGAACAGTACTTCATTGTTTCTCAATCTACGAGTCGGAATATTGAATTTTACTTGTCCCAGTAATGATGGAACATCGATTATACCATTTAGTATGCCGAACATATATATGGAGTCAATATTAGTTCTACGTTTTTGTAGACTAGAAATATTTAACATTGACTCTATTTCAGCATAAGAATAATTATCTCTCTCTAGTCCAAGCATCCACGCTATTTTTCGAAGCAAGCGATGTTGGACTGATTCAATGTGATTTATGCGATTGACATAGAATGGAGACCAGACCACTGAGGCATTTTCAAGAAGAAGGCGAACAGTTGAGCAATAAAGAGTTTTGATTGTACGGACATTAGTAAAATCAGAGGATATTCTGTTAATGAAGCCAAGTAATTTCAGTGATTTATTTACTGTATTATCTATATGCTCGTTGTATGTCAGTTTATAGTCCAAAACAACTCCTAAATCTCTGATGAACTTGACTACATCAATTTTGGAGTTTTCTAATAGGTACTCGAAGGAAATTGGTTGTTTTGTTCTATGAAATTACATTATTTGGCATTTTTTAATATTTAGTTCTAATTTATGGCGGTGTTTCGGCTGTTCGATACACTATTTGGAAAATAATGTGCAAACTTTATAGGCATACGATAAAGACGGTTTTGCAAGAGTTTAGGAAAGTGGTTCGTAAAAATGTCATGTTTCTGTAATTTAATTTAAGTTTCTGCAATGGAGAAGTTAAAAAAAGATTGGCTTTAAAGAAGTATCACCAAGTCTACAAAAATAAAAATAGTCGATACACTGTTTTTTTTCCTTATTATTAGGATAACTTATGTAGCGCCATTTTTGTAATATAATACCTCAAGGGCGATTTACATAGTGATTCTATAGATTAAAAAATGTGATAGAAGCCTTTAAATTTGTAATCTAATTAAAACAATTTATTTTGCTATTTATTTATTTATTTATAAATACGCCCAATGGGCATTTTTAAGGACATATTTATACATAGAAAATTATTATTAAAAAAGTGGGACTCAATGGTATATAGTAGACTTTGTGGGAGTGGAAGCGGGAGAGATGTGTTTATCAACAATATTAAGGACTGGATTAAACTCCCTGGGGAGCTGTTAACATTAATATGTAATATGATACAACAGAGATGAACAACATTTTAGAGAAGGTAATGTAGAAGTCTAGGCATCTACAGTGCTTATAACCTGTCATTGGCTGGTTTAAGTGGCCACTTTACACACTGTGTAACATTCACCATTCTGCCCATATTTAAACATCTATATTCCTTCAATTCTTTCATCTGTTGATGTGAATTTTAAATAGGACTATAAGGTCGGATTTATTTGAACGGTCTTGAAGAGAAGATATATTAAAGGTAGTTTCTGACTCATTATACGTATATTGGTCTCTGGCCCAACCTCCAGCCTATCTTTCTCAAAAATGTTATCACATGCTACGGATTTATTCAAATGATTTAGAGAACAAGTGGGTTTTAAGTTTTTTCCGAAACATTACTTCACTTTCACAGCCTCGCACCTCGCAAATCCGTGTTTACTAAATTTAGTACGCTGTTTGCGTAGATGTATAATAACTTTTCCTTTCGCCGTAGACGTAGCTGATCTAATCGTGAGACGCCGGTCAGCTAGTTCATCTGGAATGCATAGTTCCCTTATATATTGCGGAGCAGAGTTGTGCGGTGATTTACACATAAGCCAACAGAGTTTGTATTCCCCCCTCTGTGGGAAACGTAGCCAGTGTAATTCCCGAAGTAGTGGAGTGAACTTAGAGATTCGTAGGCGAGTCATTTTGTTCATGCCATGTCTTTCTCGGTCTTCCTCTATTTCTGCATCCATCAACATTCGTGTTGTAAATATTTTTATTTCTTCTTTCGCTGTCCATTCGCTGTCTATTCGCTCTACATGTCCAAACTAGCGCAGCGCAGAGCTCTTTTCTTGATTTTGTCGATAGTGCTTATCTCAGCCTTAGGTACATAATGTACGGATCTCGACATCTCGTACATAGTTTTACCACACATTCGCCTGAGAGATCGCATTTCGACAGCATTCAGCCTATTTTCATCCCTGTGTTAAATTATTTAAATATGATATTTATGTTTAGGTAATATTATTATTATTAGAGCACACAAAAGAATTTGTTTATGTGTGCCCTAATGCATTCAGGCTTCTGATAATGAAAAATAATCATTTTTAAAAAAAATCACATATTCATAGTGAACAGCAATGAAATATTTACCTTAATTTTTTTTTATAAAAAAAAATACAGACATACTGTATAAGTCCTCACGATGAGGAAGCAACCTCGAACCGGTCGACGTCAACTAAACATTAAAGTGGTTTATACAAATTTATGAACATATCATCATAATCGTAGAACAACGACGCATGTGATTTTACATGAGAGCGGTTTAAAAAAAATTGTTACAACATAAGTACAAAAGTATATCATTTGATACTTGGGTTGATTATATATATTATATATTTTCCAAACCTGGAATATAAAGCCATTACATAACCTTTTCCCGATCGAATTTATATTCGAATCAGAATATATTATAAGAAAGTCAAAGTCGCATTTTTCTCACAACCGTCGTTGTCTACTACGTCGATGTAATAGTGTATACTATTTTCCTTCTCATGTTAGATAACTAAACCTTTTTCGCACAAGAGAATTTTAATTCAGCACGCCTTTAGCTGTCAGCTCCTGTATCCGCGAGCTACGCCCGTAATATTACCCTAATCTTGTTTCTCCATTTAGTAATAATAAGGATCTAGGGTTAATCTGCGCTACTGAACTCCCCCGCTGGCCATTACAAAGGCTGTTTACAGTTAACGAAGCATCGCAAAAGCTTCAACATAGATTCACACGACCTTTGGAATATTTTTTCCACGTTTTTGCTTCCTCGAGACTCAGCTTTGGGTTTATTGGTACAAGAAACACAAAGGCGTATTTATTTAGTTGAGTGCGATCCCGATTTATCAACTCAAATAATTATTTTGTATCACATTGGTCAAATAAGTGCCAATTTATTTACCTTTTATGTGAATTAGCACCTATCGGCACGTTTATGAACTACCACTACCACTACTACCAGCACGCCATTTCTTTGTAGGGGTAGGCAGAGAGTATGGACCGCCACACACATATATCCTGGCATTCATGCCCTTCGGTTCTGTCTTCTTTTTACATGACCAGACTTAAGATTTTGGTTAATCCGATCACGACACGTCTTTCTTGGTCGTCGTCATTCTACGCTACCATTCATTCTTACCATTTATATCTGTTTTAGCATTCTTTTGTCATACATTTATTCTACACCACTAAATCATCTCAGATACCCTTTCTTAATATTATATCTGTCTCAGATTTGCTCTCGGCTTATTTTATCATTCGTAACTATCGTACACTGATTCCCACACATTCGTCTATGGAACGCAGTTCGAATGCGTTTATTCTGCTTTCATTATTCCTCTACCAGTTCCATGTTTCACTTCCGTACATAAGTGTTGCAACAAAAACTCCGATGTGCATCGCATATTTTATTAGTAATTACTGTGCTCAGTGCGCCGTTTATTTTGTTGCCAGCATTCACTCTCCTTTCAACATTTTTTTCTAGTCTTCCATCTCTTGAAAACATTTTTCCCAGATACACGAATTCTTCAACTTGTTCAAGACATTCGTTGTTTACATTTACTTTGCAATTAGTAACCTCACTTCCTCTTTCAAATACTATCACTTTTGACTTACTTTCGTTCATCATCAATTCGTTCTTCGAGTATTGGATACGCTACTTATTCACTTAATATAAGTGTGTAAGGAAAGGTGGGGCGTGCTGTGGTGACTAAATCATTAAAAATATGTATTGTAGAAAATCCTTTTACAAAACCAAAGTTATAATTTTAATGAGAAAACAAATTGTCCTTAACCTATACTATTTCAGTATTATAACCCTCGTCACCCAAATGACAAAGCGATAAAATGAAGTTTTACAAACTATTATTTTTAGTATGGATAGCGCCATTTTCGTAAAATAATACCTCAAGGGCGCTTTGCAAAGTGATTCTATAGATAAGTAAATTTAATTGAAACGTTTAAATTTGTAATTTAAGCAAAGCAATTTATTTCGGTATCACATGCAATGTATTTATTCAAATGATTAACATGATAACAAAATGTGGAAACTGGCACAACGTGCCCCACCCGTGGGGTTAGTTGTGATAAGGGTGGGGCAAGTTGTGACGAAATATATAATCAATTTAGGAAATAAATTTTTCAAAATAAGAAGAAATTTTAGAAAATATTCATAGTTAAATGTAAAATATGATTCTCGATCATTAAAATTGTAAATTAAAAATGTATTCTCTTGGGTGATTACAATTCTTGTTTTCATTTGAAATCATTCTGCACCGGTCGAACAAAAGTCACAAATAAAATCTGATGCATTTTATTTAATTTATTTATTTTATTTTATTTGGGAAACCAAAAGTTCTACATACATATTTAAAGTAAACAAACAGGTATAGTGTATAAACTCAGAACTAATAACAGATTTCCACAAAGTATACAAAGTTAGTAAAGAAAATATATTACATATTAAATAAATACATATAAGTTTATACATATGAAAATGTTATTTTCATGTACTTGTAAATATTTTTAAATAATCTTTTTTTTTATTTTTAAGAACAGTAAGTTATTGTAAACTTGGCGGGGTTAGGACAAGGATGCTTGAAGAGAGGATAAGGAGGGGAAGGGAGATGTACATATTTATTATTATAATGTCTACCAAGTTACATATAGCATTTTTAGTGCAAATTTTAAACCGAGTGATGATTGTGTAATATATGTCTTTAAATTTTGTATTGTACACTGAAAAAGTCCTACGAAAAAAAGCATTTTTAACATACGATATTTTACTTATTGGTACATGAAACAGGTGGTACCGTCTCCAAAGCCTGGCTGGCACATGTATTGTTATAAAACTAATTAGTAATGTACAGTCAACTATTCCTGTCATAATTTTGTGAAGCAGTAGTTGGTCCGCACACACTCTGCGGTACTGTGGAGAAGTGATTCCATAGTAGATAGAGGCAGTGAGAGTTGAAACATTAGAAATACCGGTTTTGTATTTTAGGTCCTTTATAAATTTGTTTTGAATATTTTCTATTCTTGTTATATATGTATATGGCATACTGGGGATTCCATATCTAAAATTCACCTCATCTACCTTTCATTAGAAAGATAATTGAAATGTCACTGTCACAACTCACAACGAACCTCCACCTCGGTGTTACAACTCTCCCCTTGTGACTATTTTCAATTAAAATGGCCATGCAAGTGAATTTATCGGAAGGGAGTATTTTATTTGTTGCTAATAAGACAGACAAATGATATAACGTTTCAATAATAAAATATAAAATATCTTACCATGTTCTGACAGGACAGAAAAGTACTATATTTGCAGGAAATTTAACATCTCTAAATCACACCTTATCATTTAACTTTTTCAAAATTACTGCACGATACCGTTGTTTTGACAACAACTCACAGCACGTAGTTCATACGAAATTAAGCCATTCAGGTGGGGCTAGGTCAATTAACGCAAATTTTAAATGCGTTGACACAACCTGCCCCCGTCACAATACGCCTCACCGTCCCCCACTGTTGTAATCAATAAATAAATAAATAAAATATAATTGTTCAAAATCAGGAGCAATGCAACCGGTTAACCGGTCTTAGCATTTAAGAAGTCTAGTCACAAAATTTCTAACAATAAAATCAAATCCTAAAAGTCAGCTCGTAATTTGTGACAAATAGCAATAGTTAACAAGCCCCTGCGGGGTGCAGGGTAGGGGGGCTAAAGGCTCGGGGAGGACGAGGGTTGCTCCAGGAAATTGGATGCTGCGAATATATTTGTCAATCGTCACCCGCTGTGACTTTACGAGTTCTTTGTTGGTGCACGATGCTGTCAATCAGGAACAGGGGTCCTGAACCTTTTTATTATTATTGTTTGTTTAGTTTCATGTGTTTATTT
The DNA here is from genome assembly GCF_059751315.1 of Micrasema longulum. Taxonomy (NCBI): domain Eukaryota; kingdom Metazoa; phylum Arthropoda; class Insecta; order Trichoptera; family Brachycentridae; genus Micrasema; species Micrasema longulum. Next base: position 482,527 of record NW_028278676.1, on the reverse strand, counting down.
ATACAATATGTAAAGTAGAGAACTAACAAGCTTGATTAAGAATAACAGAGAAAAGACGTTTTGTGTTTTTTTGCTCTTTGTTTCTCATCATCAAATCAAATGTAATTTTACACTCCTACTTTCCTTCATTCATCCTTCACCACTCCTCATCACTTTCCTTCTTTTTCCTTAATACACATACGCCAGGGTTTTTTCAGTCCTCGGATAATATTTCTGGAACGCACTTTATGGTTTGGCCTTCAGTTCCGTCAGCGATTCGGTATTCATCTCTTCTATGGTCGCAAAACGCCGTCCCTTTCATAGTCCACTTCACCTTTGGAAGCAGAAAAAGGTCTCAAAGGGTCGGTGAATATGATGGCTGGCCTGGTTTTTGACAAAATGTTTTCAATTATATCTTCTTCGCAGTCTCAATCCTGGGGATTAGTTTGCAGCAACGTCCTGTGTAGTACAATCTTTTTTTGTAAATGAATAATTATCTTGGATTTTGACTTACCGAAGTTTTGTTGCAAAGTTGCGTGTATGGAATAAAATAATGTAATGGATACAATACAAACACGATTAAATGCCGTACAATACTGTAAAACTCTATCGTTATGAGGATTCATTTAGTATTGGATTTGCAAGCCTTTGGTAAAGAAAAATAGAGACGAACTAGGATCAACGGCGGGCACAGAGTATCTGAATTGTTTCCTTGATCCTGGTGTCGTGTAGTTTCGGTGAATTGATACGCCTTGCGTTCAGCGTTGAACGAAGCGAAAGCTGCGTCTCGTCCTCCACTGCTCTCTATTTCCTGCAGCCCTCTTCAGCTCAACATATGAGGCGCAGTTTAAATCCTCGCACATTTGCTTCAAATACTTCCGTCAGGGGGTCAACCATTTCTTCTATTATGCCATGCAGGAGACCGCCAAGGCGCATAATGTGGCCGGTCCATTGGGCTCGCCTCTCTGAGATGGTTTTGATTAGGTGATTATATAAACGAAGGATTGTTACAAATGTACTTTCAGAATAAAATAACATACGAGCAGTTAAATTGTGAGACCCATAAATGTGTTTCTTATGTGTTGTTAACTAAATGCTATTAATTTATAAAAATGCACAATCAATCGATACAAAATCGTAGTATATTTTCGGATGTAACGCCAAACTCGATCCTTTTGTTCTCCTCCGAGTTCCGCGTTGGCGCATTATTATTGGTTTGCCTAGAGCACCATTGTTGCCCCTAGCGGTGGATCACGGAAGTTGTACGCGTGGCGCTAATATTTAAATATTAGCTAACAGTATTTATTTATTTGAATCCATACTATTTTTCGGCTGTTTTAATCTTTTTAAATATTGAAAAGTTTATCAATGCACAAACTTTTATAAGAGATACCCCAATAGTTACGCATCTCTGTAAAGAAATACGGGTGCATGTTTCCTATTTTTTATTCGTGCTTTGAACAGATTTCGCCTGAAATTGTTTTATGCAAGCGTGTTGCAATATAATGAGTCTTGTAGCAAGAATATTGTTCCAGTTGCTACTGGCACAATACACAGCAGAACAAAGGATTCTCTTTTCTTCTGCCTTAATGATCTTTGCCCCAATTTTTCTCAAATATTTATTTATTGTTTCTTCTACGAAGTACCAGTCCCTTTCTTGCAGATTTAACTGGAAGCCATAATGTGACAACGGACATGGTGATTATGCTGTCTGCAATAATTGTTCTTTCTTTTGAGTTTGAATAGTTAAATGACTTGAACGGTTTTTAATACTCAGCTTCAGGATCCATTATGCGTATAACTGTTATGTTTCATGAATACTAAATGGTTTGAGATAAATGGATAGTATTTCCTTTCGTGTTACAGTTTTATTTTGTTTGTAATTTATTTGTGTTGCCTAAAAACAAGAAAAATTTAATTCGACTCACATAAGTTATCATTTTATGATACGCATTTTTAAAAATACATTAAACGTCTAAGGATCTTTTACAAAATAGAGTTGTTATGAAATACATAATGTAATGTTTGCAAACAATAATAAGTTACGCAATGCCTCCTACACAGTAAATATTATAAAATTAAGTTATTAAAAAACATAATATGAATAAAGCGATGCAATGAGAGTAATTACCGCTTGCAATGGAATTGTTGCAAGGTATAAAATAAGTCATTGACTCAATAAGTACCAAAATCGAATTAGAACAAGTAAATAACAGTTTAAATAACAATAAAGGATACGAGTTACTGAAATATAATACATGTATGTAATTAATAGGACAAAATATTATAAATAATATTTTGAGTTTGTCCAAATTTTTGTAGACAAGGACTGGATTCAACTCCCTGGGGAGCTGTTTATATTAACAGAAAAAATATTAAGACAAACATTTGCACAAACTCAAAATATTGTTGATAAATTACCTGGTCCATGAAGAAGTATAGAAATTGAAAAAATAACACTTTCAGGCGTTGCCTAGTATGTAGGTGAAATAATTCAATTAGATGAATCTCACCTGCATAAATAAAGGTTTCAGCTCTTTAACTTCACAAACATCAACAGATGAAAGAATTGAAGGAATATAGATGTTCAAATATAGGCAGAATGGTGAATGTTACACAGTGTGTAAAGTGGCCACTTAAACCAGCCATTGACAGGTCATAAGCCCTGTAGATGCCTAGACTTCTATATTACCTTAAAATGTTAACAAAATATTATACTTAATATACCTACTAGCTGTAGGAATATATATTTTTAAGTTAAATAAATTTTATGTAAAAAAACAAACAAAAAAGCACATGGACTAATGCAAGATAGAAGTTGTATAGGAGTGACTAATTGAGTGAGATATTCTTATTTTACATACGTAATTAAAAAAAGTTTCAACTAAAATATTTCAATAAATATTTTTTTAAGTATTACCGAAGGCATAATTTTACGTGAAAATAAAGGAAATTGTCACAAAAATGTATATGATTTAAAATGCTTGTATTTCTTTTCAAAAACAAAAAAAAATTAATTTGATTCGGTCTCTTTCATGTTCAATTTATTATATTTAAATTATTACGACAAATTTTAGTTCAATACCCATCAGTCTTTATTGAGATCCCAGATACCTAAGTTTAGTCTAAATTTGAAATGACGTAATCTGCCGGTCTAAAAGTAATTATATTTCAGTAACATAAAACTATCGAGTATATTTTTTTTTAAATACTTTTGCGTGATTAAAAAAAAATATTTGTTTTAAAATGGCAAAATCGTATGATTTCCTCATTTTGAGTGCGATTTACTAGACTACAGCCTTAAACAGAGATACTGTAGTAACATCTTTGATAGTGGATGAGAAATGATTCCACAGTCGAGCCTATAGGCACTATATGAGTAAAATAAGAAAGAGGAATTGTGGATGGGTATTTAGAGGATGCTTTGGGAATTAGAATGAAAAGGTTAACTATGAACTGATAAGTGTGAAAATTTTCATGGAGGTGTATAGGAGTATAGTAAACAGAAGTGAGAGGTAGTGAATCATGATCGTTAATAATTTTAACTCAGATTGCTCTATACTTTTAGGCTTTAAATACCAGAAATCATTATACTCGTACATACTACGATATTTCAGGTTGTCAGAAAAATTAAAAATAAAAATACCGAGTTGACACTTGGGAATTTAATCCAGGATTTCTTCAAATACAAATATTAAGCTAATATGTTATTTACTAATATGATGTGTAGCTAGTACGCATTGCGTCTACCTCCATAAATATAATAAACTATGGGTTAATTTTTGCATTTATATTTTTATATTATGATTTAAATATTTTGTTGTGAAATATTTAATGCTTACTGGGAACGGAATAAACATTTTATCAAAAATCGGAGATGAATCACAAATGCAATAGAAAGTTTACCAATGTGTCGCATGTTGCGAAGTACGCAGTAAAATAGTAATCCTAATATATACTTGTTTCACACACTGTTTACGTCTTACTCTCGATAATATAGGTATATTCGAGAACGGGAGAGATAATTTCACGCGTCACACGCGCGAACAGCAAACTTTCTGGTACTTCTCCCAGACACTATTTAGTACTGTTAGTAGCTATCCGACTTTCGTCAAATGTGGTTGTTTCGCCTGCGCTGCGAGCATTGACTAATGGGTTTTTCATGATTTTAGTAAATAAGTTTAAAATATTATTGCCTTTGACTTCAACTATAAATAATTTAAGCAATTGCATTTTTTCAACATTTTTTCGATTTCAAATCGTTCATTTTTTGTATGTGTAATGACAATATAGCACTGAAACACGCGGTTGTTTTTGGGACAGGAAGGGAGAGGTTAATTGGTAGATTGGGTAAGGCTTGATTGCACTAAATTTCATTCATAGCGGTAGGAAAAAGAAACGCCATTGGCGTTATATTTTACTTTTATCATTCACTGGTATCAAGAAAATATCATTTTTAAAACACCAACAATACATAATGTGTCTATTATAATATGTTGTTAATCTTGGTGACTCCTGAGATGGTCAAAGAAATTCAGTTCCAGACAAACTTAAAATATTGTTAATTAAATCAATTGGTCTAAAAAGAAGTACCAAAATTACGGAATGGTGAATGCTACACGTATACAGTGCCATTTAAAGCAGCCAACGGCAGATCACAAGCCCTATAAATGCCTAGAGTTCCGAATTCCCTTCTCAAAAATGTTCGCTGTTGTAATATGTTGACAAAATTCATATTTCTTAGAAAGATAATAATATAATTAATAATAATCCCCGAAACAAACATTTCCCACCTAAATTATACCTTAGAAGACACGTGTATACTCTAAAAACATGTTTTTTTTCAACTTATTTTACGTACGCAATCAATTGTTTAAAATATCCTCAAAGAAATGCCGCTCTGCCATAATAAAATTGCGAATCGGTAACGACTATCCAATTACTCAATACGGCCAATAACGTTAAAGGATAATCATCAATTTGCCGAGAACTTTAACCCGCAGTTTACCTGAAACAGATGCGCACTTAAACGGTTCGTGATGTATGCCCATTGCACATGATCACCACATAATTACACCCCCCCTCTTATATAATGCAATACTCATGATTAGAGATGGATTAAGGGATCAAAGAAAATTAAAAAGTAGCGTGTATTATGGAGCAAAACAGCAGTCAAAATAAAACAGGTTAGTTTTATGAATAATTTATTTTGTCCGTTTTTTCTGATTTTTTGCAAGAACAGTACCGCTCGCATACTAAAGAGTTGTATCACAGATCAATTTGGCTTTGTTCGGTAAACGCAAAACTCAAAGCAGTTATCATGTTCGGATTTGCTTCATTGCTCTCTATTGGGTCTCGCTTTGCGGTTACAATACAACCTGATTCAAAATTACGGGGCAAATTGTTATATTTAAAATCATTGGCGATTTTGTAAAGAAGTAGCATTGAACGTTGAAGGTTTACAACATAATACTCACAATCCTTCTATTATCCTGGTAACAAAGGAGGTTTGTACAGACGCATTTCTGAAGAAAGGGTTAAATACCTTCTGGCTTAGAATACACATGTGTAGAAATTGGATTACTTCTGCAAGCATAATTTTAAAAAAAAATCTTTGAAATTTCATCATTATCCTGTACTTAACTGACACCTTATGGTGCGTAGGAAATCTCTCGATCATTTGTAGAGGGTAAAATGATCAGTCTTATGCTTCATTCTTATTATTCCCCTCTCTGCATCCAGTGGTGTATTGAGCACTGTATTGGTAAACCAAATGCAACGTATATCGATCATCTGTTATATGAAGGTAAGGTTATTAGTCTTACGTTTTAGGTGCTAGTCAAGGAACAATGAAATATTGCAGTTTGATCAACCTTAAAACAATACTTGAACACTTTCCATTCCTCGGCATGGCACATCATTTTTCAGCTATTCTTTTTCCGTTCAAACTGCTAGCTGGAGTTTGGAATGAGCTACCTCTTCATAAAAAAATGCACTTTCTCTATCCACCTCTTTTTCTTTCCTTGGTTCCTCTTTCTCTCTTCTTCCAAACCCCTTATCTGATCCCACATTCCTCATCATTATTATCGGAAATCAAATATTTTGTGCATAATCGCTTACTTTGACGATTCGCCCCTGGTAGCTAGTAACATAATATCTAGTATCTATGTTCACGATGCCTCCTATATCGATGTAGGTTTGAAGATACCAATTATTCAAATATGATTTATTTTTAATAAAAGTTGTAATATAGAAAAAAAATATTACTTTATATTTATATGCAAGTATAATACATATTATGATTTGTGGTTAGTTTATTTTAATCTTATCCAAGTCGAAAAATATTATTTTTGTGGTCTTGTGGTTCATTTATTTTTCATCAGATTACCTATGTATGTAGGTATCTTGTTTTTAAAAACAATGTCACATTACTACCAGATTGGTAGAAACTTAGGTAGAACAGTTTTTAAATAAGTAAAAAAAAAACTGTATGCACATTTAGTATTAACTTTGTTAACAAGTTATATAATTGTGTACGCTTTTTTCCAAAAAAGTTGAACGAAATGGTATAGGTTATACGTCATTTGAAAAAACATTTTCTGTTCTAGAATATATTTTTATTTGTTTTTAAGTTACATTTATTATTTTATTTGTCTTTAATCTCTATCTCCAGTCCATATAATTGGCTAAGTGAGTCTTGTAAATAATATGTACAAAATACATATATCCCATTACAATTTAAAAAATCTTCTTTTCGTTAACTAGTGCGGTGCCTCAGAAGTAGGTACCACCAATCGTCGAGCATAGTCAACAAACACGACAGGTTGGCAACACAGAGGATCAGCGACGTAGGTAAGCATATAAAAGCACCGACGCATTGATCTCTCTTTCTTCTCCACCTCTGCAGCCCACCACTTACTACCAAGATCCAAGATCTACGTCTTCCGAAATTATTTTCAACAGCGTAGTAGAAAATATTCATATATTCTTTACTTGTTCAATTTTATTAGTTAAATACTCTACAACATACCTCGTTCATTTTATTGTATTTTATTTTGCTTTAATAAATTGTGTTCAAAATGCATGTCAGTACCGACTTCCTTTTATTTATGAAGATTGAAGAAACCTCTTGAAGAGCAAAGTAAGGGCCACGCGTGAGACGTAAGAAGTACTTCCTATTGTAATCTTCTTATTTTTATGAATTTTGCAATATTTGGTTCGCCATATAGTGCGTCTATTTCATGATTAAACCACCTCCACACTCCGTTCTGGTTGACAGCACCAAATATCTTCCTTAGTATTTTTCATTCAAATAATAATATCATTTCAATTTGTTACAACATCTTTGTTTGTCAAAATCGAAATCGTCGTTCATCTAAACTATTTTTGAGAAGGTAACATGGAAGTCTAGGTATATCTAGAATATCCAGCTGGTCTACAAACATTTTACACACTCAAAACCTTGTTTACTGATACCATGTTTTTATTTCTTTTAGTCAAAACCCAGCATTCGGCACCATGTGCATGGGTTTTGTAAATAATGATATATTTCTCAATAGATAGGTACTTACAATAAAAAATAAGTGCGAGATCTATGTGGATTTGTTTAGTTCTTTTTTTATAATATAAAACGCGAGGAGTACACATAACTATAACCTAATTTCCTGAAGTGGATAAACGTTGCGCTTCTAGAACGTAATACATACAGTTATATGTATTTTATTTTCTTTTATTATTTCTTTGTTTAATTGCTAAGTGAAAAAAAAACTTTTCAGTAACAAAGGAAACGCCGACATGCGACATTGCTAAGAACATTGTAGTGTGATTATTATTTGGCTGGTAATCAGTAATCGCGGACTATCAGCGTCGACACCGAAAAGTCGGAAACTGGACGAGATAAAGGTTCTCCCACGATGTAAGGGAACTACGCCAGACTGACTCTCCCAACACCAAATCAGTAGTTCTTCGTCTCTCTATTATATACTCTTTTATTACCATAATTATATAAAATCATAATTTACAACCCCCGCTTGCACTTGTATATAACTTAAACTACTGGGATGCTCAAATTAGTAGAACGATAAATTCATGCTTTTGCCAGCTGAGACAGATTAAATGCATACGCAAAAAGATTGCCAGTTGTAGTGTCTAAACTCGATTTTTGTAATAGCATCTACGAAGGTCTAACAATGAATAAAATGACTCGCCTACAGTCTGTATTGAATGCCGCAGCGAGACTTATTTTTGAATCTCTCAGTTCACTCCACTACTTTGGGAATTACACTGGCTACGTTTCCCACAGAGGGTGGAATACAAACTCTGTTGGCTTATGTATAAGTCACTGCACAACTCTGCTCCAGAATATCTAAGCGCACTGAATTCGGCGAACGTGCATTTGCGGTCGCAAGCCCTACGGCATGGAATGCTCTCCCAGCAAAGGTACGAAACTCTGAGAGTGAAGTGATGTTCCGGAAGAAACTTAAAACCCACTTGTTCTCTAAATCATTTGAATAGATCCTTAGCATGTGGTGACAAAGTACATTGTTTTTCTTAAATCAAAAAAGCTAAAGCGCCTTTGAGGTATTATTACGAAAATGGCGCTATATAAGTTATTTATAATAATAATAATAATAATAGCTACCCTTCGGACATCTATCTTTATTTTGTTAACCATAATGTTGAAATAGTGATTTATTAACTTAGTTTTTTATTGCTTACTTCTTGGCATGAACACTAAACTTGACAAATTTACTACTATGATCTATGTTTATTTTTTGTAAATTTATTAGTTATTTTAAGCTAAAATTTCACTCGTCCATGCGTTTTGTAGCTGCACGACGATTGGTAATCTAGCTTCCATATGTAAATATTATAAACTATAAAATACCTACATTTTGTAAATGGGATCTAGAATTTCAATGAGGAACTTCAGCCCTATGGGATATGGACACAAAAAATGTTTTCTTGTGTGCGGTAAAAATTAGAGCATTAAATTGTGCTACAAAGTTTCTTGAAAATGTATGAAAAAAATAATAAAAAATATTTTAATATAAACGCACTACTTTGATCGACGGCACTGTTTCATATGAACCAACCAATGATATGAGAGCTGCGAAGGATATCCGGTTGGAACCAATCGGAAAAACTAACAGAAAACAACTTCTTACGTCACACGTGGAGTTATTTCAGAAATACGAAAGTTCAAAAAATCATAGCGCTGATAATACGTTAAACTTAGCCAAAATAATTCATTTTGGCTAAGTTTAGCTAGTCTTAGTTTAATAGTCTATTAACAAATAAAAAAATAAAAAAAGCCTCTGAACTTCCCCATTGTCCATGCGCTTAGTAGCTGCAAGACGTATTATCTTACTCCATTATATTACAACTTTTTTAAAAAACTTCATTAATACACCTAATTTCTTTGTCAATTTTAAACATGTGTGAATGGGGCGCTAGATTTCTTACCATCCATACGCTCTGTAGCTGCAAAACGTGCGGTAATCAAGCTCCTATATGTTATCATATAAATTGATCTTGATTAGAAACGAGGAACTAGAATCACAAGCCTCCATACGCTCTGTAGCTGCAAGACGGGCTGGGATATTAATTTATTGTACAGCGCCCTTGAGGTGATTCTTACAAAAATAGCACTTTGTAAATTATCCAACTACATATAAATGGAAATATTTTAGTCCCAGTGTAGGTGGGAACCATTCTGACAATGTCGGTCACGTTGAAATCCAGCCACTGGTAAAAATTATAAATACAATTTAAATAAAACTACATACCGTTTTTAATTATAATAATTAAAATGCAGTTCCACCAAGAAAAGTCAGAACAAAAACTCAATCTATTGTATGATTATTATTTTGAATACAATCGACAGATTAATAAAGTTGAGCCCTAATTTATTGGTTTATAAATAGTTTGAAAAGTTAACAAAGTCGGAGTAAAGAACGTATCAAACTTGAATTTAAGGCATTTTCCAAAAAGGCAATACATTGCCTTGACGGCAAGCTTCATTTATGAAAAAATTACCTTATTACAGTGATATCCATAGATCTCTGATTCCATGTTTTTGTATGGCGGTTTTGCTGGAAGAGCACACCAAACTATCTTCCTTTGACGCGTCATTTGAGAATGTTATTATTTTTTTGGATATTTTTGATAGCGTCATTTTCCTAAAAACACCTCAAGAACCCTGTACAATAATTATTCAAAACACGCTATCTTGCAGCTACACAGCGCATGGGCGGTTGGGATTCTAATTTCCCATTTCCAACTATGAAAATTGTAAAAAACATATAGAAATGTGGAGCCACAGACGAAGAGAAATAATATAAACAAAACCTATTTGTAATAAATACCACTTTATCCGTTATCTCTGTGTACCGGCGGATGATTCTTCATACAGCTCTGCTCTCAGGTAAAAAATCTGAATAAGGAAATCGAGTGGAGATTAGTTCGCCTCTGTGTAGTGGTTAACGCATACACCCATCATTCTTGTGGTCCTGGGTTCGATCCTGGCAGAGTGGACGAGAAATATTGATTTGATAGGTTTTTTAACGGCATTTTTTATTTATTTCTGGACTGGCACCCGGAGCCTAAGACTGATTACCTTACCTTCATATAACAGATGGTCAAACTATGCTGTATTTGATTTTCTAATGCAGTACCCTATTCACCACTGGATTCTTAAAAGAGGATGATAACTCGGTAGTCAGATGGCAGAAGGGACCATCGGTAATTTTCAAAAATGTTCAGGAGAGCTGAAATATGACTAAATTTCAAGACTTCAATCCGCATACTAAAATATTTTAGTATTATACTTAAATAACAAATTACCATTCTAAATAATGCTGTTTTTTTTTCTATGTGTATTTACCGAAATACTTGTTAAAACTTTTGAAAACTAAAACATAGAAAAAAATACAGATGGGCCATTCTGCCATCTGGCTACCGAACTTTTTCCATATCCGCGTGAAATCAAGAATTCATTTCTGTGTATGAAATAGAAGCAGAACCCTGAAAGAGTGTTTTACGTTCGACTGGAACTCTAATTGAAACGCTTGAGGTACTGGATACGATTCCTGATAGTGGAAATGAAATATTGGCTTTAATAGTGGTTCCTGAAACGTAAGACTAATCACCTTGCATTCCATGTAATAAAAGGATTTTAATACACTCCGATAAGAGAGTCAATGCATTTTTATGCACCACTAGGTGCAAATCGGGAATCAATGACGATTACTACCAAAATCTGTGCTTTTTCCTTCTGATTCAAATTAGAATTGAATTGCCGTTGGTCAGTTTCTATAATATTCTTTCCAACGCCAACGTAAATATACTTATTCATGGTAATGAAAAAATGAGGATCTACGATTGATAACAAACGAATGGACTAACATGAGTATCTGCTGTTATCACTAACCTTGCAATAATGTCCTGTTTCTCGCTAGTTCGTTGTATTTTCGGGAATTTCCTGAGTATTGCGTCGCCAGCTCGCCCGCGCCCGTGGGAACTCACAATCTAATTTGGACCGAATTAACAGGAAAGCCGATAAGGACTTGATTGTAATTACGTCTAGCCTTGCTGCGACCGCGGCGCCGTAACGAGCGGATATGCGTGCAATAGAAAAGGCGTCAGAATTTAGGATTCAGTTTTGAAACATTCACGACTGATTACAATGTAATGAAATACTGTAAAACTCAAACTATCCGGATTAATAAGTGCCAGACGTTATGCGGATATGCGGAAATCCTGATAAATAGATAAACCAAGGCTAAGGCAATTTTTAAAAAGGAAAACGCAAAATTTGCTCTTAAGACAAGTATTTTTTTGCTTTAAAAAAAACCAACAAATTGGAAATCCATTAAAAACTTATTTAAACAGTTGTAGCGCCTTTTTTTATTTGTTACTTTATTTTTTATTTCCTGATAACGATCTGGATATTTGGTAATCCTGCATTACTGGAGCTTAGACTGACGGAGTTTTACTGTAGATAGTATTGTAATGAAAAGAAAAAATAATTATCAAAATAAAATTCAAGTGAACACCACTTAAGCCCACTACCAGTTGTCATTTCAAAAAACTCAAAAGGGTAAAATATTACATGGTTAGAATACAAAAAAAAACATTTGAAATATACTTAGAAAAATAATTTGTATTTTCAAAATCAATATTGTAGAAAAATATTTTCATTCATAATTTTTAAAATAAAATTGTTAAAAAAATGGTCTCCACAAAATCGCGACATGCTATGTCGCAAAAAATAGCTATTTTTTATGTTTATTTTTTTACACTCTTACACCTCACTTATTAACAATCATCATCATCATTCCCTTTACGCACCTAATGGTGCATAGGACACTGCATTGGTACACCAATTGTAGTGTATCTTAATATATTTTTTTACATGAAGTTAAGATGATCAGTTTTACGCTTCAGGTACCAGTCCAAGGACTATGAAATATTCTGGTGTGAAAACACCGTTGTAAATAAATATTTCATATCGACCACATGGTCGAATCGAATCAATATCGGAATCGAACCCGAAACCCCTTGCATGGTAGACAAATACGCTGACCATTACACTACGAGGCCGACTTATTAACAATACATTAATTTTTTTTCTATAATGTTGTTTTTTAATATGATTATATTTGTTGGTGGGTTCTTTCATTACAAAATTTATTGACAATGTTTTGAGTTTGTTAAAATTTTGGTAGACCTTTATATTTCCTTCTCTAAAATATTCTTAATCTCTTTTGTAATATGTTAATTTTGACAGTTTCCCAGGGAGTAAACTCCAGTCCCCGTCTACAAAAATTTGGACAAACTCAAAATATTCTTGATAAATCCACCTGGTCCATGAAGAAGTATAGAAATTTAAAAAATACAATTTTCAGGCGTTGCCTAGTATGTAGGTGAAATAATTTAATCAGATCAATTTCATCCGCATAAATAAAGGTTTAAGCTATTTAACTTCACAAACATCAACAGACGAAAGAATTGAAGAAATACAGATGTTCAAATATGGGCAGAATGGTGAATGTTACACAGCGTGTAAAGTGGCCACTTAAACCAGTCAATGACAAGTCATAAGCCCTGTAGATACCTAGACTTCTATATTACCTTCTCTAAAACATTCTTCATCTCTGTTGTAATATGTTAAAATTTATTAAGATAAAAAGTTTATTATGAGCGCATTCTGTGCTTGCTTTATTTTTATTTATTTATTTTACTTTTTGTACATAATGTTGATTGTACATTGGCGGGCTTGTTGCCAAATGGCATTTTTTTCCAAAAAACCAATAGAATAAAAGTTTATTTTTATAATTAAAGTAAAAACATTTATTCAATAGAAAACATAGAAAAAAAAAGCCAAAGATATATAAAAATAGAAATATTTTTTTTTTTTATAAATTACCTTAAAGCCTTCTAGTACCAATGTTCGTTAGGTTAGGACAAGTTTTTTTTCTTTTTATTTCTTTTGACGCCCATGGGGCTTTTACATTATACATACCATATAATAAGAAAAAGTTACACATTAAACATAATTAACGTTTTTTCAAATATAAAAATTAAAAAAAAATATTTTTAAAATTTAAAAATAAAGTTACATAGTTAACATAACACACTATTAAGATATAATACATCCATTATATTATGTTTATAATATAAGGATAGTAGGATTCAAATAAAACATTTTTTTAAAATTATTATTATTTTTTTTTTTTTTACACCGGTAAACTAAATTTTGAAGTGAAGTTATCCAAAATGTTTAAAACTGAAACTTTGTTATATTACGTAAGGTTACGTGCTATTTTTTTCATGTTGATAGTCATCCTTCTTAGGATGGATTGCCTAAATATAAAATAATAAAAAATTGAAAGTTTATAAATAAAATATATGAAATGATTTAAATGAGTAATGCGGAAGTAGGCGTCAAAAATGATAATGCCGTCCGTTCAAAATACTCACTTCCCACCCTATGTACATTTTTAGTATCCCAAAAGGTAATACGGAAGCTATTAAGTACGTTACAAAACCTTCGTAATCTTGCGTCACTAATCTTCAATTAGGCGATGAAAACATGCTGCTTTTATATTATGTGAATTGAGTATTGAGACACGGGAGCTGCAACTTGCAACAAAGGTCTTGACAGTAGAGAACCAAAGCATCGCCTTAGAGTAAGTATGGGATGCCGTAGCCAGTTGCTATACTGGGCTCTTTTCAGTCTGAATTGTTAGAAGATGAGGAGCCAATAATGAAAGCATTTTACCAAGACGGAAGTGATAAAGATTGAGGATCAGTAACAGTGGCAAAGTGGAAAAATATTAGTTTATTTATTTATTTATTTATTAACGGACATAGTCCATGTATACAACTTATAAGGTTTAAATATTACAATAAAAGAGTAGTTTAAAACATTTAAAGAAAAAAGAAAGAAGCATTGACAAACATAAGGGACATCGAGACAAGATCTGGACTATTTATTTAGTGCTCGTTTAAATCGTTGTAAACTTAAACCAAAAAAGTCCAGATCCTGTCTTGAGTTAACAATACGACAAAGGCGGGTCATTGGAGAATTTAGGCCATAGTTTGTTCTATGCTGATCGATGAACAGTACTTCACTGTTTCTCAATCTACGAGTCGGAATATTGAATTTTACTTGTCCCAGTAATGATGGAACATCGATTATACCATTTAGTATGCCGAACATATATATGGAGTCAATATTAGTTCTACGTTTTTGTAGACTAGAAATATTTAACATTGACTCTATTTCAGCATAAGAATAATTATCTCTCTCTAGTCCAAGCATCCACGCTATTTTTCGAAGCAAGCGATGTTGGACTGATTCAATGTGATTTATGCGATTGACATAGAATGGAGACCAGACCACTGTTTATATAAAATATCTGTCGTGTCTGCGTAGATGAAATTTATATACAGTTCTGTGAAATAGAAGCTAAGTACTGGGCGATTGGTTTAGACTTAATACGGTATTTTAATAATTTTTTAAATACCTGAGAGTAGCCATTGAGTCGAAAGCACTCGTCCAGGGTTTTGATGAAACAACAGAAACAAACAAACAAATCATCACGCCGTCTTACTGTAGGGGTAGGCAGAGAGGATAGAACGCCATATCACTCTGTCTTTGCATACATACCTCGCTTCTTCTACATTCATACATCTTCGCATGCACGCACGCTGATTATTAATTTATTAATTACGGAAATCATACAGTCTTTATATAAATACAAGGTACAAAAGAACAATTAAAAAAAGTAAGACCAATTACAGATTTCATGAATAATTTATTATGAATCCAGGAAGAGAGGGGAAAAAATAATTAAATTCCAAAAAAGGAAAAAATAATTAAATTCCAAAAAAGGAAAAAATAAATATTAAATAAAAAGAACATAAAAGGGAGGAGCTCCAACTTTACTTTCCTCCCTCTCTCTCTGCTTCCATGAACATTTATATTTCTTAGTAAAAATACACAACCAACAATAATTAATTAGATGCAGATAGTAGATGTACATATGAATAAGTATAAATTAACAGTTGAAATCAAATGTTAAAATTAAAATCAAAAGTAGAAGTTAAAATTAAAAGTTTGAATTAAAAGTTTAAATTAAAAGTTAAAATTAAAAGTTAAAAGTAAAAATTAAAATTAAAAAGTTAAAATTGAAAGATAAAATTAAAAGTCAAGTTAAAAGTCAAGCAGGAGATAAATTTAAAATGTCTTTAACTACTCTTGACATGTCCATTGTCAAGTATTTGATGGACTTGATCGTGGCATGTCTTTCTCGGTCTTCCTCGTTTTCTGCATCCATCAACATTCGCATCGTAGATTCTTTTAGCCGTTCTTTCGCGGTCCATTCACTCTACGTGTCCAAACCAGCGCAGCACCCCTTTCTTGATTCTGCCGATAACGCATGTCTTAGGCCGCGTCCTGGCTGCGGGCCTGAGGCGGTGGTGACGGCGGTGGCGATCTACCGAGCGATTGCGTGTCCAGCTGGTCAAGCGACAAGCCTAAGGAGCCTATCTAGCGACAAGTAATTAAATTCAGGGGTTTTAGACCATAGAAAAGTTTTTTTTTTAAATTCGACAGTCAGCTACTGCAATGGCAGAAGTTAAATAAACGCGATAGCTTGCTTAAAATTTACACAAATAGAGAATAAATGGTGAATTCTTTACTTTGTATGAGAAACGGAGACTAAACCCAGCAAAATAACCCATACATTAGAGTTGATGTTGAGTTTTGATGAAATAACAAGATAAGCTGCAATTGGAATATCTATTGGGCCCTATGCACCACTTGGTTTTAAAAGGAAAATGATGATGATTAAATAATTTAAAAAATACGATTGTGACGGACGTAAATGTATTTATTACGTGCGACGTCGTGTTTACAATACGCACATTTTGAATTACCCGAAATCGAGGCGTTTCACGTCCTATGGAACAAACGGCGCGTATTATATTACCACGCTGTACTTGTGCGCAATGTGTGTTAGAAGCGCACTCGGTGGGCATGACATTTGTTTTTAAGGAATAACCCGCTAAGCTTCTCTCTAGAGGTTTGTCAGCAGGTGGGGTAGAGGGAATATGGAAGGAGGTAATGAAAAATGCATCACAACACCTAAACTAATTGAGAAAAAATATTTCTTGGATTTTTTCTTGCAACTGGCGGGAATCGAACCCGCGACGCCAGTTTCACAGTTGGTTGTCTAACCAACTGCACTACGGCGCCTGTCGTGACGTGAGACGACAAAGTGACGTGACGCCAACTGCGAGTCGTTTTGTATGTGCTAATGTCTCCAAAGTTTTGTAGATAAGGACTAAGTTTACTATTATATATGAATATATCAAACGTTTAACTATATTGAAAATGAACCAGGTCATGGTCGTGATAAATCATAAGAACGCAAGTATTTATTTGCTCTCTATGGATTTATAAGAGGAAACGCGGTCTGACTTTTAGTCATACAACACATTCCCGTATTTTCTCCCCGAGTTCACTGAATTTTTCACTAATAAATAACCACAATAGGGAAATATCACATACTCCGAATACTGATAAAAATAAATGAAATGGATTACTGATAAAAATATATTAAATGGATTTATAATAATTTTTTTTTTTTCAAAATCAATATGGATATTGTGAAGAAATATTTTCATTCATAAATGTAAAAAAGAAATTTAATAAAAATACGTCGCAAGAAAAACGCGATGTGTTTGACCTTGGTTGTTGTGACGTCAAGATTCGCGATAATGTTCTAAACAAAATTCCAGGAACAAATAAATAGAATCGTGACGTATTAGGGGCGTGACCAATGGAATGGCCGTTTATGCGGGAATTCAAAATATTACAAATTTAAAAATATATTTTATGCTACTAATAATTTTTAAAAAATAATTTTTACAGGACAGTAATTCATAGACCTTTATTACTTTAAAAATGTAAATTTAAAAAAATACCTGATATTTCCCTATTTTAGAGCTTCAAATGTAAATTTTTAGATCCTTTGTTATTAACAATTATTTAGAAGGATTTTGGCTGGTTTGATATTCTTGCACAAATTAATATCTAACTGTATAGATGCCCATGATATCCTCGCTCAGATAAACCTTAATGTACCTCGCCGTAACTTGCGTACCAATTCTGTCTTTGCTGTGGGAAATTATAAAACTAACATCGGATTTATTTCCCTTTGCCAAGGATCCTCAGAATAGTGAACGAAATCTCACTAAACGGTACTGTCGATGTGTTCCTACAGCAAGGACAGGTATTTAAGAAGCAAGTTGTGTTGTCTCTCCTGACTCGCGATGTAACACTTACCAATTCCGCCTAGATTATGCTATATCCATACCTTTGTTAATTTAAGTAGATTTTAAGAATGTTTAAATGAAGTATTACTCATTAAAGCCAATCTATTAGGGTTTACTTAAGCCTGTTGATTGGCTTTAAAAAAATAAAAAATAATATTGAATACGGAAATCGCTTGATAATAATAATCGTTAATCTGAAAAACAAGAGTTATGATACACGCTGATTTGGGTACTTCTAACTTCCATAGTACTTCTTACGCATACACGTGAAAAAATGTATCAATACAACGAAGTTACTCGGTCCATTGAGTCCTACTTTATGGAGCTTTATCTTCCTTGTACCTCCGGTATCTGCCATCTTGCCTCTCTTTCCTCTCCCAACACTACTGCAGGCATATTATCATCTTCCCGACCGAGTTCCTTCAAGTTTGCAACAATGACGCATGGTGCAAACTTACATCAAGTGCCTTCTGAACGTTGCTATCTGCATCACGTATCATTAGATCTTTGTCTACGTCTAAAATATACTTAAATGAACAAGTGCTATTACTTAATAACTATTATGGATAATGTAAAATATTGTCAATGCTAAAAAGTCGACTGTTCAAGATAGACGACAGAAAGTCGATTATTGAGATTTTAATTTCGAAGTAAAAAAATGTTATTTTAGACGGCATTTTTTTTAAAATGCCTATTTATAATATAAAAAAATGTATTTTAGACAGCGTTCCTTTCAAAATACCTACTTATAATATAATAGTAAATAAAAAAGTACCTTATAATATTTTACAGAATAATTTTTTTTCTCTTTCTTATTTTACATAAAAATATTATATCCGTCTATTTATTATAGGAGCAAAAATTCATAAACATTTCTTGTATACCTACGAACAGGCCATGCCTTTGTGGGATTTTTTGTTTACTATTTTTCTGTTAATATGTATTTCATTGCGATGTAATTATCCTCTATTTTTTTGGTACTCTGTTTTACCTCTTGTGTATATTGTAAAAAAAAACAACAAAAACAAATAAATATAAATAGTATTTTACACAGCGTTCCTTTCACTATTACTTACTAATAATATTAAGTTTTTCTACTGACATTTCTTGGTTGAACTACATTTTTAATTATAATAATAAAAATACGTATACAGTTATATATTCATATAATTGTTATTACCTTATACTTAAATGATTTTAATTTAAACTCTTTTATTTCCATAATTATATAAAATCATGATTTACAACCCCTGCTTGCACTTGTATATAACATATAAATTTGTTTAGTCTCTCACTAGTCTGACGATATCAGTCACGACGAAACCCGGTCTCTGGTAAAAAATTATAAATAAAAGTGGAATAAAACTATATACGTATTTTTATTATTGTAATTACAAATAATATACTTGTATTATTACTATTATTTTATCATTATAATTTCCCTCTTCGCGCTTAGTCCATAGAACACTGTATTTTGAACCGAATGCTGCATTATTATTATTAATTATAATGCTATGATTACTTTCCTATTGGATTTTTAAACACAGTTTGGTTGATTTTTCTTTCTTAGCTGATGATATTTTAAAAAATGAAATAAAAAACAAATTTATAAAAATAGAAGTAAGATAACAACAAGTCTTGCAGCTACTAAGCGCATGGTTGGTTGGAATTCCAGACCTCATTTACTAAATTTGGATATTTGATAGTTGACAACATTTACCTATTGAAGCTAGATTACTAATCGTCTTGCAGCTACAAAGTGCATGGACGAGTGAAATTCTGGCAACTTAAAATTATCAATAAATTTTCAAAAACAAACATTGAGTATAATAGTAAATTTGTAGAGTGTTAAAAAAAAGGAAACAGTAAAAAACTTAACAGATGAAGCACTTCAACACTGTGGATAGCATAACAGATAAAAATATCCGAAGGGTAGCTTTCGTAGATGTTCGGTAGTCACTAGTCACTGTCGCAGTATCGCACAAGTGCAAATGTTTTTGCTAAATTCCTAGAAGATGGTCCGGTCCACGTGTAGTTGCCGGAGGAGGGAAAGAAGCCTATTGTTCCAACGACTTTGTATCCATTTTAGTCTGTATTATTTCGTTTTATAATGAGTATGAAATTCCCGCTCAATTTAATTAATTTTTGACATTATTATTAGACGAATGTGTGTATGAAAGTGGTTTAAGGATTGACGTATCATTTTGTATGTACGAGTATATTAGAAAGAATATTTTAAATCTATTGAGTATGTATCAATAAGTTCACTAAAGTAGCACTGTTGTAGTGGGAGGTAGTATTCCAGATAATTAAATATTGGTACATGCATCACAAATTAATACATTCTTAAACGATTTTAGTGGGTTCATTTACTTTTTTATGATTTTAAAGTAGGCGCACTGTTTTTTGAAAGTTTCCGTTATTCACTACTTGTCACATATTTTAGTAAGAACAAAGCGTAAATAATCCTTTAAAATTAATAGTCTTCTTTTTCCACTTTTTGTCTACACATCGACCACTTATAAACATTAACACAATGTTTGTTTGACAGTTAAGAATTTAATTTCAAATTTTAAGCTACTATTGGAGAGAGAAACTAAAATTCACGCCCAGCCGGTACGGAGGCTGAGCGCCTCAATATATGGCCACAAAATGTCTGATTATTCCATTGTACGAAATTCCCCAGATTTCCTTAATTGAAAAAAAATCCTATTCTCATTCCCAGTGGGGACTTTTAATCTGACATTATATTACTGAGTAAGTAGCTCTCCGAGTTTTATCAGGGGTAGTTCTTTCGCCCACGCTATGAGCTTGAGCTAATGGTTTTTTCATGTTTTTAACAATTAGATTTTAAATATTGTTACTTTTGATTTCAAATACCAATAATTGAAGCAATTGACTATAAATATTCCATTTTGCATGTGTAAGACTACACAGCACCGTAACGCGCGGATGTTTTTAGCACTAAGCCAAATGAAATAAAAAAATATTTATATTTCGTATTATCAGCGCTAGGTTCTTTTTTTAGTTTTATAGTTACAAGTTTTAAAGTTTAGAAATTACTACGCCTGTGACGTCACGAGTTCTCTACCGTGAATTCTTCTGATCAATGAATCCCACTAACTGGAAATCTATGACAATTCTAATTATTGGTAAATTCACAAGAACTCGTGAAGTCATTCGAAGTAGTTCATTTTTATAAAAACAATTTTTATGATTTTTTCCATACATTTTAGAGATACTTTACCATACAATTAAATGCTTTAATTTTTCTCGCGTGTAAGAAAACATTTTTATATCCGATTTACCATATCAATTACCTTCCTTATTGACAAGAAAATATGTTTGCACTCACACAAAGCTAGTACACTAGTAAAAATAATGAAATAAAAAGTAGGTATGGAATTTAAAAATTTTGATCTATTGTAAGGGCGGTCACGATCATGTAGCGTAAGAAACTCCCTTCGGATCATGAATTTACAAGAAATGAACAATCCCCTAACAATGCAATAACACAAATATTTATCAATTTTAAAGTAAATCCAGTTTCTGATTACACAAATATCATATATAGGCGGAGGATAACGTCTTCACAATGGTGTTGAGTTTGTCAAATTTCTATAAAAGATGCGGAGTAAAAAAGCTGATCAGCTAACAAAGCGTGTCCCAATATGGGATTAAATATTGTGAATGCGCCATTACCTCGGAGTTCTAAGAAAAAAAGGAATCGAATTGCACAGGTGGGTTCCGCACTATTACGTAAATTTCTCATGACTTGGAGTAGGGTAACCAACACCCAGAACCCAATTACTCCTTTATCTCACCGAGAGCGTTTAATATTTTGTAAGAGCGTGGGGTCAAAGCATCAGTAAATGAACACCCCCCCCATTAAATTACCATTGATTAATAAAACACAATATAATAAGAATTGCTACATGTGTCCAGTCAAAAAACTTTTAACACTAGAAACTATGACAAAAGCAGTAGGCGGACACATATTTTGGTAAGAAACAAATCTATCAGTTTTGAACTGTGACTTATCAAAAGGTAATAGTGCGTCTTCCCGTTATTGTTTTGAGATTGATAGTGTTTTTATAAGGAAAGGTGTAATAAGTGTTTTATTTGATGCTATTTATTATGCAATTCTTTAAATATATCCGTATTCTAATGTGTTAGTGCGTTTTATAATGTTATGATGTAACTAAATCTGAGTAATATTTTTACTGGGGTAGTAGTGGTCATTCACTGGTGATTCTGCTATTTTATAGAGTAATATTAATTATAATTGTTACACTCCTATTTCAATAAAAAAATAAAAGTATTTTGAAAAATTAATGTGTTTTTTATTGTTTTCTTTTATGTTGTACGCTTCAATAATGAAATTTATACCTTTAATGTGGATTTCACTACAAGCTGAACCCAAAACGGTCATTCATTGGTGCTTTGGCCCTACTCAGCTCACGAAAAAAAAAACATTTTTAAGAGAAAGGTTCAGGATTGGATTTTCCGTAACTCTCAAAAGGCTGTGATACGAAATTCCTTTACGCGCGGTGATGTAACAGCGTGTTACCTCAAGCAAAAAACAGAATATTCTGAAGTCCAGACATTTAAAAAAAAAACATAGTAAATAATTGTTTATCCATAATTTATAAAAAATATGATATAATTTTGGCCTCCTATAGTAAATTTGTCGGCCTCGTGGTGAAATGGTCAGCGCATTTGCCTACCATGCGAGAGGTTAGGGTTCGATTCCCGGCATGGTTGAAATGAATTATTTATTTAAAAGGGCGTTTTCACACTAGAATATATATGTTTATTTTATTTTTTTAATTATTAAAGGAATAACCCGCTAAGCCTCTATTTTTGAGGCTTGTCAGCAGGTGAGATGGAGGGAAAACGGAACGTGGTAGTAAAAAATATTTCATAGTCCCCTAGACTGGTACCCGAAGCGTAAGACTGATCATCTTACCTTCATGTAGCAAAAAATGATCAAGATACGCTGCAATTGATGTACCAATTTAGTGCGCTATGCAACATTATGTGCGTAAAGAGAATGATGATGATGATGATAGTAAAATAAATTAAAAATCATAAATACGCCGGACATGTAAATAGCGTCCATTCCCGCTTACTGCCAATAACCGACTGATTGAATGAATTTCTTCTTTCGTTTTTGTCTCTTTCACACAAACACCGGCCACAGAACAGCGTCTCTGTCTTCCTTGTTATTTGTTCTATTTTCGTACTCATTCCTATACAGTAAAACAGATTTATTGTGGTTTTGGCATCACTTTCATTTGTATAATTATTCTTCGCATAGTAAGGATACATATTTTTTGTATTAAAACACAGTAGGTACATTTATACTAATTTTACTTTCGAAATTCGATGTGAAAATGTCTATTTGAAGATTATAAAAAATACAATTACATCATTTAAATAAATAAGAAAGATATCAAATATTCAACCATATTTTGAGTTTGTCCAAATTTTTGTAGACAAGTACTGGATTCAACTCCTTGGGGAGCTGTTGATATTAACATATTACAACAGAGATAAAGAACATTTTAGAGAAGGTAATAGAGAAGTCTAGACATCTACAGGGCTTATGACCTATCATTGGCTGGTTTAACTGGCCATTTTACATACTGCGTAACATTCACCATTCTGCCCATAGTTTAACATCTACATTTCTTCAATTCTTTCATCTGTTGATGATTGTGAAGTTAAAGAGCTGAAACCTTTATTTATGCGGGTGAGATTCATCTAATTAAATTATTTCACCCACATACTTTTATATTACCTTCTCTAAAATGTTTTTCATCTCTGTTGTAATATGTTAATATCAAATCTTGTATCCTATGTAGACTTGTGTGTCATCTTAGTCACACAAGAGTTAAGGTAATAGATTTGAGTTGGAAGCGTCTCGATGTTTTATTTTTTTTGGTTATAAGTATTTATTAAAAAAATTACATGTGTTTTGTGTATTAATTCAATATAAAATACAACATATTAAACAATAACTCTCCCGATGAACTATGAACTTATAGTTTGTCTTCTGGTGCTTAGACATTTAGTTTTAAAAATAAACAAATAAAAGACTACAAACACAAATAAAACCTTTCGCGTATTTTTAAATAAAAAACATAAAAAAGGAGAGAGGAAAAAATACAGTGAAATAAACAATTGATTATGGTTTTAATGCTTTTAGAACGAAAAATTATGAGAATTAAAATGCAACTAAAACACGATAAAAAATTAAATTAAATAAACAAAACAATATAAGAAAAATATGTGCGTATATTAAAAATAAAGTACCTATTAAGATTAAGATAACTATGTAATAAATATAACTATGAATGTAGCTATAATAACTATGTAATAAATATAATTTACTTTGTCCCCATTTAGATATTTTTAATACAAAATTTTGACTAAAAAAAAATCTTTTTGAAATACTGTAAAATGAAACATTTGTCAGTGTGTAATAAGTTTATGTTCCTTTAATTGTGTTTATTTTATTATAAAATAAAAATTTTTAATTGGTCAACTATATTATGAAAATCCTTCTCCTCCACTCCTCCACTCTATTTCTCATCCCTTAACCTTCTTACGAGCTCTTTTTTTAACAGGTTCTCTCATTATATTTGTGAAAAACTTTAACTGGATATATGTACTATTTTTATATTTTGTATTCTTATATAACAACTGTTGTTTTTCCTTAATAAATAAAAATAAAAATAAAATAAAAATAACTTGAATAATTACTTTAAATATAAAAGATAAAGCTTAGAGAAAAAAACGGATAAAATTATACAAATGAAGAATAAAAATAGTGTATTTTTAAATTAAACTTACGCATAAATAATTAAGCAGTATTTGAAGAGTCGATCCTCTAGCCAGTTTCCTAATAAAAGCTAATTAATGATAATAATAATTTTATTTATAATAAGAAAAAAGATTACGATCTATTACATTTTTCCTATTTTAACGCATAGTGTATCTTTGATAGGAATTGTTGTCTAGTTTTATTTAGAAAACTTCACTATTAATCTTATAATTTTGAAAAAATGCTGTGTATAAAGGTAATTTTGACATCTAGAGGATATCGTTATTTAGTTCCATATTAATAGTGGGACCGGTCACCCCAAATAGTATCAATAATAATTCGTGGCAGTGAATGTGTATTATTCTCGTAAGTAGGTAATCTATCGGTGTAATGTTTTGATAGCAAAATATTACATTGTTAGAAAGAATACTGAATGGACGTGAAATCTACCTGCTTCACTCTCGTCCTACAAAACACAGAACTGACAAAAACCTTTTTCCTTGTAGGCAAAGTCGCTCTCAAAGGACGTCAGAAGGGCCGTAAAAAATGATACATTGTCCTTTTTAATCCGAATGACCCTGAGATTGGATCCTCGCGACTATTCATAACGTTTTACTATAAATTTTGAATTTCGGAAATACATCAATAAGGCGATTTATAGTTCCGAGAAAATTGCCAGCGGACGATTGTCTGTGACGTCAGAGGTGTTGAGTTGTCAAAGATTGCGCCGTAAAATAATATTCGGCGAATAGATCCTTATCAACGGTTTTTGGGAATAGTTCTAGGTATGTTATTTATGAAATATTTAATGGTGTGTGTTATATTTATTTAATTTTTTTTAAAGGAAAAATAACAGATAACTGGACTACATGCATATTATGTAACATTGTAACAAAGGTACAAGAAAAAGTTTCTAATTAAAAATGTAAATATGGTTTAATGTATAAATAAACAAATATAATGTTACTATACCCGTCACCCTTTATATTTGTACACAACATACAATGTGTTACGAACTATAAATCAGCATAAGAAATAATAAAATGTAAAATCTAAAGATACCGTTTTTTAGGAAATAAAAAAAAAACAATAAAAAAAACATTTTGAAAAACGAAAATATAAATTTAAGTTAAACTATTAATAAAAAACTAAGAAAATAAATGAGAAATACATAAAAAAAGCGTCGTAAAAATTACCTTATGGTTACTTGTAAAAATTATCTTATGATAATAAAATATTTTTGGATTGATTCTTTTTTAACATTCACCATTTTGCAGATGTTTAAACATTCACGTTTTCTTAACTCTTCCATCTGTTGACTTTTGTAAATCAAAAGAGCTGAAACCTTTATCACGTGAGTGAGATTCATCCGGGTGAAGAGTTGAGGAAATGTGAATGTCAAAACATGGACAAAATTGTAAATATTACATAAGCCCTGTAAATGCCTATACTTTTTACTTTTCATTTATTATAAATTGTTCTTGGCATTTTACAATAGGTGTAATTTAATTAATTTAAAAAAAAAATAAAATAGGTGTAAAAGTAAGAAATACAAAAAAAAACTATTACATAATTACAAAAAAAATCCACAAAGGCGTGGCCTGTGTAAAGGTTTACATTTTATTTTAATTTTAAAAAAGGCTTCAGGTAGAATACGATAGATATCAAAAAATAAAAAATAAGTAGGTACTATGTAAAAATGTAATTTTAAAATTCAAAACTTCCATATTTCCCTCCTCAATAATATTTTCCCTCTCTGTTGCAACAAATTAAGATAATTTAATTGTTTTTTATTAGTTAAATCCTTACATATTTACTTGTTATACCATAAAATCCTCGAATTTTACCCCATTAGGCGTATAAAGATAAAAAAATAATAAATAAAATTTTCGTTTTTATTTGTAAATTTATTTTGTACTGGTCATTTTTATTTGTCAGAAAATACTTGGATACTAGCTTTGAGGTATAAAACTAGAGTAAGCATGAGCGTTTGAAATATGGTCCCTCAACCTGCGGCCAATTGGCATATGTTTGATATAACGGACTTTATTCTGTTGCGAGCGTTCGCCGGCTACTTTTGGACTTTTGTCTCCTCGCAATTACTAAAATGTCTATTGTGCCCTAAGATACTGCGATGGTATAACCTTTTGCCGGTAAATAATGTATTTATCTTAATCAATACTTGTTTAAAACAGCTTTTTTGATGTTAAAAAACGGTTTATTAATATATTACTAGTCGTGAGCTATCTCCTGTCTTTGTCCTGCTCAGTTAGTTAAGCGGATATTAAAACGATAATAAAGGTGACGCGTACGCGGAAGGGAGCGACATTCTGAATAGAACTTACAGTAGACCGATGCAAACAGTTAGTGCTTTTTACTGTAATACGTGTTTTGCTTGCCAAAGTCGATGTGATATGACGTGCGACACTTGTTACCTCCACTGGTCATTCCCTTTCCTTTGAGGACGACTTTTTAGCTCGGATATGTATGGATATGGAGTGCCATCTCTTCATATTATATCTCAATGAATACTAGGTACTATAATGATCATTATCACTTTTTAATTTAGGGGACCGTTTTTAGTAATATTAATCTGTCATTACTCCATTCGCTCTTGGTCGTCTAAGGCAGAATAGTAAAACACAATAATAACATAGCCGTCTGTCAAGCTGCACCATAAAACGTTCTAACATGCGTAACCAATCGCTCCAGAACGGTGCTAACAAAGTAATCGTCCATTAAACACCATAAAGCAGTCATGAAACTTCTGAAGGTATCCACCGACAGAACTAAATAATTACGATAAAGGCCTGTTGAAAAACATAGTGCCTTTATTCACCCTCGGACTTAATAAATAATTATTGTTCCGTTGATTTTTTTTTATTTCTCTTCTATTCTTCATTCCTATTACAAATAGCTACTTAGCAAGTCACCATTTTATTAATTATTTAATTCAATATAATACAAATAAATAGTTTACAAAAAAGATGTTTATACAATAGGTACATTCAATATCATTTCCTTTTTAATTATGGATGTAGCCACTCCACTGGCCCACAGGCACGTTCCGAAGTGTCAGAGTATTGTTTATTTTATACATAATAGTACATACTTTCACATCAATTGTCAAGTCACATCAAAATATTATAGGTGTAAAAATATAAAAAAGATTTTAAAAGATACCTACATGAAAATGAGAAACGACTTTCAAGAAATTAAAATTATGCTTTGATATATGAAACATATTCCTCAGCTTCCTATCTAGTCCTTTATGTAACACATTTATGGACTAGAGTTTTGAAAACATTATTTTTCATTTTGCTTACCCATACTTAAAAAGTTCAATAGCTTAGTAGCCAGAAAATTATAGTGTATTTATCCCTAATATGTTTTTTTCTTTGGTAGCAGAAGTATTGTTTTTTGTCTTAGCGTCGTAAATTTGCAGTCCGTCATTATGTCTGTCAGGCTTTTGAATAAAGTGTCTCAAAATTGTCTTTGTGTATATTTGTCTTATGTCTAGTACTGGAAATTCCAAAAAAACTGTCGTCAGTATTGGTAGCGCTTTTTGTTAGCTTTCTCAGTAAGGGTTTTTGTGCTTTCATTGATGGCTCTTATGTGGTTTTACTTATTCCTTCTCATCCTATTATTACGTAATTGATAATTGATTGTACTAGAGCATAGTATACATGAATTAAAGTAGTTTTGTTTAGAATGTTTCTAATGTTTTTAAATAAATATATAATTTTTCTTAGTTCGGTTGCTGTCTTATCCACGTGTATGTTCCATCTTCAGTAACTATCTATGTGTATACCTAAATATTTTATATCATCGACCTTTTTTATAGTTTGGCAGTCACAGTCACAGTTTAATCTATATACTTATGGTCAAATTTTGAAAAATGCCCCCATCAGTTTTGAACAAAAATTAGTTCATACAATTGAACATGCTACAGTAATTAAACATTTTAAATCTAATAGTGAAGAAATAATAAAATTAAAGCGTTCATTTTAAGAAAAAAATACAAAAAAAAAGTAATTATACGGTGGGGATAATTTTTTTGATCGTTAGATTTAGAGTGTCCAATTACTAATCTTCTTCTTCTCGGTCGTTCCACAGTTCTAAAGGTCGGGATTGTTGGTACTCTCCCCAGACATTCCATTGACAATGCGTCTCCAGTCTCCACCCTTCACGGCTCTGCGCCCTCCCACAACTCCCACAACTCACCCGTGACGTTGTTTTCACCTGGTCGATCTATCGAGCAGCAGCTCCGCCTCTGCTTCTTCGTCCTGGCACATTGCCTGTGAGCATTATTTTTTCCAGATTTTCTGGGTCACGTCTAATCTAGCTATGTGTCTAAAGAACTGCAGAATAAGTTGGCAGCATATGGCCAGTAGGCAAACGTTTACGGTGAGTTCCTCCAGGAGATATTTGTTCTTCTGGCAGTCCATGGTATTCTCAGCATTCGACGCCAATACCACATCTCGAAGGCATCTATTCTCTCGTGCTCACGTATTTGCTATAGCACCAATTACTATAGCACTTGCCATGTTTGTTTAGACTATCAAACAAAGCAAAAAAAATATTTTCTAAGAATCGTATTATCATCGCGGAGATTTTTTAAGTTTTGTAATTTTAAAAATTCCAATCGAAACTTCAAAATTATGCCGACCGTGTCCACGAAGTCACGAGTTTAAGTTGGCAAGTGTTTCTGACATTTGAAAGGTGGACTTTACAATTACAATTCTAAAAACAAATTATTCGTTCCCGCTAAACGTCAAAACATGACTAACCCCGAAACCCGAAATCTGTTTCCGGTTGCCACAAGAACATAATAATGCTTTAATTGATTAGTTATTGTAAACACGCAGTTACACTAACCTGTGAAGTACGAGTACATTAAAAAATATATATTATTGATTATTTTTAATAAACTTCGCCGATCAATTGAATGCTTTAATTTTGCCGCGTGTAAGAAAAAAAAAATATTTCCAATTTCCTGTAGCACTTAACTTCCTTATTGTCCATTATAATGATAATCTGCACCGTCTTTATCATCTTGAACGGAAACTTGTTAAATGGGATATCGTACCTGGTTGGTCCGGTGTCCGCCATTAGCAGAATTAGATAATCTCGCAAAATAAAAAAGAAAAAAGATACGGAATGGATTTGTCAATGAATCACCGATACTGATGGATACATAATGATGGGTTTTATTCGGGTAAAAAGGTCTTCGTGGATGGTCCATAGTGAGAAAGAATGTCGGTGTTTTTAAGGTTTTTTATTGATCAATAGACAGTAGGAACAAAGCCGACAGGAAAGGAAGTATAAATTTTACCAAATGTAAAGAAATATATCTTATATATTTTTATTAATATCCCTACAGAGATGAGGTAGAATTTTTTCAAATTCGGGATTATGGATATTCGACCGTTTACAGGGCTTATGACCTGTCATTGGCTGGGTTAAGTGGCCACTTTACGTTTTACAACATTCCCCATTCCGCTTATTAGCGTTATAAATATATCTTAGTTATAAATTTTGTTTCTACTTCTGGGTCTGCACTTCAATAGAAAATCAGAGAGTCACCAAAGTTTTAGAAAAATGGAGAAGTTTTACGCAATTTTCTGTTCTACAAGATAATGTGTATGTTTTTAGGTTATGTATTCTTTTGGACTCAAAATTAAATTACAATAACCATACTAGGGTAGCAGCAGAAAGTCGCAAATTTGGGTTGGATTTCCAATGTTTATTTAAACAGAACCAAAACGAAGTTCATGATCGTTGACAGAGAATTAGACTCCAAGACCTTGAAAAAGTGTTTTTTTTTGTTTATTTAAGCTCATCCCTCTCTGCGGGTGGTGCATGCACATAAAAAAATTAAAAGACGCATCTTAATTTCAAAAAATGTCATGACTCGAATGACCAAAATTTGGCAAGATCGGGGCGTCTCGAAGAAAACTAAAATATTAATAATGTGGACGCTTGTGTTTCCAATATTCTTATATGGCGCAGAAACGTGGACAACGAAAACACGTGAGTAAGAGAGAATATATGCCCTCGAGATGTGGTGTTGGCGTCGAATGCTGAGAATACCATGGACAACCAGAAGAACAAATGTCTCTGTACTGGAGGAACGCAACGTAAAAGTTCGCCTATCGGCCATTAACTGCCAACGTATTCTGCAGTTCTTCAGACACATAGCTAGACGCGACCCAGAAAATATGGATAAAATAATAACCACGGGCAGTGTGCCAGGACGAAGAAGCAGAGCTATCTAATAGTGCTATCAAACTGTTTCAAGAATATCTAAGTGAAAGGAACCAAATAACAAAAATAGATAACTCAGAATCGGAACCGATTGAAAATGAACTAGGTGTCCCCCAAGGATCAGTGCTAGGACCAATATTGTTCATTATATATAAACGACATCACACAGATAATAAAGCACTGCAAAGTACGACTATTCGCAGATGATACCCTTATATATATAGCGGGAGAAAACTATGAAGACTCAATTAATAAATTGAATGAAGATCTACAGAACATATCGTCATGGCTAAAGATAAATAAATTGAAATTAAATGTTAGTAAAACAAAATATATGGAAATAGGTAATAAAGCACATGGCATAACAATGAATGTAAATATTGATGGTAAAATTATTGAAAGGGTTGATGAAATGAAATACTTAGGAATTATTCTTGACTCCAGATTAAATTTAACATCACACTTTGAATATATACATAAGAAAATTTCAAAAAAGATTTTCTTCCTAGGAAGAATTCGAAAAAAAATAAATAAAAAGAGTGCAGAACTTATATACAAAACAATAATTGCCCCTCATTGGGACTATTGCTCTACTATATTATATTTAGCTAACGAGGGAGACATAAACATGTTTGAAATACTACAAAATAGAGCAATGAGAATTATACTGAAAAAAAGCAAATATAATAGTGTTGAAAAAATGAGAAAACAATTGAACTGGATAGGAATAAAGAAAAGACTATTGTATAATGTATTTGTATTTATATATAAAGTGTTTAATAATCTCATGCCAAAGTATTTTATAAGTGAAATTATATTAAATAGAAATGTACATAAATATAGGACAAGAAATAGAAATAGGATAAGACTACCACTTAAGAAAAAAACAAAATCACAAAATAGCTTAATGTATAAAGGGTTAAAACTGTATGATGAGATGCCTGAAAGTATGAAGAATGAAAGAAAACTTACGGATTAAAAAAAAAAATGTTTTGTTTATTGTAATAATGTAGTTATGTAAGAAATATTTAATAAGTATTTGTTATAATTGTAAATATATTAGTTAATATACAATGTAATATTAACTAACTTAAGTAAATAAATAAATAAATAAAAAAAAATAGAGGCAGAGCTGCAGCTCGATGGATAGACCAGGTGAACGTATCCTGCAGTTCTTCAGACACATAGCTAGACGCGACCTAGAAAATATGGATAAAATAATAACTACGGGCAGTGTGCCAGGACGAAGAAGCTGAGGCAGAGCTGCAGCTCGATGGATCGACCAGGTGAAAACAATGACACGGGTGACCCTATATGGAGCTGTGGAGAGGGCGCAGAGCCGTGAAGAGTGAAGACGCTTTGTCAATGGAATGGCTGGTGAGAGTATCAATGATCACGAACCTAAGAACTGAGGAACGACAGAGAAGAAGAAGGAGAAAAAGTCATATAGAAACAATAATTAACAGGGCATACAAAATACTAGATTTATCATGCGGCTGTGGAGATCTTTTAAAATCTTAGGTACATTTATAACGCCATGCCTACATAACATATGGACGCCCCCATCTTAAATATTGCACTGCTATCTAGCCCCGTGTTTATAAATCGAATATTGATAGAATCGACAGTGTTTAAAAAAATCCTGAAACAAGAAGAATGCAAATTTCATTTGCATTTTCCAAATTATATACTTCTTTAATATTTCATAACCTTGATTCATTAACATGCAGAAGAAATATTTTTGATCAGATTTTGCTTTACAAAATTGTACATAATAAATTTGATTACCCAGAACTAATTCATCCACTTGCTTACCGTATCCCCTCCAGACCAACTTGACTCTCTGATATTTTCTATATTCGTAATATTAAAACTAAGCACCCAAAACATTCTACCATCCCTCGTATATGTTAATCATTTAACAATAATTTTACTAGTCTTAAGTCTTGATATAATATATTTAACACTCCATTTAATAGTTACAGAAGAGATCTAATAGGCTTGATTCAAAATAACAAAGAATAGTCGTTTTGTCGCTTTTCTTGCTCTTAATCATTAAAACAAATGCAATTTTCCACTCCTACTATCCTTCAATCATCCTTCCCCACTCTTTGTCAATTTCCTTATTTTCGTTTCCACTTTCCTTGTTTTGTCCATATTTCTTTTATTTTAATATGTGGTATAATTATATAAAAGTCGTCGAGTGGAATAATTTATTAGACGGTATTGTTATTTACGCCTTACAACGGAACGCGGACCTGACGTAGGAGGACGCACACGAATTGGCAGCTGACAGAAAAAGCTGGAGACTTTTTCTGGATGCGTTGAATGGAATGGACATGGGATCACGCTAAACGATTCTAGGATAAATTTAACATAAATATAACAGAGAAGAGCATTTTAGAGAGGGGAATTTGGAAGCCTAGGCATTTACAGGGCTTATGACCTTTTACTGGCTGGTTTATGTCGCCACTTTACACACTGTGTAACAGTCACCATTTTGCCTATGTGAAAACAGCTGAAACCTTTATCGATGCAGGAAAGATTCATCTGACAGAATAATTTCACCTTTATGCTAACTAAACGAAAATCAACAGTTTGAGGGATTGAATAAATATAGATATTAAAGCAGAATGCTGAATATTTCAAGGTTTTTAAAATTGCAATAAAACTAGCCAATGACAGATCATAAACCCTGAAAATGCCTAGACTTCCGTATTCCCTTTTCTGAAATGTTTTCTATAATAACTTCCTAGGGGATGAAATCCAATATTTGTCTATAAAAATTTGGACAAACTCAAAACATTGCTGATAAAAAATTTAGGTAATAATATTGTTTAGAGGGTGTGCAGGTGCGTAGTTAAAATTATGTAATCACACTACGCACAGGTTTTTTTTAATTCCTCGAAAAATCGACTCAAACATTAGTAAGAATGAAAAGAAGAAAATAAAAATATTTTTGTCATTTATTCACCCCTGATTTTTGAAGGGCGGAAGTCGCGTGCCAACTGATGGGTCATTAGTAAAAATATTTTCAGACCTTTTAAAAAAAAAATTCAAATCGTAAATTTATTGATTTAGAACTCTTGTTTCAACATATTATATTACCAAATGAAACAGTCGCTGAAAAAATACGGATATTATTTAAAGGCCCAATGAATTATTCCGACATCCTTTATTTATTTATTAATGGACAGTCCAAGTTATGCATGCTGACGCAAAATATAGAATATAATATAAAATATAAAACTAGGACAAAAAAAAAATAGCAGACGCGGATACCGAATGTGACTATCAAAACGGCATTTACAGAACGCACGATCGAGTTAATGCTGTAAAATGCGATTTCGTTGAGCATGGAGCAAACGGCTAAAAGGATGTATGATGCGAACGTTAATGGATGCAGAAAACGAGAAAGACCGAGAAAGAGATGTACGAGGTGTGTTCAGAAAATAACGGGAATTTTTCAATACCGCGCGTTTGAAGAGTCCGATTGTCAGAACATTAGCGGCTGCTACGGACAAAGTAAACAATTAATATTTTGATATATTTTGTTGCCCTTTAATAATAAAGAATATTTTAAAGTTTTTTTTTAATATTTTTTATTTCCTTTTTTAGCTACTATAAAAAAATACCATATAATCTTTTACAGAATATATTTTTTTTTTCTTATGTTACACAAAAATATTATAACTGTCTATTTATTATAGGAGCAAAAATTCATCAACATTCCTCGAACAGGCCATGTCTTTGTGGGATTTTTTTGTTTACTATTTTTACTATTAATATGTATTTCATTGCTATGAAATTATCCTTTTTTTATGGTTTGTTTTACCTCTTCGTAAATAGTAAAAAAAAAAAAAATACATCTGAAAATTTAACATACTTAGGGGCATGTATACCAACATAATAAAAAAATTGACAGTCGGACTCTCCAAACGCGCGAAATTCAAAAATCCCCGTTATTTTCTGAGCACACTCGTACAACAAATACTTGTAGACAGACTTGTAAAAAGTTGGAATAACACACGCGTAGAATATATTTCATTATAAATACATTTGGTGCACTTCCACTAGGTACTTTATTAACTCTTAAAAGGCTGTGCTACAAAATTCCTTTACACGCGGTGATGTAACATTGTGTAACCTCAAACAAAAGACAAAATATTCATAACATTTGAAGAAAAAAAAGCTACTGTTAAATCATTTCTAAATATAAGTTTTAGTATAATATATATGTTGATATAAGTTTTAAGTTATAATTTCGTACTGGGATTAAGACATTAAAAATATAGTATACTTATTTGTATGAAAAAAAAACTGGAATAATCGGCTAGTTTCTTGGCTCACCGCAGGCGCTGGGCGCGCTTTATTAATATTTATATTTATATTAGGATAAAAATACAAACGGTGGAAATGATTAAAAATAAATGGCAATCATTTATTTGTTTTTCTGTAAATAAAGTTACAATAAAACATTATTATCGTAAGTCAAGTTATAGTAAGCTGCGCATTATCACTTCTATACACGGTTCGCCCCTGATAAATACTGTTAAATCATTTATTTTCCATAACTTATAAACATTCTAATATCATTTAGGCCTGTTATATAAAACTAATTAAAAAACATAAATAAGCCGGTCATAGAACTAGCGTGCACTCCCGCATACGGCCTATAACCGACTGATTGAACGAATTTCTTCCTCTATTATTTTTATTTTTAAGCTGAAAGATCAAGTCTGACTCAGTCGAACTTAAATCTTGCATTTTAAGTCAAAACTTTTTTGCTTCCATTAATGTTACGAAACTGATTATTTTATGCGTGGAAGATAAATTAAAAAAGAATGAGTGAGAAAAAAATATTCCGAAAATTAAAAAAAAAAAAAAAGATTAGGTCGAAATGTTTAAAAACTCGTTAAAAAAATCGTAACTCCGAAACTACGCAAAATTGCGGAACATACATCGCATCGGGGTGGTTCGGATACCCCTTAATATGAGACACCTACACTTTACCTTTAGACGTCACTTCTCCGTCCTCCTCCTGTATATCGGTATCAAATAATTACACCCGTAAAATGTTGCATGTCATTCGAACAATATTTTACTTTACGTCCTTTACGAAGTACAATATCGTAAGTCATTCATACGATATTTTACGTTATGTCTTTTCCGAAGTATTATATAGCATGTGCATTTTTACAAAAATCGCAAAACATGTTTTATGCAAGCTTATATGAAAAAAGATATAAAAATAAATACGCACACCGTTTTTTTTTATTGTTTTTATATTTAGATTTTTACTGGACAAAAATATATTTAAATACTTCGTAGGTGGTTGAGCCGACAATTTATTTCAATGTAACTAGCCAGATGAATCGCATGTAAGTAGATACTGGCTAATTTTGGTTTTGTGAGGTTGCCACGCCTGACGGAACATTTTGTTGATTGGCAACACTGCTTGTCTTCCGCGCTTCTCTTCGCCTTTTCGACGAGTTATATTCGCACGCTTTTCTATTTATTGAAAAGTATTTTTCGCTATTTCGCCGTGAAAGTTAATATAACTCACACAACGCCGCAAACATTTTATCATCCATCGCCATTGATCATCATCCGCCGCGCCGCCTCCAGACTCCAGACAATTGTGTACATGCGGTTTTCCTGACCACCAGTTTCCCCGTTAGCGCGTGAGCTGATCGTCGACTAGGAAGAAGACTCAACACCAGGTTAGTCAGTGTTATTACATATTGATTTTCTCTAGTTCGAGTAGATCTTAATATATTGTTGGCTGCATAATCCACTAGCTCACATTGGCAGTTTTGGAGAAAATAATTTGAATGTCCGCTATCATAAAATATATATTTAAATCGCAAAAGGTGAATTCTATTTACACGGATTCTCCAGTAGGTGTCGTGAGATACTATCGGCGCATCGACATTATGTAGTTTCTACAACAAGTTTAATCTGGATAGAAAATTTATTTTAGTATTAGCAAGATATCAATACAAATAATTATGATTAAACTTAGTTTCCCCTTTATAAGATTTCGGATGAAAAAAAGAGCTATAGAAATATAGAATTAAAAAGCAGTATGTACTTATAATACCATGTACCGATGTACCCAAGTACAGAAGCGATGTTTTCATTGTAGATTTAGCGTACAATATTTCTTACCAGTATTCTGACGACGTACATAACTTGCCATTTGGATTTCCCCGCAACAACATTTTTCGCAGTACTGTTCCTAAGTAGATACTTTGTTTTGGTGATATGTGACCGGAATAATAATAAGGGTCATATAAATACGATTAGAAGAAGACCAACAAAACATTAATAAAAACAATTTACATAGATATACACATACTAACATTCATGTCAGGTGATGCTCAGATTACTTGTGCCTAATAGTTAGTGACAGACCGATGTTTTAGTTTCGGCCAGTTTCGACCCATTGAAAAAAAATCTATTTAGTCTATTTATTTTAAAAAATATCAATTTTTTACACTTTTAACATTGTAAGTATTATTTTATTTATTTTTACATGTAACTAAATTCCCACCAAGACACTTTATGAGGCTTGTTGGTGGAGATTTATATTAATACTAACTTTTATAATATTACTTTAATTTATAAAAAACAATGATACATATATTCATAACAGCCGGAAAGATCAGTAATATAGATACATAAAAATTGTTTTTTTTTTCTTTTTTTTCTTTTTTTTCAAATACGAGAAAGAAAATATATACAAAAATGGACCTAATTTTCAGATTACGTTATTTTTTACGGAAGTATCCTAAATTTACATTATTATTCATGTTTAAAAAATAAGCACGATTAGAGATATTGGATTGTTGTCCAAATAATAAGTTATTGTATTGCCATTGTCTAACATAAAAATTAAAAACTAGACTGATTTTGTGATTTGTTTACTATAGTAATATAAATATATTCTTAAAATAAAGATCTTTAATTTTTTTATCATAATTCTTTGATAGGTAGTTAATAAGTTAAAGTTCCTATAGCGTACATTGAAGAACTGTTATTTATATGTTATAAATATTGAATAACATAATAACGCACCAAAACGCTAAAGATTTACAAATTTCCTCATTAAATTTATGCCTTTTGAATCTTTGTGTATTTTATTTAACTTTTATTTTTTAGACTCGTAAGGATAAATAATGAAAATGCCGAATTTTAGGCGGTTTGAAGTGATTTTTTTATTTAAATACGCTTCGGTTTCGGGGCCGAAACTAGATTTGGTTTCGGTTTTGGCTGAAAATCTTGTTTCGGTCGGTCACTACTAATATGCAGTTGTATATGCAAGTCTTGTTCCTATAAATATTTTAAAATTTGCAAATTCATTGAAATATTTGTAAAAATATTGCATCGGGACAAAGTGGGAGTAAAACTAAAAAATCCAAGGTATTTATTGAAATATCTTATGTCGGTACCTCAAAGCGAATCGGTATTTTGCTTATCTGCGATCGATATTTAGCACAACACGAACGAGTCAAGTACACTGTGAAAACGGACACACTTCATAGTTCTAGAAAAAAATAAAAGATTTCAATTTGCAACAAAAATGAAAGTATCAAGATGTTTACATTATTCTGCCGACAAAGGACGACGATTCGATCAAATCAAAGATAAAAGTAGGAAGTTTATTTGGGATCTATGAAATGTCGCTGGTTGCAAGACACTTAGCGAAAAGCCACGTAGCAAAATGATGTCTTGTGACGTGATAGGTGGGTCTTCGTTACTACGTGGTAAAGGCAGCGGCACTTTGTAGGTTCTGGGCGGTAGGGTTAGCCAAGTGGAAATGTTTGCTTTCAGAGGGGGATGAATTGTTCAAAAGCGGAGAGGTCTATTCATTTTGCAAAACATTTTTTTTTTTAATTTCAAGTATGCACTAATAATATCTGCTTTAATGGCATTATTATCATTATTAATGTTTTTTTATGAAAATTCGTGTATGTGTGTTATTTATAAATAATTTGTATTATTCACCGTGAAAAATGTAATAGACCCCCTTTTTTAATTTTCAATATTTTTTTGCATTTTAATTCAAATAAAAACTACTAGTTTTGGAGCAGCAAATGCTTCTTTATTGAAATGTTATTGAGAATTAGATATAAATACTATTGTATTATTTTAACAGTTTGAAGTCCGGCACATAATATAAGGTAATAAATCAAGTGTATATGGAGTTAGGAGTGAGGGGTGAGAGGGGTCACATCGTGGTCCGAATCCAGTTGATATTTTTTTTAAAAAGGCAATGAGAAAAAAACAACCACAAACTTCAAATATAAATTTTGAAATAATAACGTTTTTTTATGTATCTTTACAGATATTTAAATTTTGGGAGCCGTTTTAAAGAGTTGTCAATAACTCGCTATTAGAGAATGGTAATCAAATTGTCGAGGAAATCAATTTATATCACATTTATGTTTTTGATATTTTCCTTAAATAAATCAAATAAAATATATAAGTATTGTGTATCTGTATTACATACTACGTAAAAATCTTAGGCGCTGTATAGATTAATATTTATCTTATTTTATTTTGCACGTTCTTATCCAATCATCCTTACTTTAGGTTCGGCAGTGGGGATGGAGCCTTCCATAATAAAACGCCATATACCTTATAGTGCCTCTACAGGAGGGTGCTCCGGACACTTCCTAATGGCGGCGCCTTTTCAGATCTCCCAGATCGATATCACCCCTCAATAGAAACACTTACCGGAGATAGCAACATCAGGGTTGAAGATTCGCCGACGGAATATATTCGGAAATAGAGACGCTCAAGTGAACAATGGAATATGGAATGGGAAGGGATATACCCGACACACTTAAGGAGATTTTATCAGATTTTTTCTTCGTGAGAAGAATACTTCTATCATAAGCAAATAAGCAGTTATTCGCACAAGCTATATTTTGATATATGACACTTTTTGTATTTATCAACTTTTGGCAAAATTAAAAAAAATCTGTAATTAATCATAAGTAAAAAGCAGTGTGTCAATTGTATCGATATTTTTTGTAGATATTTTTTGATAACACTCCATGGTTAATGATTTAGATAAAATTATAAATAAAACCAGTCCTGAAGATGCCTTCTTAGACGAAAGCGCTCGTTGGTCAAAAATAAGATAATAGACTAAACCAAAAAGTTTTATTGATAATTTTATCTAAATCATTAGTATGTCAATTATTTTTAAAGCAAAAAACCTGTGTGTAAAACCGGAAAAAATCATCTTTCTTTATTTTGAGCAAATCACAAAAAACTGATACAATACTTAACTTCTACAGTTTTAAACTTCAATTTTTTATTATAATAATTAAATATTTTATACGTAAGCAGTAATGACATAAGCATGATTATGTTGAGAAACAGTAGTGAAATAATAAAATTAATTTTATACATTCCAACTTTACAATACTCAAGTAGAGGTTGCCATGTTTGCAACAAACCCGATAATTTAAAAGTCAAGCTCTTACAAATAAAGCCGTATTTTTAACCGACAATGTTATGATTATTGTAAAAAAATGTATTCTGAATAAGTTTCAATTAATATCTCAAATTTTTTAGATTTCAGATTTTGCCGGGTTTGCAAATAGTACCCTCATATTCATATCTAAACTGAGTTTTTGCTAATTAATCTATATATATTTTGTTATTGCTTAAAAAACATTAAAAACTTTATATTGCTTTTCGTACTGTAATATTTTTTTTACCGCTCATTGCTACATATCAAATGGTACGAAATCGATTGTAGAACATTACATCAATATAAT
This sequence comes from Micrasema longulum, assembly GCF_059751315.1. Taxonomy (NCBI): domain Eukaryota; kingdom Metazoa; phylum Arthropoda; class Insecta; order Trichoptera; family Brachycentridae; genus Micrasema; species Micrasema longulum. The sequence goes on along the minus strand of NW_028278676.1, from coordinate 441,808 downwards.
TATGAGTAGTTCAGAAACCGCATACGCGCATCAAACAGAAGGCGACTAAACTACTCTTAAACGAGTAGTTTTACGTTTTGACATTTAGTTTTATTGTAGACGTCGCTCAGTACCCAACTCCCGATTTGAATTCAACCATACCGTGTTGTATCGTTTTAAAGTGTAGAAATGCTGCTGGGATAAGAAAGAAACAAGATGGGATCACATCTCATGTGTTAGTAGCAAATGCATTACTTAAAATTGAATTATTTTTCCAAGAAAACAAAATAGACATTTTGTTAGTGTTGCCATGGTAGTCCGATTTTTTACACTTCTTTGCTCATCCAATGAGAGAACTAATGAAAATTAGACCCCTCGGATTAAACAACGCCGTGGTGGACATTACATAAAAATATCAGTTTTATGTAAAATAATATTTGTTTTATTTTTCAAGTTCCAAGTTCATTAATGAAATTACTCTTACTAAATGACCCTTTACTCATCTACTCTGTTGAGTCAATAAGTATTTCTGCGTGTACAATAAAATTTTAGAGAAATTAACAAATTGCTTTTTTTTAAAAATAAAATAATTATCTTACATTTGTGTTATGCTTATATTTTTCACGATCTGGCAAAATTACGCGACGACTTTACGCATGCGCGCGGTGAAAGTAAGACAAAGTGGGGGGGGGGGGGTTTAGGACACAGACCGATATATTCAAATATGATTCTACGCTCCTTCTGGACTATTCTTAATTCTATGATTATAACTAAATACAATGCCAAAATAAATAAAAAAAAGCGTACCCGTGAAAAGCCACTCCGTATCATTCTACTTGTAAAAAATAAAAAATTTACAATAAAAATGAAATTGGAACAGTGAAAAGCAATATATGAAAAGAAAAATTAAATTGTAAACATTATAATAAAATGTATTTATGCGTAATGAATGAACTGTGAATAAATTCTAAACCAATAATAATTTTTCGTTTTCTTTCAAACCATTAATGCCTACCACATGTTTTTAGTATTTTTTCTCTAATGCATGAAAAGTGACAGAGAAGTGTATAGACATGTACGCAGCCAGCTTACAAAATTCGAAGAACGCGCATTTGCGGTAGCAGCCCCCATGGCATGGAATGCTCACCCAGCTGAGATGCGAAACTATGATAGTGAAATGAAGTTTCGAAAAAACTTAAACCCACCTACGCTCTAAATCATTTGTATTAATCCGTGGCATGTGAAGACAAAATAATCTGTTTTACTTGAATTATAAATGTTAAGTTAAAATTAAATTAATATTCGTAAAATCACTTTGCAAGGCGCCCACGAAGTATTATATTACGAAAGTGGCGCTATCAAAGTTATCCATAATAATAATAAAACAAAGAATTCTAATAAGCAGGTAGATTCATTTCTTAAAAATACTAAACAGATTTTTGCATTGTTTACCAAATAAGGCAATCAACTAAAAGTACAGGTAATTCGGTAATTCCAAATTGGAACATATGTAATCAATTTTATTTCTGTTTGACAATTTTTTCTGTTAAAAAAAATCCGAATTAAAAAAATTGTAGTCAATGATAACACCGAATTTATTTTTTTAAAAACCGCTCTAGAAAATGCGTTTTTTTCCCAAAAAAATATTTGTACGAAAAGAAACCGAACAAACAAACATTTTCTACATTTCTATAGATAAACGAGTATTTTTATACCTACGTCCTAAAAATAAAACGATCAACGAAACTAAATTTATATAAATATAGAAAGGTAACTACTTATTTATTTAAACTCATATGTGTGCGCTCCTATATGATAGAAGTACTGAAGCACTATTAATTTAACAATGAAAAGCTCAAAGTCGTTTAGAGAAAATTATAAAAACAAATAATATTGCCCACCCCTCTCAACGAGAGCTTTCGGGAGAGGGGGTCGGAAAATTCAGGAGAGCCACCCTTCCTGAACTTTCTTTCGCCCCACCCTCTTTAAAACAGACCAACCACGAGCCTCTATTCCCCACTACACCCGTCTGTCATGCGGGGACCGCCTTCTTTGCATTCAGAGGGGACAAGGTTGCTGCGAAAAAAATCAGTGTCTCGTCGAAGCTCTTCGGTTGAGGTCGCGTCGCTCTGAAACAAAATATTTATCTTCCAAATTCACGATCGACAAATCGTTTGTTATTCATTTACATAACTGTAATATTTATAACTCGTTTTTAATTTGAAGTGACATTGAGATACCGCGGTTGAATACAGTTGGTAAATTTTTTTATGATAGTGTAGTGGTCACTGAGAAGTGAAGTTTTTCACACGCAGTTTCTAAACATTTGTAAAAATACCCCGCTCAAGTGAAGAGTCCAGGATGCACTCGATGTCTGATGCAGCAGCTCTTGCTGGAATGCTTCCCTTTGACTCCATGGGGTTGTATGAACAGCCCAAACCAAGATTCATCTTCAAGATGCCGAGGGTAGTTCCAGATCAGAAGGCGAAATTCGAATCGGATGATCTGTTTAAAAGATTAAGTCGAGAAAGCGAGGTAAATACTACCTATTTACTATTTTTGTGCAATTATTTCATTAATATCTAAAATGTTTTACCAAAACATTTCACTCTGCATAAAACTATTATGCCCAAAATAACTGTGGCGAATCTACGATGTTCTTACGTAAATATAAATTTAATTAAATTAATTATTAAAAATAAATATTAACAAGTGCTATAATTATTTTAATGCATTCGGTTGACGGTTTATCATTAATTTGTTTTTAGGCGACTGGCGATTCTCCAAAATATTCGCAAAGATTTACAAATTATTCATTGTTTAAATAAATAAAAAAACTGTAATGTCAGATCGGGTATTGAATTCGGCGTGGTCTGAAAAGTTTGGTTTAGATAAGGTAATTTTAATCCAATCTTAAGAAATATATTATAAAATACATTGTATCATTACATCCGTGTATTTATTTATATTGGTACTGAAAAATATTTTTAATGGTTTTGAAAATTATACAACTGACCTAAAAATATTTTGTACTAAAAATTTAAAGCAAAATTCCTCTCTAAACAAAAAACATCTTCCAACATTAGAGAGGTAGCAACGTTAAATATATACACAGGCGCCGCGGCGCAGGTGGTTAGACGGCGAACTAAGAAAAGTCGTCGCGGTTTTAATTCCCGACAGTTACAAGGAAAAATCTAAGGTTTTTCTTCAATTCGTGTTGTGGTGTATTTTTTTACAATTTCCTTAGGCATCTTCTCTCTTCCATCTGCTCAGAAACCCCGAAAAAGAGACTTGGCAAGTTATTCCTTTTAAAAATAAATATACCTATAGATGGGGTCTATGTTCGAGGCGCATGGAAGGAATGCAATAGTGTGCAATAGTAAAAAAACAAAGCGTCTTTTTTATTGAAACTCAACCGGGCAGCGTCACAACACACGACATAATTACTTTTGATAGGTATTAAACTTAGGTACGTTATTTTGATATTGTTTTTTTGATTTACCTTTATCAACGCTTTTATTTATAATTATTATAAAAACGCTCTTAAAAAATACGTCGTTTTTTTATGAATACAAAATAATTATTTGAGATTTTCCAAACCATTGTAAACTAATTAAATACTCGTATAACTGTTTTTTTAGTAAAATAAATACACTTCTTCGTAATATGAGCTAATTGCTACTACTCTTATGTCTCTGTATTCAATTTACTATTGTTGTAACAGGTAGTATCAAAAATGGAATTTAATATATTAATACTTAAATATGGTAAAATATTGAAATTGTGTTTTAGTAATTAAGTATTTGAATACATGTTACATTTTTGTTCAATTTAAATGCTAATGAGTTTGAAAACTATTTTGAGTTTGTTCAAATGTTTGTAGACAAATTAAGAATTGTAGTTGACAAAAACGCTTGGAAGATTTTGTATCTCTAAACCTGATAATTTGAATATAAAAATAATTCGTATTGCTAACATGACGTTCAATTTTATTTCAAAAGTACAATGGGGGAAAAAACAAATAATATTAAGTAATTTAGTCTTCAATTATTCTTTACATTTAATATCCTTAAAGTGGTGTAGATACTAATTTACGATTGCCTATCATCGTCACTATAATATATTATGACTATCAGAAACGAGATTTGCAGCCGAAACTGAAACCGAATTTCGGCTTCAAAACGCCCAAAATTAGGCGTTTTTATTGTTAAACTTTATTTATTCATTTACCATAAACAGTTTAATACGCATTTTTGGGACAAGTTCCAACTCCATGGGACCAAAAGTCCTGTTTTGAGTATTAAGTTTAAAAAAATATATATGGAACATCAATATGGTAAACAGCAAACTCAAACATTTGCTTTACATTTGATAAAAACAGATTTTTCAGTGGGACAAGATTATTAATAATTTATAGACCGGATAGGAGTTGATTTAAAATGAAAAGGCAGAAGGTTAAGGTGAGAAGAACCAATGTAAAGGAGTGACTTCAATCCGAATTCAGAAGAGAGTTCAATTCACGAAGAAAAATAATAATAAATGAATAAATACATAAATGGTTTTCTGTTCAGGCTGTTGATTCGCCACGTGACTTTTCAATCAATATTTACTCTCTGTTAATGACTTAATCCTTAGTAATCACAGGTAACCGCATTGCGCCAAAAATATACCACACTGAATTACTCTTCAAACACTGTGTAACGATACAAGTTTTCTCTTACTAAGATGTTTTGCCAAATATTATCTTAAAACACGATTATCTTATCGATAACTTAACAACTCTGACCAAAATAAGGAAGTTCAGTGCTACGGGAAACTGGATATAAAAATGTTTTCTTATGCGCGGTAAAAATTAGGGGGTTAAATTGTACGGTGAATTTTCTTGAAAATATATGAAAAAAATAATAAAACGGATTTTAATGAAAACGAATTACTTTGAACGACGTCACTAGTTCTTCAGAAACAACCTATGATTGATTTAGTGTTGGTATAGATTTCCGATTTACGGGAAGCCAATTCACCAATTAGCAGAACTCACCGGGGAGAACTTATGACGTCACACGAGGAGTAATTTAAAAATAAAAAAACTTAAAAAGGAGAATACGATACTTAATTTTTATATTTTTTATTTTGGCTTTTTTGATTTGAACAAACATTTTTTTAAAAACACTGAGCTACCTCATCATACGGTGTGGTTGTTCGAGATTTGGCTTTATGATGATTACGAGATTTTTGCCAATTTGAATATTAGGTAGATATGTTTTGAAGATAAATCAGTAAATAAATGTTAGTAAATATTCGTATCGATGTGAGATTTAAAATTTGCATTTAAAATACTACTTTACGATCAACCAATGTGTTTTTTTAATCAAATTTTGCCTTCAGCGTAAAATCTTATATTTTACGGCAAGTCGTAACGACGTGATATTTAGAACCGGCATTTATAACGCCAATTGTATGCTGACTGCGCTGTTTTCAAGTCAAAAGGTGGAAAGGGGTAAGGGAAGAGTATAAAATAAATATAAATAGGGTGACCATTATAATGGGTCATCGTCTGAGCTATATTAAAAAAATTATAAAATATTGATAAAAGTTTTCGAAGATAATTCAACAAAAAAAAAAGTTAAACTCTACGAATCAAATCCTGCTTAGCTATAATTTATACAAAGAATATATGATGAAAATGCAACAAAAGTTAACACTTTTATAAATGACTAGATGTAAGTACATAATGTATAAAACTAGATTCTCAATCTCTGCTACATTATCTGTCGATTTTAACATTTATTTACTAACATTTAAACATTAATTGAATATAAATTCTTATAGGTATTATATGATATAATATTATTGATTTTTTTGTGTAGATGCGTATTTCTTAATAAAACTCCATGGTTATTAATTTTGACAAAAATATTCATTAAATTTCTTGGTTAAGTTTCATTACATCATTTATTGGCCAACGACGCTTTCGCCCATGTTGGTATTTTTATGTCTGGTATAAAGATAAAATAAATTTAAAAACCAAGAAGTTTATATTGTTATCAAAATCACAATATATTATAATAATATTGCATAAAAAATAACGGCCCAAACACGTAATGCCTGTATAGCTTTATTTTAAAATGTAAATATTTATGAATTGTAAAAAGTCAACAGCAGATTTTATAGGTGGAAACATTAAAATGAAAATAAATATGATGCAAAAGTAAACAAAGTAGTAAATGTGAAAATAAAAAAAGACAAATAAAATGTTTAACTATTAAGAATAAATTTTTAAACCGTATTTTATTTTTCATCCAATTTTATGCCAAACATAAAATGACATCATTATTTAAGTACTTATAATAAAAAAACATTTAAAAAATACATTTTAAATGATAAAAGAGGAGGGAAATATTACTTAAAGTAAAGGGGCTTTGTGAAATTCTTAACGAATATATCGGGCCCCATATTTAAGGTGCAAAATAAATATCAGGAGCCCGAAGACCTCATGCATGGTAGCCAAATGGTAGCCAAATTAACCACTATACAAAGGGACTAGGTCACCAAAAATCTAGTTACATTATTATACTTGATTAAACATATTATATTATTATTGTGGTAGTCATGGTTCGTTGATCTCATACATGTCCAATGATTTCACATAAAATATAGAGCAACGACCTATAAAGCAAGTCATCATTTTATATTGAATACAATAAAACATATTCCGCAATACTAACAGTATTAAATTTAAAATATCTGTCTTCACAAGAGCAACGTCCTTCAGCACATTAATGTCATTTCTACCATGGAGACATGAAGAAAAATGGAACGAGGCCTATAAAGAGACCACAAGGCTTAGTAACGTCAGTCAGCCCAGACAGTGAGCCCAAGCAGTCAGTCCAAAGAGTCAGCCCAGTCAGCTCAACGCAGTCACTCATTCCCAGCATGTAGTCCAAGTGCAGTCAGTTCAATTCCTAATCGCCGTTACTCTCGCGCTCCATAATAAAACGTCGTATCTTATTGAACATGCTATAAATTCGCATTAAACCTCAAACCTCGTGTTTTCTGTCAATCTCCAACTGGGGTAAGAGTTCCGCAACCCTCAACACCACCACAAATCTTACATTATTATTGATGTATGTGTTTGATTTATTTATTCATTCGACGGCGTTTACTTTTAACAGAATACAAAAAAATAATCAATTAAAAAAATACCAAACACTTGTGTAAAGAAACAAAACTTTTTTTTTCTCAAAACAGTGACAAATATAGATATGATAAATAAGATCTTAAATAATTTAAACATGAAATTTCAGCATACATATTATTTATTAAAAAAACAGACTTTTGAGGCAAAGTATCATAAAATTGTGTTTATAAGACAGCGCCAAAGCCGGTACACTACGCAGTTTACAATTATTATCATTAAATATTGGTCCGAAAATACTATAAATTTTTCAGATCATTTTCAGATAAAATGACCTACGTGTCTATTTTTTAATCTTATCATTTAGCCAATTGTCTGTCGCTTATACTCGTAGATATGTTATTTTTTCAGCATTCATTTAAGGATATTTATATATTTGTTAAAGGTTCGCTTCACCGGGTATAGAGACCGGCCTCTGGAAGAAAGACAAGTGCGGTTCCAGAATGGGTGTCGAGAGGGCCACGCTGAAGTCGCCTTCACAGCCACAGGAACAAACCTTCAGCTCGTATTCAACCACGCCCCATACGCGGAGAGAGAATGTGACTTCCAGAAGGAGAGAGGAAAGGTAACTAAATATTTCATTTTTTAAAATGACTTGTATCGGGGTCTGCGGTAGGGTATCGATCAAAATTGGCGCCATTATATTGAAGAATATGAATATATTCGTGAAATTGACCGGATAATTTTGATCTAAACTTAGCTAGGCAGCGTTAAAACACATTACGGCATTCCTTCTTTGTCTTTAACAAAGAACCCGTATGTATACCTTCGGATCCAATAAAAATGTATTTATAGGTTTGATATGGTCTCCGAATTTGTAATTTTTTCGTAAAAATGAATACACTTTTCTTTTTTTATCGCTTTTGCCACATTATTAATTTTATTTTATTTATTATATACGCTCAGAGGGCTTTTAAATGACAGGTACAAAATTTAAATTTTAGCGTTACATAGTATGACTAGTCAAAATGTAGGTACTTATCTAATAAACAGAAATTATTATTATTACACATATTTTTTGAAGTATCAAAGTAAGTATTCAAAAAATTATAACAGTTTTAGGCAACAAAAAAAAAACAGTTTACAGTAGATATTATTTAAGTGTATGTGAGCAAAATACAAAAAATCAAAGTGATTTCGTTCTAATTTGTTTTTTAAGAACATTTTTTCCACTTTGTTTTTTTTATAGAATCAGTTATTTCTATTATTAAAAAAAAAACTAAAATACCACATATTATACGTAATTCGTTTATATGGTAAACTGTCTGCATTATTTAGCATTTTACAAACAAACTATCCCCCGTTTCCCGTAGCGATAAGCAGAGATGACATAACGCCATATCAGTATGTCTTTGCATACATGCTACAGACCTTGTTTCCTCTACATTTTCATACATCTCATCTCTCTCTCACTTCAATCCGTGCCTCATGTCTGAGGGTGGTGATCACGCCTGACTCCAGGCATGGCTCGTCTGTGGACAGTCTCCCTCCATCGGGAACGGTCTCGTGCTCTTTTGTAGGCGTTCGTCAGTGATAATTCGGATAATTCAGTGACTAAACCGCTCCATCTTGTCGGTTGATGTCCACGCGACCTTGTCCCTTCGACACTTCCCAGGAAAATGGTTTTCTCCAAACTATCAGAGTTCCACCTAGAAATATGTCCAAAGAACTGCAGGATTATTTTCTCGTACACGCGTGTGGATTATTCCGACTTTTTGACATGTCCATCTTGCCATCTTAGGTGACCAATTATTTGTTGGATTTGGTCATGTCTTTCAGTCTTTTAACTGGAATAAGATGTATCGTAATGCTATCTGAGGCCATCCAGCTGTCACGAAAACTGCCAAACAAAAAAGCGTTTTTATCATAATCAAAGAAATCAGTCAATCATTATAATACAAAACACTCTCGACTATAAAGATGAATTCCGCGTTGTTGAATCATGATTATGTGTAAACCATTAAGTCAAATGACTGTTTATTCTAAACGTAAATGTAGTAGAATTATTGGAAAGGTCGCGTGGGTTATTTTTCTTTACCTGCTTAGTAATACAATTTTCTAGGAAGAACAGAATTTCAAAATATCGCTGATCGACGCCTTTCCCTGTATATTAATTTATTTGTTTACTAACGGCTCTAGCCAATTTGTACAAGTTGTATAACATGGTTAAAAGATAAAGTAGAACATTGTAAAGGGAAAGCATAGTTTGTACCTTATATAATTAAACGTAATAATGGTAAAGCACAGTTAATAAAAAGACTATAAAATTTGTGCTAAAACTGTAAAACATTGTTAGAAAAGTATCAATGTACAAGTACCTATCATAAGTTCATAACATTAAGAATTGACTTTTGCAATATTTGGAAATAACCGCAGTAAAGCACTTGGTTTTTTAATAATAATTGTATAATAATCATTATATCACTGTTTTTTTTTATTTAAACAAGTTGTGGTAGCTATCAACGTTTCTTTGTAATTTGATTTCACTAAACGTAATTGAAAACTATTAGAATAAATGTAGGTATACCTAACGACTTTTTAAAAAGTTACTTTATTTTGTTTATAAAATCAATCTTTCCACATATTTTTTGGTAAAAAGAAATATTTGCGTTCTTATGATTTACCCAAATATTTCATTTTGAGGACCATTTTTAAAGAGTTGTAAATAACTAACTATTAGAATATGGGAATCGAGTAAGGGTTGAGTGGGATTCGAACCACGGACCCTTGATCCGTAAGTACGAGACACTAACCACGGGACCACAACCCGATTCATTTTTTATTTTATTTGTGGTTAACATAAAGAATAAAAGTAAAATAAAATTATAATTATAATAAATTTTGACAATTTTGACAGCGTCGTTTTCGTGAGTAATCACTTCAAGGGCGCTCAATTTTGAATGATAGAGGGATAGCAAAAGCGGAAATTATCATAAATGAGCGTTGAGTACGTAGTATAATATTTACTCATCTAAAGATGCCTGTGAGAAAGTGAAAGCGCTAATTACTGAGGTTAATAATGAATGTGAACGGATTTTTTCTAATCAAGATATGTTAATAAACTAATTTGATAATACATACCTAACCACTAACCATAGTCTGGTAGCAAAAAATATAAATTAATGAACTTTGTTTACTGTGTACGCAATGGTGCTTGTAGGAAATTTACTATTGATAAAATTGAATAATTCAGAAACCCAAATCACGTACATACTGATTTGCTGAAATACAAGTGAATTTAATAAAATACAGTGTTTCTGGAAAACACAGTACTTTTCAATTCCTGTTTTATGTCCTGTTAGGTGAGAATATATCAATTTATTTATTACATCGTTACCTACTACCATCACGTTATTTTCCCTAGGGTAGGCAGAGAGGATGGACAATCATACGTATCTATCATGCATAAATAAAGGTTTCACCTCTTTAACTTCACAAACGTCAACATATGAAAGAATTGAAGGAATATAGATGTTCAAATATAGGCAGAATGGTGAATGTTACACAGTGTGTAAAGTGGCCACTTAAACCAGCCATTGACAGGTCATAAGCCCTGTAGATGCTTAGACTTCTATATTACCTTCTCTTAAATGTTCTTCATCTCTGTTGTAATATGTTACTATTAATTAATCATTTAATACTGTGACGTCACGTACGTATAAACCCGTTGTGTAACGTTTGTTTGTTTTTGAACAACAAGGCTGCATACTTGTTTCTTAATAGTAATGAAAGTGGCTCTTGGGTCAGCCGTCGCCTTGGGCATTTCTACTCTTCGGTGACGTCACCATTGGAAAATCCGATATCCGCCCAATCAGACGGTTCGTGGAATTCTATTAAGCTGTCCCATCACACGCCATCGTTTTATAAATTTCCCGAAGTGAGCTAGGCCAATGTAAGAATACTAATAGGATTTTTGTACACAAATACAATTATGTATATTACGCCGTCAAGTATAAATGTACGTTATTGACAGAGAACATCACGTTTTGTAGGTCATCAGATTTTTATAGGAAAATCGTAATTTTTTTATTTGATTTTTTACGTCATCATCATCATTATTCCCTTTTCGCACATAATGGTGCAAAGGACACTGCATTTGTACACCATTATATACAATTATGCGGAGCATTAGCATTTATGTTCCGGATCTTAAGACAGCGTCAGCATAGACGGTTCTGCATTCCAATATACAGGAATAATGGTCTACATCAGGTATGGGTGACCTTTATCTTGTTTGGGCCAGATTGTCAATTTTCCCCGAGTTGGGAGCCGAATATCAGAATAATCTTAGAGTAATAACACGCCTATAGCTAATGATAGAGTCGCCCATACGGACAACACCATTTACGATTATTAACCATGAAGTAAGCTACAGCTTACAGCAGTACAACGGGCCGTAGGTACTCGGGTCGAGAATTATAAGCGCAAACCGAAACCGTCCGTTACACGTTTGTTGTTAAACTAAAAACCAAACAAAAAAATGGAACGTTTTTTTTCTATGCAATAGAGCTAAAGGGCTTCTCTCGAGAATTATCTCCTCTTTTAATTAGCTCTTCCAACCTCTATCACAACACGGACTATCTCTTCGTTCTAGTAACGGAGAGAACCCTTTTAATACCCTTTCATCGCTCTAATTTTCTCGCCTCCTCTTTCACAGTAGTAGCTGCTCGATTGTGGAATAATCTACCCACTAATGTTAGAGACGCCCCTTCTTTATTTACATTTAAGTCAAGATTGAAATGTCACTATCTAAATATTTAAGTTGTTCCTTTGTTCTTCTTTTTTCCTTCCCATCAATGGCCTCAATGGCATCAATAGCCTCTTTGAAGGGCTACCTCTATATTGAACAATATTGCTTTGGACATTGATATTTTTCACGTCTCTGAGGGAGTTTTTCGTTTGCAAAATAATCTTATTTTTTAAAATATTCTCAAGATATTACTACGTGTTATTTTTATATATACGTAGTTTTATTGACCTGTTTTGTTATTTGTTATTTTTAAATAAATAAAATTGAAAAAACACCAACCTTACAATTATACATGAACGTAAGATTAACGCTTCAGGTTCCAGCCCAATAACTATAAAATTTATTAATATTTCGTATCTTTATGTCGGTAATTGAACTCGAGACTTCTTGCATGATGGGCAAACGCTCTGACCTTTAGACCAAGAGGAGAAAAAAAAGTTGAAAACCCACTTTGAGAAAAACTGATCTAATCGTTGTGTTTTTGAACTAATTATTTCATATACGAGAACGAAAGCGAGACCTCTCTCAGGAAACACTCCTCATCAAGATATTTTTTTTTCTTCTAATATTCTTGGTTATGGTTAATTGTATAAGTATTTAATATATTAAATGATTCATGCTTTTTATATTTCTGTAATGTTTTTTCCTTATCTTTTTATAAATAAATAAATAAAATTAAAATATAACAATATATAATAACATAGCAAACTCTGTGGTGTTGTGGTCAAGACGCTTGACTCACAAACGAAAGGTTCCGGGTTCGATTCCCGGTGAGAAAACTAACATTCAATGTGATTTTTCTCTAGCCTGGGTGTTCTGTGCTGTAATTCACCACTAGTATTAACAAAAAAATTAACAAAAAAATGTATCCATGGATAAAGTAAGAATATCAGTTGAATACTGGAAATAAAGCGATGATTTAATTTATTTAGAATATAAACAGATGTACTGGTTAAATTATAATAAATAGAAATTTAAAAAAAAACGTTTTTAACGTAAATAATAGGGCCTGTCATTCAATAATACGTACACTAAAATAAAGCGATGACGGTTCAAATTACATAAATAAAAAAAATATCCTATAAAATAAAAGAAAAGAATAAAAGAAATATGGAAATACTATTGGTGAAAACAGTTTAAGATTATTTAAAACAGTATAGGCTATTTAACGTTAACTATGTACTATTATATTTATAAGTTGTTTTAATGTCCAAGAGGTTTGAAAACCTAAAAACGTTTTTTTTCAAAACTTCCTCTTTTGACATTCATCCTTTATATCTTATTATATTTTATATTTATTTTATTCGTTGGAAATTCTTCAACTAATAAAAATTGCTTTATTTGGATGAATAAATAACGGTAGAAACATCCATCAATAATTTTTTTTAAAACAGATCAGTTATCAATTTACTAAGCTTAGTGAAAAAATGTAATATGTTAACAGTAAACTGAGATATGCATTTATTTAATGTACGAACGTTCAAAACGGTTTGATTGAATTATGCTTTCTATTGTAGAGCCAAAAATATACAAAAAATCCTCTTAAGTACGCACAATATTTTGATCCTTCAATACATAAGGACCCTCTCGAAATGAAACAAAATACATACAGGATTTAGATATTGTTTAACACAAAGGAAATACATGGGTGTAAAGGGCACCCTGGGCAGGGTGTAATAATAATAATTGTAATTCTATCTCCACGGGAGCCGGTTCCGACTGATACTATATATCATTATATATTCAAGTCTCTCTGGTTCCAACTTGCCCCAGGCTCCCTCATACGTTCGGAAGAACGGTCCCCTTTTTACTTTCACAATGAAAACTGGTGGGGGAAGGTTCGCAATGAGAGTTGGAGGGAGACGAACAGGAAACGGTGGCCATGTTGAATTTTCGTTTTCGCGAAACTCGTAATACTTTTCCTTTTGATATCATGTTAAGTTCCCTTCGTCACTGCAATTACATTACTAAAATAAACACCAAATACGTAGGTGTCGAAAACTAGTAGGACATCAATGTATGAGTTAGATTATAACAAGTCTTGCAGCCACTGAGCGCATGGACTGTGGACGATCTAGACTCTAGTTGATAACAGCAGTCAAAATACGATCTCTTAGACAAATGTGTGGTAAATCAATGTATGACAGGGTTACGAATGATGTAATCAGGCGATGATGAAAATCTGAGACAGGTTTAATTGATTAGATTAAGAAAAGGTCACAGAGGTGGTTTGGTTATGTAGGGTAAATTGATAACGAAAGAATTTAAAACAGATATATGTGCCAAGAATGATGACAACCAGGGAAGAGCTCAATTAGATTAATCAAAATCTTAAGTTTTGTCATGTCAAAAGCAGACACAACCGAAGAGTATGTATGAATGTGGAAGAAGCTGGGAATGTTTGTCAGGGTAAACGTGTGTGGCAGTCCATCCTCTTTACCTACCTCTACGGGGAAATAACGTAATGGTAGTATCAGTAGTAGTAGTAAATTTTTTAATTCTTTTCCATAGTATGTTATACGCGCAGTATTTTAAATTTTTGTACAATATTATCCATGCATATTTGAATAATGGATTTAAAACTATGTCCTTCAAAATTATTTTATTCATAATCACCACTTCCCTCAAACGTATTTCAATAGTACATTTTGTTCATTCAAATCTATGACCTAAGTATTATTTTAATGAGGAACTTAAGCTCTACGGTAAATTGGATACAAAACATGTTTTCTTACGCGCTGTAGATATGAGAGCATTAAATTATACTGCAAAGTTTGTTGAAAAAGTACAAAAAAATATTTTAGTAAAAACGAACTACTTTGAACGACGTCACTAGTCCACATGAATCACGCAATGACGTCATACGCTGATTATTTTAAAAAATACAAAGCTATAAAAAAACATAGCGCTGATAATACGATACAAAAAATAATAATTTGATTTAGTTTAATACCTAGTTCATTAACAAATAATTTTTAAAAAATAAACAAGGATTGAACTTCCTTATTAGGCAGTTTTTTGCGGAATTTTTTTTTGTATTCTACCGACATTTAGTGTCCCTGAAGATACAAAAAAATAATTTTGACTAATTAGTCATGGTTTGGCCTGCTTTTTTTTAAATCGGAGATGCATTTGAATTAGTTGGGTGCTTAAAAACGTAGTACAATTTCACTTATTTTAAGGGTTGAAGTCATTATTTATTCATTTAATTCTAACCTAACCTAACTAACTAACTAACTAACCATCACGCCATTTCCCCGGAGGGGTAGGCAGAGAGGATAGAACGCCACACCACTCTGTCCTGGCACACTTCCTTTGCTTCCTTCACATTCATACATCTTCTCATGCACGCACGTCGATTATTCCGACTTTTCACATGACCACTTTCAAGAATTTGTTGTACTTGATCATGCCATGTCTTTCTCGGCCTTCCTCGACTTCTACAACCAGACACATTCGCATCATAAATCTTTTTAGCCGTTCTTTCATCATTCATTCGCTCCACATGACCGAACCATCGTAAAAGACCTTTCTTAATTTTGTCGATAATGCTTAACTCAACCTAACCTAACCTAACCATTTTTCTTTGTATGCTCACGATATTAGATATGGTAAATATTTAACATTATATTTTCAACTACATTTCAGTTTATTTTATTCAATATTGTTTTGACACTGGCCTAAATGCTAAAAGCGCACATAAAAACTTTATCGTCGTTAATAAATAACACATCGCATTCTAATGTTTATAGACACAATTTATAACCTCGTTAAGTACTTATTATTGTTGCCGTAGTATATTTTATTATAATAAATTTATGTACTATTTTAAAGTACACGAAATGGATTTGGAATAATGCTTGATATATAATATTTATGTAATATTCAACACACTCCGTCGAGTACCTCCTCATTAGGGGCGCATGCTCCCCACTCCCCTTTCATCTCGTAGGAGGAATTACCGACATATATTTTATAGCAGCAGGGCCAGCAGGGCTTTGAAAGAATACAAGACATATAATTAAAATTCAAAAGTATTTTTAAATGTCTATTTTTCAATCAGAGGCACTGAAAATAATAATTATTTATATTTGCACGCATTTAAGAAGAAAAAAATCCAGAAACTTAACAAATATTTTGACAGTTTTTGACGGTAAAAAGGCTTCAAATATTTCAAATATTTTTGTACATTCATACATCGTAACGGATGTCGTCATTATTTTTATTATTTATAATAAAACATATAAAGCGTTATTTTCGTAATAAGATACCTGAAGGCCGCTTTGAAATGGTAGCTATTAGAGATGGGCGTTTCGGTTATTTAACAGTAACAGAAACCGTTTGACAAACTAAACTGTTTCTATATAACAATTAAGAGTAGCGTGGGCAAAAATCTGGTACAAGTATCTACTGAAACAGTTTCACAATAATATTTTTTTTTTTTTAATGAGTATCGGAAACCTGAAATACGTTAAAACTCTCTTATCATTGGCTGAACGACTAGCGACGTCACGAGGTAGTTCGTTTTTTATTTTATTCCGTTTTCAAGAAACCTCGCCCTTACAATTTAATGCTCTTATTTAACCTCGTATTAGAATACAATCTTTATATCCAATTTCCCAGAGTCAGGATTTCATATATCTATAAAATGTAATTTTTATTTTATTTAAAATCGTAATAGTTTTATTTTTAACATGAAAAAACTTTCTCCTGAAAAAATTACATTTTGTAGATATTTCGCTTTGTTAAAACGGTCCTCAATTGGCCGTCTAAACAACTGCGCCATGTCGTCTGTCAATTTATCATTGATTTCAAACTTTTTCTAACCTTTATTTTCCTATTTGATATTCTGTTTTGGTGGCCCTGCAGCGGTGTTTAAATGATCTGTAAATCAGGGAGAAAGCGTCGGAGTTTTGGGTAGGCGTGTGGGCGGCGGTGCGGCTGTGGGCCGGATCGATACCGCCTGGGCGGGGCGTCGGGACGCCGCGGCCGCCATGTTGGATGCGCCATAATCATCCGAACACACGCCTGAAATCGCAAATCAGAGCCTGCTAAGATAAGAAGCATTAATTTTAGTGACCTTATCGCTGGTAAAGATAAGTACTCGTAGTTGAACATATTTATTAAAAAAAAAAGTAAATATATCATATTTTTCATACAGAAAACTTAATTTTACTTTATAGATAAAATTGATGATAAATTTTAACTTTTCTTTAGAATTCGGGCCCAGGCGAGCTTTTACGATGAGATGGAAAAAAAATTAACCCATGTTAGACGATATTGACAAAACTATACATACCTACTTGAATATCCATATTAAACAATGAATACATAAAAAATCTAAAATTACTAAAATGTAATTTACCTAGACAAGTGGTCAAACTTTAGCGAAGAAACTAAAAAACATCAGTGATTTTTTTTTGTAACTTTTTTAAGATAACTGTGTCAAAATATATTTTTTTTATTCAGATATCTAGTTAAATAATTTAATATGCAATAAAAAATTGTAATTTACATATTTTAATAAATTTAATAAATGAGAACTTAAATTTACATAACAGCATAAAATAATAAAAAGTAAACATATAAATTAATATTATAAATCTTGTTATAGAAATCGCGATCAGACTTTTCTTCACACAAACGTATTCCCGTATTTTGTCCTTGACATAAGTCACTTGAGCATTGTTTTTTAAACCAGATATTTACCATTGACGTGTCTCTGAAGTCTTTCTTTTTTTTATAAATGGGTTTTAATGGGAGCTAGGACTATCCTTAAACCCATAAAAAGCACCCAGGTGTATCGGCCGTCTTCGGACGTGTGGTATACAAATATGATAAATGATTTTTAAAAACGGAAAATATATCAACACAGAAATTTTTATTTTGATACTCTTTCTTAAAAAATAAAAACAAATCGGTGCCGTTTTAGGTTGAGGGAAACGGGAAAACAAAATGTCGATTTTGACGATTTTCAGCCCGACGTTCAGTTTTCTTTTTCGAACAGTATCGGGATATTAGAGTTATAACCTAATAGAGTCTTCAATACCGTGAAAAACAATTATATGATTATTGACCGCGAACTTAGCTACAGATTACAGCAATACAACGGGCCGTAGGTACTTGCGTTGAGAATTGCGAGCGTAAACCAAAACCGTCTATCACACGTTTGTTGTTAAACTAAAAACCAAACTAAAACTAAACAAAAAATTTGGAAAATTTTTGTTGTATGCAATAGAGCTTAAGGCTTATCTAGAAAATTATTACTCTAAGGTCTGGAGGCATTTTCGAGAGAGTGATAGAAAAAACAATGTTTATTTATTTTAAAGAAACAAACAGTCGACAATGATATAACATTTTTTTAAAATACGGTTTGAAGACAGACCAGAAAAGTTTCCAAATAAGAATCATACATATTATTAAATTGTGTTACAACAAATGGGTGTGTTTATGTGTGTTTGTATGAGAGTGAGTGTAGATGTGTGTTTATGTGTATTATGTTTAAACACCTATTATCAATGTTGTCTGCCACGGAATATCCTCTTAAATGTGAGATCGGTAAATTATTTTTGAGAAAAAGAAGTCCTAATTCACAACATTATCACCGACATTTTTTATATAATGGCTTCATAGTTATTTCCATAATCATTGCGCAAATATTGTTAACTTAGTAGCGTGTTATTTAACAAGTAAATATTAGTAAGGTATCTACTTTTTGCAAAATATAATACGTTTCACTTAATACACACCTATTTAGTAAAAGTATACTTTTCCTACAGACCACCTGACACACACACGCATATTACTCCCACAGGTCGAAATAATAATGAAAATACCAGCCGCAAATTAATAGCCTTGGGTCGTTTGCATAAAAAAAATGCTGAAATAAAACATACTTGGTCTTACAATAGTCCTAAAAAATCTCTTTTATATTAAATGCATTTTTTTTTTAAATATATGATTATCACCATCATTATTTTATAAATGTATCATAACTTGTTCATCTGTTACATAAGGGTAAGGTGATCAGTCATACGTTTTGGTTAACCTTTATCAATATTTTACGTCCATCATGCCAGTAATTTGAGGCGAACTTGTCAACCACTTCACCGCAAGGCGAACTTATCTTCACTCGATTTACTTAGTCAGGATTTTAACCTGAAAGCAGCCATCGAGTCGAAAGCACTCGTTTAAGGTTCTGGTCTATTTCACACACAGAACTGAGTTCTTCATCCGCCTGAACACTTGTTGATAGTAATATGCCATAGATAATCAAATGGATTATTATTATTATAGAATACAGGTACATATCGCACCCCCCCCCCCCCCATCACGTCTAGAGTGCCATAACGCTAAATGCATCTAACTGAGAAAAACAACTTGAAGATTTTGACATTCGCAAGTTTTAACCATAGATCAATATGAAACAATGTACTCAATATAATTATTATTGATTTAACGACTCATTTCTCCGCTATAAACGGAAAATGAGTCACATTGACAGTAATTATATTTAACCTTTTAAAAAATACATAAATACATAATAAAAAAAGTACTTAATCTAGTACACATATTTAGTTATTTATTTTAAAGAAACAAACAGTCGACAATGATATAGTAACATTCAAAAAAATACAGTTTAAAGATAGACCAGCAAAGTTTCTAAATAAGAATCATACATATTATTAAATTGTAACTTAAACATAAACACCACATTTTACATCAGTCCATAAGGCACACTCCACACTCCATATTAACAACAGTAAAAACTCCATAAATAAAATCTTCTTCTAGTTGTACTGTTCAGAAAATTATATTATGCATATTTTATTTTATTTTCATTTTATTTATTTTGTATACAAACAGATGTACAGGTTAAATTAATATAAATAAAAACAATGTAAAATGTATGCATAGTAGGGCCTGCCATCCAATTATATGAATTCACTAAATCATACTGTAATAAAGCGACGACGGCTTAATAATAAACATAGTGTAAATTAAAATAAGAGAAATATGGACATAAAAAGGAGATAGTGGGAAGGAAAAGAAGGAAATTGATAAGGAGTGGTAAAGGATGATTGAAAGAAAATAAAGAGTGGAAATTTGTATTTGATTTAATGATTAAATGAATTATGAATGGAGAGCAAGAAAAGAGACAAAACGTCTATTTCTGTTATTCTGAATCAAGCCTATTAGTTCTCTTCTGTACATATTGTATGGAGTATTAAATATATCAAGAGTATTCATTTTTTTGTTAAATGCTTCACACATACGAGGGATCGTAGAATGTTTCCGATGATTAGTTTTAATTTTACGAATATAGAAAATATCAGAGAGACTAGTTGGCCTGGAGAGGACACGATAAGTACATAAGTAGATTAATAAGTTCTGGGGAATCGAATTTATTATTTACAATTTTGTGAATCAGGATCTGATCAAAAATATCTCTTCTGTGTGCTAATAAATCAAGGCTATGAAATTTTAATGAAGCTATATAATTATATTACTACATACTTGCACTTGTGAAAATAATATAGACCTAAAACTAAGAATACTCAATACTCCTAATCAAGACCTATGTATGGAGTATCTTGATATATGGCTGCGAGACATGGTGCCTATCCGAAAGAGATAAACGGAGACTAAAGGCTTTTGAGATGTGGTCCTATAGAAGACTACTAGGAATTTCCTGGAGAGACCACATTGCAAATGAGGAGGTTCTCCAAAGAATCGAAGGTGGAAGGCACCTGCTCAGGACCTTGTCCGAAAGGCGAGCGAGATGGATCAGCCATGTAATACGTCAAGAAGGCCTCCTGCATGTCATATTAGAGGAGATGACCGAGGGGACAAATTCTAGGGGACGCCTGTACCTGGAGACGAAGAGAACCTGGAGGACCTATTGAATTATTTTGTTAAATTTTGAGCCCGACTGGCATTGACTTATTCGCCAGGTATTCTAATAAACATTCAATTACTTTTTCAATAATGCATTTTTACGTTACTCGTATATCGAGCCCCTTTTTGAGCTTTAGGGTTACTTTTGAGTTAACTAGTATATTTATTTACATTTGTTGTTGGCGTAAGACATTATTACCAAAAAAACATAAACCTAACACCGCATCAATTACGTACACAGCACAATACACTATATATATATAATCATCGGAAACGTTCTACGATATCTCGTATATATGAATCATTTAACAAGAATTTTAATAGTCTTGATATATTTAACACTGTATACAATAGGTACAGAAGAGAACTAATAGGCTTGATTCAGAATAACAAAGAGTAGACGTTTTGTCTCTTTTCTAGCTCTTAATCATTAAATCAAATGCAATTTTCCACTCCTACCTTCACCACTCCTTATTAATGTCCTTCTTTTCCTTCCCACTATCTCCTTGTTTTGTCCATATTTATCTTATTTTAATACAGAGTATATTTATTATTTATATAGTTTAAATTTTAATCCGTCCGCGCTTTATTACAGTATGATTTAGTAAATACATATAATTGGATGGCAGGCCCTACTATGTATACATTTTACATAGTTTTTTTAAAAATATTAATTTAACCTGTACATCTGTTTGTATTCGAAATAAATAAAATAAAATAAAATATTACAGTATAATCTGCATCTCTAACCTGTCGAAGTTCCGTTGTTTTCTGCCTAATTAAGACGGCACACGCTATTCGAGACTCGAGTCTACAGCACATGTGTTGCTTCATAAAAAGTGTTCCGGTGTAGGTCCCTGGACCCGGGACCGGTACAATTAGTGGCACGAGACCTCCCGAAGCCCCTTCCGCCGCCGCCGCCGCCGTATGGCGCCGCGCCCTTACGCCACTCACCGCCGGTCCGCGGGGCTTCGCCTCTCCACCTGACACCAACATGTGCAATAAATTATTTATTATTATTCCGCAAGAGAGTAATATCATTGATATACTGCCCGACGTATCTGGTGGTCTGTAGTGATTTGAGATATTTTATACCGAGGGGGGTCATAATCAAATAAAATATCAAAAAAAAAAAAAAAAAACTTAAGTGTATATTCCAGAATAAAAAAATACCAGTTCTAATTCCAACTAAAATCTCACTTCTTTAGATTATAATACCGTCAACTTTCAACAAAAAATCAGAAAATATAATATTTCTCTTTAGCTAAGTTAGAATGTAAATATGTTTACGTATACAATATACCGTAAAGCGCCCATGAGGTTATTTTTCACAAAAATGGCGCAACTTAAATCAGCCATATTTATTATTATTACAGTAACATTTATTTTTAAATTATAGAAATAAAAGAAGAGTGATACTTCAATCGGTTAGTGATCGGTTTTATCACTTTCGCGGCATAATATGTATTTGAAAATAGTTTTTTTAGCATTTACTCGAAAATGCCCCCCCGATTCAGATTGAAAAAGACAACTGCACGTCGGGCTGAATAATCAGCACAAGCCTAACTAAAATCGACGTTTCGTTGTCCCGTTTTCCACACCGCAAAACTGAACTGCTTTTTAAAATTTTCTGTTTACCTTTTGCGTTTTTCAAAAATAGTTATCATACTACTACCATCACGCCATTTCCCCGTAGGGGTAGGCAGAGAAAATAAACCACCACACACGTCTATCCTGGAATACAATCCTAGCCTCTCCCACATTCATACATCTTGTCATACATGCCCTTCGGTTCTGTCTGCTTTTGACATGACCAGACTTAAGATTTTGGTTTATCTGATCATGCCACGTCGTTTTGGTCGTCCTCGTCTCACGTTGCCGTTCATTTTCGCCATATATACTTGTTTTACCATTCTTTCGTCGTTCATTCGTTCTACGTGACCTAACCATCTCAGAGACCCTTTCTTTATCTTATCAATTATACTTGACTCAAATTTACACTCTCGCCTGATTTCATCATTCGTAACCCTGTTATACCTCGGCTTTCATCCTTCCTCTGCCAGTTCCATGTTTCACTTCAATACATCAATACATAAGTGTTGGGACTAAAACTCCGTTGTGCACTGCCAGTTTAGCTTCGATTGACATATTTTTATTAGATAGTTATCATACCTCTTTGGATACCGTACGTCCAAAGACGGCAGATAAAACTGGCCGCTTTTAAGGGTTTTATGTGGTTCTAGCTCCTAATGATAAACATCTATAGTGTGTAAAAAAATGAGCTTTGTTCAGGGCCCGTATAACAATGAGATGTTAACATTTATCATATATTTTACCTACAAAGCAAAATAAAGTTTTCCATATAAAAAATAGAATATGCATGGAGAAAAAAAACAAAATTACCAAGGAAGATACTTTTATTAATATTTAAAGCATTAACTTTGTGGTCAAACATTTTACTAAATGTTATTAAATATTTGTATATAACCACTTACCGACTTTTCTATGTCTACCGGTTTCGAGACGTATCCGTCTCTTCGTCAGGACACCAATTAAACTGTTGGTTTAAACTGCGATTATCAACGCTATCTTCATCGGTAGGTACATATCGAGACGGTATAAAGTTTAATTGGTAATTACGTACTAAAATGTGTAAATTTGCAAAAAATTATGTACTAAAGGTATTTATGTACTAAAATGTGTAAATTTGCAAAAAAAGTATCTTTTAAATGTTATTAAATATTTGTATATAACCACTTACCGACTTTTCTATGTCTACCGGTTTCGAGACGTATCCGTCTCTTCGTCAGGACACCAATTAAACCAACATGCAAACCAACATGCCAAACCCACTATACACCTTCACCATAGTTGTTGCACAAAAATATAAAACCAACACGACATGCGTTTTAATGCACATGCACTGATTAGGACAAACATGCACTGATTCAATTATGAAAATATTCTCTTGTTTGAGAATTAATGAAAAAAGTAGAGGGGATGGAGGGAGAGGATAAGCTTAATAGGTTTTATAGGGAAACCATTACAGTGGAACAGTATAGTGGGTTTTGCATGTTGGTTTAATTGATGTCCTGACGAAGAGACGGGTACGTTTCGAAACCGGTAAACATAGAAAAGTCGGTAAGTGGTTATATACAAATATTTAATAACATTTAGAAGATACTTTTTTGCAAATTTACACATTTTAGTACATAAATACCTTTAGTACATAAATTTTTGCAAATTTACACATTTTAGTACATAATTACCAATTAAACTTTATACCGTCTCGATATGTACCTTCCGATGAAGATAGCGTTGATAATCGCAGCCTTGGTGTCATAATCCAGGGAAAAAATAGGTTTGCATGAAAAAATGTCAGACTGCGTTTCCTCTTAGCTTCCCACTGCAATTGGGCCTCCTGACCCTTTGTTACTGACGAAGATAACATATATTTTTTTTATACAAATATACAGCTAGTTCTCATTGTGATCTGGGCTGCTATTAAACTAATTAAAGGCACTGCTGCGCTAGCTGCAATGAACCATTCTGATAAAAAAACAATTTTCTTCTTGCCTAATGTGTCGCGTCTCTCCCCAGGTGCACCTCGTGTCCCGCTTCATCATGAACGGCGTGTGCGTGGCGTGGCGCGGCTGGCTCGACCTGGAGCGGCTAGACGGGGCGGGCGGGCTGGAGCTGGACACGGAGCGCGCGGCGCACGAGGACGCGCTGCTGCGCGAGCAGATCGAGCGCTACAACCAGCGCCTGCGCGACTTCGAGGAGAAGCAGCGCGCCTACCGAGACCACGCGCACCAGGACATGGAGGTTGGTACACGCCATGCTTCGACTAGACCGGGGATGGCGAACCCATGACCCGCGGATCAGACTCTGACCCACGCAAGCTTTTTAAATGACCCATATGTTGATTTTTATCAACTTATTTTATATTTTTCCAAGTGACGCCTTCAACTTAGTGATCCAAGAGTCAGTACCGAAAAAAAAAATTAACAAAATTTGACTAACTGCTCAAAAAGGTTCGCCATCACTGGACTAGACATTAGATTACTTCATTAAACCTGGTCTACAAGATCTCGTTAGAAGTGCACTACATAAGTACACTTAGTCTTTGGTAGACACCAATAGTGCGATTCAAAACGATCTCGGGGGTAGAAAAAGCATTGCTAGCACGTAATGAGGAAGAAACTACTGAATGTTTTAAATAAATATATATTTCTTAAAGACTGTCAAACTGAGCCATTTAAAAAAAATAAAAAAATAATGTATTGTATTATCAGCGCAACGATTTTTTTAAGTTTTGTAATTTTGAAAATACTCCGCCAACTGGCGTCACTACGTCACAAGTTCTAGTCGGTGAGTTCTGCTGTTTGATAAGTTCTTCTGTCTGCTGCTGGATACCGGAAATCTATCACAACACTCTATAATTTATTGATTTTTAAGAACTTGTGATGTAATTCAAAGTAGTTAATTTTTTTTTTTTTTTTATGCACAGAGATACTTCGCCGTACAATTACATGCTCTAATTTTAGGAAGCAATTTTTATATTGAATTTTTCATAGCACTGAACTTTCTCGTTCGTACGTAAATTACGTACTAGCAACGCGTTCTCTACCCCCAAGAGAGCGTTCTGAATCGCGGTAATCGAAACGTCGGAACGAATCCAACCTACACGGAATCACCCAAAAAAGACAATGCATATAAGTAATTGAATTTTGTTTTTGAAAGATGTCATTTTTGCGTTCTGATGATTCACGAAAATAATTTAATTGCTGAGCCATTTTCTTTTGGTCGTAAAAACCCATGCTAGGAAATTGGAAAAAAATTGGGGTAGAGCGGGATCCGAACCATGGGCCTCCTGATGCACGACACTTTCCACGGGACCATAAACCGTCTCTTAAAATTAGTTTGCATATGTTTCCAGACATTAGAGATAACTATTTATGTTATTGAATACGTATAAATAATAAGCACTTTAATAGACGGTGATCTTCAAATTATCAATTATCATTTTTATGTACTATATAATATAGATAAATGTAGTGTTCTATGACATAAAATTAAATGCAGAATTATCAATTTATTTTTCAGCAACTGCGCATGTCTGGCGGTCTGCACCAACCCCGCTGCCACCAGCAATCCCCCCGCCATCCGCAGCACGGTCAGGGCCTCAAGCCCCACTCCCAGGGAGGCATCCTGTCGTAGTGCCGCCGGCAGGGAGCGCCCCAGCCGCCGCCCTGCTAGGGCGACCCGCCCGCCCCCAACACACGTCGCATACAGATCAGAATCCCATTAACCTGGAAGCATTGAGTAGAAAATACTATTCATCTTACCCTTAGAGCCTCATAAAGCTCTGCATAGGTACGCAGTGCGATCATTTATTCACGATCAGAAGTCAGTCAAAGAATCGTGAAAAAATATTTATTATCCTATGTTCTCTCTTCACATTTGACATAAAGAAAATTAAAATAGTAATGGAGTTACTACCAAAGATCTTCTGATTTTCGTGGCTATGTTCCATTAGGAGACAACGCCTTCACGAACATAGTTGCTTCTTATACAACCTTACATTCTACTAAGGTAGATAATGAAAGCCATATTTTGGCTTCGTCTTGTAAATTGACGCCCCCTTGATCTTCATGATCCCTTGACAACATAACTTATTTCCTGGGGGTACTTTGAGGAAGTAATTTGTGTTTAGTCCTCGGTTATGACCAAAGATGCTAAATAATATTAATTTTCAAAAACCTACCCAATGCTTCTAACAACAAACTTAAATTATGATCACCTACACTGATTCGTGCATTGCTAAACGAAATGTTAAAACCAGTCCATAATTTGTATAATTAAATCTGAATTACTAGAGTTCTGTACCTACCAATAGAATAATATTATGACGATATCCAGCACAACTGTTTAAATAAATTTATAGTAAAATGAGAATCATGTTAAATGACGTTTATAAGTTTTATTTTTTACGGAACGATTCGTTCATTGTTTTGTCATAAAAAATCAATAGTATTAAAAAACATAATCGATTAATTTAATAATACACATTTGTAATTTCATTATTTTTCATTACAGACGAGACAAAAATGAAGATATGATTTTAAGATAATTAAACTACGGTAAACTTCAACTAAAAATGAACAGATCTTATGCAATACTGAACATCCTTAATATTTTAGAAAACAAGGATTGAATCAAAACCTGTTTTGATAAAAATGTTCAGGGCTTATTATTTCATTTAATTCTTCAACAAATGTCCTGTAGATTCAAAATGAATCAAACTAAATTAAGTTTTGATCTAATGACTGTTCCAACAAGATCTCAATAATTAATTTCAACAAAAAAATCATGACTACGATGACATATTATGTACATAATGCTAACATAGCTGGATTATGTTGGTATGAATAATTGATTAATAAATAGTTTTATTTTTAAGCGAGAGTTTAGTTAACCAAATTAAAATGTTCGTTTTAGTGCATTTACCGGTATATATGTTCGGTTCGTTCAACTTTTATTAGATTTGTATAAAGTGTTATTTAATTTTAAGTTCGAATACCTATAATTATGTGCTATCTTAGAATAAAATTATTATGTGTTGTGATATTTGTAAATAAACTATACGATTTGCAAACTTAACTGGTTTCACTTTCCTAACCACTCCCTATTTCTTTTTGAATTTCTATTTTTGTTATTTTTTTTTTTATAATTGCAAATTATTCAGATACTTATTATTTACATATTTTTTGAATTCATAAAAAGAAAACAATTTAATAAATGTTTGTCAGTCTTGTCCATAGGTTCTAAAACTCAACGCCCCCCTATATTCTCTGGGTCTTCTACCGCCCCCCTGAAGGCCTTCAGCGCCCATAACGGGGCGTCACCGGCCTATTTAAGAAAGACTGATCTAGTCCTTTACAATAACCATGCACAAAGTTTACACAAAATTCACTAAAAAACCGTTGGTTTAAAATATAAGAGTTTTAATGTTGAACGTAGTACTTTTTATACATGAAAAAAATGCGTTCAAGAGAATAATAGATAATAATTATGATCAAAATTTGGTAAGGTATCGTAAACAAAATACTTTTATTGGATTGAATTCTACTTCGTTTCGTCTTGTAAGGACATTTACAAACTTTTAAAGAAAGTCTGATGATGTCCTAACAACATGAAACGCGTCACATTATACACCCTTGTATATTAATAAAAATAAAAGTAGAATTTAACACGGTTAAAGTATTTTATTTTGGATTCCTCGCCAATTTTTAATATGAAATTCCACCAATTAACTGCCATACACTATAAATATTAATATTTACTTAGGTTAGTTTCGATTTTAAGTTAATTCTTAAGTCTTTTATATATGTGATAGAAAATGGGTAAAATGTGGTAGAGCGGGGTTCGAACCTCAGACCGATGAAAAATTGGCTTGTTTTTGGATAAGATAATTATATAAATCAGCGCAACGAGGGTATATGGTGATATAGCGACAAAGGTGTAATTAAAATATTATCTACCGCATAAATTCATATAATTAACATACAAAATTAAATTTGGGGGAGGTCGCTCAATACTGGATACAAGGTTTTTTTGGAAATAAAAATAAAGAAAGTTTTCAGCACACATTTGTTTATTAAAAAGTATTTTTAATAATATGTCTAAAGGACAAAAGTTATAAAAGACGTACATACTATAATACATATTTAGCCTAATTTTAAGGTTCAGATATAGTAAATAGAAAAAGTGTCCCCTCGTTCCGAACACTTTGTTTATTTTAAGAGATACGAAGTAGGTTTTATTTTACTAGTTTTTTTTTTAATTATACGTAAAATTAAGAAAACAGTTACGTAAAAAAACATTGAATACCCAGTGATCAAACAGAGTTCACTATAGATTTCAGATGCACTCCGGAGGGAAAGTTTCTTCCGCAAAACTTTTTCTAAAGCTTTTTTGCAATTTTATAATGTCTTAATCCTTCTTCATGATATTCTGTAAAAATAAAGCAATCTGACAAAAAAATAAGCAAATTGTGAATTGTTCGGTGTTAGGGGTTATTTGATGTGTCCGGTCTTAGGGACCGTTAGACTTCAGAATAAAATATTTTTAATAAAATAATATACAATAACTCATAAGATCTGCTTCAAAACATAATGAATTACTTATCTGCAAATAGAAATTAATATTATTCAAGAACGAATATTTTGTTATTTATCGAGTCCAACAAATGAATTCAAAGAAAATGTGGCATGATTTGCAACTGCCGAGCGCTCAGGGCCCCGATTACAATGGAAAGTTAACATAGTTATCTTCGACTATCTATAAAGGAAAACCGATATTTGTGTACAAAAATGAGTAGATTTGCATGAACATTTCAAGTACCTTCGTCAGTAACCTATAACTGAACATGTTTAAAAAAAAAAGTATCCATATTCTGCTTTTCATCCAGAAAACTTAATTTGACTCCGTAGATCAAATTGAAAATAAATGTTAACTGCCCATTGTAATCGGAGCCCAGGTCTGCGATCTGCGAGCGGGTAGATAATGCCCACCAATCAACGCCTGCTGTGCTCAACAAACTCGCATTGGTGAAAGTAAAAGTAAACTATTATCACGCTTTGTTTCGCTGGTAAAAGAAGTGTCCGACTTTAGAAGCTGTCCGACGCGTGGGGAACTCCCCCTGCATGTCTTAGATCAGTGATTCCCAAAGTGGTCTTTATCGACCCCCAGGGGTCTATGACAACCTGCAAGGGGTCTACGTCAACGAAAAAAAAATTGGGGGTCCATGAAATGAAAATGGGGGTTCACGATAGTGCATCTCAACATACACTGATGGTACTTCTGTACTTCTGGCTGCAAAAAAACATACCCGTTACTTATCCTGTATTATGGAATATAGCGAGGAAATTTTTAATTTCCTTTCCATCGTCATACCTAGTGGAAAGGGGGTTCAGCGCTGTTACCAATCTCTTAACGAAAAAAAGAAACAGACTGGACATCATTGGCCGAGGAGATTTAAGATTAAACCTGACAAAATTTTCGCCAAATGTTGATAATTTATTATTAAAGCATCAGGTTCATCCTTCCCACTAAAAACATTTAATTATTGCTTAGTTAATTTTATGTTTATTTTATGTTACGTTTATTTTATATAACAGATACACAATTTTATTTTGAGTAGTTTTAATTAAAATTCAATTGTATAAAACTTAACATTTGTTTTAACTTTAAGTTTTTAACACTTAACTTCACTACAGTTAGAAATTTATGAAAAATCAATATCAGGTAAGTAGGGGGTCTACCAAAAACCGAAAAACATGGCAAGGGGTCTACGACACAAAAAGTTTGGGAACCTCTGTCTTAGATCGTTTAACATTTTTTTTTTTAAATCACATTACATTTTATATATATTGTATAACATTATTTTAGTACTCTTGTTTGTCATTGCCACATAGTTTTGTTATTTTTGTTCTGTTTCATGGACACATGTTTTTTTTTAATATGACTGTTATCATTAGCTTAGGCCGTATATATAATAAATAAAATAAAATGATGTTGGTACGTACCTGTATGTATTGTGTATAGATACTACGGGTACACTTATAATACCTACTATTAAGTAGGTACCTACAATAGCGTGTAAAGCTCAAACGTAACATGCGTTGGTACAATAGTCAGTAACGATAATTACCGACAAATTAATTATTGTTACCGTAAGTATTGTGTTACAGCTCAGTAACCGTGACATCGGGGGCGTTCTAGGCGCTTCACCTACACGCATTGGGGATCAAACACTGCCCATAATAAACTAGTATTATGTAATGAAAAACAGCGTTGTAAAAGTTATCTACTGAAGCATAGTTTTTGCTTGTTTATTCTAAGTTCAATATTAGTTTTACTATCTACTGAGTTCTAAAAGTAGAAGGTACGATTGTTAAGTAAATAACAGCATTTATCGATACTATTCCTGGCCGATTACCTTTCGTTCCCATCCTTCCTTTGACCCATCCTTATAGTACCTACCTAACATCAAGATAGAAGATATTCAAAATTGGAAGATTCGGATTTAGAACAAAAACAATACAACATTTTTGACTTGACATAAAATCAGATAAAAAGTGGTTGGAATCGTCGCGCGTCGTGGAAAACATAGTTATATTTTATAGTTCATTTTGTGATCCAGTGCCAGAAATTGAAGAACATTCAAATAATTTTAAAGGTAGGTATCCAATTCCATATTCCTATCCTTTCTCAAATATTTCCAAATCACAAAACCGAATGAAATTCGATTTTCATTTATAATCCGTCTTTTCGTTAACAACGATAGATTTTAGATTAGACCGTAGATAAACTTGATTACTTAAAATCCTCAGGTGAAATTTTCATCCGATAAAATTATATGTCAAAGTTCATATGTAAGTATTTATAAAAATATTTGACATGCTTAGGATGAGTTTTCTTCATACAAAAGTATTCCAATATTTTCCTCCTGGATTGTGGGAATGGAGCAGTGATTTTGTTAAATAATATATTTTACCATTGGCGTGTCCGTATAGTTTTGCTTTTTAGATATTTTTTTTATTGTGGGAATTAGGTCCCTGTTCAAATCAACTATCACGACCAAAACCCTTAAAACCGTCTAGTTTTATCTGTCGTGTTCAGACGTACGGTATACAAATATGATAACATTTTTTTGAAAAACGCAAAAAGCACCGGCACAAAATTTGATTTTGATACTGTTTCTCAAAAAAAATACAAAAATATTGGTTCAGTTTTAGTTGGCAAAAAACGGGACAGTGAAACGTCGTTTTTGATAATATTAGCGAGGCATAATCATTTCGACGTCCAGTTAGAGGCATCAGAAAAACAATATTTGAATATCTATTAATAAAAAATCTAATCCTCTTCAAAAATATAAATGTAAGTAAGTACATAATATTATTGTGTATTTTTATGAAAATTGTACTTACTTGAATTGATTTTTTTAAATGAATTTATTAGCTACATAATATCTTTAGTTGCGTTTTACCATATCTACTACAAAAAACAATAAGACAAGTGAGACTATAATATAATCCATTTATATATATGTATACATAAATATATAGCGCCATTTTTGTGAAAATCACCTCAAGGTCGCTGTACAATAAATAAATATCCCAGCACGTCTTGCAGCTACAGAGCGCATGGACGGTTGGGATTTTAGTTCCTCGATTGCAATTATGATATATTACAATTATGATATATAGGAGCTATACTACAGTTCGTCTTGCAGCTACAGAGCGCATGGACAGTAAAAAAATTAGCCCCTATTTACATTTTTTTATTTTACAATGGAGTTTGGAGTTTACGTGATATTTAAAAAACGAAATAAAAACAAATTAATAAAAATAAAAGTTAGATTACAACAAGTCTTGCAGCTACTGAGCGCATGGACGGTTGAAACTCTAGACCCCATTTACTAAATTTAGATATTTGATACTTGATAAAATTAACCTATTGAAGCTAGATTACTAATCGTCTTGCAGCTACAAAGTGCATTCTTCTTTTATTTTTTTTCGCTGACAAACTAAAATGTTTTATCTATAGTTAAGAATTTCGAGGAGTTGAAAGTGTAAACAGCTACTTACTACACAATATTTAACGAATAAGGAGGAAATAAGACATTTCGTTAAGACATGATTTAACTAAAAAATCATAAACAATGTTGTTTCAAAGCAAAACGAAAGTCTTTTTGTTGAAATCACCCAAAAATCTAAATAATTAGGGTCCTTTTGTGATGCGTCTCCACCCCCTCAGTTTTCCATTTCTTGCACGACAGTTGTGATATTTATCGCCAGGAGGCGTGCGTGTCAGCGGGGCCCGCGCATTTGTAGCCATTTAGTCGGCAATTACCGCGGCCCTTGGTTCTCTGCAGTCCGTGAAACGTTTCAAGGTAAATACGAGCTGCGAGCAGACCCCATGGCCCATGGGCTAACGATGCGTGGACCGGAATCGAACAAAAAAATGGTCGGCGATCAGCAATTACTGATATTCCGGAGCATTTTAAAAGGCTATAAATTTTATTGACGTTAAGTGTTTTCGGGGCAATTGAATAGTGTAACGGATGAAGCGATAGGACTAATTTCGTGTCATTTTCGACGGTGCCTATGGGTCGATAATGTCTTACCTGTTTTTGAACTAATGACAATGTTGTATACAAATGAAATAAACTGACGCATATCGTGCATTCATAGGACTTGGAAGATTCTTAAATACAGATTTATCATAGAAACCTACATGATTGTACTAATTTATTTTGTGGAATATTAATTACATTTGTAAATTAAATTAGTAAGGGTCTATGAAATACTATCGAGTAAAAAAAAATGATTTTGTTGGTCTTCATTAATTTTTTTTATAGGAGTTTCTCATTTTTTGCCTTGCTTATTATGTACAAGGTTTATATAAACTGCAAAAGGTATGTTCCTTCTAATTTCTCTGACTACAGTGTGAGGATCTAGTAAGATAATCGGCTGTGGTCTTGTTAAGGAACATAGAATTAAGAATAGTCCAGAAACCGCATACGCACATCAACTACTCATAAATGAGTAGGTTTACGTTTTGCCCCATTAGTTTCTTTGAAGACGTCGCTCAGTACGCAACTCCTGATTTGAATTCAACTATGCCGTGTTGTGTCCTTTTAAAGTGTAGAAACACTGCTAGGATCTTAAAGAAACAGGATGGCATCACATTCCATGTGTAATTAACAAACGAATGTTCAAGTAGCAAATGAATTACTTAAAAATATAATTATTTTTCCATTTGTCAGATTGTCGAAGAAACAAAATGGAAATTTCGTTTGTGTTGCCAGTGTAGAATTTTTTTTACCCTACTTTGCTCATTTAATAAAAGAACTAATAAAAAATTAGAGCTCGGATTAAACAACGCCGTGGGAGACATTTAAACGACATTATCTTTAAAACATCAAATATTATTTAGCATGATATAAAAATATCCGTTTTGTGTCAAATAAAATTTGTTTTATATTTTAAGTTCAAAGTTCATAAATTCAATTACTCTCATTAAATAACCCTTTATTTATCTAATCTGTTGTGTCAATCAATGTTTTCCGCGGGCACAATAAAATTTTAGAGAAATTAACAGATTGCTTTTTTTTTCCTTACATTTGTGTTATGGTTTTTTTTCCCCATCAAGCAACATTATCCGGCGACTTATTACTGTTACGATAACTTCTAGGTCCTTATCCAGACTTCCACATAGCGCCTCTAGCTGCATTCGCTCTAAGCTGAAAATGGGACAATGCATCGACATGTTTTGTTGGTCAACATCATCATCAATCTCTTTGCAAAGGGTGCTCACCAATCGCATCGTATCTTGATCATTTTTGTTACATGAAGGTAAGATGATCGGTCATACGCTTCAGATACCAGTCCAGGGACTATGAAATATTCTGGTGTGTAAACGCCCTTTTAAATAAATGTTTCTATGTTAACCATGACAGGAATCGAACCTGAGACCTCTTGCATGGTAAGCAAACGTGCGGCCCATTAATTACACTACGAGGCTGATAGGTACTTATTAGTAGCATAAAAAATAGTTTTAAATTTATAATTTACAGTTGAAAACGGTTCATTGCATTGGACACGCCCCTAAGATACCACGATTCGGTTAAATTTTGAACTTTTTTGAGACCGGTTAAATTTTAATAGAACACCGTCGCAAATCTTGACGTCACAATTGTCAAGGCCAAACATATCGCGTTTTTTAGGAGATATAATTTTCAACAATTTTATTTTAAAAGTTATGTAAGAAAACATTTCTCCACAATAGCCTAATTGATTTGACGATGATCATGCGGAGATAATTTTTCCTTGTACAAGCTCTAATCGAGTAAATTTATATTTTATTGGTAGGATACTAATCTAATTTAACATCAAATCTTGGATTCTCACCTAATTATTTCGATTATAGACGGTTTTTAACGTTTTAAAAATTTAAGCAGATCTGTCATGACGATAACGCTGGCGACGCCATTTTAAAATGCGCTTTAAACGGGGGAAATACATCTACTTAACTTTAACGACAATTTAAATGAGATTTACAATTTGTTTGCCGTAATCAGAGATTATGAAATCGATTTTTAATCTTAAATGAGATTTGGCAGGACATATAAGCTAGTCAGGATTTACAAGGAGATGGGGAAATATCCCCTAAGGGCCCAAGGATCACGGTTTAACAGTGTTCATAACCATATAAAGGGATGTAAGTGATAATTTCACTTACACACATACGTTAGTATTGCATTTATTACGTTTGTCTCTGCTCTACCCATGTTCTACGTACATAAGCATACACGTACGTATCCAGAATTTTTAAAAAGCTGTAATGTACATAAAAGATGTATATAATGTGTCAAGTGTTTGGATAAAAATGGTAAATAATAGATTTATGTAAACAATTCAGTATTTACATTCACACCTTCTTGTAATAAAGTGCGATAAAAGCCTTAACTTTCTGATCTGATAACAACTCCAGGTATTTCTAGATCATTTCAACGTGTTAATTTTAAATAAGTCTTGGTACCAACTAGAACAAAATTTCCATATGCAAGTAAAAAAAATATAATGGCAATAATTAAGTAATCGAATATGAAAGAACGTATTAATGAAGCAATAAATTCCGTAAAACTTCATCATCATGTTAATTTTTAGTTTTTAGGGATCAGCTGCTAGTTTTTCATGGAATTTTCGACCCATCAATCATGAAAATGGAATAAATTGTTAAAATTTACGTTATATAATATAATATACAGAACATCTTTAAGAAAGGAGTGTGCAAGTTCAAACATTCCCGGAGTTTAAATGATTCGGCTAGAATCTAATGTTGATGGATGCAGAAATAGAGGAGGACCGAGAAAGGCACAAGGAGGGGCTTTGGCCCCGCGATGTCGCTACTTGAGATGAATACTTGAGATGGACATGTCAAAAGTCGGAATAATTGGCGCGCGTGCATGTGAAGATTTGTTTGGCTAGAATCTTACCCATATTTACGAACATGGCTCAATAATATGGAGATTTTTTATGTTTTAAAGTATAAGTATTTCAATACTAATATAACAACAACAAAAAAAACATTATTTAAAAATAAACCATAATTATAAGCCAATTATAAAATTATTGTTTTCTTTTAATAAATAAATAAATTTATCAATTAACGTTCCAGAATTTTTACTTCGCGTCAAACACCAGAATGAAGATTTAAAGAAAAGTGTACGTTTGAACATTGGCGGTAATGTGAATGTTACACTGTATATAAAGTGATCACTTAAACCAGCCGACGATAGGTCAGAAACCCTGTAAATTTAAAGACTGCCTTATTACCTCCTCAAATAGGTAGGTACTCAATTTCAACTTATAATTAGAAATCAAACACTGATTTGAGTCTACTGAACACTTTATTTTATTTTTACA
Source organism: Micrasema longulum (assembly GCF_059751315.1). Lineage (NCBI taxonomy): Eukaryota > Metazoa > Arthropoda > Insecta > Trichoptera > Brachycentridae > Micrasema > Micrasema longulum. The sequence goes on along the minus strand of NW_028278676.1, from coordinate 405,489 downwards.
AATATAAACATACAAAAATAAAAACTTCGTGACAATTGTTTCGCCTTATTAGGGCATTTTCAAACGAATGTTTGACTATAGACGAACGGGAATTTAAAATTATTTGACATTCGTTTGAAAATGCCCTAATAAGGCGAAACAATTGTCACGAAGTTTTTATTTTTATATGTTTATATTTGTAAAAATAAAATAAAGTGTTCAGTAGACTCAAATCAGTATTTGATTTCTAATTATAAGTGTAAATATGGAGTTCTACAAAATAAACACCAAATCAATCAATATATACTCAATTTCAGTTGAAATATCCAGAACTTGTCCATAAAAGACTATAACAAAATAGAAAAAAGTTAATTTTGACATTTATCATAAGTAAATTATTTTTTTAAAAAACATTGCTGTGTTTCTGAAATCAAATGTTTAATAATTATATGTGTCTAATCTTTATTTATGTTTGTGTAAATTAATTTTAGTTTATTTTATTCCTTCTTCCATCTTCTTATTTTCACTTTTCTTTTCTTTAAAAAACAATCAGTTTTATATTTAACTCAATCTTTTTTATTACTGAAATTTATTTAATTAAGCTATACACTTATTTTATATAATTTATGAAATGGTGGAGTTCTACAATTAAGGATATATAAGAAGAATGATCCCAAAGCTTACTTACAAATTGTATGTTGAACTTCTAAATAAAATTTTTAAAAGGTTGAAAAGTTATATTTCCAAAATATTGCATCGTAATGATTTTATTGATCGCATTCAGAACGCCTTTACGGCACTAGGTGTATTAATATAAATCCCTCTTGCTAAAATTAAACGTATTGAAAAAATGTCTTTCTTCAAAAAGCTTGGAAGTCGTAGGCGTGAAAAGTGATTGATAGCAAATAGAACTAATAAAGGTAGGTACGGCTGTGAAATACCTTTATTTGCAGTCAACAAAAATCACAAAGAAATAGAGTTCTGTTGGAACTGAAACTCGAAATGTCAACACTCGAGAATTCTAGTAATGTTGACATTAGCAACGATCACAAAGCCGCTGTCTGTTTGACTATCGTAGATTTCTTAATCGGTAAACATAAATAAATACACGTAATAATATCAATATACCTGTAAATTGTAACAAGTGGATGAAATTTTTGATTTCGTTTTGTCGACCTGACAATAGATTCAGCATTAAAAAAAAATTCAAGCAGGGTAACCTGCACGCTTGTTAACCTATCTTTTAGGTGTTAATAAAGTTGTGTCCGTTTTTTTTTTTCAAATTTAAAAATGTGAACCAAAAATAAAACAAAATGGTAAAGGTTATACGTCATTCGAAAGAAAATTTTCTCTACAAGATGTTGTGTTTGCTTTTACGTACCTACATAAATATTATTTTATTTGATAACAAATCGTCACATCTTTGACAGATCTTTCTGTTCGCATTCAAGGAGAATACATTATCGACTAATTTGTTGCAAAATTATGATGGACTCTTCTTATGCCTTGTTTTCTTCACTGCTATTTAAAGGCCTCTTCCAAACGTCTCCATTCTTTTTTTGAATGATAAAAGCGAGTGAAAGGCAGGAATTATTGACAAATTTGTAGTTATTTATTCTATTGTTCTTTTCAATAGGAAAAAAATAAACACAACTTAAATTAACATTCATACTTAAAGTAAAAGTTTTACAATGAAACTTTCATGGCGGTTTTCGAGAAAGGTGTTTTATTTTAATACCGACCCTGATATTTCTCGTTCATTATTTTACAAAAAAATAGTGAATAATGTATTCTCCTTATTTATTTTCTCCTTCGTTCCCACGATTGAACGCGAACAAAAGGAGGTGTCGAAAATACTTGACATTCCGTTTTAAAGGCTTGTAATCAAATACAATAATACATGTAACGAAACAAACACAATATCTCGGTAGAGCAGAAAATATTATTTCAAATGACGCATAACGTATAACCGTTACCATTGTGGTGCCTCAGAAGCACCGATGCACTGATCGCTCGCCTTTCTCTCTACCTCTGCTACCCGCCACCTACTACCAGGATCAACGATGGTCGTCTTCCAAAATGATTGTTTACCGTGTCGTAGAAAATATTCTTGTAAAACGTAAATTCAGTGTTCCATTCTTTCATTTAATTATTCAGTAATATATCTCATCAATTTTATTGTATTTAATTTTTGCCGAAATAAAAAGTGTTCAAATATCATGTAAGTACGACTTCTTTTTAATTATAATATTTGAAGCAACCTTTTGAAGAGTATAGTGAGGTTCACGCGTGAGATGTTGGATGTAGGACTTTCGCTGACTTCCTTCAGCATACTTTAGCCTGCAGTGTAGGAATAAAAACATCTCTGCGTAGCGTAGGCACGCTGACCGATCTATCTGCAAAGACAGAATATTCTTTAATTTTTTATTAATAAATTTCATAAAAGGAACATGTTTAAAAAAAAATTCTATACAGATCTACTTTTATACATCTAGTAAATGTTATCACTGTAATACTCCAAAAAAAGAGACTAACTCTTGTGCTTGGAGAGTGACTTACAATGTTGTAGTTGTTTTTTTATAAGAGTTAATATATTTTTGAATATACGAATGTATGAGAAAAAAAATAAAAACATAGAATATATAAAGAAAAAAACATAAAATAATAATACATTCATACTAATTAACATTTAATGCAGTTTTTACACGTGTTCAAAAAATTTCTTTGGATTTACTTTAAATTTATTTATTGATATATTATTTTTAACGGTTTTTAGTTCATTGGGGAGATTATTATAATTTTTTAAACCTTTGAAGACAAAGCTATGTTGACCATAACGTGTGTGGAATTTAGGAATTTTAATATTGGTACCTGGGTGACTTATTTGTCTCAAATTCTTTTATTTTTTCTTCTTTATAAATTTAAATATTTTATAAAGAGTGTCTACTGTATGAACCTTAAATGTGTTGTATGGACTTTCCGTATTAAATGTTGAATAGAGTCGAGTGTGTCCAACACAACTGTTGACCCCTACAAAAGGCCCCTCCACACCATTTCGTTTTACGTTTGATGCTCATTTTTAAATTTGAAGAAAACGGACACAACTGAAGTTAACACCAATTCATATACGTAATATATATATATACCTTATTTAATAAAATAAAAATGCGACAAATACATTTGTATCCATTTTTTTTACACTTTTAATATATGTTTACTTTTTCAGTGTCAATAAGTTATTTTTAAATATTATAATTACTAATATCCTTCAACATTATTGTTACCAACTTTTGGTATTATTTTATAGTTGTCTGTTGTAGGTCCTACCTATGGAATTTAAGTGTCAAGTAACAGGGTGTAAAGAAACCATAGAGTCATCGTGGGAACTGGCTTTTACACGTCACTGAGCAATCAAATAATTACGAACAAGTGGGCTTAAACAGGATTTCAATGACTTAATGAAAAAAAATTATAATGATCCTTCTTATTTAAATCATTTCTAAGCTGAATATTATTAAGTTAAGTACTTACGGAAGTTCAGCGTTTTTTGTTTTTAAATTTGTTAGTATCATATAATCAGCACCATGATTTTTAAAGATTTGTAATTTTGAAATTACTCCGCCCGTGACATCGTTATCCACATCACTCACACTATCATTGGTTGATTAAAAAAAAATTCAGATGTAGATTAATGTAGTTCATTTTTATTGAAATCATTTTTATTATTTTTTTCACAGATTAACGAGAAAATTCGCCGTACAATAAAATGCTTTAATTTTTACTGCAAATATTTTTCATGGTCAATTTTCTGTAGCACTAAACTTCTTCATTTTAAAACATTTATCATTTGTAAAAACACAAATAAGTGTATTATTTTACTTCATAATTTCATAATTGGCATCAAATAATTTTTGTTTGAATAGTAAATAAAAATATTTCAAATTTTATAAACACAAAAAAGAATGCACAACTAGTAAAATATTAGTTACCAACTTGTTCCAGAATCGAAGAAACCCGACGATATTAAATTTATTACTGCTGACAACGTTGTTTCAATGAGCAGTGATTTTTCGAAATTTGTTAATAGACTATTAAACTAAGCTAAATTTTTATTTTCAATTTTTATGTATCGTATTATCAGCGCTGTGATTTTTTAAAGTTAAGTATTACTGAAATTACTTCACGTGTGGCGTCTCAAGTTCTCTTCCGCTTCTAACCGGTCAGTTTAGCCGATTGGTCCGTTGACCATCCTTAACAATGATGTCATTCAAAGTAGTTAGTTTTTATTAAAATATTTTTCGTACATTTTCAAGAAACGTCGCCGTATATGCTCTAATTATTACTGCGCGGAAGAAAAAAAATATTGTATCCAATTTCCCGTAGGGATAAACTTTCTTATTCTACGTTACCTGCTGCATGGACCTATAAAATATAGAAATTTGTGCTTATTTTTTTTTCATCATTACTTCCCTATCCACATCTAATAGGGTACTGCATTGGTACACCAAATGCAGTGTTTAAATCATATATCATGTTAACGTTCCCGGGAATCCAGCCAGGGACCTCAAACATGGTAAGCAAACGCACAAACAGCGAGGCGGACTTATCTCCACTTGTTTATCATTCCGGCATTTATTTTTCGGGATTTTGAAAAGCTGAAATCTGTTACCTTGTAGGTACCTTCTCATATTGAAACTCTGAAATTATACATAAGAAATTTAATATTGCATTTTTCTGTTATAGTTCTCCTTGCTTGCGGAAACCATCCAAATACAAAATAATATCAATAAAAAAACTTGCGGTAAAATTATTTGAAGCGTATCGAACCTTCGGTTGCTCATGAACCCATAAAAATATTATGATACACAAATATTAGTAACAAAACACACAGGATGATATTAAGTTATTAAATTTAATTAATCATTGAGATTGTCGACACTTGGTACTAGAATGACCCGATGTGTCATATAATTTTTTAATCTTTGTAAATTTCAAAAATATATGTACTTATAACATATTATATTCCCTGGAGTAAAAAAAAACTTATTTGGGACGGTAGGTACATAAAAAAAAATGTTGCAAACTATGTATTTAAAACATCAAACTATATTATTTGTTCGGACCAACTATTTTCTTACGCAGCTTAAGGTAACAATAACCCTTTGTGTGAGTGCCCGTGAAACATATTAATCTTCAGTACACAAATAACATCGTACGAGTGAAGTGCTTTGAGCACTCAAGATCAACAGCCAGCGTCTACCTATACCGCCGTCTCCATACAAGCTGTGCCAGCGTCCAACGACCACCAGCTTCACCAGAAGGTTCCAAAACCCAGTTACGCCTCAACATATCACTAGGTTAGTAGAGTTGCTCAACAATACCTTCAATTAAACAGTCCATTCTAAATTTTTCTCCTCTGGGACGATGTATTGCTTCATACCTCGTCTTCTCAACAATATGTATAAAAACTACCACTATAATAATTACATATTGCCATTTTCGTTATATAATACCTCAAGGGCGCTTTGGAAAGTGATTCTATGAATGTTAAATGAATTTCAACTGAACATTTGTAACGTAAATGTGTGTTTTTCGGTGACCCAAGTAAACATAATGTAAATTCGTTTGTGTTGTATCTTTTAAAAACCGTTAAAAGTGCTCTATGAACCATTTGGGTAATCCCATTATGATAATGTCTAACGCCCCTATAAAACCTGCACCATTAAGCTACCGGGTTCCGTTCAAATTTGCTCTCTAAGTACCCTATGAACATTGCAAGAAAACCAACCCACCACCGCGACGCAAATGACATTCGTTTGAACCCTGTCTACCGCGAATATTATAATATTGCCGGGGAGGCGTACACTTTACTAAGCTGTTATTTTTTAAACGTCTTCACGAAACAGTTTAATTTTGCGAAACGAGAACTGTTACTGCCAATCTTTAAAAAAAAAACAAAATGCCTATCTCTACCCCATGCAGTAATTATAACAGTTTGAAGGAACATGTCTTTTGCATAAAATATAAGCCTTGTGTATACTAAGCAAAACAAAAAAAACGACTCTGATTCTGAGTATATTACACACAGAACTGTATTCTTAATTGTCCATGCACTGAAAAATTCACGTTTATATATTTATAGCATGGTTTATGAAATAAATTGGTTAAAAATATTTTTATCATGAATTGGAAACGCCTAAAATAGTTCAATAATCAGTAATACGTGTATTTTTTTAGGAAACACTAGTATTCCTTATTGAGATGCCTTATTATTTGATCACGCTGTATCTTATATGTATCTACACCATAAAGTTGTACGTCCAGAGTTACAAAAAGTGGATCGATTTTACGGAGTTGATTCGGCAACCTGATACGCTACAGAATAAGAAAAGTGAGTCCTGGACTCGGCTCATATTATACTCCACACTTACGTCGTTACCAGTTACCAGCTACCAGCGACTCGTGGAGGTAATCAGACGTGAAACAGTAAGACGTTAGAAGCATGCATTAAGATATTGGTTGTTATAAATACTGGTAGAATGAGAAAGTGTGGTTTTATTTTATTTTATTTCTTTGTCAATAGATTATTAGCCCAAGCCAAAAATAAAAAAAATACACAACATCGTATTTTCAGCTTGATGCCATGGTTTTTTAAAATTTTGTATTTTTTTAATTACTCCGCGTGTGACGTCTCAAGCTATGTTCCCCTCCTTCTCGGTGAGTTCTGCTGATTGATCAGTTGACTTACCATAAACCGGAAATCTATTACAACTCTCTTATCATTGGTTGATTCGGAAGAACTAGGGACGTTCAAAGCAGCTAGTTTTTATTAAAATATTTTTTGTTATTGTTTTCATTCATTTTCAAGAAACTTCGTCTTACAATTTAATGCTCTAATTTTTACCGCGCGTAAAAATGCATTTTTTAATATATTTAATTTTATGCTGTGCTGAACTTCCTCATAGTAGGATATCATAAATAAATCTAATGATGTTACCAAATTGCACTGGAAAGTATGTGGCATGGTTTTCACGGTGCGCACGGTGAAAAATGTTTTAAATAAGCATCCTAATACCTATACACTTGGAACTTTTCCTGGGCCCCGATTACAATGAAAAGTTATCGGAGTAGGTACTCTGGATAATTTATATATGTAGCTCCATTTTTGTAAAAATCACATCAAGGGCGCTGTACAATAAATATCAATCCCAATACGTCTTGCCACTTGCAGCAGAAATACTGTAATTTTTTTATATAATATATATATATATATATTTTATTCATTCAAAATTACACTCGTTTGAATATAAACAATCTTATTGAGGTTTTTTAGGCTGTGCCCCGTGCTACGCCAAAATAATTAACAATAAAAACACATAGTAAAATTAATTCAATTGTAATAACATGTGATGCAATAGAATAACAATCCAGAAAAACAAGGTATAAATAATACAATTCCAAAGAAAACAATGTAAAAAAATAATCAGACATAAATATTAAAATAAAAGTTATACAAATTAAGATTCAAACATAATAAAAAAACGATAGTATCATTGAAATACAAAAACATAATTGAAATGATAATTGAGATATGTTTTCAATAAACTCACTCTATATAGTTAGAAATGAGAGTAATAAATAATATGCCAAATAACAGTAAGTACTAAATTGAATGGTACTAAAATATTATTACAAGAGGTCTTGCAGTTTCTGAGCAGCTATATATTATTATTAGTTAGAATTATATACCCCATTTACATTTAATTTTACGCAATGTTTTGATTTAAAAATGAAGGTTTGCAAATAGGAGGTAAATTATAGTACGTAAAGCTACCGAGCGCATGGGCAGTTTGTTTGCTGGACCCTATTACAGTAAACATTTAAGTATAAAAAATCATATGATTTTTTAATATTTTTTTTACTTAAAATAATTGAATCGTAGATACATTTTTTTTCTCTATACAATCTACTTTTATATTTTTTTAATGTTATAAATGTTACTTTAAAAAATAGACAATCTCTTGTGCTTGGACTTACACTGTTATATTTATTTAGTAATTTAAAGTTATATAATTTCAAATACACAACAGAAAATAAAAATATAGTAATACTAATTAAAACAGAAAGCTATTTTTACTCGGGTTCAACAAATTTCTTTGTTTTTAATTATATGAGTTTCTGTTTTTCCTTTATTTTTTTTTTGTTTTTCGTTATTTTTTCACGTTTTTAGATAATTATTATGTTTTATGTAACATGTGTTTACTGATGTTTTACTTTTGCTAAGTTCCTATTTATGAATAAAATAACCCTAAGAAACGATTTTTTATTTATGTTTAGACTTTCTTTCAACGCTAAGCATTTCTTACAATTAACAACTTATTTATAAAGTAGCGTATTTTCACATAGAACCAATAAAGCTCGCTTTACGCTCCTTGGACACAATAAAGCGCCTGAAATCCTTTTCAGCTTTTGATTCATGTGCGTCAAAGCGTCATGACCCGCTTTAACTTAACACAGCACTAATCCGAGCTAAAAAATAACAAATCTAAACAAAAATCCAGCTCGAATTGTAACGGCGCAGGATAATCCTTATATTTGTTTAAACAAACATCCCTTCTCCATTGTGCCGGTTTAATAAAATGTTTAAAAACTTTATTTGAAAGGGTTTAAATTTAAAATGAACTGGGACGCCATTCAATCCCTTGGACAGGCCCCAAACAGCGGGAATTCTGTTTAAAAAAATCATCCGTAAGATTTTTTGTGCCTCCACTTTTTGATTGTTAAAATTGATACCTTAATAAACTGTAAAAATGTTGAATTGAAATCTCAACACTTATCCAAAATGTTTTAAATTCTATTTGAGAAGGTGTAACGGTAGTAACAAACATATGAAATACGGACCTATGTATTTCTACGAAACAAAAAATATATTTTTATTTTTTATTTATTCACAATATATTCATTTTTTTATTTTATTTATTTATTTACAATTTTAAAAAACCCGTTAGGTTTACATTAGAAATTTAATATTGTCTAGTCATTTTATGTCTCGTCTAGTCTAGATAGTTCAGTCATCATGTGCTTTTTCAGATTGATTTTAAATTTGTCTCCAGTAAAAGTTTTCAAGTAGTAAGGTAAGTCGTTGTAGTGTTTAAGTCCATTATGTAGTATTTTTGACTGTCCTGTGTTTGTCTTTGCTTTTTCAATATGATAGTTTTGTTGTTGTCTGGTGTTATATTTGTGTATGTCGGCATTTTTGACTAATATTATGTCGTCGTCTTGTATGTTTCCCAGTGTTATTTTGTGCACAATTTTGAAGGTCTCAATTTTAGTCAAGTAGTTTATGTCAAACGGGTGTGTTTTTTTGTACAGTTCAGTCGTAAAGGTCAGGTAGGGTAGGTTGTATGTTAGTTTAAGAATTTTATTTTGTTGTCTTGGTATTCTTGTTATGTCTGTCTTGTTACCAGTTTATCATTTATTGAGACACGAGTCCCAACTCCATGGAACCAAAGTCTTGTGTTGAGTTGGGAAGAATATAAGCATAAAAACTTTAATCAATATTACCATTTTTACTACGTACAACAAAAACATCATTAAAAAATACATGGAAAATGAAATATAAAAAAGAACATGCAATAAAAGAACACACGAAAAAATAAAATTGAAATAAAATCAACTCGAATATTTGAAAAACCATCAAGGAGTTTCTCACTCAAATCTCTCCCCCTAAGGAAGATCCAGTCCTATAACTCTTTTTTGAAAATAGATTTTGTCCTTGAGAGCTTAACACTCTCAAAATATTAAACACTCCCGGTGCGATAAAGGAGTCACGCGATATAGGAGGCTTATTTCAAAATGTTAATTTTCTTTCTGTTTAAGATTTTTAAAACACTTATTTTCCATAATATTAATATGTTTATGTTTGTGTTTATTGGCGGTAAAAATACCCTTTCAGAATATTATCATCATCCCCCTTTCGCATCCGGTGGCATATATTTAACCATGCATACCTTGTTATAATATTTGTATTTATCACATTGTGTATTATGGTCAGTCCAGATTTGTTATTATTATTATAATACTGCATTAGTAAATCAAATGCAGCTTAATTCGATCATTTTTCATCTGAAGGAAGATAAGGTGATCGGTCTTACGCTTTGGGTGCCAGTCCAGGAACAATGAAATATTGCAGTTTATAAAATATTTCAAATCTATGCTTCTCATCACCCTGCCGGGAATCGAACCGAGGATTTCAAGAATGGTAAGTGAACACGTGCGGCGGACTTATTTCCACACGATTTCATTAGTCAGGATTTTTACCTAAAAGCAGCCGAAAGTCGAGTCGAAAATACTCGTCCAGGGTTCTGGTTCTATTTCACACATATAACAGTATTCTTCATTCGCCTTCACACAGATAGAATAAAAATATATACGTAGTTTAAAAGAATGTATTTAACCATACACACTGCAGATGTTATAATAATAATAATTATGGATAACTTATATGGCGCCATTTTCGTAATATAATACCTCAAGGGCGCTTTACAAAGTGATCATATAAAGATATAAATTTAATTTTAACTTTTTATTTTAAGAAAAATAATGTATTTTTTCATATTACTTTTCCACCAGATGCTAAGAATTTATTTAAATGAAATGGTTTTAGATCCAACAAAATAGGGTGGAAATGGTAAAAATAATTTATTTTTATTTCTTTTAGTAAAATAAATATTATCGTTCTTATGATTTACCCAAATATTACATTTTTAGGGTCATTTTCAAAGAGTTGTAAATATCTAACTATTAGAAAATTATAACCAAGCTGGGGTTGAGTGGGATTCGAACTACGGACCTTTAAGTCGCGAGTCCGAGACACTAGCCACGGGACCACAACCCGATTCACCCATTAATTTCATACAAAAACCGTAAAGTGCATCGCTATTGTTTGGACTGTTATGTAAAAACCAGGGGGCTTGATTACATTGGAGAATTACTGCACATAACACCTAGGCTTTAAAAAAATGAACCATACCCATCTCGAAACGATGAGGTAGTAATCCCGAAACAGTATATATAAATTCATAAACAAATACGTAAAAAAATATATTGTAATCCCATCGGGAATCGAAAACGGAACCCTCAAGCGTGAGGTAAACGTCTTAGTTATTACACTAAAATGCAATGGCCGCCAAACAATTAAAAATAATACTTAATACAACAAATATCGTAAAAATAAAGAATATTCTTTGTGGGCATTTTTTCCAAATTGAGCTTACTAACTGTAACGTAAAACGGTATTTTTTAAAACATGTAATTTCTTATATTTTACGAAAGTTGTAATATATTGTAATTTGCAAAAATAAGCAAATAACAAAATAATCAAAAAACCGAACTCCTGAAAATGAATACCTACCCAAGTATTAAAAGATAATACGGTAGAACACCGTTCATCCGAACTCCAGCCATCCGGATTGCCAAATATCCGGATCGTTATCAATAACTAAAAAATAAAGGAGATGTTATAATAACAAATATGAAAGGAGTAAATAAACACATTCTTAAAAAAAAAATGCACACTGCAAATAAATCATATTTTCGTAATTTCATCCTATGTAATTTGGTTTTTCTTTTATTTTCCTTTTCTTTTCTTTTCTTTTCTTTTCTTTTCTTTTCATGTCATACCATATATATGTGCTATAAACTTTTAAATAATTAAAAAAGGAATGGCCCACGCTCAGACGCCTTTGTGGGCATTTTTTCCAATTCATGTTATAGCTTAATTTTGAGATGTATTTTTCTAAAGTGTATTTTTGTAATTATATTTCAATATAAATAATATGTATATGGAAAAAAAACAATTAAAAAAATAATAAATTTAAATTAAAATTACAAAAAAATATTTAAAAAAAATAAAAATAAAAATAAAAGGGGCTTACGCGTAATACCAATTAACTTTCCTGGAGAGAGTTTTTAATGTGATTCCAATTCACTGTATTATTTCAATAGCAATAAAAAAGTTATTTTAAAGTAAATTTTAAGTTTTCATTCAAAGCGTTGCTTAAATTTAATGGTTAATCCAACTATCCTGATAACGTCTAATCCGGATGATTGGAGTTAAACTGTAATAATATATTGAATGTGAAAAATATTGCGACCTCCTTTCCACTTCGTTCCGTAAATTTTTAAACCTACCCTTTTAAAACCGGATTTCTTTTATGCAAATTAGTAAAAAAAATAACGGTCTACGGAATAGTGTATCTTTTCTGATTGGTTGAGCGCCCCTGGAAGTGGCGGGGGTAATTCACACCTTGGAGGGGCGGGGTAGATAAACTGAATGTTATCAAAACATTTAATCACCGAAATAATATCATATGTCGTGTTCCGGAGCAAATAGTCGACAGCGTTCTTTCCTTAATACTTAAGTGGGGCTATTTACAATGAACGGGGAATGGTATGCCTAACATCAAAAAAGAAAAATTACTACTACAATATATTATCATGCTTTCAATATTTCATCAAAACAAAAAATGGTTTCCAATTCATGCATTTAAGGAGAGTTAGTTATTTATTTATTATTTTATTTATTAACCTATATTGTTTTTTTATAACTTTATTTTATAAATACTTTTATATTATATAAAACCTGTGTACCCAAATAAGGTCCACCTCATTTATTTTCGCACAAAAATTTGAAAAAAACAGGATAACTAGACATATTTAATTTTTTCTAAATATAAATGATTTTTTAATAATTTGGTAAATATAGTCCATTGTCTTCATTGTATGTACTGTTTTTAAAATGTTATTCCATTGGAAAAATCTATCGTGCGGGCCTTGTTAGGTCAAGGAACTGAAATGTCGTTCCGTGGTAGTGTTGTGGACTCAACGATCAAAAGTCCGAGGCTCAAATCCCACTTTACTACAACTCGATTCTTATTTTGCCAGCACAAGTTATTTACAACTTTTGGAAAATGGTCTGAAAATCAAAATATTTGTGTAAACAAAAAGAACTCAAATATTTATTTTTATTAAAAATAAACTATGAAGTGAAGTATTTTATTCACTCACAATAGTTTCGAATCTAGTACAATAAGATTTGGACAGTATCGTATTCAAAATAAATCATAAGTAAGATAATGGGAATAATAATAATAATCATGGTTTATAAACAAAAAAATACAGTTTCTTTATCTACTACATACATACTTAGGTAATAGATTTCTCTGAATTATGTCTAGTCTGCCTAACTAGGTACAACCTGTTTTAAGGCAGACATTTGTATGCAAAAATAAACAATAACGTGACTACATACTAGCTCATTTATTAAGAGTTATACAATATTTAAATATGCCATTTATTATTTTAGAATGTTTTTAAGTAAGTTTTCCGATTTTTCTCTACCTAAATCCAGTAACCATTTTTTTACAAATTAATTTAATTGATCTCGGTTTTGTAATGTTTGAGTAACATATTGAATATTTTGGGGCCCAGAAAACTGAAATTTCTTTGCCCGAATTCAGAGTTTGTAGTAGACCCCATGACCCATCCTTTAGGTTGGCTTCTGGTAGTATGGGAGAGTTCCTTTTGGGATTTGGTAGAATAATTTGATTTCACAAACATAATTATTCTAGATATATATATTTGTCTTATATCTAATACATCGAATTCCTCGAACAACTTGATGCTGGGGTACCTGGAGGGCTTTTTTGAAATTATTTTAATAATCGATTTTTGAGCAGAATAAAAGGTGATTTTCCTCACCTTTACCTTCTTAAATTTATCAAATCGTATTATAAATTAGTTAAATATTGTATTTTAAATTAATTCAAAAAAAAAAAAAAGATATTATGATTTAAAGCGTGGGTATTTAAGATCCAGCTGCTCAAAAAAATGTAAGGGAGGTACAAGTAGGTGGGACCCACTCAAATCGTAAATGATACTATATTTTTATGTATGTAAAGGCGAAGGACCTACTTCACGGTGTTTTTTGTGCTGTAATCTCATTATTTATAAGCCGGCAAAAAACTGTTTTCTTAGGACGAGAGTTGGAGGGTATTTTATGATCGAGGGTGGCGCCTTTGAGCAAACTTTAGCCGAACAATGGGGGTGATAGTTGCCATGTCTAGCGTCTGTACGTCTACGTAATATATTATGTCGGTATTATTATTACGGATAATTTATATAGTGCCATTTAAAAAAAAATCCTTACAGATACGTAGCGCAAAGACGGTTGAGATTCTAGTTCTCCGTTTCCAATGAGGATGATCTGCGCTTTTTAATGTTTTTTTGTTATTAATAGACTATCAAACTAAGCCAAATAAAAAAAACGTATTTAATTATATATTGTATTATAAGCGATATGATTTTTTTAAATTGTGTATCTTTTAGAATATAATATCTAATTTTAAGGAATCTGTTTTAGATAGTAACAATAAAATGTAAATAATTTTTTTTTTAAATGTGTATGGATACTAAATATATATACGAGTAAATGCATAAAAATAAATGTAAAACGAACTCCCTCTCTAAACACTACAAGACACTCTTTCTCTATTAGAGAAGTAGAAACGTAATTATCAATTATTTATGTACGAGTATCTAATATCTATAAATGATCATCTATAATGAATATAATTATCAAATATAACCATCTATAAATGTAAAGATATGCTGCGATTGGTGTACCAATGCAGTGCCCTATGCACCATTAGGTTCGGAAAGGGAATGATGATGATGATGTTTGTATGTACCAACCATTTAGTAATTTTATACTTATTTTGACAAGACTTTTTTTCAATAAAAAAAAGTTTTATTATTTTGAAATTACTCCGCCTGTGAACAAGTTCTCTTCGGACTGCTTACCTGCCTTCTCGGTAACCGGAAATCTATCACAACCCTCTATCATTGGATGATTTCAGAGAACTAGTGACGTCGTTGAAAGGAGTTCATTTTTAATAAAAACATTTTTATTAATTTTTTCATACATTTTAGAGAAACTTCGATTTACAATTATATGCTCTATTTTTTACAGCGCGTAAGGAAATATTTTTTATATCCAATTTCCCGTACACTGAACTCTCTCATTATGATATAATTGAATAACAGACCGGATTTAGATTATAGCTTTTCTTGCAGCTTCAAAGCTCATGGACGGTATGAAATCTAGCCCCCAATTATTTAATTAAAAAATAGTGTTTTTTTATTCACTATTATGCCTATATTTGTAAGATTCTATCGAATTATTTCACCTATTGGGATATGCCTAAAAATAAAGTGCATATATATTTTTTTTTATTAATCACACGTTTACTAATGTTAAAATGGTAAGTTAGTTTCATCCACAGTAATAAAGGTTTCAGCTTTTTGACTTCATAAAAATCAGTAAATAGACGCATTTAAAAATGTGGTTATTCAAAAGGTGATTCTAAACGAAAATATGAAACTAATTATTCATAGATGGCGCTTTTATATTTTTTTATTGAAAAATGCCATTTTTACGTTTATTTATAATGGAAATTTTACAAAACTTGGATTGCGGAAACTTTACACTACATTGATTGTAACAAATACCATAACAATATAATTTAGGTTTTTTTTCACAAAATGGTGTAGAAAACAAAAAATTACTTTTCTTATAAGAAAAAATAAGATCATTAAATAATACTTCAAAGTTTCTTGAAAATATAGGAAAAAAAATATAAAAATATATTTTAATGAAAACGAACGTCTTTGAACGACGTCACTAGTTCATATAAATCAAGCAACGATAAAAGAGTTGTGAAAGATATCCGGTGAACTTACCCTCAACGGACCAATCGGTAGAAATAACCGAGAAGAACGGAAGAGAACTTGAGACGTCACACGCGGATTAATTTTAGAAGCACAAAACATTAAAAAAATCATAGCGCTGATAATATGATACATAATTTTTTTGGCTTAGTTTAAAAATCTATTAACAAATAATAAAAAAATTATAAAATCGCTGAACTTCCTCATTGAACAAAAAGGAGTGTTGAATAATACGTAATATATATATTATATACATATTGTTTGGACCAAATCTATACCTACCTACCCGCCCTTCCCATTTCCTAGCGCACTCCATGTAACAATATACTACGTGTGAGTGCCGGTAACAACATTAAAAATCATTGTAAGCATCCACCACATACTCGAATCCGTTTTAAAGACTAAATGTCTTTCTTAGGATTCACTCATACAAGCGAGCAATTTTTTTTTTCATTACGAATTGGTTATTTATTATTAACATTAAAAATCAGCACAGAATCTAACATTAACGAGTGAAGTGCTTTACTAATATTTCCACAAGCGAGCTGTGCCTGCGTCATTTTAGACCGCCAGCGCCAGTTCAAACCAGACGAGCTGTGCCAGCGTCTTCCGACCGCCAGCTTCACCAGGGTTCCAGCATTCGTCACGCCTTATCCATCAGCAGGTTAGTAGAGTTGCGCAAACTTCCTTCCTAACAATACAGTCCCCTCTAAATTTTCTTCTTTATTTTAAAGGTATTCTTCACACCTTGTCCACTCCCCAGCACATATGTTCATAAAGCGTATGTCACATTAGCGTAAAAATAAACATTGACAATTAAATCGCTAAAAGCAATTTCGTGTTATTTGTTTTCTGATTAAAATATAATTGCTATTAAACAGGAACAGGACATGTTCAAAGAGTATAAATCCTAATAAAATAAAAGCAAGTGTAGCCAGTCACACGATACTTGGTACTATCAACCCATGTAACCACCCTTTTTATACATTTCATTCAAACCCCTACGAAAAATAAATGGTTACTTACTTACATACAAGAATTATTCGTGTCACAATAATAAATTATATTACAAAACGAAAATTAAATTAAATTACTTTTTTATATTTATTAATAAACTCTTGCGGTTTATGATTAATCAACAAAATATATATTTTTTTAAATTCATAGATAATATTTTTAACATCTTCTGTAAAGGTTGTCCGAGTCATTTGATTAGTTTTGTTTGGTAGTTTATTGTATAATTTCAGTCCCTGGGCCGCGATTATGAAGGGAAGCTTAGGACGTCATACATTCACCATGACGGTATTGTTGAAGATAAATTCTCGCTAGCGATTACTAAGATACACTACCAACCCCCCCCCCCCTTCATGCTTTGGGTAGGTACATCGATAGGTAGGTAACAAGGGTAAGTGTGCATCACGATACGCATATCTACGCACTAAAGTGATTTACCTTCATTATGACGTCATGGTTAAAGATACATTCTCCCGATTGATTACGAAGATACACTACCGACTTTTAAGTTTTGATGAAAGTACATCGTTTTATACCAACGGGTGAAGTACCCCTCGATACGCATATCTAAGCATTAAATGTGTCAAAAATGTTATTTCACAGAGCAATTTATACTTTAATTACAGTTTATTAAAATTTTTAATGGTTCTGAGGTTGTCCTTTTTTTTCTTAAAAGCCTGTTAAAATATAATAAATAAATAAGTAAATTTTGAAATCGAACTAAATGTCAGTTTTGAAAACGAACGCCTAGATGAACAGATAATGTAGCTAGATTTTGCCCTATTACAAATGTCGAGATCCATGAACTATGTAAGGCTGAGACATGCATTATCGACAAAATAAGAGTGATGCGTTGATTTTGACATGAACAGCGAAAGAACGGCTAAAAAGATTTACGAAGCGAATGCTGATGGATGCAGAGAACGAGGAAGACCGAAAAATTCGCGGTAAGACAAAATCCAATGAAGATGTACATACTAAGCATCATTTAATGAAATAAATAAAAAAACACATGTAAAAAAGAAGGTCCTTTTTAAACACATGAATTTCCTACGTAGTCGGGACCTGAAACAAAGAAACTCTGTACTTTTTAAAACTGTGAAATACGTAAATAAATATTAAAAGTAGTCCTACCTACCCAAACCATATAATTTGAGAAAATAGGTAGAATATGAACATATTGTTCGTTTATTGATAATTTCATCATGGAACAAATTATTGATAAAAAAATATTTTAAGAAGTGAAAATTGATTAAATATCTACACTATACTATGAAGAGAGGAGGGGGTAAATAGGAAAGGAAAGTGGGAAGAAAAAAAAACTTGCACATTCAGGAAGTGAAATTTCATCCGTGATTTCAATGTAAATAAAGAAAGGGGCGTCTCTGGCGCGAGTAAGAGTAAAAGTGGCGTCCTATAATGTTTGGCTAACCCTGCGGCGAAACGGCGTGACAGCTTGTTTGTTTTTTTTTCAATTATTTTTCAGCACTATTTTGTAAATTCTGAAGTGAAAGGTGATGTTCATCCCTTTGTGTAATAAATTATCACAATTTGAATTTAAACTCGCTTCTCTGCGTTCATAAATATTTTCATAAATGCACACCAATTATTTGGACTTTTAACATATTATCCAGTATTTATGGATGAGATGTATATTGGATAAGTACCTATTTATTTGAAATGAATTATTTCGAAATGGATAGAAGAAAGCAAACTTTCAATTTTGTTGAGAGAATTAATAATTTTAGAACGCCCTAAGCTTTTTATCCCGAGCTTTCCAGGACGTGTGACGTCACAGCCCCTTCCCCTACCATTATTTCTTAATTGTATGCAAATACAGAGCAGCATTGTGTAAACTATACTTGTGCAAATGTGAGTGGGAGCACTTCCACGCACGCGCCATACTGAGTACCTACCCTACAAATACACGGTTTTACGAAAAAACCTTAACAAAACCACACTGTAAACTACTTTATTTATAAATAATCCGACTCGGCGTGCATTTTCAAGTAAGTTGGAGCAAGTTTATAAACGTGAGTCGTACTTGAATGTCACTGTTTCTAAAATCCTGTTCGAATCATCTACTATATTTTTTTGTTAGTCACATAAAGTTTTTCAGGATTTAGAAAAATCACACTTAATTTTGTGTTCTCACCGGGAATCGAAAACTGAACCTTCCGTGCGAGAGTCAAGCGTTTTTATCACTACATCACACAAACAAACAAACAAACCATCACACCGTTTTTCCAAAGGGGTAAGCAGAGAATAGTACGCCATATCAGTCTATCTTTGCATACATACCTCGCTTTCTCTACATTTATACTTCTTCTCATGCAAGCACGCCGATTATTCCTACTCTTGACATGTCCATTTTCAAGTATTTGATGGACTTGATCGTGCCATGTCTTTCTCGGTCTTCCTCGTTTTCTGCATCCATCAACATTCACATCGTAGATCCTTTTAGCCGTTCTTTCGCTGTCCATTGCTCTACATGTCCAAACCAACGCAGCACCCCTTTTTTTATTCTGTCGATAATGCATGTCTCAGCCTTACACAGTTCACGGGTCTCAACATTTGTGCACTTATACATCGTTTTACCACACTACACCACACCACACAGGCCATAAATAACACACGTAGTTATTCTAAACGTCAAAAAAAATCAACATGGCATTACTAAGATATCAATATCACATTACTCTTTACCGTATTCAATTCATTGATAAAATATTAGGGTAGATTAAAAAATATATTGACAATTGGAGATTAGATTCAAATCAATTTGCTTAAAAAATTAAGATAGGTTGAATAAATGTTGAAGAATTTATTTATTTTTTGAAATCCCGTATTGATTTTTATAGACAGAAACCTAACAAGCATTGTTTTTTTTAGTACATTACTTTATTTAGACCGTAGACCGTGTGGAACTCAGAGTAATAACAAAAATCATTCTAGGATTATCAATTACGAAGTTAGCTATGTAATAATTTCACATAGTACATTAATCGATGACACACAGAAAATCAATCATTTCACCTGAAATAGGGCAATGACCGATGAAGCAAATCATCATTTTATATTGAATACAGTACATTATATTCTGCAAGACTAACAGTATTGCACATAAAGTATCCGTCTAGATAAGAGCAACGCCCTGCAGTAGATTCACACCACGGAGACGTGAAAAACAAAGGAACACGGCCTATAAACAGATTACAAAGCGTGGTAGCGCCCAGTCAGCCCCAAGCAGTCAGCCCAAGCAAGTCAACCCAGTCGTGCAGCAAATTATTTCCAAAGTGTAGCCAGTTCAAGTCCTAGTCGCCGTAACATTCCTGCGACATAATACAGTTCACATTTATTCGCCAATTAATAAATTCAATATTGAATCTCAAACCTCTGTTAATCTCCAATTGGGGTAGGAGCTCCATCACTTAACTACCAAAATCCTACATTTTACATTCAGAAAATAATTTTCAGTTCTAAGTATTAAATTTATGCTAGTTAGATTTCATTTAGTACCTAACTAATTATGTGTACAAAATACCTACTGTATTTTCAAAATGTTGACATTTGTGCTATTTATCTATTTATCTTGTGACCACCCGCTAGTTTCCGAAAACGGATCAGAAATAGAAGAGCTTCCTAACCATTAGGCAACGTTTATTACTAACTAAATACTAAATAATACTAAAGTGTAGGTACCCTCTTATAATCTATGCCCTTTCTTGCAATGTTTGGGACTAATGTTTGCAGGATTCAAAGAGCAATAGGGAGCTTTTTGTTTACATTCCTTTCACAATTTCAAAAAGATCTAAATAATCAATGTTTAAGCTCCAACACGTTCTGTTGTTCAGATAAAGAAACTTTGAACAATAATTTGAGTATGTCGAAACGTTTGTAGACATCGCTAGATATCACTCCCAAGTAAGATTTTAAGATTGAAAGTTATTGCAACAGAAAGGGAATTTATTTTTGACAGGGTAATTTGGAAGTCTAGACATTTACAGAGGGTGTGACAGGTCATTGGCTGGTTCAACCTTGGAACATAAATATACCACCAGAATTGAGGTATTTATTTTCTAATGTTTCGTATTGTCACACACGAGAGGATCATAATAACGTACACCTAATAGTAGTAGAAATAGTCTCGAAAATGGCTCGATGATTTGGGGGACACATGAACTGAAGTAATCTTTTATTAAAGCGAAAATTCAAAAGAAGTTTCTGAGATATCTCTACATAAGAGAAAGCAGGTATTATCCTTGCCTCTACCCAATCGAGTTTCTTCAGGGTATGTTCCTGATTAGTATCTAAGACAGCGTCAGCTTAGATTATCTCATATTCCAATAAACGGGACCAACCTGACGATGAATAATCAGACTTTTTGGAAGAGCTACCGATATTGAACAACATCGCTTCGTAGCTCAATTACAAATAACTATCGGCGTGCTTAAAAACATGCTAAGCATTTGAGCGCCCACAATGAACAATAATGAACATGCTTAAGTTATCGCACTCATAAGTCGACACGTGTAAGTCGACGCTCGTGTCGGTTTGTTTTTTTTTCCTCTTAAATTAAATACAATTCATTGGCGAAAAATCGGCGTTTACTATAAAAAATAATACGATATATTGCACTGGCAAAATAGTAAGGAGTATCTAATACAAAAAAGTGAAAATTAAATTACAATTACTATGGCGATTGCTTTTCTTAACATTTGGCTTGCCAACCGCCGGCTAAATGCAGTAAATAGCGTGATAAATAATTAATAAAAATAGCAATTTTAGAATATTTTCCATATTTACACAGGTGAAATTCAAATATGTGATTGCGCAGCAGGATTATACGTCGCGAAACGTAAATATTTTGACATTGAATATTAGGTGTTCACGGATGTTCCATTGTGATCTCGAATACGATAAACAACCATGGTGAGAAATTGTTATCACGTCGCTTATTAGCACGTCGATAGTTATTTGTGATTGAGCTACTGGATGTTGATCTGTTTCATGTATACGAAGGGATTTTCCGTAGCAGGATTCTCCTACTACTTTGAGAAGATTATCTTTTATGTATTTTTTTCTTTTTATAAAATGTACGTCTTTAATTTAATTGTGTAATATATGTGTTATTTTTTGCAATAGGTTTATTATCTTAAAACATGTTTTATTAGGTTTTTAAGATGAAAATATCAACACAAAATATGTGTTTTATAAACGGTGAAGTGGCAACTTTACAAACTGTTGATTTAACTAACTGGTATTAAAAGAAGTACAAAAGTGTTTTCAGGCGTTGCCTAGTAGGTAAAATAGTTTAGCTAGGTGAATCTCATCCCCATCAATATGGGTGCTAGCTCTTTGACTTCACAAAAGTCAACAGATGGAAGAGTTAGGAAAATGTGGATGTTTAAACAATGACCGAATGGTAAAGTAGCCATTTATTTATTTATTTATTTATTTCATTTTATTTGGGATTTTTACAGCTATTACATAAACAAAATAATTAGAAAAATCTTAACAATACTAAAGCCAATTAAAAAAATCCACTGTAAATATAATGACACATAATATATAAGAAAAGAAGTTTAGTAATTGTATTTGTGTGACGTTTGTATTCATGTGTATGTGAATGTGTGTATGCGTGAATGAATGAGGGAGAGGATACATGTGCGTGTGGGAATGAAAGAGGGAGAGGGTGCGTGTGTATGGGTGCGTAAGTATGAAAATAATATATTTGCTTAAAACTTGTAAATTGTATTTAAAATGGTACAATAAAGAGCTTAGTAAAAAGTTAGAAACCTTTTTGTTAAAATTCAAATGACGAAATAATATAAATTGTTTTTTTTTTTTTTAAGTATGTTTAATTTCAAAACCGTATTCTGAAAAAAAAAAGCATTTTATTTTTTAAATTTAACTGATACACATCGAATGAATAATGTGCGACGAATCCTATACAATACAGTAGGTAACCACAAAATGCAGTAAATACGAAGTAATGACAACAATAAAATAAGGTTTGACAATACGCGAACGTTGATTCAAAACGAACACACAAATGCATATTATATGCACCTACATAATATATGAATAAGATTAACATATAAGTTTAATAGAAATGATTCGGATTATAAAAAATCAGGTGTCACAAACAGTTGGCCCGCAGTACGGGGATACATAATTATATTAAAAGATCTTCTTACTATAAAACTTATATATGTTCAGGGATAGAGAGCAACGGAGAGGAGGATGCGGACAAGGACAATTTATTACCTATGGCAGTTTTGATAAATTTAATATTTTTGGTAAATATATCTATTTCGTTAAATTTCCTGTTATACGTATCCATAATACGGTTAATCGTAGCGTTTTTTGACGAATTTGTTCTGCATTTAGGTATGTGGAAAAGTTGTGTATAACGCGTTTGTCTCTGTGGTACCTTAAGATGAATGCGGTTAACCAATTCGGGGA
Organism: Micrasema longulum; assembly: GCF_059751315.1. Taxonomy (NCBI): domain Eukaryota; kingdom Metazoa; phylum Arthropoda; class Insecta; order Trichoptera; family Brachycentridae; genus Micrasema; species Micrasema longulum. The sequence goes on along the minus strand of NW_028278676.1, from coordinate 382,239 downwards.
ATCTATTTTATCAGATATTATGTTGGTGAGTAACACTATATCAGCTATGGTTCGTCTATCAGCGAGAGTTTGGATATTATGAAAAACGCACGCTTGGCGATAATCTGGAAAATTGAGATGTAATCTACGGTTTAAGTTTTTTATAAACATTTTTTGAATTCTTTCAATTTTGCAGGAATGAATTTTATAATAAGGAGACCAGACAGGTGAAGAAAATTCTAGTAAACTACGAACATAAGAAAAATATAATTTTTTAAGAGTATCGATATTTTGAAACGGTTTGCCTGTGCGTTACTACGCACATTTATACTTAAATCCTGGTGTTCTAAAAGATTTTTCAGTAATACCATCGATGTGACGATTATAAGTTAATTTTTCATCTAAGAGGATACCTAAATCGCGGACTGTTTCGACAGATTTAATATTTGTATTATTTAATTTGTAATTAAAATCGATGGCATGGGTCTTTCTTTTGAATGTTATTTTTAGGCATTTTTCAGGGTTAAGCGATAGTTTATTATTTATACAATAAACCGACAGTCTAGTGAGGTCCTCCTGCATTTTATGACAGTCATTAGTAATTTAAACCAGTCAATGATAGATCACAAGCCCTGATCTGTCATTGACTGAGACTTCCATTAGAACTAAGCAGAAAAAATTTCCGACGTCTCACGGAAATAATAATAATACTGTTACCATGCTAACTTTTGGCTTATTTAAAAAAAAACTTTAAAATACCCTACTTTATTACAATGGCGAATTAGAACATGGTGACACTCTCATTTTAAGTAATTATTGCCTACATATTTGTATTATTTTTATGTTTGTTTACATATTGTCTTTTCTGGTTTTGTTGATTATATGCTTATTGTAATTAGTAAGCTCATAAATACATAAAGCTGGTTTTTGGTCGATATCATCATGTCTTGGTAGAAGGCCCCAATTTAAAAAAAACGTACTATGGCTATTATCTGAAGTTACGTGTAAGATCAAAACTAAATGTTAAAAAAAAAAGTTTTTTTAAGATCTTTATCTTATATTCTATATTTTATAAATACAATCGTAAAATGAATATACAAACATAAACATTGTGTATATTTCAATCTTTGAAGTACAGATTAAATTCATCCTGAACTTTATTACCTACAGTATTAAAGTATTGTAAACACGCCTTCGTAATAAAATTAAGACATTATTTAACGACAGCGTTTGCGTGGCGATGTAGGGGTCTTATGCTAGAAAGCCGTGACATTTTGACACCCACTCGACAATAGTCGAGTGGTCTTCTCGATTGCTTTATTATATTGCTATTCTTGAAAAACCTTTGAGTATTCAATTTAATTACAAAAACCAATGAAAAGGTGGCAAAACTAACAAATACGTATGTATCTATGACTTTCCGGTAACATTTAAACTTAAATTTTATTCCGCGATCTATTATTTTAAGTCGACCTTGCTCTTTGGTTATTTTGCTAATGTATGTAAAGAAAATATTTTACTGAGACTGAAACATTCATCGTTATTGTTTGCCTTTGTTCTAATACACATTTATATGTTATACGACATAGTTAATATTCATTTTGGATTTTAAAGACATATCGCTTGATATATATCATAAATACATATTTTGACACAGGTGATCGACAAAATATTTTTTTTTCTAGTAAAACTCAAATTGAGAAGCGTAGTATAGTTAAATTTGTTACACATTTCTCGATTCACCAACGATAAACAAAGTTTAAAAAAATAAATATTCAAAGATAAGAAAGAAGAATGGACTGCATAAGTCCGTCAGTAAATAAATAAATAATAAACTCATAAAACGTTCGCATTCCGCCGCAAGAAATTTTGACAGCTAAGTGTACGATGTCGCATGCAATAGTCAATATCACATGCTTCGGGAACTAGAGATAAAGTCGACTTGGTTTTCAAGCGACTGCATTCACTTCGTTCATGTATGGTGTCATTCATCAATTTACGTAAGTCGCATGCTATTCTTTAACCTTTCCCTTACTAAGCATACAAAAATAACACATGATCTGGACTGTCAATGATTAATTATAATGGACAACTTATGTAGCACCGTATCGTAAAATAATACTTCAAGCGCTCGATATAATACCTAAAGAACTTACAAACTTTTTGACCTAGTAGATTTACACAACTATATCTTGTCTAACCTACGCCAAATTTCGAAGGAAGCAATAAGCAGTGATGTCAACAAATGAAAGGTAAACCTGGGCTGGTATTCCAAACGATCTCTTGGCCGTAAAAAACAATTTATCTCGCGTATCCACTTACAAAATACACGAGATAAAGTGTTTTATACGGCCGCGAGAGCGGCTTAGAATATCACCCCTAAAAAAATCATACAAAAATGAACCTTTGGAGTTCATGTCACCATTGTAGACAATGAGAGTGCCTGCATTGAATGTGGATTAGCTATTTTTTCTTCGCTTTCTGTAATTTTAGCTGTTTATTTTTTTACAATCTATAAGTTTTTACCAACCGATAGGTAATCACTTTATTCCTATAATACTCACCATACTAGCCATGCAGGTTCTGCTTGGCGCTTGGCAGCTCCTTCTGCTAAGTTTATTGCGATATTCATAGGTTCTCAAATATTTTATGAAACTATTTAACAACTGTTGTAATTAGAAATTCATGTATTAAATATTTTTCTATAAAACAACTCGATAAGTAAATTTATGCCAACATAATTAAAATATTTAACAAAGATAGTAAAAATAATAATAGTGGAATTCACATTATTAATCTTGAAAAATATTTATTCCGTAAAAATATATTGTCCTGCCCGAACGTTGGCTTGCCTGCTATTTATTACCTTGGAAAAAAACTTTTCATTGATAAGTAGGTACCTAGGTACTTGTTTATCGTTGAATTCCAAAACATAAAATAAATGTTTTTCAAATATGGCATTCTTTTTGCAAACGTCAAACTCCGGTCTTCTCACCAACAGAGGGGTGTACTTTTGTTGGAATACAATTTTTAAAAATTTATTAAATTTAATATTATTTTAGTATTATCAAAAATCCAGTAAAAATAAATAAATGTGTAGAAATCATAAGAAATTTACGGGAATAATCTGATTGAGATCCACAAAAAAACAAATGCTGTTTGTAAACATTCAAAAACAAACTTGTCTTATACACAAAAAAACAATATCTTTCCATTTTTTTGCAAATGCATTCTCCTCAAGTGCAACCCTGGTAGATCGATGAATAAAGATTCATGCTCCTAACTTCTTTTTTACATATTCAATTGAAGATTTTAATATCTACGAACACGCACAGCGCAAAGATCCATATTTCTCTGAAAACCACACATAAATCGGTTAAGCCGTTTAGGAGTACGGTGACATCACACGTACAGAGGAATTATATATATAAAGATACGTATATTATTCCCGCTATTATTTTTATTTTATTATTCCCGTACTTGAAGCGTAAAAATGATCACTGATCCCCTTACTTTCCATATAATAAAAATGATCGAGATACGCTGCAGTAGAACAGATAGGTAAATGATGATAATGAAGATTGTTATAAAAAAAATTATGTTTTTCCGATCCATGTATAACTGATTAGTACGAGCGTAAAAATCCATACAGCAATATACTATAACATGGGGTGGATTCATTTTTATTTCATTGGGTGTAAGTTTATAAGTTATCGCTGTTTTTATCCAAATAAAGAGAACGAGAGGAAACAAAAAAAATACAACAAAGTAGTCAATAATTCATAGAATCTTCACCGCAGACTGCGCAAATATCGCGAGCAGCTTTATTCCCTCGAGGCGTAGAAAATGCTCACTTTCATCTACTTGCCACACCATTTTGAAGGCTTTGATTCTTCTTCTTATCAGCCCGTTTCTCTCCACTGCTGGATATAGGCCTTTTCCAAAATTTCCAATGATTGTTTGTCCCGAGAACTCATCCATGGCCCACGAGTTCGACGACGTCCATCTCCTCTGCGGTCTCCCTACTTTCCTTTTACTTTGGTAGGGTCTCCAATTTAGTATTCTGGGGGTCCACCTGTCAACTTCTTGTCTCGCTACATGACCCGCCCACCGTCAATGTTTGTCTTTCCACTTATTCTGCGATATCGGTCACCTTTGTACGGCGTCTTATCTCCTCATTCTTTATTCGGTCTCTTAAGGAGACGCCCAACATTTGTCTTTCCATGGACCGCTGAGTGCACTTAATTTTGTGAACAATTCTGGCAGTGAGGCCAGTGAGTGACATGGTTTTTTAATTATTTGATTAAATAAAATCATATATGTAACATAAAAGCAAACACAATATCTTGTGAAGCAGAAAATTTTCTTTTAAATTTGGATGAAAAAAACACCACTTATGTTAACACTTAGTTATAATTGTTAATATATTTTTATGGCATGCAAAAGCATCAATCAGTACACCACGAGCACGATTTCTTTTTGTAGGATTTTTCCTAAGAGTAGCTACGAAATAAATTTAAAAAATGTAATAAAATAAATACAAATCCACTTCAATTTTATCGTGTCGTGTGAATTAGGACGACATGTATAAAATGGGCCTTTAATACAGCAAAGAAGCCCGAAGGGTCGAAATCTCTAGTTATCCAAGATTCTAATTAACTGAGCATGTAACAGCCAACTGTTTTACTATTAATTATTGCATTCAACAATGTTTGAGTATGTCCAAATGCTTGCAGACTGGCTGGATTTCCTCCCTAGGGAGTTATTCATATTTAAATTTATTGCAACCGAGAGGGACAAACATTATTGAGAAGGGAATATGGAAGCCTAGGCATTTACAGGGCTTATGACCTGTCATTGGCTGGTTTAAGTGGCCACTTTACACACTGTGTAACATTCACCATTCTGCCCCTGTTTAAACATCTACACTTCCTCAACTCTTCCATATGTTGACTTTTGTGAAGTAAAGGAGCTGAAACCTTTATTATGAGGGTGAGATTCATCAGGCTGAACCAAATCACAAACTAGGCAACGCCTGAAAACAATTTTCCAATTTTTGTACTTCTTCTTTTACCAGGTAGTTCATTCAACAATGTTTGAGTAGGTCCAAATGCTTGCAGACTGGCTGGATTTCCCTTCTCAATAATGTTTTTCCCTCTCTGTTGCAATAAATTTAAATATTAATTATTGCATTCATTTATTGTTTTTTTTTAAACAAGTACCTACTTAATGAGTATATTGGTACTTAGATTTGTTCAACAAAATATTATATTATACATGTTTGTATACCCGCCCTAAAGTTTAACATTTTGATAAATATATTCATCGTTTATCGTTTATTCCGCAAGCTTCCGCCGGCCATATTTGTTTTGGTGCTGTCATAAAATGAGTTATTTAGGATTTTATTACACAAAAAATCAACAAGCATTTAATGCATCTTAGCGCTGGAAAACAACGGAAGGCCGGTAAACATGACTAGAAGTGAGGAGACCGTTGTGTCTTGTGTCTGGAGCCAGGAGTGTTTGTTTATTTGAGAATATCCTCAGTTTATTAACAGCAGTTAACTCTGTTTTATTTCACGTAAATTTTTACACACTCGAACTTTTTAAATCTACTATTGCATCTCTGAGACTGAAGTATGAGTAACTTATGACTAAACAAAGAATGCGAATTATTATCCGTGGCAAAAAGTTTTTTTTTTTTCAATTTTACAACCGTCAATACTGTAGAGTTTTCTTCATTCCGTGTTATTTTGACGACACTCAATTTTTATTGCAGATTTTTTTTAATGCCCGTTTTCACGTTTTCATCCAAGATTTGGATTTTTTCATCAATAGTCAATAATGACATATTATAATTAGAGCGTTAAATTATACGAAAAGTTCTGTGAAAATGTACGAAAAAATATTTTAATAAAAACTAACTACTTTGAACGACGTTACTAGTTCATATGAATCAACCAATGAAATGAAAGTTGTGAAAGATTTCCGGTTTACTTACTGTCAACGGACCAATCGGCAAAACTGACCGAAAAGAAACAATAATTTCAGAAATACAAAACTTAAAAAAAAATCATAGCGCTGATAATACAATACATATATATATTTTTTTAATTGGCCTAATTGAAAAGTCCATCAACAAAAACATTTTTTAATTGTAAACCAATTTTAAAGAAATCCCACTTGTGTCAGAACAGCATTCGATAAACTCTTTTTTTATTACTGTACCGGATGAATTAAATATTATTAAATCAAATTTATGTGCTACAAACCCCTTTTAATGGATTTATTTTTATTTGTTCATGTGTTATTGTGTTGTATTTTAAATAATACCTATACCGTACATATTTTTTATTTTGTGTTTAACATCAACTATGGTTTTTGCGCCTAGTTAAATAAATTCTGCAATTCGTATATCACAATGGATAGTTTTTCCAAAGTTAGTTAATAGAGTTTCTGTAAGAGGTGGAACCATAAACGAAATGAGAAAAAAATAGATACTTAAAGTCATATTTCCATAGTATAGTTAAGCATTTTTTCATTTATGGTAATACCAAGCAATAATTTTTCATTCCATTTTTAAATACGTTTTGTTCTTTCTTTGGAAAACTGTAGATATTCCTTTGTTTTCTTTCAAACAAAAATGTAGTTAAGTATTTTTATTTAGTTTCGGTGAATAATTATTTTATTTACGATAATAACAAGGCAAAACTTGTGTTTGAGAGAAGATATTGCTTTTAGCAATAAGTCAGCCAAAGTGTAGCAATTTGGTTCCTGAAAAGAGGTAAAGACTATGGGAAGTCCGATGGTAACTTTGACCGTTCTCTTCAGTCGCATTCTATTAAACACTTGTATGAAATCGACCTTGGATTAAAAATATTGTCGAGCTTTAAAAAGTAAGTCCTTTACTTTTCTGTTATAAATTAATTCCGCATTCTCAATTCACCGATCAATATTTCTCGCGGTAGTGAGGGGTTAGGGTTAAGCTTTGAGCGCATGGCGGGGATTTAAGTATCGCAGCGTAAAAAAAGAAATTTATTCATACGACTGGGTGTTCTCTGGGATGATCCTGGATAATCCACAATCCTACCTGCATTTAGGGGATATGTGAGCAGTCGCAATCAATTTACAGCACGGATGCACACTGGCTAGTGTGCGATGAACATTATTTTCACATGAATAGCATTCTCACGACTTATATTATAACGTCATCATGAAACCCTTATCCGCACATGATGGTGTATTCACCATTGGTACAACCGATTTTGATAATCTGTTATAGGAAAGTAAAGTGGTCAGCTTTACGCTTGAAGTACCAGTCCAGGGACAGTAATAATAATAAAGACTTCAGAATTTTCTTCCAACCACAATAAAAAAAATCTGTCCCAATCCATTCTATTCTTGTCTCTGTGCTATGTTAATATTTGCCATCTTGACGCCAATACTGAACTCATAGATCGTCTGGTCGTTGGCAGAATTAAAGCATCCGCTATATTTTCAATCTTGAAAAGTATGACCATGTGTCGCCCTTTCGCTCCGAACTCAAGTGGCTTCGTTTTTATCAGCGCATAATTTTTTAATTTCTCTACTTGATTATAATATTATTTACAGCCCTTGCGCTTAAAAATATCTTGCTAAGAATTTCATTTACTTTTCTAATCATGATCTTTCGCTTCGCTCTTCTCAGGAGTAAACACTTTCCATTCCTCGACATGGCACATCATTTTTTAGCTATTCCTTTTCCGTTCAAGCTGCTAGCTAGACTTTGGAATGAGCTACCTCTTCATATAAAAAGTGCACCTTCTCTAGCCACCTTCAAGAAACGCCTGAAACATTACTATATAATAATGTAACAACCCTTAAACTAAGAGGCGGACTTTTCTGCACCTGAATTCCTTTTTCAGGATTTTTACCTAGAAGTAGTCATAGATAAAAATATGTGAATTTAGAAAAACCATTTTTTTTTTCAAAATCAATATAGATGTTGTGGAGAAATGTTTTCATACATAACTTTCAAAATAAAATTGTTAAAAAATATGTTTCTATCAAAACGTGACATGTTTGGCCTTGACAATTGTGGCGTCAAGATTCGTGGCGATTTTCTATTTAAATTTAAACGGTCACAAACAAAGAAAAAAATTTAACCGAATCGTGACGTATTAGGGGCGTAGCCAATATATGATAACATCACCATCGAACCCTCATCCGCAATAAAAAATACAATTAACTGTTTTCGCGAGAATTTAATCACAAATTTAAAAAAAAAAATTTGTAACCAATAAGTACAAAAATATATTTTTTTTACTCGACTGTATTTCATAGACCCTTATTTATTTAAAATTGTAAAAAAAGAGATGTTTCCCTATTGTAGTCTGCATTATTTTACGGATTGTTTATTTCTAAAAACTTTTGGATGAACTAATTGCTTGGAGAGCTTGGATTCAGGACAGCCAATAAGGAAATTAAGTGCTACCTGTAGTGTAGCTACAGTGTACCTGAAATTAGATATAAAAAAACATATGACGGCGAAGTTTCTCGAAAATGTATAAAAAAATCATAAAACAGTGTTTTGATAAAAATTAACCACTTTAAAGCGTTGCAGGTTTTGGTCAACAGCTGTTTAGAATAGCCAAACAATTATGTGTAATGGATTTCCGGTTTCCGGGAAGCCATGTTTATCGTGTTTTCATACATACGGGGTTATCTTTTTAAATGTCAGCTCAACTCACCGACGACAACTCGTAACGTCACGGGCGGAGTGATTTCAAAATTACGAAACTATATAAAATCATAGCGATGATAATACGATACATAAAAAAAGTTAGTTTGATAGTCTATTAATAAATAAATTTTAAAAACCACTTAACCATATATTAGCTATTTCGCGACGTTTTTGCAGAGGTAGAGTAGGCGAAGTGTTTTTTTCTTTTTTATATAAGAAGATTTTTATCAGATAAGTCGAGTTTCAAACGGTAACAACACCATAAGAGTACATGCAGGTATTTTACAAATTTCTTTTGTATGCTTACTTTTAATACGTGATATCTGCACATTACATACTGTTATGCATATTTTAAGTTGCTTCGCACAAATATAAGTACAGTTAAGGATTTCACGAGTCTTTGCAATGGTGACTATAATTTTTCAGCTATGTTTTGAGTATGTCCAACTGTTTTCAGGCAGGCTGGATTTTCTCCTTAAGGAGTTATCTAGATCTAAATTTGTTGCAACAGAGAGGGAAAACATTTTTGAGAAACCAGTCAATGACAGGTCATAAGCCCTGTAAATGCCTAGACTTCCACATTTGTATATATTGAAATGACGTTTTCGGTTTTCTTCCGTCTAAAATATATATATATGTATATATTTATTGAAAAACACGCTTAGATACTAAATTACTTTTCTCAAAAATTGTAAATTAAATATTTTACGGTGAATAAATAAATAAATTAATCATGTCAGGAATTTAAAATGAAATTATAATTCTCTTACATTTTCTGTTTCAATATTATCAAACATATCCGCGCACGTGAAACTAAAATGGACCCAATGCGCAATGTGTTATTTAGCAATCATAAATTATAGTCAGTTCATTTAATCCTGAACGAATTATTCTTATCGATCATAATATCAGTGTAAAGTTATCGCTTGTGTATGCAAATTAATTAAAATTTCACTATGACCTAACACCCTCCGCCCCAGTAGCTTGTTAGATCAGGTGCAGCTAACGACTGCATACAGGGGCGCATGGGGCTAAGATTTTTTTAAGGGTACCCACATGAATATTTAAACTTTCTATCGTACATTAAAACACTTTAATATAGTGAAACAAAGCGGATATGTTACCTACATAATAAAGAAGTTTGGTGGTTTTGCCATGAAATATATATAAATAGCATAAAATAATTTCCTCACAATTATTTAAATTTCACGGCCTATGTAATATGGTTTAACTTCTTAAAAATAATACTAGCTTGACGATATCGTAACAGCGGAGAAACCGGTTATTGGTATATTAAACTATGTGGATTGAAGTGTCAACCTACCATTAAACATTTTTATTTTATAAAAAAAGGAGTTATGATTTTTAAAGAGCAGTTGGTTTTTTTTTCACTTTTTTTATTAGTGGTGTCCAGCGTTGCCAACTTCCATCAAGCTAAAATCGGTAGATTAAAAAAAAGGTAGATTTTGGTATTTTAAAAATCGGTAGAATAATCATCGAATTCGGTAGATTGCTCCCAAAATCAGTACATCTACCGAAAAATCAGTAGAGTTGGCAATGCTGGTGGTGTCACTTTTAGCTCCTAGTTGCTCTACGAAATCTTTAGATTTAAAAAAACTATAATAGTCAGACGTTTATGACTGGCGAACAATTTCTTGAATGATGGCGACACAGATGTGTGTATTAAATAATAATATGATTCTGCTCCATTAATTAAAAAAATACATTTGATGAAAAAATATTTCTTATGTATAAATACAATTTGGATAGTGCTAAACTTTATCTATATAACTTTACTAATAGCAATAATGCCATGACTCGACTGACCAAAATTTGGCAAGATCGGGGCATCTCGAAAAAACCTAAAATATTCATAGTGCGTACGTTTGTGTTCCCAATATTCTTGTATGGCGCAGAAACGTGGACAATTGAAGCACGTGAGCAGGAGAGAATAGATGCCTTCGAGATGTAATGTTGGCGTCGAATGCAGAGAATACCACGGACAGCTAGAAGAACAAATGTCTATATACTGGAAGAACTCAACATAAAAGTTCGCCTATCGGCCATATGCTGCCAACGTATGCTGCAGTTCTTCGGTCACATAGCTAGACGTGACCCAGAAAATCTGAAGAAAATAATAATAAGGCAGTGTGCCAGGACGAAGAAGCAGGGGCAGAGCTGCAGCTCGATGGATCGACCAGGTGTAAACAACCTCACGGGCGACCCTATATGGAGCTGTGGAGAGGGCGCAAAACCGTGAAGAGTGGAGACGCTTTGTCAATGGACTGGCTGGTGAGAGTACCAATGATCACGACCCTTAGAACTGAGGATCGACAGAGAAGAAGAAGAAACTTCATCATTGAAAACCAAGAATTTTTTTTAGGGATTCGTATAATTTAATTATTTTACATACCTATTTGACATATGACTGTCTTGTTATTTTAAGAATTTTATTTGGTCTCAATGCTTAATACACCTCTGGAACTATTTAAATTATATTTTAGTTTAAAGACTGTACTGTATGTAGGGTGGACCATTTATCACGGCCGGAAAGAACAAGTGTTAACAGCATTCAAATTTTTGTGCATATTTATAATATTAAACTAAAATCCGTAACGGGACATATGCGGCGGACGGGGCGCTGCATTGCAAGAGGGGTTTCTCTGCATAATAGATATACCTAGGCAAGGTTGAGATTAAACAAAATGTTTTTTAATAAGGGTGGAAAGTTTTCTATGTTCATACACTATCAGCATAAAATTATAGTACTGATCGATCACATTAAAATAGTTTAATTTTAAATTTTAGGCTCGTAAAGCACGGGGGCAAAAAAAAATCGCGAGTTTCCACAAAAGCAAACAAACAGCAGATATAGACGCGGTCGACGTTCAAGGTGCACTAAAAATCGGCGAAATGAAAATCGACGCCTATATTATATTCAAGACTCTGAATAATACGAAACAAAGCGATGAAAATAATATTAAGATGTGGTAGACGCACGAAAGTCGATAAAATGATTCAACTTCTAAATATTATGACAATTGATCAAATAATCAAATTCAATGTTGCCAATGAAATTAACAAAATCATTAAAGGAATACTTCCGAGATATTTCCAAAACAAACAAAAAATTAATGAATTCTTTCAAAACTATGCAACAAGAAGATCTACAAAAAATATACCCGCCCTTGAATAAGCGATTACTTACGAAAACGGCGCTATAAAAATTGTCAAAATTTGTTATTAGATATTTATTATTATTAAGACTGAAAAATAAATCATAAGCAATTTTCCAGAACTGCCTTATGTACAAGAGAATAAAGTTATTTGAAGAAATGTCAGAAAACATAAAAAATGAAAATAGTGTAAAAATATATAAAATTAAATGTAAGGAGAATATGTGTAGAAAAATACTAGGTTATATATTATTATAAATAGTGAATATACATAAGTTAATACAAGTGTACATATAAAAGAACAGTTTGAATATTATAAATCAGGATAGTAAGCGTACAATAACAATAAATAATGTTAGAATAAGTATAGATGTAAATATTAAGTAAATATAAATAAAATAAACAAGAAAGCAAAAAATAATATAATATTTCAATTCGATAATAACGACCTGCTAATTTTTATCTAAACTCAACGGGACAACGTCACAAAACTACCGCACTATTTCCGTGCGCCTTGAACGTAGACTCCGACTCTAGGTATACTGGTACTTTATATTTTTATTTTATTATTAATATATTTTTATTCTGGATCGATTACAAAAAGGCTTTAATAATTTAAAATGGTCGCATGGCAAACAAAAAATATAAGATTTATTCACTTCAGTGTATTTTTACTTTTATTTTTATACCGCTAAAGATATGAACATGAAAAGTCAACCGTAAACTCAACTAAAAAATAGCCAATACGAAATATAACATTATGAATTTAAATAGAGATAAAATCTGCGCTTTAATTTAAATGGACAGTGTCCTTTAAATGCTTAGTAGCTAGCGCCATCTGCAAGGTGAATCCAATAATAATTAGATGTGCCACTTTTGATATGTACAGTGTTTCATACGAATGTTGACAGATGGCGCTACTGCTTTAGGATGTCTGCTAGCTTATTCCGTCATAATTTCGTTTCGTTAGTTCGTCATATATCTATTTCACTCTAACTCAATCAAAATTTATATTCGTATTTCGCTCTCGTTCCCTCTCATACGATATGAATGAATTTACAGAACGAATCAGCTACATAATAATTTTGAATAACGTTCCATTAGGAGGAGGAAGTATTTTTAATTTCAGCAATATAGTATTCCCTTTTATAAAAGACTTTCGAACACTTCTGATCTTACCGGAAATCGAACCCGGAACCCTCCTTGCTTGAATCAAGAGTCTTAGCCATTACACTATGGGGGCCGCAAATATTTATTCATTCGGCACACCATAGGAAACTCGGTAAAAAATAATATTGTAAGATTTAGTTTTATTTAATTAAATTTGTGTATTTGCATTATTTTGTAGAATTAAAAACCTTTTATTTTGAAATATTATTTATTACAAAAAATACCCATTTATGTTTAAAAATAATGTCTTTTACTGGGAATGATACCTACATTTGTTTTTTTATAAAATCAGTCTGTATGAAGAGGGATGAAGTTAGTGTAAGTTTGTTATCTACTTTTATAAAATATAAAGCAAAAGTAATAAACCTATACACAGATAAGATTAAAACAAGCAAAAAAGGATTATTCATTTAGTAAAAAAGAAATGATTTCATCATTAAAAATAATACTTACGTGCCTATTCATTGTTTCCAATGCTCAACAACCTATTTAAAAATAATAAAAAATGTACAGCATTCATTCCAGATTCTTCATCTATCTCCCAAGCAATGGACCTTTTTCTGTACAACAAAAGTCCAAAAGTCCGATAAAATTATGCAGTGAATACTTAGGATTGAGAAAAATCACATTAAATTATTATGATCTCACCAGGATTCGAATTTCGAACCAAGAACACCCATGTATAATAAAGTAAGCATCTTATTTTATATAAATTTGCAAAGTTATGAGTTGTGAGCCATTTTTCTTATTATTTTATTATTTGTGTAATGCGGGTGTTAGGGAAAAACAAACAATGGGTTAACTTATTGATTATATATTTTAGTATAAATACATTGGGCATGGATGAATATAAATATTATATCCATCAATATCATTGTTAAAATATGTAGTCATTGTGTACCAAATCACTGTTAAGTTTTTAAAAATATGATATACATAAATACTCGTATATTAGTGTTTTAGAAGGCATATCGTAAGACCACATCAAGTTATTTCATTATTGAAAAAGGATTAATTAATATTGCTTGTTAAAAAGATTAAACAAATAATACTGTCTAAGTATTAGAAGACTAATATGCATAAAATTTATTGTTAGAAAATAATATTGTATACCATTTTGTCTAAAACATAATGTTAAAAAGTACATACATATTAAATATATAATTGGAATGAAAAAACACTTTATTAACACATTAAGTAAGAAAAAATGGCTGCAATTCATAATAAAATACTTTTTCTAATGTAGGGTAGATGAAAAAAACGTGTTATGTTTTTAATGTAAGTTTAAGCTTTAAAAATTATAAGCAGTTATTTTACAACAGAGATGAAGAACATTTAAGAGAAGTTAATATAGAAGTCTAGGCATCTACAGGGCTTATGACCTGTCAATGGCTGGTTTAAGTGGCCACTTTACACACTGTGTAACATTCACCATTCTGCCTATATTTGAACATCTATATTCCTTCAATTCTTTCATCTGTTGATGTTGAATGTTATGAATGGTGAATGTTACACAGTGTGTAAAGTGGCCACTTAAACCAGCCATTGACAGGTCATAAGCCCTGTAGATGCCTAGACTTCTATATTACCTTCTCTTAAATGTTCTTCATCTCTGTTGTAAAATGTTAATATAAACAGCTACCCAGGGAGTTGAATCCAGTCCTTGTCTACAAAAATTTGGACAAACTCAAAATATTGTTGATAAATTACCTGGTCCATGAAGAAGTATAGAAATTGAAAAAATAATATTTTTAGGCGTTGCCTAATATGTAGGTGAAATAATTCAATTAGATGAATCTCACCCGCATAAATAAAGGTTTCAGCTCTTTAACTTCACAAACATCAACAGATGAAAGAATTGAAAGAATATAGGTGTTCAAATATAGGCAGAATGGTGAATGTTACACAGTGTGTAAAGTGGCCACTTAAACCAGCCATTGACAGGTCATAAGCCCTGTAGATGCCTAGACTTCTATATTACCTTCTCTTAAATGTTCTTCATCTCTGTTGTAAAATGTTAATATAAGCAGTTAATTGATAATTTTACATACACAATATTATAAAGAAATTATGCATGTAATCAATAAAAAAAATAAAAAAATTCTTAATATATAAAATCAATTTTCATAACAGTCTTTTAGATCAGATAACATTTACTTTTGGGTTGAGCCATGCAAGATAATAAATGCCTGCAGTGTAAAGTTTGCCTGTGTACTACATTGTGATGTTCATAAAATATCATAGCAGTTTTATTTAAAAAAATAATAAACTTGATTAGTTACGCAAGGTTACAAATAATTTTTAATGTAAACATTTCTGACACTAGTAGATACCAAATTGAAAACCATTAAACTTGTGTTAAAAACAGATAACATAACATCATATTTAAGTATTGATTTATACAAAAAAATTAATCAAGTATATTATAATATAAAACTTATTTACATAATATATTGATTACATAAACAAGCATTTATACTGATTCAAATATGTAAGTTCATTGCATAAATAATTATAAAAATAAATGCTATATTCTATATAGATACAAATTATGGTAGGTACTATAAAACTGTGTTTTTTCTTTTAAATGTATCATCGAGTTTTGTACATAAGAAAAGTAATTCAGAGTTATATGTAAATTCAGAATGTACAGTTTTCTAATTGATAAAATTACGGAAGACTGGAGAAAAAAAAATGTGATCAGAAATGTAATAGGATAAGAAATTAAGATTTTTTAGAAATACATAAAAAAGTACATAAAAATACATTCATAAAATAAGTTTTGACCTAATGATTGAAGAAAAAAACAAAAGCATGTTTGTTCTGAATGTTAATTCATCTTCGGCATTCATCAGCGTGGTTTTGTTGAAGAATAAAATGTAAAATGAAGTAATTAAAATACGAAATTTTTGCTAACACTGTTGAGCTATAAAAATGTAAGTAAATATACATACTAAAAATTTAACTATTGTTTAATGCTGATGTTTATAATACTGAAATATGATTCCAGGCGGCACCACCTATTTCATATTGCTATTACATATTTACTTACCAATTTAAATTTATTTAAGGTCTTTTTTATAATACGAAAACGGCTAGCAGAATAGTTTTTTTTTTATATATATTACTAATAACTGTTTTTATTTTGAAAAAAAAACAAAATACATATTATGTAGGTACACTGCCGTCATAAGCAAGAAGGCAGCTTTTTGACAAAATGAGTTAAATATGAGGTAATGTTCTTCAAGAAATTTAGAACTATCTTATATATAGCAATGAGAAGTACAAAAAAATATATGATTTTAAGCAATATGTAATACAATATATAGATATTCATTGGCAAAAACTCAATGTCATTATGACACACAGGTTTTATGCTTTAAAAACAATTGACACTTATGATTAATTACAGTTCATTTGAATTTGTATAAACTTGATAAATACTGAAAAGCATCATTTCTCAAAATGACTTTTGCAAATAACTGCATTTTTACTTATAAGGGCAGTACGGTAAGACTCTGTTTATCCGAACTCCAGCCATCCGGATTGCCAAATATGTGGATTGTGATCAGGAAAAAATAAATAAAGATGTTATAATAACAAATAAAAAAAGGGCGCTGATGGCCGGCGCGTTTCTCCGTCAAAGCAATTTAACTTTGCTGGATATGTTTCGGTAAATTTTTATGTGATGTCTTGCCCTCATTGATCCGGATAATTGGAGTTTTACTGTATTTAGAAAAAAAACATATTTTTATGTTTTAGAATAAATTGTACTGTTTTGTTCCTTTGGTGAATGCCGTTAGGAAGACATCTAAAAAATATATGTACTAAAACTTAGTGCAAAAATACATCCAACAGTGAAAAACTACTTCAACCCCAATTAAAAGTTTTCCCACATAACTTTACAAACTGACACAAACTTGACATTATTGATTACATTATAAATTAACTAATTTCACACAAACTCTTATGTTTAGATTACCCAGAGAACATCTTAGTTGACAGAGATCAACTAATGATTTCAAATGGTTGGTTAATACAATTAATGTTTTTTTTTTCATTAAATAAATTGGTAAGAGCGTAAAAACCAGGCTGCAATAAAATAATATATTTCAACTTTTCACCAAAACATGGTACATAATTTCTTTAATAAGAAATATTTTATTACAAACTTGAAATTACTTGAAATTTTGTTTAAATTACATTTTAAACAATATTAATTAGAATACATAGTAATTTTAATGTGTAAATTAGAAAGG
This sequence comes from Micrasema longulum, assembly GCF_059751315.1. Classification (NCBI taxonomy): domain Eukaryota; kingdom Metazoa; phylum Arthropoda; class Insecta; order Trichoptera; family Brachycentridae; genus Micrasema; species Micrasema longulum. The sequence continues at coordinate 364,934 of NW_028278676.1, read as the reverse complement.
ATACGCAAGCTATATAAAATGAATACATTGTAGTAAATTATTAGCAATTTTCATTAAATTTTGAAGGAGAATTTTGATTATATTAAACTGTTGCATACATAATACATTTTATAAATAATAAAAATATTATTCATACAGGGATTATAATATAATAAATTGTTTCCTACATGAACACACAAAAATATTTTAGGAAAGTATACTTATACATTAAAAAAATAAGTGGTGGAACATAAAGACAATATTTTGAAAAACTTAAAGGTACAAAATTAGCAAATACATAACACACAATCAATCTTTGTTATCTGTTAACTTTGGATAAAACACTTAAAAAATAAAATTATTAATTTAAATAAAATCACAATGGATTCATTATAAATACTTCGTACCAATTCTTCTTCGTTAGTTTGTTAGATAAAACAAATCCTAATACCGTATTTGATATGAAATCCGTAAGTTTTGAAATCATGCATTTTGAAAGTGAGGAAATAAAATAAATGGAAGATAGTAATCAAATCATTGACATAAATTGCAAATTAAGCTTGTCAATATGACATACTGCAATGAGTATAAGTTCCAGAGAAAGAATAACACATCGTAAAAAAAAATATACAAAAAAAAACTTACTACCTGTTCAGGATCTATATAAATACATAATAAAGTGGCAACACACTTGTTGAGCAAAATAAATAAACTATTTGGACTATTGTATATTCTGTTCTATAAGGCTTTGTAGGTCCCCAAAGGAGGCAGCGAGTCTGGGGTGATGTGGCCGTCTATTCTGAAGAGTGGATTTGATGGACAGAAGCTGATCTCGACAGCGTCTGCAGCGAGCTATTCTCTCTTCGCGGGGAATGTCCACTCCGGCACCGCCACTCCGGATGTTGCTGGCTATCACGGAGGCAAAGTTGCGGAGAATCAACCGAAGGGCTGAACATCCAGTTGTCATGTAGCTGGAGAAATAAGGAAATAAAATAAATGAGTAATTAATAAATGTTAATTTAAAAACAAATTTTAACTTTGATAGGACATAATATTACATGTTATTTATCTATTTATTTAAACGCTAGTGAAATGTAGACTTAAATAGACTTTAATAGAACATAAATATGATGGACATGCATAAATGCGTTTTATCAAAAATACACAACTTGCAAGGTAAAAGAGGAGTTGCGAAAGGAGAGGGGGGTATGGAATAGGTAAGAGTTGAACATTGCTAAAGAAGAAAGGAGTAAAATGGTTAAAGTTGAAAGGTATTTAGTGATGGCGCAAAGGAAGATAACATTTTACTAAAGAAGTCAAGATTAGCAAGTCCAAGGACTCTTGGAACAGGGGTGTGAAAACCATAATTAGTTCTATTTTCTAAAATATGTATGGTTTAAAAAAATAACTCCAATGGAATTTAGTAGTAGAAAATATCTTACGATTCATATTTGCTTTGTAGAAGACTGTGAATTTGCGGAAGGAGGATCGCACAGATATCCAAAGTCCAGATAGAACTGTAACAAAGCATATTTAAAATTATTTAATGTCGATTAATAAATCGTAAATTAAAAATAAAGTACGTGGCAAATGAAGTACATACGGTCTTAACACCATAACATTAAGGATATCCAATATTACAGAAAGGTCTCCAGCAGCAACAGTAGATTCCAGAGCTACTTTTAAGTTCTTGCTCATCCACATCGAATGGAAAACCTGCCAGATATAAAAATAAAAACATTAGACTAACTAACCACTTGACATTCTCAAAGCTTACATTTAATAACTTATATTTAAATTTAAAATACTCATAATATTATAAATCAAACACTGATTTGAGTCTACAGAACACTTTATTTTATTTTTACAAATATAAACTTGTTTCGCCTTGTTAGGGCATTTTCAAACGAATGTGAAGATTAGATGGATTGAATGTCCTTATATAGTTAAAATATAAATATGTATTGTATAATAATACATTTATGTTTATATAAATTTTCTCATAATATTTCAATCATGTTTTAAAATTAAAATGAACAGCAACCTATTATAATATTATTGATATTTTTTCGACAGCAATTATCTAAATTTACAAAACTATAAAGCTTCATTAATTATCTCACAATACATACTTGTATGTCAATAAATACTTACTTTGTTATATTTTTCCCATATTCAAATATAAATACCTAAATTCCCCATTACCTATTAAACACTTAGCCTCGCCCTTAACCATTGGTTTTTCCCTCAATTATGATTAATGTACATGCTATAGTTCATAAGATTATTTTTATTTTCTACTTAAGTATCTTGAATTATATAACTATGTAAGGACATTCAATCCATATAACCTTCACATTCGTTTGAAAATGCCCTAACAAGGCGAAACAATTGTCACAAAGTTTTTATTTTTATATGTTTATATTTGTAAAAATAAAATAAAGTGTTCAGTAGACTCAAATCAGTGTTTGATTTATAATATTATAAGTTTAAATATAGAGTTCTACAAAATAAACACCAAATCAATCAATTAAAAATACTTGGTACACTTCCACTTACTTATTTGACCAATTAATACTCTCATCCTCTAATGGGCATATTCAGACTGGTAAGAAGTAAATGAACGAAATTATTCATACCTGTAATGAGCGTTGTCTTGTTGCCAACACAGCCATCATAGGTTCATGACCTCGCATGATTACACTGAGCACTTCTTGTTCCGACAATTCCCCGCGACCTGGTCCAAATCCAGGTCTCGATTTCTAGCAAACAATTAAATTATATTAAAATTTCATTCAAATTAAATTACATTTGATTGTGTAATTAGTAATGCAGCACTCTCAGTAATCCGCTGCTTGATTATCCGACAACTACAATAATCTGCCGTTATTTTGACTAGTTAAAAGTACAAAATCAGGCTCTATAATTTGCCGGTATTCCTATGTCAAATTCAGTAGTCCACGGTGAGCCTATAGATTCAGACTTGACTCGGTTGTTTTAGAAGAATTGATTCAGAAGGAAAACTCAGAACTAAAGCGCAATGTTTTAGAAGAATGAATGATAGAAAATTCTTAGAAATAAGCGCCACTTCTTACTGAAGACGAGCTCATAAATATATCAAGAGACATGGATTCCGAGGATGAAGACAATAATAATTGTAAAACTGCAGCTCATCTAGTCGAATCCTCACACAAATTTCTCAATAAAAACTATTTTTACAAAATGTCAAAATGTGAAACTTGCCTGGCTTTTAGGGTGGCAGATTACTGAGAGAGTACTCTAAATGGTAAATTTAAATTATTTTAGACATGTACCAGTTTTCAAAAGACTTTGAAAAGGCATAGCTTGGACGATATTACAAATAAATCACTAAAATTGTCATGTATGTTTTTCTTTAATTGAATGTTTATTTACACGTGAATTTTTATTTAAAATACTCGCGTGACATGCATCTATGTACCTATATATATATATACAGATTTTGAATAAGCACACATATTACTAGCTAGCTATATACCTGAATAAATATAAGGCTAAAAATATTAAAAATATTACAGGCAAAAATTCCTCCAGATCCACACCGACAGGTCGGTCCGTAGCGATGGGAACAAATTCAGGAGATGGAGATCTTTCTGTTGGATGAGCTGGAGGGAGAACTGTGGGGGGCTGACTGACGTATATTTCAACCGGAGGGTTCTTCGCATTGCTGGATAAATCAATTAAAAATAAACTATTATAAATTTACAGATTTATTTATATAGTAAAATTTAGGTAAAACAAAAAAATGAGAAGTCTCGTCTAAAAAACGGAATTCTTTTCACTATGGAAATCAACACAGTTTATTAATAAAAAATATTTCCTTTTTTTTTTGGAAGAAATATTTGTATTTGAATGATTTCGTATTTCAATTTTAGGACCATTTTCTGTTAACAATAAATAACTGTGTTAGAAAATGGGAAACAAGTTGTCAATGCCAGATTTAATTTTTTTCTTGCCAACATTTTGTAGACTATTAATGTCAATTAAAAAATACACTTATTTCAAAAAATTATATGCACATACATTACGTGATAGTGTTTTTTTATTGAAAATAGTTTCAAACACCTCAAACAGTTTATTATAACGTCACAAAATAGCTGTAAAATTACTCTGCCATAATGTTGTGATTTACAACATTGGCCCTTTTAGACCCAGGCCACAGATATAATGGTGTGTATATAAAAGCATAGATTATGATTATAATCTATTATTACTATGGATAATTTTTATAGTGGCATATTTATGAAAATCACCCCAAGGGCGCTGTACAATAAACATCTCAACTGCTACAGAGAGCATAGGCAATTAGTACCCTGTTTTTAATTATGTAAAATTTTAGTAACATACAGGAGCAAGATTTCAACACGTTATATATATTTCAAAACATTATAATAATCTATGCTATTTACATTATATACATATCATTAGTATATTTCAATACGCAATATATCCAAAGCATAAAAAAAAGTAGAAGATTAAAAATATATACAATACCAGCATTATAATTTTAATGGGCAGCATTAAATGAACTAATACAAATTTGTCAAAATTTAAATTTGAAATATAAAGTATTACAATATAAATCTAACATAAAATGTCTGTTAAATAGTACCTTCTAGAATGATTGGAATAATCCCTGGAAGACACGACAGTATCGTGAGACTTGGGCGGCCGAGTAAAGGACAGAGAGCGTGGGGGAGGGGCCGGCACTCGTCCCAGGGACATCTCACTGGTGCTGGGGCGCAGGCTGCTTGGCCCCCCGAGGCTGCTCCCCCCCCCACTGGGGCCCCCCTTGCGGCTCTCTCCGTCCGAGTGCTGGCGCCGCAAGGTCCGGCTACTGGAGATCATGGGAGGAGTGTCATAGATTGTTTTCACTTCAAAATCGGAGTCTTCGTGTGGTGGGGCGTGTACACTCTCATATGATCTGGAAAGTCAAATGTACCTTTTAAATTTATGGATGAAAAAAAGTTCAAACTGGTGATAAAATTATAAATTTGTTTTTTTTCTTACTTGCTAGGTTTAAAGAATCTATCTGAAGACTAAATAATGTTTTAAACCGTTTCTTTGTATTTTTTCATTTAATAATTTTCTATGGGGTTAAAACTTTTCAGGCAAATTTAAAGATACTCCAAATGACTCTTTGAATTCAGTAACAGTGTGACATTTATCATATTACAAAAAACTGGATGAAAAAGTCATCTACTTTCAAAATGAGCTCATTAGAGCAAGGAGCATAAAGGGAAACTAAAGCCATAGTCTATTAAAAAATGTTTAACAGAGATGAAAATATTAGGTAAACGTACATTAAATTCTAAGTAACCACCTTCCCTTACACTTAACTACCGGTTTTTTCTACAAGCATGATGCGTTGAATTATTATTTAAGTATCTAGACTTGGATACTTGTATACATCATATGTAAATCAGTCGTGGATTTAAATGTTAAGATTCTAACATGGACTTCTATAAAAATAAATGGCAACTCAATAAATAAATATAAATATTTACGTTCTTATTTACACAAATATTTCAATTTCGGAGCCATTTTCAAAGAGTTGTAAATAACTCACTATTAGAAAATAGGAATCGATTTGGGGGAGAGTGGTGTTCGAACCTCAGATTTTTGATCCGTGAGTCCGCGGCACTAGCCACGGGACCACAACCCGATTCATTATACACGTTTGTTTGATTCATATGTATTATAGAATAAAGATTTTTTTTAAATCAATTCATAAAACAAAATAATATAAAAATAAAGGAATTTCAGAAAACACTTTGGGCACCGAGTCTGTTAGAAAAATTGTTAAATACCTATGGGAGAAATGTTGAGGTGCATCATTGTTCAGTGAGTTGGGGGCAGAGTGGAAGGTGGGTGAGGGAGGATCCAATCCTGATAATGACAATCCTCCCATATCACTAGACAGTGATGACGGCTGGTTTATATCTACGATCAAAATTAAAGTATTATTTCAGTTAAAAAATTCACAAATACGGATTGAAAAGAGCAGAATAGAGCTGTTCTTCTGTTTATTGCAGATCATGCAGCTTTGTGAATGTCTAGACTTCCATATTTCCTTCTCAAAAATGTTTCCTCCTATCTGTTGCAATAAATTTAGAGCTATTCTATTTATAATATGCATCATAAGAGAGTTACAAAATTATTCAACGGCTAGAATTCAATATCGACCATAGTGATCTGACAATATATAAGTAATGAATTTCGCACTATTTAAAATGGAAAAAAATATCAATAAGTCACATCTATCAAAAGTTTCTAGTTATCTAAAAGGTTTCCAGCACAAAATTGCAATAATGAAGCTGACAAATTATTGTTAAATCAACTCAGATCTCCATCTGAGATTTTTAGATTTTTTTTAGCACCACAACAGGATAAGAGGCACAATTCTAATATTTACAAACTGGCATCATCTGTAGAGATTATAAAGATCATTGGATATATCATACTTTGAGAAAAATCAAAAACAAATGGCACAAAAATCAACAATAACAACAATAATCACAAATATTTTTTAGCTAAGCGAGAGACATTGAAAAACTTACGCAAAATGATAAAAATGTTTTTTTGCTTTATTAAATTATGCTATTAAGTATTAAGTTTATATAAAGCGTATGATATGTAAATGTTATGTATTGTAAATAATACAAAAGGGAAAAACACAAAAGTCAATATTTTTAGATTTACTTATTAATGTATCAAGGAAAACAGAAACGTTGAAAACAAGTATATTAGGTATATTCTCTAAGGAATTTGTAGTCCAGTAACCAGTCAGTCATTAAAATGTGATGATTAAAGAAAATAATAGTTTGACAGAAGAGAGTTGTGATAAAGAGATGTGCTAACCTGAAGTGAGAGGTGGGGGACTCTCGGGAGGACCTAAAAAGCTTGTGCTCGGTGGCGGAGTGCGGTTTACTGTCAACACAATAATATTTCACATTTACAACACTGTTAGTCGCCATTGCAACCACAATCTCTTAGTATAGTATAAGATATGTATTAGTTTGATGGCGATACTTAGTAGTTTTATTTTTTAAATATATAAGGCATGAAATTTCTCAAAATTATTTTTAATGTACTTGTGTGATTAAGAATAAATATTAATGTGATTTTTAGACCTAAATTTAAAATTTTTTACTATTTCAAATTGCTTTGTACACACAAATATTGATTGTGATGTGTATTTTTGCATTAAAAAAACCCTAAAGCATAAACATGTGACTCCTTAAAAACATTAAATAAAACTAAAATATCTCATTTTTGTGCTCAAATAAATTAAGGGCTTTGTATATAAAGTATTATTTTGAACATATAGGTATATTAGAATGATAAATGAGTAAATTTTAGGCATTCAAAAAGCAGATTTATAAATATGTAAATGTAATAATTTTAAAAAAAAACAATCAATAACACCATGATAATATTATGTATAATGTGGAATAATAGACAAAAGAAGGCTTTAAACTTACACTACATACATATATTTTTTTCCTTTTATAAAAATAAACTAGTTGTAGGAAAGGTTGAACCTGTATGTTATTTTGTTGTAATTTTTCTAGTTATTAAGTTCTATCTTCCTTCTAACATTTTACTGTATGTTTCTCTTTTCTGTTAAATAGGCACTATCAGGTTTTGGTGGGTTTTTCTGTTAGTGCCTATTTCAATTTATGTTGAAATTTTTGTTGGTTTGGTTATAGTACCTGCTGTCAACACTAGGAGTACTTTATTGTTGCATTGCTCCAGTACTTCTTCCAACCAACAAAAGAATTCATTGATACCGAGGCTGCATAGGTTAGGTAACACTTATGGAACGGCTGCAGGTATTCTGTCCAATTCTTTACTATCTTATAAGTCCACAATATCAAGTTTATTTGTGGCTGCTCATCAAACTATTATTGACAATTCAATTCCATAAATTAAAAAAATACTTGTTTATTTATTACCTTATACTTGTTTATTATTTTTTACTATTATATCAAATTGCATTGTAGTATTGGCAAATACGCATTTCATAGATACATATTTTTATTTCTTATTTTTTCGTGATAATATATGCTTGCTTGTTTATTAATTTAACTTAAAAATGTCTTTCTTGCTTACCGTAACACTTTATTTATTGTTTACTTTACAGAATTTATTTCATAAGCTTATATCTTTGCATTTTTTGTTTATATGCTTACTGTTTTTTCTTGCATACCTTTGTTATTATTGTTTTTTTTTTACTTTGTAAAACTTTTTATTATATCCTTTTTAACTAACTTCACATATTTTTTCTGTATATTCTGTGTTTATTATTTAGTATGTTAGTATGTATTTCATTTTTATTTTTTGTAAATGCCTTTTGGGCGTTAATGAACAAAATAAATTAATAAATAAATTACAATTTATATTTTGATGTTATTCTTGTACTTATATTTTTGTTGTCTATTGTTTGTATCTATATTGTTATTCCTTACTGTTCATGTTTATTAATGTAACTTGGTTTTGGCCAATGTTATCAATTTTTGGTAGAAGGCCCTAATAAAGGAAAAAAAAACCTGTATGTAAGTACCTACATACAAATACAGCTATTATTTGTCTTAAAAGTTGTTTACAGTACACATTGATATTTATTACCAGTGTTAACATAAACATAAAAATATCCAGTACTTCACTCACAAAACCAAATTTCAACAAGACAGAGCAACAAATAGACAAGATGGCAGTGAATAAAAAAATAAAAAAACTTTAATAATTACACTAAGAACAATTCGATACACCCACCACTCATGTGACCATTATAAAAAAAACCTGTATATTCAAGGTTGCAGTATAAGAAAAAATAAGAATAAGAAAATTATTATGATACAAAGACTTTTTAGAAGCACAGTGTTAAGCGCGGGTGATGAAATGTAAAATGTAATGTAAACTTACGTGCTCTACTGGGACGAAATATTTCAGTGTAATCAGTAAGGTTCGGAATTACTGCAGGTTCCTCTTCCTCGGTCCCTGAAGCAGATTCCTCAACAGTCCTTTCATCGAGTAAAGATTTTCTGTGGACTACTGGAAAAAAATAAAACCAGAGAAATTGCATTAAAAAGTATGCAGTACAAAGACATGGAAAAATATGAGATCATAATATATGTAGATACATATATTGCATGTTAGGAAAGGTCATTTTTCAAAGGGTTGTGTTTCCACTCTTATGGCAATGTCCAATTTGCAAATTTTAACCCTTATCTTGGCAGAACGGAATAATATTTTTTATGCATTTGATGGTTGAAAAGGCTTCAGAATACCATAGAAAAATATATTTTTTGTTTTAATCAAAATTTATTATGAATTGTGATAATGTAAATAAGAATTAAAAATATTGTAAAGCAGTTTTAACTGAATGCTGTTTTACTCGTGTTTTAGTTCATGAGAAAAAATGAGATCATAATGTATCCTATAGTATACATTGCCAAGAAAAGGGTCAACAGGATTACAAAGAAGTTAAAGAACTACTATAATAGTACATAAATACTTATTTATATAAAAAATTGTGTAATAGACGGTTAAATATACAATAATATAGTTAGGGTCCCCGGTATCTGTAGGCTAAATGTTAGACCTACAATAAAGGATAAATATTCCACATTCGGGTCTGACTTTAGCGATGCCGAGGTACTTTAGAATAGGAATTTTGTTGCAGGCCTTAAAAATGGCCGGGGGCTTGGCGTTTGACTAATTGTGGCCCTAAGAAGAGCATTATTTCTAAACCTTGACTAATTACTGCCCTAAAAAGAGCATTTGTATTCGACGAGACTAATGTTTGTCCTGAAAAGAGCATTGCAATTGATGTGGCGTGTGCGGCGGCTCCCGACGAAGTAACCGAGTCGAGCGCCGGCACCTCCCCATATGTACTTAGTGAGAGGGGCGCCGGCCAGAAATGGCGGGGGTGGAATTTTTCCCACCCACAGGTAGCGAGAGCCCGTTACGCGCCCAATATAATGTGTAAATTTTTAAATAATAAATCAGTTCGCCTCGAGCCTTCATCTTGGTCACATCGTTTTATTTTGTCACACCGCCCGACCTCCCGCTCTACTACTAGAATCTACCCCCTTAGACTTGACCATCACTTCACCCCAGGACTACGGACCAGTATATTCTACCGACCTACGTAGTGAAACCGGACATGAGAGATTTAAGGCATCATAACTTTGGGATTTACGACCCCGAGAGTGATGACGGCAGCGAGACACGACCAACACCGACCCCTTGCTTCAGGATTGTGGAATACAGTCCAAACTGTGACTTGTACAATACAAACAGTATTTCCTACAAAAATGTATACCTATTCTTAAAAAAAAATTTCAACATTTTAATGTTTGTTTAGGCATTTTTTTTTATTACTCTTTATATTTATACTAAACATAAAATATCAGTATGTAATTAAAAGAGTATTCACTAAAAGAGCATTTATTTTTGGTGGGAGTACATTAAACCTTTTTATTATAATATGCAAAAAAAATCTAATAATAAATTTGTGTACCTGGGAAGTATGTTTACTAGGGATGGAATGGCTGAGAAAGATATTGAAAGGAGGGTGAGTGCCGGGAACAGAGTAAACGGTGCACTTAAATCAACCTTGGCAAATAAATGTTTGTCACAAGAGGAAAAATTAGCAGTTCACAACGGAGTCCTAGTCCCGACCCTGATGTATAGGAGCGAAGTATGGACTTGGAAAAGCAGGGACGAAAGTGGGCTAAATGTTGTCGAAATGCGATCTCTCAGGCGAATGTGTGGTAAAACTATGTACGATAGATGCACAAATGTTGTGATCCGTACATTATGTAAGGCTGAAACAAGCATTATCGACAAAATCAATAAAGGAGCTCTGCGCTGGTTTGGACATGTAGAACGATTGGACAGCGAAAGGACGGCTAAGAATATTAACAATGCGAATGTTGATGGATGCAGAAATAGAGGAAGGCCGAGAAAGACATGGCATGACCGAATCCAACAAATATTTGAAGATAGACATGTCAAAAGTCGGAATAATCGGCGCGCGTGCATGAGAAGATGTATGAATGTAGAGGAAGCGATATCTGTATGCAAAGATAGAGTGTGGTGGCGTTCTATCCTCTCTGCCTACCCTTACGGAGAAACGGCATGATGGTTTTTTGTTTGTTTGTACAATAGTTACCTTGTTTGGCTGGTCGCTCTTTTGAAAAACTTTTTCTAACTGAAGAGTTCTTCTGAAATGGGGAGACAGATTCTGCTGGAGGTCCAGGAGGGGGGGGACCACCGAACGGATGTACTTTGCTTAATTCTACAACATTTAGGACAACATTTGTGGAGTGGAACCAGCCGACAATCTGAAACCAAAAGAAAATATTATTAACACACATTAATTCAAATAATCATACAAAATTTACCTAAATTGCTTATACCATGAAATAAAAGTAAAGGACTGCACCTTTTTCATAAATGAAGATTTTATGTACAGCCCTTTCACATAAAGCCGTCAAAAAGTAGTAGAAAACCGATTTTGAGAGCGAATGAAGGTGTTATTTTATCAATAATTGTACTGGTGTTCAAAACTTTAACCTCAAATATCTCTGCTTTTTGTTTTCGACACATAACACCTTTATTCACACATGTCTTCAATTATAAATAAATATTTACTAATTAAATTTGTATAAACCACTTTAAACCTTAAGTTAAGTGTTTTTTGCAAATTTGTAAATAAATCAGTATAAATGTCACACCACACGGTGAAAAATGTTTTTCATATTTAAAAAAACAATATATTTACAGGGATTTTTCACATTTCCTTCTCTAAAAACTTGATCTTATCCATGTAAATATCTAGTAAGAAATGGTGTTAAGTTGTAAATATGTTATATAATATGTAAAATTTTCAAAATGTGAATTAGTAACTCATTAACTTGTATATATTACCAACACATGTGTAAATATCCAAATAAATTAAAAAATGAAAACTTGACACTGGCTAAAACACCCCAGTTGGGAGGTGAAAAGGCCATAAAAACGAAGAAGAGGAAGAATAAAAAATTTTGGTTACCAGTTTATTATGTGCTACAGTCATGTCATAAATTTGTCCCCAAGAAGCTGGGACAGTGTCCAACTGTCTGGTGGGCTCCCATCCGAGGACTTGCAGTCCTTCTCCACCACCTCCCAAAAGGCAAAGACCGTTTTCAGAGAATGATAATAATCTGAAAGAAAAAAAAATCAGTGACATTTTTGCCAAAAATGAATACATTAGCTACTCAGGAAAAAAAAATAGTTAGAAAATTGTAAAAGTTTACATATTTCTCCTGCCGAAATTAACTTAAATAATGTATTGATCGGTCTCTTAATATAAAAAGGAAATATAAACACTACTACTACTACCATCACGCCATTTCTCCGTAGGGGTAGGCAGAGAGAATGGACCGCCACACGCGTCTATCCTGGCATACAATGCTAGCCTCTTCCAAAAACCAAAAATATAAACAAAAGGTAATTTTACTGACCTGATAGGCGAAGTATGTTTTTCAGTGCTAGAAACAAGTTGAAACTTTTCCATGTCCCAGAAATTGACCACCCTGTCCTCCCCACAGGTGGCAAGGAGGAACTCGTGGGGGTGGAACTTGACACAGGTCACTGAACCCGTGTGCTCTGTAAACTCTTTTAACACTCTTCCATTCCGGACATCCCAAACTTTAAGAGCTCCTGAAATATAGCCGAACCAAAATATATATGACGTAAAAGTATTAAATTTATTAACATTTTTTTAATGCAATAAATTGTAGGGTTTATATTTTTTTCTTCTTGATATTGCTGAAATGCTAGATAAACTTTTCAGGTCTTGAACAACAACTTGACCAACTTCGGTGGAAGCTGAACAAGCATTTTCTGTAATGATTCTCTTTGTTAATAAACTCAGAAGACGACTCAATGATGATATGTTGAGTGCAATGTAGATATAATACATGTATATGTTTATTAACATTCAATTTATTTACTGATGAAATAACTTATATTTACATACAAGTTACTAATTACACTTCCACTTATTTGTTCGACCAATAAGCGCTTTCACCCTCTAATGGGCATCCCAGTACCAGTCTGACGATGTACCAAGTATTTTTAATTAGTAACTTATATATAAATATAAGTTATTTCATCATTACAATGGAATTCCATCAAGAATTGTCAATAAATAATTTTAATCAAATTTATTTACTGTAATATTTTTATATTTGAAATTCAGAAATAAGTTTAATGCTTCTACTAACGAACTAACTAGTATATAGTACTAACACATGTGTAAATTTATCAAAAACTCGACACTGGCTAGAACATCCCAATAAAGGAAGAAAGAGCCAATAAATAAAGAAAAAGATAGATAAAGTGTCCATATTGATTTTTGCGTAGGTTTCTAAATCGGAGATGATAAACTGCTCACCATCATCTCCTCCTGAAGCAATCCACTGTCCATCAGGACTAAACTGCAAACTATTGACAGCCATATTGTGACTAGTGTAAGTGCAAATGCATCCTCTTTGTCTCGTGTCCCAGAGCTTTATGCTCGTGTCGCAGGAGCCCGTGGTGAGATACCCCCCGTAGGGATGGAAGTCCATGCACTTGATGGCTCCTTTGTGCCCCGTGAGGGTCCTCATCAGCTTAGCAGCCTCCAAATCCCAGATTTTGAGCGCGCCGGACTGCGATCCTGCGCAGACCATGTCTTCGGAGTGTCCAAAACAGACACATTCAACTGGAGACACGTGTCCACTGAGACTCTAGAAGCAATAGGGATTTCGAATTGTCATTAATGATTGTACAAATTACTTCAAAACAGAATAATATTTTTAATCAATTTTTATAGCACAAATTTGAGATATTACACTAACTAACTGGTATCATTGTGTAAGGTACTTACTTCAAATTTTTACACATTCAGCTTAGTTTATTTTTAAGTCTTGACAGAAGAAGAGATAAGTTATGATGTCTAGTAATAAATAACAATGTAAATTTGTTCTATGCATAGCTAATAATATTTTCCCTTAGTATTTATTGTATGTAAAAGCTATTGAAAGTAGTACAATAAAGTTCATATTTTTACAAATTGGTTGAAATTTTGGAAGAAAAACATTTTTAGCTGTTCTTTTGATAAGAAATTCTCTTCTGAACAAGTTTGAGACATCCTCCATATGCAAAATGCGCATTTGGCACTGCTGCAATGGTTCTTATCTGTTTAAAATCCATGTCCTGGACTCTGCCATGTGGGAATGTCAGCTTGCGGAGGAAGATTTAAACAATGTTTTTTTTTTATGATGATTGATTGTCAATAAATTATTGTTATCCTGAATTCCTATCGGACCTCTCTGGTATTAACATTCAACTCCCTACTCATAAACTAACCCTCCTGTCCTAACCCGATAAACTTTTACATAAAATTTTAAGTAAATATCTATTTATTAATGGTTTTAAGCTGTAAATATGTTGTACATATATATTGTAATAAATTAAAAATACTAACACACTAACTTGTATATATTACTAACACATGCGTAAATATATATTTTTTAAATTATAGTTCAAACTTGACACTGGCTAGAACACCCCAGGTAAGGAGGTGAAAGGGCCAATAAACAAAGAAGAAGATAAGAAACTCTCATAAATTGGTACTGGGTACATTTATTTTCATTTGGTTGCATTTACAGCTTAAGTTAATGTACTTAATGGTGTTTTTAATAAATATAATTGGTCAACTAATCATATATATTAATAACATATTCATAATGCTAAAATTAGTGATTGACTCGGTAATTTACCAGCAAACAGCCGTGTCTTCCGATAGCCCACAAGTTTACTTTCTTGTCATCTCCACCAGTAGCTAGGACCTGGTTGGATTTGTGTCCCATAGCGAGACAATTTACGTTTGCTGTGTGAGCCGTGAATTCTTCTGCAAAAATCATAAACATAAAAAAATATCAAAGTTAAATTTGATTCAGGATTTTAGCAAAATAACTCCCAAGAAAATAGAATCCAGTATAGTAAGTACTGATATCCTTATACAGTAATGAATCATAAAAAAATAATTGGTCCATTGTTCAAGACGTATCTTAGATCAATGATTAAGTTATTCATCTGAAACAATTTGTACGAAGTCGTTTTCAGAGTGAGAGAAGAACTTGTGAATAATTTAAAGTCATCGAATCGTATCAGAACAATAAATAAATAATCGCTTAAAAAGAACGTTGAAGGCCAGGTAATTTTGCATGGTTAAAGACTAAAGATAAAAAAGGTATGGTTTTTCAAATAATAAAAAAACTATTTTCAAGAAAAACACTTACGTAGTTTCCATGTTCTTTTGACAGAAGACCCCATAATGCATTAGAACTATCAACAAATACTTTGAAATTAATAAATACAGGTTGTTTTATATATAACGAAAATATGTCAATCCAAACTCTGTTTCCGTCTCTTTTCCAGTTCTGTTTCTGTCAACGACAGAAATGGTCAAAACCACAGATTAATATGCCCAAATCTACCTCCCACAGACATTTTTATCGACCAAGACATGGTCTAGTGATGTGCAAAACCAATGATGTAAATAGCCAAATATTTTATAAGTCATTAAATAGTTCGGTTCATGCAAACCGCCATGGAAAATATTTTATTGAAAAAAAAACAAAATAATAAATCTTTTTTGTAAGTTCATTTTTCAGCAAATTTTTCAAGACCTTTTCCGTTTACACATTTCTTTAAATATTATTTTTCTTGATAACCGATTCAAAATAATATGTTTCGATTGTGATGACTGGTTTTACAAACAAAAATGAACTAAAAACGACATATTAATTCCAACATTGAATACATAATAATTTATTTTCTAAAATATATAAATGTATAATAATATATATACTTTATATTATTATTTAAAATTGTTTGTTTTATTTTATTAAGTAGGTACTTTTATTAAGTGGGTAGGTATTAAGAGGTACTCTACTATATTGGTCGTTGTTCAAGCGAGCAGCAATATTTTTGACATCTGTCAAAATACAAAATAAATTAAAATAAAACACGAAATTGTTTTACCATAAAAATATTATCGGTTATTTTAACACGTTCACATAATGCTTTCCCTAACAAATATTACGTTTTACAAATACATCCAAAAAAATATAACCTCCAAAGTAAAACAAAAAATTAAAACAAGTTTACTTGTAAGACCTGTTTCTTATGTGCAGGGTCAGGAATTAGAACCGAGAATAAGGGAATATTTTTACTATATTGATCACCAAGGCATGGTAATTTCAACATCGGTTTATCTATTTGTTTACGTGCAGTTTCTTCAAATGATCATTATTAAAATAAAATGTATGATTTCAGCTGTTTTTGGACGACTCGAAGATGAAAAATTTCACTTCCTGCTTTAAAGAAAAAAAGTTTTTACAGTTCTTTTTCAAAAATCTCAAAATCAATAACACGGGAAAGTATATGGAGGATTTTCCCTATATATCTCCCTGTGGGAAAGAGAGAAATTACATCAGATGCGATGATTATCCAATAGTTTATACTCATATTGTGCAGAAAGTTACAGAAGGGAAAAAAATAAACCTTGTAGCATATGGGCACGTGGGAGATTTACTTGTTACAGAATTTTTACCCAATAAGATATACATGTTACCAGAAACAGGCAGAGTATATCACCCTGCAAATGAGAAGTTCGGATCAATAGGTTTAATACGCTCCAACTTGTCAATAGAATTGAGTAAATATTTTGAATTTCACAATGGTGAACATAACCCACCGACTCACTTCACATGGGATGAAGTTCAACATGAACTGGACCAGAATTGGTTTAAAAAAGCAGTCAATAAATAAAACAATCATTAATGTGAGTTCTTTATTTAATTTACTTGTTACATCACAGGGTCATTGTTAGTTATTTAGGAGATATATAATTAAAAACCCTTTGAGTGCCTCGGTGTGTAATTTATACATTTGTTATATTTGACAAAATATTAATATGGCATTAGTAAAAGTAGTAAAAATAATTATTCTCATGACAAAACTGTTTATTTGTTCAAATGCAAAGGAAATTGGTAAACTGTATAATATGTACATTATTTATACATTTTAGCATTGGCACTCAAAGAAATATCTTACAATTACCACATTTTGTTATTGTTCTTGTTACTATTTTAGTACCTTTACATTAAAGTAAATACGATATTATTGCTATTAGTCTTAAGTTTACCTATATTTAATAAATATAATTTATACTACACACATATTTATTAATATTTTTACAAAAACACATGTTGTTTTGATGTAAATAAACCCATGATTCTACAACAATTGCATCAAGGTGCATCATTTTCATTAAAATAAATTTAAAATTATAATTATCAAAGTACTAACGTTGTGGTTTTCCATTTTAAATTATATGTTTGTTGCATTGTTTTTAATTACTGAATTATAGTGATAATACCTACAGGCTTTGAAATAACTGTTCATTATACAGTAGAACTCCGTTTATCTGGACTCCAGTCATCCGGACTGTCAAATATCAGGATCGTTATCAGGAAATAAATAAAGATGTTATAATAACAAATATAAAAAGGCGCTGAAGGCCAGCGCGTGTTTTCATCTGCGCAATTAACTTTGCTAGACATGTTAAAGTTTTTATATTATAACATCTGGCTTTCATTAATCTGGATAATTGTAGTTTTATTGTCTCAATTTTCATTATTGAGGTTCAAATAGATGTATTTATTTATTTATTTATTGTGGATAACTTATATAGCGCCATTTTCGTAATAAAATACCTCAAGGGCGCTTTACATGGTGATTCTACTGTTAAGTTAATTTAATTGAAGCTTTAAATTTGTAATTTGATTAAAATAATTTATTTTGTTGTCACGTGCTACGGATTTATTCAAATGATTTAGAGAACAAGTGGGTTTTAAGTTTTTTCCGAAACATCACTTCACTTTCACAGCCTCGCACCTCTGCTGGGAGAGCATTCCATGCCATAGGGCCTGCGACCGCAAATGCGCGCTCACCAAATTTAGTGCGCTGTTTGCGTAGAGGTATAATAACTTTTCCTCTCGCCGTAGACGTAGCTGATCTAAGCGTGAGACGCCTGTCAGCTAGTTCATCTGGAATGCATAGTTCCCTTAGATATTCCGGAGCCGAGTTGTGCAGTGACTTATACATAAGCCAACAGAGTTTGTATTCGACCCTCTGTGGAAAACGTAGCCAGTGTAGTTCCCGAAGTAGTGGAGTGATATGACTGAACTTAGAGATTCCGAAAATAAGTCTCGCTGCGGCATTCAATACAGATTGTAGGCGAGTCATTTTGTTCATTGGTAGACCTGCATAGATACCATTACAATAATCGACTCTAGACACTACAAACGCATTTATTAATTGACGGGCGGCATCAACCGGCAAATTTTTGCGTATGCATTTAATTTGTCTCAGCTGGTAGAAGCATGAACTTATCGTTCTACTAATTTGAGCGTCAAGAGATAGGTCAGAATTGAGTAAAACTCCCAGTAGTTTAACGGTGGGTAAAACGGCACTCCCTACATTGGGTAGAGCCGTATCCTGGATCAAATTCTGTCGTCTGGCTGAAGCCACCCACAGTTGTTCAGTTTTTGATGGGTTTAATGTTAGTCTGTTTTCAGCCATCCAGTTTCCTATTTTCTTGATGCATCCATCAATTAAATTGACAAGCCCACTTCTCTCGCCTGGTTTGCAATAAAAATAAATCTGCGTATCATCTGCATAGCAGTGCGACCACAATCCACATTCTTTGATAATGTTCTCTATATCTTTAGTGTAAAGGAGATAGAGAAGTGGTCCGAGTACTGACCCTTGAGGCACTCCTGTAGACACCCGAAAGTTGGTTGAGCTTTTACCCTGGAACACGACTGCATATTCTCTTTTATTAAGATATGAACTGAACCACATATGTGCCTGATCACGGATACCATAAGTTTTCTCCAGACGTTCAAGCAAAATATTATGGTCTACAGTATCAAATGCAGCACTCATGTCCAGAAGAGCCATCAACACCAGATTACCAGAGTCCACCGACGTTATAATGTCAGACAGTACTCTTATCACTCCCGTCTCCGTGGAATGAAAACGTCGGTATGCCGATTGCCTTACCGAAAATAAAGAATTCCGCTCGATATAGTTAACGAGCCTGTGAGAAACTATTTTTTCTAGTATTTTTGATACGATGGGAAGATTTGAAATAGGGCGAAAACTGGAAAGATCTTCCACATCTAGTTGGGAATTTTTTAAAAGTGGAGTTACATTTGCTTTTTTTATGGCTCTCGGAACAATGCTGCGCTCCATGGATGTATTAAATAAATCTGTTAAAAATGGAGCTAATACGTTAATGCATTTTTTCAAAAGCCATGTTGGCATCGGATCTAATATACATTGTTTGTTGGGTAATGCCGCAACAATTTTTTTAACCTCATTTATAGACGTTGGTTCAAATTTACTGAATTTTTGAAGGGCATTATCTAAAATTACAGGTTTTTTCGCTGAACTACACGCCAGTCTGATTTTTTCGACTTTATTTGTAAAAAAGTCGGCAAAATCAGTGGCAGTAGCGCTTGTGTTAGATGTCTCTGCTATACAGTCACCACGAACAGATTGAAGGCTTCGCCAGAGTTGTTTTGGAGACTTTTTCTGTTCAGTGATTTTTGTACACCAGAAACTAGATTTTATTTCTTTTATAAATGTCCTATAAGAGGCTTGCATATCTAACCATATTGATCGGTCCAAAGTTGACAGTGTGTTTCTGTATTTGCGTTCTAGACGTCTTAGCTCTTTCTTTTTGAGTCGACAATTTTCGTCAAACCATGCATCAGATTTCCTTTTTCGAATAGTTTTCGTAGTAAATGGTGCATGTTTGTCTATCAGGTTAGATAGTACCTCATTGTACAACCCAACCAATTGATCGACGTCGTTTGAGCGACGGTCAATGTCCGGACCAATCAACGATGTCAGAAGTTCGGATTTAAAATGTTCTAAATTTAATTTTCTCCATGGCCTTGATGCGAGTGTTTTATTGATGGAAAAGTGCTATTTAATTAAAAAACCAAAATTTCTTATTTCATTGACATGAGTCAACAGTAGAAATATATGTACATCGACAAATATCCATAATATTCGGTTCCTGATATACTTATGTCTGTATCTTTATAATAGTTTAACCCAAGAGGGTGTATGTGAAAAATCTGATAGGGCCAATTATCGACCTCAAAGTTTTTATGTTGAATGTAATATATATTATACAATACAACATTAATTTAGTGTAAGGCACCCAGATTAGATTATTTTTGATCATCAGAAATGAAATAAATTGACAATATATTGGAACATAGCATTCATATTATGATAAAAAGAAAAGTAAAATAAAAAATATACAACATTCATTTGAAACTTTGTAAATAACCATAGCAATAATATATGTATGTGTACATAATAATTTTACATTCAGAGATGACAATTTATAAAATAGTATAGAAAGCCTTAATATTTTTCTTAAGTATATACATTTTTAAAATAAAATAATTATTTTTATTATTAATTGTACATATTATCTGATCCTGCAGAAATTGTACAACCTGAAAATAGTTTATATGAGCAGCGTTGCCAACCCTACCGATTTTGTGAGCAATCTACCTATCTACCGAATTCAATCTGAATTCTACTGATTTAAAAAAAATAAAAATATGGGGGAATAACGAATCTAGAGGTTGGCAATGTTGCAAGTGATTGAGTTAGAATCAAACGCAATGACAACGATGTTTAAAATTGAACACTTTGGAAATTCCAGCACATTGAGTAAGGTCTCTTATTAAGCTGTCTCTATAAGTAAATACTTTATTACTATTAGTTGATATTCTGCATGACTATACTATGGCCACTTTTATACTGCTATACTTCTTGGAAAAAAAATCGACAGTTTTTTTGACAGATTGCCAGGTGTAAATTTTATTTTTCATGTTTAAAATTAGGCATGGTACCTGCTTTGTTTAATACAATGACATTATATTGCAACATCTTGGGAAATCAACGCTTCCCCCTTCATCGACAGCGGCAGTATTAGTGGTCAGAGTGTATACATATACATTTAACTAATTACATTAGTTCTGAAATACCTATCTAAAAATCTCTTGATATTAGAACTCTATATAATATTATGTGAAGTTATACACATTTATTATCATCTCAGTCGATAAACAGTTAATGAGTATTTACATTATTATATCAATTCCTGTGAAACTGGTCACTTTAAATAACATACATATTACACATAATGTGTGTAGGTTTGTTCATATACTGATTGTTTAATAAACTGTAAAAGCATAGTATTTATAAAATAAATATAAATCAAAGAAAACTGTTGGCAGTTTTGTCGAGTTCACGAATTATTTTGGTTACTCAAATAATAAAAAAACAAAAAGCATTTTAAAAACTGACTGATACCGAGCAATTTTATAATCTACATTCATGTTTGCACTTTTGTAAAATAATATAAATTGTACTATGGTTAGATTAAAATTAATTATACAAAAAAAAATGGTTCCATAAAAACTAAATAAATATGACAATATGCAACAATCATGCATATTAAATCGTAATTTTTAGGGTCACAAATAATATTAATAAATGTCTTCTTACTTAATTTAATCACATATTGGCATCAGCTTGTACGCACAATAGTGATTTATACTCTATTTCTATATTAAATTCACAGCCAGCTCGATAGCTGAATATGTAGGTAGGTAAATTATTTATAAATTTGTTGCAACAGAGAGGGAAAACATTTTTGAGAAGGGAATATGGATATCTAGTGCATTTACAGGGTCCAGGGAGGAAACCCAGTCTGTCTTCAAACATTTGGACTTACTCAAAACATTGTTAGGTCAATTATTATTTAGTGTCAAAAAATACATCGGTTAAAATAGGTATTTCGCAATAAAAAGATAATATTTGAAATATGGGAATTCTACAATGAACACAAAACACATGAATTTATTTTTATTTAAAAGTGATGCAACATGATAAATTTAAATAAGATTTTCAATAATCCAATGGTGTAATAGAGTAAGAAGAGATAATAAAAATGGGTCTCTAAGATAAACAGAAGTATTTTGAAGAGTAATCACGTAACATTTTAGGAGAATAAAGAAACATTAATTACTTAAATCACAACAACCTCATTTATTGAATCTCAACTCTACTAGATGTATATATTATACCTCTCTTACTAGATATGTATAGAAATAAATTACTTATTCAGTAATAACATAATTTGATTTCTTTTTAAAGTATTACAAAAAATATTTTGGTTACACATTAAAGCAAAACAATTTATTAAATCTTTCTTCACCTGGAGTCGTCATTATCATCAGCTTTCGTAAATGGTCGGAATGTTCCGGGCTGGACCCACGAGAGACCCTGACTGTGGCTACTCGACGGAGATAGGGATGAGTTCATCATGGAAACTTTAACAGAGTCATGAATGGAAGGGTCGTAGGGACTAAAGCTAATGTAATGCTTATCATCAGTTGGAGGTTCATCATACAGGTGGTCAATGCTCAACATAACACTTTCTTTGGCCTTTTCTGTGAAAAGTACTTTATTTGTTTTGAATCTGAAAACAAAAAACAAATATAAATAAATTAATGCACAGAATACAATTATTATTACTAAATATATATTTATTTTTTTAAATAAACGTAATGCTGATAATGTTGCCTTGGCATTACAATTGAATGAGATATTATATTTTAAAGTAAGGTTCAAACAAAAATCAAACTAGCAAATCGGTGGCCATGGTGTGCGTAAAATTTAACTTGTTTTAAATTTAATTTTAATGCATATTATAACATACTTAACCCTTTGAATCTTCAGGGCCGATCGTCAGCTCTTAACTAACTAGTGTAAGTAAAAATCGTATGTTAATGTAAAAAAGTCTATGATTTTTTATAACAACAATTTGAAGGTAATTTTCAGTGATATTTTGTAAACTTAGAAATACAACTCTATTTAATAAAACTCAATACTTATTAACTAAGATAAAAAATGAAATATGAAGTAAATATTTTTTTTAGAAAATTGCTTAGGATTCTTCACACAATCTACGCAAAATAAAAAAAGATTAATGGGGTTTGTATAATTTTTGTTTATATATTAACAATATGACTTACAATCTCAGTGCTTCTGCATTTGCTGCTGATTTAACATTTATATTGAGGAAAATCCAATGAATATATTTCAATATCTGCCATATGTGGTTGTTGGATTTCGTCCACTTGGGAAAAACTTCAGAAAGAGAAAGAACTCCAGTTATTATATCCACTGCTGGGTGGAACACTTGAGATTGAAATGTGACAGTCTGCAAAAGGGTTTATTTTTAGTAACACATGTATTTGGTCTTTTAAGATGAATATGCTAATTTAATAAATTATTTAGTTAAAATTTAATAAAATGTATGTTTATTGAAGAACTAAATAGTTCCTTCGCTATGTGCTTCGTAGTTTACCAAAAAGCGTTTGATAGTCCGCAATAGACCTACACTCTAAAAAATACTAGAAGTGTAAGGGGTGCCTATAAAACTAGCCAAACTTATTGAACAAATCAGAATTAACAAAGTTGTCACAGATTAGTTTGAAGTCGCCACCAGAGATCATCATGGTTGCGTCCTTGCGCCATTCTTTTTTATAATCCTTATGGTTTTTTCTAAGGAAGTCAATCCAACTAGATTGAGGAATAACCATCTCCTTCCAAAAACAATAAAAGAGTAGAATAGCAGGCGCCACATTCACCAGTATGAAGGCTGTCTGGAGATTGAATATTTACTCAGTGAAAACCAAATGCCGCCTATATAACGCCTGCACAACACCTATTCTCCTCTGCGGGTGGGAATTGTGATACCTCACTAGGGCCCAAAACAGCTAAATACTGAATTTTTAGAGCAGATGTCTCAGAAGAATCTTGGGTGTGCGGCAGTTTGACTTTGTAAGCAATGAAATAATAAGAGAATGGACACAGTGAACTTTGTTGCCAACTGTCATCAAGCGGAGGCGATATGGTTGGCTAGGCCATACACTGCAGATGCCTCCTGATAGCCTTAACTATAACCATGCTTGCCTACTTTATAAGGCATCAGATTCTCAACGTCCTGGACGTCTGCTGCTGACTGTTCGCCAACAGTTTATGTCAGAACTACGGGATGCGAACCTGACTTGGGAGAATGCACAGGAGATGGGAGCCAACAGAAATGTCTAGAGGATCTTTAACTAGGGAGTGGACATGGAATGATGATGATGATTATTTTTTTTATTTTTTTTATGTAGTTGCATTATTCAATACCTTGCTTGTAATGTACAAGGTTAATATATACTTCAAAGCGATAGTTATTAATTTGTTTACTTAAAAATATTTACTTTAATGAAATATTTACTTTGATGAAATATTTACTTTGATGATAATTATTTATCGACAGCGTAAATACAATTTAAACTCTGTGTACCTTAAAAGACAAAACAACCGGAGTCACATTGAACGAAATGTTCAGGAAAATGATTGTGCAATTTCCAAAACATCATAACTTTTGAACCAAATGAGATCATTTTAACCAATAAAGAACTTTCAATGTAAAATGACGATTTTTTTCGAATAATAATAGTACATATTAAAATATGTATCTGGGACTACTGATGTTTTTTCCATTAAAACAAAGTGGATTTACACTAAAACAATACAGGTCCTGATTTAAATTACAAGTCGTATTGTTCTGGGTATGAGTGCCTGGAAGTCATAGTTTGTTCTGTGATGACTAAGGGACAGTTTGTTCACAACATGCCGCATCTGAGGACATAAGTCTCCTTGGCGGTGACCAAAAGGAAATGACAGAGGGGCAGCAATATTTGTCAAATGCCAAAATTGTAAAGAATGTAGGATATTTTTTTTCTTCATATCTTTCGTGTCTCCAGTTCATTTCGTTCTTTCGTTCGCTTGAGCCGAATGCGTACGAGCTGTGAGAAAAGCAATACGTAATTTTAAACGTTTGGCTGGTTTGTCAGCATGATTTTCTTTATAGATTTTATAATATTATTTTTTAGATTTTTTGGAACATCACAAACCTGTAGAAAACAGACGAATTGTTTTATTTTCAAAAAGAATGTTAAATCTATAGATTTTACAAATTAACACGAAAATTATATTTCATGCAAGGTTTATTAGTTTTTTTTTTACTTTAACACTTAATTTTTTGTTATTTTTTTAAATAATAAATATTTTAAACCCCCTTATCGGGTTAGCTTTTTTTTAAAGTAGGTTTTTATATTTAAAACGCGTGCAGTTACACAATATATTATTATTGGCGGCCTCCGTGGTGTATTGGTCAAGACGCTTGACTCACGCACGGAAGGTTCCGGGTTCGATTCCC
The DNA here is from genome assembly GCF_059751315.1 of Micrasema longulum. Taxonomy (NCBI): domain Eukaryota; kingdom Metazoa; phylum Arthropoda; class Insecta; order Trichoptera; family Brachycentridae; genus Micrasema; species Micrasema longulum. The sequence continues at coordinate 339,433 of NW_028278676.1, read as the reverse complement.
GGTGAGAACACAAAAATTAAAATGTGATTTTTCTTATGCCTGGGTGTTCTGTGATATAATTCACCACTGTAATTGGGCCTCCTGGCCTGTTGTGGTGCAAAAATAAAATGAAATAAATATTTTCTTATATACTTATACGTAGGATAATATAGTAAGTACTCACCGGACATTCACAGTCGGGAAACGTGTCTGGCAAAGTAACGGAAAATCTGAAGATACCTCCTTCATAGCATCCACTTCTTACAAATATTACTCCGAACCATACTAAAAATATAATTTCAAATTATCAAGTACTAAACATAATAGTACTTACAAAAACAATCACATTAAATCGTTGTGATCGTAGAACGACAGGTGTGCGAAAAAAGTGACATTGACATTCTTTTATATTTAATCTTGAAAAGGCTTATATTCCAGGTTAGAAAACAATAAATTATATATAACTAACCCAAGTATCAAATGATGTAGTTTTGAACTTATTAAGTGTGCGAAAAATAATTTTAACCGCGTCGTTGTTCTACAATCATGACGATATAAAAAAAAATATGCTCAGAAAAAATACTTACAGAAAGAATTTTCAAAAGACGGTATAATGTAGACTCCGTGAAGATTTTCACTCTGAAGCATTTTACTAAAAAGATTTTTTTTCCAATTATTATGACAGAATTTGACTCAATTTATTTTAAAGTGTTATCAAAATAAGTATAATAGAAGCAACTCAACATAAGATAAACTAAACTTCTTGTATTTAAACAGATCTTAGTTTTGACATGTACCTACCTCAATTACCATAAATAACACTATAGTTATTTCAACAATATAAATTTAATATGAACCACGTAAATAAGTGAAAGTAAAAATATAATACAAATTTCAGGAGGATTTCATTTCTTAATATGTTTACAGCAAAATTACCCATGCACAACAAATAGAGCAAGATTTTATTGTTACAGAAAAAACTTTGAAGCGCCGTTTGTAATGGGTAAAATAATCAATGAAAGTTTTGAAAATGAAGAGTTATTTTTAAAATAAATAAATAAAGTTAAGGGGAGATACTCCAGAAATTACTTACTATTCAGCAACTATTGTGTATTCCTGTTGGAAAAGCTTGTAGAGTTTCATAGTTTCCGGGTTAGTAATAACTGGAGCCTTGTTATCCGATGACTTAATGGCATGCAAATGTTGATCGTTAACTTTGTCCTGTGTGTGAACCATTTTGAAAGAATCTTGAGAATATTCTTCGCTAGTCTCTCTTCTCTGATAAAAAGAATATTATTTACATAAGAATCAGGAAATCATAACAGTGCGTATGCAAGAAGATATTATTCAGACCTTGGAACTAGCAGCGATTGCCGTGTACATCTTGGTAATTGTAGAAACCGAAAAAAATAAAACTGATAATAAATAATTACGAACTGTTTCACATTTCAGATTAATATGTTAATTAACGATAAGTTTGATCTTTTCTATATTTATTACTCGAATAAACGTCAAGTGTCAAGTTAGCCTTCCAAATCGAAATGTGAAATTATTTTACTGAGCTAATGTACAATGGGCTGCGTTTTGCTACACAGCAACACAGCCATAAGCCATAGCTAACATTTGCCAATTTCTGCTGCGTTCTAGCTGCGGGCTGCGTTTAAATATCGTATCGTAGACAAGCGTTTTTCAACCTTCTTGGATTCTTGACCCCCTTACGACTAGAAAAATAACAGGCGCCCCCCTTCCCCCAAGACCAACTTTTGCCTATTTGGGGGTGTAGCAAGAGTTGAATAAAATTAGAAAAATTCAGTGATTGTTAATTTTTTTTATTAGTATTAGACTATCAAGCTTAGCCAAAATAAAATCAGCGCTATGATTTTTACAATTTAAATAGACACGTTACAAGCACGAAGTTAAAGGTACGTCAATTTGTGAGTAATATGATTTTTTGCCTTTACCCGCACTAACGAACTTTCGTCGTGATTAGAAGTAACGCTACCCAGAAAGATGCTGTCACCTTTGACGAGAAAATGCTTTAATTGCAGTGAAACTATAAAAAACAGGTGTTCATTTTATACGTAATTTATGAAATTAAATTTATTAAAAAAGTATTTTTAAGTTTTTTACAATTTTAAACCACATAAATAATAATATTGATGGACAATTACTTAGCTATGTTAACGAGTTACAAATAAATTTTATTAACTAAGAAAATATTATAATTATCATTTTTTTACACGGATGTTTGCATTTCGCATGTTGTGTATTGTGATTTTCAATCTCTATATTTAGAATTGTAGAGGGCTATGCAATACTTTTTAAATACGAGATGCGGTTGGTAAGCCAAAAAAGTGCATATTTATTGCTATACGTCACTGTAAATTGTTGTATTTAATTAGTTCAGACATACACATACACACGTAGCTCGATGTATTAAAAAGTACTGGGAAGTATCTACTGTTCCTCCCAAAACTACATAGTGAATAAATACATTTATGCAAAATTTATAAAACAGTTATTTTAGTTCTCATACTATTTCTCATTAATATTATTCAGGGGTTCTTTAAAAAGATAATTTATGTACCGACAAAAGATTTTTCCCCCATCATATCACATTTATTTTATTTCAATTCACCATAATCACGTACCATTTTACCTACGCCCTTTTGTGAAAATAAATGCATCTTATTTTCAACAATATTCTGAGCATTTCTAATTAATTGTAAACAAGTACCTATCCCCTTGAGAGTTTATAGAACAGTTTATTTAAGTTTTTTTTTTTAGAACCTCTTTAAGAAGGGAAAAGATTTCTTCATCTCTGTTGAAATCAAATCATTATTTTCGGGTGCCTACTGCCACATGGTGTCAAGTTAACCCTTTCAGTACCAGAGCGATACAAGCCAGTATTTTTTTTTTCATTTATGGATTCTATGATTTTTTATCATATTTTTACAAAAACAAAAAAGAGGAAAAGTTATGTAGTTTACAAAAAATCATGTACTTGAGGAGTGACATTGGGGCTTAGAGGGTGTAAAATAAAGGAATACAGTACCAAAGGTATATATCATTATTTCATAATTTATATAAAAAGAACACTACAAAATACTTACAAAATAAATTCTTATGTTACGTTGACAGTACAAAATTAAAAAAAAATTGAACATTTATTATTTCAAAATAATAATAAATTAAATTTGGAATTTTACAAAACAATTTATTTTTTAAAAGAGCAAGAGCCACACTACACTTCTGGCATTAGATTAATGACCTTTCATGTACAGCTCATAATTCTGCTGTTTGTCAATCAAGGTAGGCCCATGCCTCTATCCATCATATCTGATATCGGCTATAGGACGCATGGCAGGCAGAGTACGGTGTTGTTTAGTACTGGGTCCTGCTTTATCCGCAAAACAAAAAGGTCGTCCTCGTTTTTGAGTTTCATCTTGTATAGACATAAGCGCCTTAGCAATTTCCCCACGAAATTGACAGGAATGTCGTTTATACAACAGCCAAGCATTAACCATACTCATATCAATTAGATGAAATACGATTCGAAGATAGAATCTTTTGCTCCTTAAGTGTATACGGTAAAACTCTAATACATTGTTGGGGTCAATCTCCCCCATAAACCTATTTTATATTCGGCAATGATAGCGGGACACGGTACATCAACATGGACAGAATCATCGTCTTACAGTCGTTATAGGGTTGTGTCCCAGATATAATATAAACTGACTTCCGATCAAACCCGGAGTATCCAAAAAATCCTCTAAATATTCTGTCTCCAAATAGACATCCCCACCGTCTGATTCCTACTCAACATCGAAAATATCGCCTTCCGGCATAACAGTAATTTCATCATGCGTCAATGCTATTATTATTATTTGTAAAAAAATGCACAAAATCATATTATTTACATGTCTTCATAAAAATTCCTACATTAAAACCAATATATAAGTTTTTAATTAGTGATTTAAATAAGTATCAAATCACCTAGAAAGTTGGTGTGTATCATACTCGTACAACATCCTTCGACTACCAATGTAATTCCTGAAGTACATTAATTCGATGATCGAAAAATAATACACAGATAAATATTTATACCTCAAAACCATATAAATATTTTATTTTATACATCTATTAGCCATTTAAAAAATATTTACAATACGTAAAAGTAATATCTTACCTTATAAAAAAGTTTAAATCCTTGTGATGCCCAGCCAATTTAAACCGCCAAAAGCATCGTTATTAAACCCAAATAACAAAACAAGCGTGGGCTACCAACATATAAACTATTTTTTTTCATGTAGAGAATATCTTTGATGTGTACAAAAAATGGAGTGGGTTGGTTAAAAAATAAGGAGATATTATTATTATTATTCTTCGTGTACCTGAGGAATGACGCTGTCAGTGAAAGGGTTAAAGAGTCAACACTGTCAACTGTCAAACCCATAACCCAAACCGTCCAAACCCATCTTATTAGTAATCTGTGGCATCTGTGCTTATCTCTGGTTAATGTTAGCAATTTTGTGGCTGTCAGTTCGTCTATTGTCAGTTGTCAGATTCCAATCATAAAATCGTGGGTTGGTTATCTTTTATTAATTAAAAATTATATGTGACCGATTATAGAACATAAACGTATTAAACTAAGGTTTTGTTTGCACAGTTATTTATTTTGTGGAGCATTCTCTATATTTTTAAGTTTATGCGAAATAATTTCAACTAACCTTAAAATGGCCAGGGAACAAAATGTGACCAAACTGTCAAAATCCATTTTAGAAATGAAGTTCATGAAAAGAACCAAAGAAAAGGTGGAAAAGGAGCTCGAAGATGCAGAAGGTCGAGAGATGTATTCTCACGAAATAACAGCCGAAATGCGACAAGGGGCTGGTAGTTTTGTCGTTGAACCTAGTTTTGTATATTGCGAAGATCTATTAGTCGGCCGATTATCTTATCTTGGTATGAATCCGGAAATTGAGAGACTAATGGAATTGGAAAATGCTGAAGAGAATAGAATTACTGATAAGGAAACAGAAATTTCCGATTTGGAAATGGCGGCATTTCACAACCCCCTGGTCAAGACGATGGATACAATGTTCAAAACTAAAAACCAAAAGTTTGACAGTAATGGTCCTGAACACCAAAAGAAGAAACGCCATCATTCTCCAGATACACCCAAAAACTTTAAAAAATATAATAAAAATACCGTACACAAAAGCAAGAAAGCCAAGTTTAGCAAACCCTCTGAAGACTAAAATTAAAAATAAACATTACACAATTGTATAATTTTAACACATGTGAGGGATTCATACCTATATTTTAATAAATAGTTATCGTATTTTTTATTTGGAACATGTGTATTTTCAGTCCTTTGAGGAAACAATGTTTTATGGCAATACAGCATTTTTTTTAAATACAAACATTTCTCTTGCTAAAACTCCTTTTTACACTAAAATAAATTAAATGGACATGTGGCAACTGTCACTATAAACATAATAGTGTGTATTAATTTTATTTCTTCTGTTTATGAACATTATCATTCCTAGGAGAGTAATTAACGCACTGAAAAATCATAAAAGAACTAATAGGAATCTTTGGTACTAAAATAAATATATTTTAGTACCAAAGTAAAAGCACTTAAAACAAATTGTGAGTTTTAAAAATGTGTATATTTTGGTCGCCTGTAGTTAGAAGTCTTAGTTAGATGTACAAGGTTATGGTACTCTGGATTGTAATTTGTACTTTTAGAAATGGGAAAATTGATTATGTTAAAATATTTTGATGTGTCCAATCACCATTGTTGTAAAGTTCAAAAACAATGGTCAAAACATCTGCTAGATATATTCCACCTTTCCTGCAATTCTGCTTCAAGATTATTTATATATTTACTAATATATAAATAAATGCATTGCAAGCTGAAAAACATCAAATGAAATAACGAATGGTAGTGAGTAGATATTATCACATGGACCAAAGTCATCATCCCTTATATCAAACCCATGTAGGTAACTTCTCATAGCTTCGTGGCGGGTAAAGTTTTAGGTCACCTTGAAGGTAGTCTGGTGATGACAGAAGCTATCTGCATTTGCCAGTATTATTAATAACATTTTGGTAATATTATCTGTAGAAGCGCTGCAATGATTCTACCATTGTTGCTGTTTATATTGTTTTATATAGCACTCTACAAGACGTGGCAAATTGTCTTTGTAAGCTGTTAAGTTTTTCCTTATTTTATTTATTTATATATTATCACGCGTCACTGTATGTAGATAATATGTGCAAAAAGGCTGCCAATCTTTCTGGAATGCTTGTGAGAGCGGCGAAACCAACATGAGGGTGTTCTCCTGTGGTAATCCAGCAAATATATTATGGTGCCATTGAACCTCGTTGCATATGCCGCCAGCATATGGGGTGAACTGGCAAATTATAAGCATGTCTTGTTTACGGACAAGGCTGGATTCCGCTTCTTGAGGAGTTTACCAAGATTGAAATTTATTGAAACAGAGAAGGAAATATGGAAGTTTAGGCCCATAAAGAGCTTCTCAGCACTTAATGGCTACACTACATTGGTAATCCGATTATAGCGTAACAGCAACCATTTGTAATAAACACGAAGGCAAGATGATCTGTTTTATATTTCAGTGAAAGTCCAGTTACTATGAGGACGTTTGAATAAAGACAGTAGTGAATGTTATAATACAGTTGTAGTAAAGTGATAACTTAAAGCAGCCAATAAGGTCACAAACTCTGTAAATGCTAAGAATTATACATTCCCCTTTACAAAAGGTTGAAATATTGATCGAAAATATTGCAAACTAAAAAAAATAAGATTTTCAAATTAATTTGACAAAATATTGTGGTCCTTAAAATACCTATCTTGGAAATTTTTATTTTATTTTAAGAAAAGATTGTTTTAAATAAATAAATTCTATCAACATTTAAAGGGTTGATTGACTTAGTGATCATAAAATAAACATAGTAAATATTGATAATGAATAAAGCGATAATATTGTTTAGTAAATTTATTTTTAATTAGAAATGCATTTCAGAATAAATAACAATTACTAGTATCTCGCAATAAATTAATATTTACATTTATAAAATTATTCTCACTAACATTTGAGATCTTACAAGTCAGTGTCCCTCCGTACAATTATTACTAAATAGGAAGATAGTGGCACATGCTCAGTGCGAACAGTATTATTCCAGTGAGTGTAAGGACTAAACAGAGATATCTTCCAGTTATCGGTAGTCTAAATAATCTAGCTGACATTTGTAAGCTAGAAGCGTAGAGCAAAACGGTATTTAAGTCTTCTTGCGGTGTATCTTGATGCAAAAATGGTCGAACAATTATTTCATGTCCAACTGCTTGAGTCACAGAGCAAGCTGTTGTCAGACGGGCTGCCTGAAATAATGGTTTTGTACAAATATATAAGTAATCCAAATTAGAATAACAAAACACGCAATATTTTTCAAATAATGATAATATATTTTTTAAATGGGTTAAAAAATTTAAGATAAAAGATCACTCCATTAAAAAAACCTGCAAAGTAAAGATTAAATCTATAAGCATTTTATTTTCAAAGAACAATAGTTTCCTATAAAATAATGTTATTATTCGAGACACCAATAAAAAAGAGTTTATCCAAAATAATGTCCATGTTTGAAATAAATTTACTAACTACAATTAAAACTCTGAGAATAAATACATTTATAAGTAACCCTTCTATTTATAGTTATGCATTTCTTCACTCTTGTTGTAGGGAATAATACTCACCAAAATAAATGGCACAATAGATGCCGAAATCCATAGAAACTCGTTCAAAATGCTAAATCCAAAGACAGGTTTTGGAACTTTATCAACTTTATCAACATTCAATAGCCACAGAGTTCCTGATACCGCCCAGGATATGTTGACTATTGTAAATACACAAATTACAGGAGCCAAAACTTCATTTAGGTGTCTCAATAACTTTCTGAACTCTGCAACTTCCTTAAATTTTATAAAGACGTACATAAAATAAATAGAAATAAAATGCGATTATTGTATATCAAGACTAAATAAATATTATATTTTGTGTAACATGCTGACACGTGTAACACGAATCTCTCGAAAACAACGAAACATTTACTCAATTATTCTAAGATCTAATATGTATCTGTGATTTTAGTTTTCTGTGAAAGTAAATAATAAGTTATCATTCCAGCATTAATCATTTTTAATAAAATCTTAATAGTTCTTACCCTCATCCAATCTAGTAATGATATAGTTCTTGTCAATAAGCGGTTTCTTAGAAAATGCAGGTGCTCTGTTAGTAGTTGAGCTTGTAAACAATAACTTGTTATAATAGTGGCTTGAACCATATCATGAGTAAGAGTTGTTATTGCAAGCAAGATTTTATAAAACAGTACTAGTTTGCCTCTGTAATTAAATTTAAAGAATATTTCACAAAATAGATGAGTCAGTTAAAATTATGTGCATTTATAAAAGTTATAATCTTTGTAATTCGAAAACTGCAGTTATATTTTTGATCTTGAATAGATTATTACTTTACTGCTATAATTAATATTATAAGTACAAGGAAACACCTTCAGAATGTTTTAACACTAACTACATTACCCTTTAATATGTCATATTTCATGTATGATATTTTCAGTTATAAAAATATAATAATACACTACAAAAATGTGAGTTTTCTTTACATAACTATAAACAAGGTAAACGAGAGTTATCCATAATTTTCTTTCAATGGGAGAACTTAATTAAAACGAAAAGTTAATTAATCTTCATCGACACCTAATGGTGTGAAGGTTACTGAATTGGTAAACTAATTTCAGTGTTACGCTTTATTTTAGTCCAGCATGACATAATGTTGAGTCTTATTATAGTGATTTAAAGTAATTAAAACTAAATTACCTTGGAGTTATCCAGTAATATACAATAGTTCCATTTGTGAGCATCAAACTAACAGTAACAAGAGATAAAGCTGTCCAAATTATACTTAAAAATATATAAAACCAAAGTGTCAAAAGTAATTTCTTTGGACTTGTATACGGTGTTCCTTGTGGTGGGAAAGAAGAAAGTAAAAATACCTAGAAAGGGAGACATAGAATTATGGCAAATGTTAAAGCACCGAGAAAATTGCAAATAGAAAAAAATATGTTATACCCTTTCCATTAAATGTTGGAGCTGCTCATTGTCAGAAATCCTGAATAGATAAATAGCGTAAACATATCCACAAAAGTGTAGAATGTTAGGTATGATGAAACTAAAAATGGTGTTATTGTAGCATATAAGGTTATGGGGATTTTCTGTTCCATAATCCTCATATTCATATTCTATATAATGAGAATTATCAATTTCATAACAAAACCCGCGATCTCTCCTAAGGAAGTAAAATAAAAACAGTTTTATAATTAACCAATAATCTTAAAAGTATTTATAAAGCACAAGAATACTATGCATGCAATTTACTGAAATATAAAAGATGTATTTCTAACTGCAGATTTTCCAAATATAAAGCTGCATGGGTCAGAAAATGATACCAGATCTTATGCAAGATTTGACTCAATGAATATTGTGTTGTGTAATACACAAATTGGGAAATCTGTGGTCAAATTCAGAAAAATTAGAACACGTCCTCAACAAATACTTAAACCAAGATCTGTGTGCACATCCCACACCTGTAATAACTGTCAACTCCTATTTGTTGTTGCTTTGTCACTTTATTTATCTTCAGTTTTATTTGTTTCACTTCACACTTGCCTTTCTTTTCAAAAATACTAGGTTTAGCATTCATGTTATTTTAGAAATTATTGATCTAGATTCTAGAATAAAATATTGTGAGCTGTCAGTAGTCGCGGCACGAGATAGCTAGTTTTGTCAACTGTGAAACTACCCATTATCTGTCGTGGTGCTATAAACATCTACGTACTGCGCATGCTTACGCGCAATTTTTATTCCCAAAAACTGCACCATGTAGTACAGCAAGTAAAATGCCCCAAGAACTTGTACCATTTCTGTTCCGTGTAACAAGCTTTACATAAAATTTACAATAGTATACGTAATGCTTTGTAATAGAAATAAAAGTAACACTCAACTAAATGTTGAGTAATAAAAGTATTGTGATTTGTACATACCGAAAACAAGATAAATACTGCAAAGCGTATCCTAATAATATTAGAACAGTTATTTGTATTGTGTGGTAGTGCCAAAGTAGTAAAACTATTTTTGATGTCTGTAATTGGTCCAGAGACACTGGACGGAGTCCCATAAATGACAAGAATTTAAGATAAGGGTACAATATCTAAAAAAAAAATTAGATACACATGTATGTAATTTAAATATGCAAATGGAAATTTAAATGAAAAATGCAAATGTATCCATATAACCTTAGATTTGCAGTAAAACAGCACGGCTGATGTACTTAACAATTCGTCGTTATTAGTTTCAACAATTTCACCAATCTAAAAAAATGCAATGCATATTTCATGACAATATTCTTAATAAAGCTAGCTACCACAAAAGTATTTAATTAATAAAAAAAACTACTTACATCAACACTGGTCATATCTAGACACGATGGAGTAGAGACATCCATATTCCCCGTTTGAGCTTCATCAGAATTCGTAGAAGAAACAGAGGACTGTGCCCTGTCACCAACACTTTGTTTGATTTTGCATCCATTGTTTCCACTCGTTTCCCCAGACATTGGGTAGTTTATTTATTTACAATAATTATTAACATTTCTAGCACCTACTCGTGACAATATTTTTTTACACCATTCTGTCTTACAAAAATTGTACATTAAATAATTTGGGTACATGTATTGTTGTCTATGCAATACTGACGAGATATAATAAGTACATATTACACCGTAACAAGCTGTAGGAGTTGATAACCTCACAGAATGATAAAAAAATAATCTGACACTGAAAACATACTAAAATTAATATTTAAAATAAATTAAAGTAATTGTTGAAGTATTGATTTTAGTATTTAAAATTTGACCTTTAAGCTATAAAAATTGTTGCAATATTGGGTTAACAAAGTAGCAAACGATAATTCAATTTTTATGTGGACTAGTTACATGCACATGTGAATGTGTATATTTTTATTAAAACGCAGATTGATACATCGAAACTAAATATGAACTTGAGAAATCCGTGGGTACATCAATGTAAAGTACGGTATCTATAATAATAATGACTAATGTAATTAAAGTTTTATTTTTGTATCACGATGAGAAATATCTTATGTACACAACTGCAGGTGTGTCATATGGACTTCATTGCACAAATGACAGACACATGCCTCAATTGTGTTACAAAATATTGCAAGTTGGATATTGCATTAAGTCAATTATGAGTTTATTATTATTGTCGATACAAACTCAATAAGCTGATATTTTTAAAGACAAAAAACTAAGTATGTATATTTTATTTTATTCATTGTCTCGTGTTTTGTAATAATTATGTTTTCTTAAATTCTCGCAATTCTAACTATCAAAACACATACTCAAAATCATTGAAATTATTGTTAGCATATTTCAACCTGTACCACTAAATATCCAATAAAAATACCACAATAAAAAATATCTAAATTCATCCCCCTCCAACTAAGTGGAAACCCGCACAAAACCTATATTTTCACAGGACCGATTGTTGATTGAATGGTTAGTTGACAGGCCCCATGGCACAATTGGTTAGAAGGCCAACTGTAAAACTGGTGTTGCGGGTTAGATTCCCGCCAGTTGCAAGAAAAAAAATCCATGAATTTTTTTTCAATTGGTCTGGGTGTTGTGGTGTATTTTTCATTACCTCCTTCCATTTTCCCTCTATCCCACCTGCTGAGGCTTAGTAAATTATTTAAAAAAATGTTTATTTTTTAGAAAATTCACATTTGATTTAAATGGTTTATTTTTATTTGTACATATTTTTTTTTACTGTTATATCTCAAATTCCCTGAACTACAAGATAAAGGGCAATTTGTGGTTTAAAAACAAAAAATCTGTTTTTGTAGAATATTGTCCACGACTAATGGCATTAGTTATGTGCATGGAATTTTGTGTTATTGAATGAACAAAAAGTGTCCCAATAGCCCCCGAAAGTGTAAATTTTAATTGTAATTTATTAAGATTGGTTTGTTAAAAGAATAATAAGTAATTGATTTTTAAAATCACATTTATTACAATTTGATGCACAAATTAATCTCATAGAAAAAAATCATTATCACCGTCGTTTACTATATGGTTTAAATTTAGATTTTCCCAAATGATTGGTCGGCCTGAAGACTTTCTTTCTATCTTCTCTGTGCATTTTGTCTTCATTTCGTTTTTCCCTCTCTTTTCGGTCTCCCTTCATAGTAAATGTCATTTCTCTATTTCCAACAGATCCCAAAAACCTTACATTGTTGTTTTCATGCTTGACTCTTTCTCCTAGACTGCTCCTGAAATTAAAATGTGTTAACATTAAGTATACATATTATGCGAATACATATTTATTAGTTTCATTTTTCTCAATCCATTTTTAAAAATAACATTAATCTTACTTGTTAAATTTCTTAGATAAACTTCTAACACCCTTGAACCCGCCCTTGAACTCTTGCCCTTCTTTGAGTTCATAGAATTTAGGTTCTGGAGCATTCTTCTCTATTCTCTCATCCTCCTCTTTTCTTCTTCTGTCAATAGACTGTTTTGCCAATTTTAATTTATTCTTTACATCTGCCGACCAAGTGTGTTCATCATCTGAACTACTGTCTCCATCAGAATTGTCATACAATTCATCATCTGAATTCTTTTCTTCTTCGTTTTCCTGTTAAATAAAAATAGGTTAATGTTTTTTTTATTATTTACTTTTAAACATTTGATGAACACAGACGGAGTAAGAGTGTTTAGGAATTCTGAAATAATTCAATAAGATAATCTAACAACATTGTAATACTGTGTATACATATACAAGTTTGTTTAAAGAAATGGCCATTAAAAATAAATTGTATATTTTACGCAGATACAAATTAATAACTTTTTCAAGTTGAAACTTACATTTAAATTATACGAAAATTTGTATGCAATGAAAATTGACATAACATTAAAAAATAAATAAATAAAAACACGTGTTCGCATCGCCAGATTACATATTAAAATATAAGCATGTCAAATTTACCTCGACTGGATCGAATTGCTCAATAACGGCTTTCTTAGCAGCTTTGTTTTTGTTGACTTGAAGATTTGATACAACTGGATTTAGTAGTCTGTACTCTTCAGATTCCTTGTCTACTTCAAAATCTGGATTAGCGAACAATTCCTGTAAAAAAAAGGTCAAACATTAGTTGCCTCCATCACAAGTTTTCAATTAAAGTTTTGTTTGAAAACATATACAAGGGTGGATTGATAATGAAGCTACCTAGCGCTAGATGGCAGCACAAACACAAAAAAGATTTATTTTTTCCAAATTGCAATCTGTCAAACGGCAGCTGTTAAAATGTCACCTAAATTCATCGATTAGTTTATTTGTTGTAGTCATTTGAAGTAAACAACTTTTGTGTTTCTTGAAAATGGAAAAAAGCAAATTTCTTACAGTGATTAAACACTATTATTTGAAAGGGAAAACGGTGAAAGAGACAAAAGAAAAGCTCGATAAACATTACGGTGTGTCTGCTGTCAGATTTCATGGTAAAATTTTGGATTGCTGAATTTAAACGCGGCCGAACAAGCACTGCAACAATACCATCAACGGGAAGGCCAAAAGAGGTGGTTATTGAAGAAAATATCAAGAAAATCCTCGATATAGTTATGAATTTGAGATTGTTGAAATGGTAAACATCTCATATGAACGTGTGTTCAACATTTCGCATGAACATTTGCATATGAAAAAGCTATCGGCAAGATGGGTGCCGCGTTTGTTCAGTGTCGAACAAAAACGAGTTCGAGAGACCACTTCACAGTAGTGTTTGGATATGATAAAGCATAATCCTGTGGATTTTTGGCGTCGATTAATAACTGTTGATGAAACGTGGGTGCACCATTATACACCTGAAACCAAAAATCAATCGAAACAATGGGTGGAAGCTGGTGGAAGTGCTCCGAAGAAGGCAAAGGCAGAGAAATCGGCTGGCAAGGTTATGGCCACTGTATTTTGGGATGCACTCGGAATATTGCTCATCGATTTTCTTGAAAAAGGATCCACAATTACAGGATTATCGTGCATTATTGGATCAATTGAATGATGTAATCAAGGAAAAAAGACCACATTTAAATAACATTAGACATTCACACAGCATTAGATACGATGCTATAATTAAGTGAAATACACTTCAATTTGGTTGATCATCCACCTTATAGTCCAGATTTAGTTCCTAGTGACTTTTTCCTGTTTCCAAACTTGAAAAAATGGCTCGCAGGAAAAAGATTCAGCTCAAACGAAGAAGTGATTACCGAAACTAACGCGTATTTTGAGGTTCCCGAAATCGTATTATTCAGATGGTATAAAAAAGTTGGAATATCATCTTACTAAGTGTGTCGAAGTAAAAGGAGACTATGTTAAGAAATAAATGGTTTCCGAAAAAAAAAATGTTTTTTTCCTACTTCAATAACCATTTCCAATCTGCCCTCGTACTTGATATTTGTTGGATCTTGAATACTCATATTAAAACATTTTGTCGAAATGATTTTCCAATAAAATGACTTACCTTGAACCGATTATCTCCAAGAATATCAGTAGCTTTATTCTTCTTTTTCTTAGTATATTCATCGGACATAAACTTGGCCGCAAGTTCCTTATTAACAGGAGGAAGGTCAACCTTTAATTTCAATCTTGACGGTCTTTCCTGCTCTAACTTTTCGCGAACTCTGCGTCTTTTGAATTCTTCAAAAGCAAATGGATCGGCAATAGATTTTGCTTTCTTGTACAGTCGAATATCTATGAAATATCTGTGGTGAAAAATAAAATTAAACCATGAACACATTTATAATTAAACATATCACTATGATAATTGTGATATAATCATTTATATCAATGAAATTGCTTGGTACAGTTTATTTATTAGATTTAAAAAATACATATTAAGGTATTATTTTATTTTCTGACCAAAAAGTACGGGGAATGTACCCAGGAAAAAAAGGAAATGTAACATGCATGTGTCTAAATATTTTGTCACATATTTGTGTGTAAACTTCCCTGTCAAAAAATGGAAGGAATTAGCTTAATCTGTTACAAGCTGCATCCCCCACTTTGTTGTCTACAAAAATATCAATATTATTAAATCATTAGAAGTTGGCATTGGCCAAAAATGTTGAAAGTTCAGAATTTAATCTTACCCATGCATGTATGCCCTAAGTAAATTAGTTCCCATTAAATGTCCTAAACCTAATGTTTCTAACTCGGATTTAGTAACAAATTTATAATCATCATAGATATCTTGTGCTGAAGTGGATTCAAGTTCCTCGGTTAAATTGTCCAAAAATGCACACCATCTTGGAGCTGGACCTAGAGAAATAATATAAAATAAGAAATAAACTTAAAACTTAAGTTTTAAGGCGAGGCACACGAGGCTGATTTGCCAACTTACATCGAAAATAATATAACATAATTTCCGTGCATGCGCAGGTTATTGTGTCGCGTTAGCAAAATAAATTAATTGGGATCATAGTGGACTGGTTTTTTAATAAAGTTTTGAGACTATTTTTTTTAGTTTGTAGAAAATACAAATAGATATTTTTTTAATATTATGTATCTTTTTTGGGTGATACCGTGTATGTTGGATTTGATCCGACGTTTCGGCTACCATTGCAGGAGCCATCTTCAGATATTTTTTCGTCGTAAATTGGTCCCAGGTGCGTGATACTGAATTACAATATTGATGTTTTGAGCAATTAAAGAGTATACTCATTTTTTTTACCTCGGTTTTCTTTTAAAATATTATGCACATAATATTGTAATTAGGTTGTTATTCACAAAAGAAATCACACCGTCGAGGTCCACTGGTTAAATCTAAGGGTGTTAAGCGTGCTCATCCCTTACCTTATAGCTCGATACTTTAACGACCTGGGCATGGAGGGGGAGATTTAGCAATATGAAAACACTCACCCTCCACTCAGTAGCCGGGCTCTTTAAAGACCTGGGCTTGGAGGACAAGAATTAATTTACGGGACCCTTCGCAATAGATTGCAGTGACGTCAGGAGCTTATATAGAACTGACCCCCATTTTTCAGAATAAGAATTAGATTGTCATTAAAAAAAACATTTTATTTTACAAAATATACATGGAACATTTTTTCTCTATTGAAATACATAGATAGGTAAATTAATAGAATAGTCAGAATGTTATAAGTGAACAATAAATGGATTAATTTAACTTATACTTTGTGGTCAAACATTTTAGTTCTTAACCACTCACCAACTTTTTATGTCTACCGGTTTCGAGACGTACCCGTCTCTTTGTCAGGACACTTACTACACCAACATCCAAATGCTAAAATACACTCACCTTTACGATCGCCGTAGTATACATAGTATTTACGAAAAAATACATAAATTACATGTAGATGCCAACACCACCATGTCCGAACATATAATATTCAAGTATATGTTACAGAGTTAAATTAAACAATATGGAGGTATTTCACATTAAAAAACAATATTCTCCTAATAAATAATCAAATATCTTTTTAATATACCCCACCTTTTTATTTAAAAATTAACCAATCGTGTCACGTTTAACCCCTTAGCTCATCTTCTTCCTAATCCCCACCACCACATATTCTGCAACATATCGCTGAATATTATGCACCCCCTTTAACTCTGCATGTAATTTATGCATTTTTTGGTAAATACTATGTATACTATGTGATGGTAAGGGTGAAAGGGTATTTTAGTATTTGCATGTTGGTGTAGTGAGTGTCCTGACGAAGAGACGGGTACATCATAAAACCGGTAGACATAAAAAGTCGGTAAGCGATTTGATACTAGTATTTACTAACATTAAATAAGTATATGATTAAAAACTTACCCAATGTAGGAATATAATAAGTTAGCATTTTGGGATCTTCATTTGTCATAAAAAGTAATCCAGAACCAGGAACCACACAGAGATTATTGAAATCATGAGTAGCTTCAATGCTGGTATATTGCTTGGCCTGACAAAAGAATATTACGGTTAAAAAATTAGGTTTATTTTTTGTAAAATATTATTTTGCAGTGTAAATATAATTTCAGCATTTACCGTATTTTTGTCCCATATTTTCAATACAGATGAATCCATGGAATAAACATAATCCATTTCCTTGTGGAAAACTACGTCTTTAATAGGTAAACCATTCATGTGATCTTTTACAATTAGAGGTTTACTTGAGCGTAAATCATACAGCAAAACATGTCCAGTCGATGTGCCAACTCCAATATTCAATGCCCCGTGACAGCTGAGAGCTGATATAAATGGTACAATATCAAGCCTGTTAAAATCAAAATAAATTTAAAACTTATTAAAAAATTATTTAATTTACCATACAACATTTTAAGTATGGATATATCGGTAGGCAAAATGAAAAACAGTGTTTTCAAAACTCTAGTCCATAAATAGACTACTTAAAGGACTAGACAGGAAGCTGAGGAATATGTTTCATATATCAGTAGCTCAATCACAAATAACTATCAACGTGTCAATAAGTGACGTGATAACAATTTCTCACTACGGTTGTTTATCGTATTCGCGATCACAATGCAACATCCGTGAACACCTAATATTAAATGTCAAAATATTTACGTTTCACAACATATTTGAATTTCACCAGTGTAAATATGGAAAATATTCCAAAACTGCTATTTTTGTTTATTTGAATAGTGGTTTTGGAATATTTTGCAAGCCAAATGTCAAGAAAAGCAGTCTCCATAGTATTGTAATTTAATTTTAACTTTTTTGTATTATTTTTTGTAGTAAACGCTGATTTTTCACCAATGCACTGTATTTATTTACGAGGAAAACAAACCGACATGAGCATTGACTTAGAGATTACACACTTGACACGTTGACTTATGACAGGGATAACTTAAGCATGTTCATTGTGATTGCTCAAATGCTTAGCATGTTTTTAATCACAACATAGTTGATTGAGCTACATAATATAATTTTAATTTTATGAAAGTCCTTTCTCATTTTATTCATGTAGGTATGTTTTAAAATATATTTTTTAATTTTTACACCTACATTATTTTGATGTGACTTGACAATTGATGTGAAAGTATGTACTATTATGTATAAAATAAATAATACACTGACAATCCGGAACGTGCTTGTGGGCAGAGTGGCTACTACATCCATAAATAAAAAGGAAATGTTATTTAATGTACCTATTGCATAAACGTTTTTTTTGTAAACTATGTATTGGTATTATATATTGGATTAAATAAATAAATAATAATTATTTTTTCCTTTTTTTTTTTGATACAACAAACTCTAAAAATCAGAGAATTCAACCATCAAGCAGTTTCCTCGAAGAAGTAGATAGAGAAGATAAAACACCTCACAACTTTGTTTTTTATTTTATTTAAATAAATATAAACTATTTTTTGAGTTTGTCCAAATTTTTGTAGACAAGGAATTTTTGTAAATAAAGGTTTCAGCTCTTTAACTTCACAAACATCAATAGATGAAAGAATTGAAGGAATATAGATATTCAAATATGGGCAGAATGGTGAATGTTACAGTGTGTAAAGTGGCCACTTAAACCAGCCATTGACAGGTCATAAGACCTGTAGATGCCTAGACTTCTATATTACCTTCTTTTAAATGTTCTTCATCTCTGTTGTAATATGTTAAATAAATATTTTCTTTCTATGATTTGAAATATTTCAATAAAAAAAAATTTTGGTCAACTAACAGAGTTACAAAATGGGAAAGAAGTTGTAGTTGAGCCTGTTCAAACCTCGGACTTCCAGATTTAGAGTCCAGACCTCACCTCATCTACATTCATACATTTTCTCAAACACACACACCGATTATTCTGACTTTTGACACATACACCTTCAAGTATTTGTTGGATTTGGTCAAGCCATGTCTATTTCAGTCTTCCTTGTTTTCTGCATCGCATGGTAAATCTGTGTAGCCATTCTTTCGCTGTCCCTTCATTCTATAAGTCTAAACCAATGCAGCACCCTATTTTTAATTTTGTCAATAATGCTTGTCTAATACCCGTATGCAGAGACAAACCTTAAGGTGAGGAAAGTACATTCTATTGTCTTCACCTTCGGGTTATTCTCTGCATTTGAAATTAGAATGTACTTTCCTAACCTTAAGTTTTGTCTCTGCATACGGGGCTTTGTATACTTCATGATCATGGCGGCCTCCGTGGTGTAGTGGTCAAGACGCTTGACTCACGCACGGAAGGTTCCGGGTTCGATTCCCGGTGAGAACACAAAAATTAAAATATGTTTTTTCTCAAGCCTGGGTGCTCTGTGATGTAATTCACCACTGTAATTAGGCCTCCTGGCCTGTTGTGGTGCAAAAAAAAAAAAAGTAAAAAAAAAAAAATACATGCGTTGATTTGTGCATCTATCGAGTTTTACCACACATTCACCTGAAAGATTACATTTCTACAGCAATTTCATTACTTTCATCCTTTTATCTGATTCCACACATTACGAAAAATTTTATGCATTCGTCAAGGGAGGAAAGTTCTGATCATAGCAAGATGAGACACAATTTTTTTCCTAAATAACGCTTTAGTTTGTTTTTCTTTCCAGTTTATGTGTTATTTTATCAAAAAAACACATAATTAATTACCTATCATCAATATCAGAACAATGGACAGCACAATCAAGAGCAGCCTGGCGTGACTTAGTGCGAGGATCCCAACCCTCTAATTTCCCTTCCTGAGTACCGACTATGAGAAGTCCATGTTCAGAGTTGACCACACACTTGTTAATTCCACTTGCATTTGAAGAGTACGGTGTCATAAACTGTCCAGCTTCCAAATTCAGACGATATATTTCCTGAAAAAACAAAGCACTCATTATTCTATAGTGCTGTCAGCATAGGTATATTTATATTTTCTAGTCTCCTTTAACTCTCTACTTAACTACTATTCATAAAATACAATGTATTATTAAATCAACTGTTAAAACTACAATTAATAAGACTAATTAATATAATAGATATGAGAATTTTTAATGATTTATGAATTTTATAGGAAAGGCACAACATAGGTCTCAAAATCATAATTATTTTTTTTCATCTATCGATATATTTAACATGCCCCTTAATTTATTTTTAAATAAATTACGACTCACTCTATCTGGCTGCGATACACTCCCAATTGCTTTTAAATTATGCAAACGCTTACACACACCTGAACACTTATTTTCATACAAATACACACACAAACCCTCTCTTACATATATATAAATAAGCATGCACACATTTAAGAATGTACCATAATTTAATACGATTATTATGTAGAAACTTCACTGGTCTGTCTTTCAACCTTACCGTTAATATGTTATTTAATCATTGTTAACCGTATTTCTACAAAATAAATAAATATAATATTACTCTCTACGCTTCGTTGACATAGCTTAGTATTTAGTGAATTAACCCTTAGACTGCTAAACAACAATATATCGTTCTTAATCCGGGTCATAAAATTCTAACAAGATTGTTGCTGACGTCATAATCCCTCAAAGGGTAAATAAATTTGGGAACTGCTTGTTGCACTCGTCTGTCAGTGGTTAAAAACCTTTTTGAAAAATTAAAATAAATTATTTGACCGGTTATTAATTAGTTTTGTACACTAGTTACCGATTTTACAAAAATTGGTTTTATTCTTAAGAAATTGAAACTATTAATTTATATCCGACTCTCGGTGTAGTGATTTGCGCATATGCTAGGAATGAGGTCTCGGTTCGATTCAATTAGGGTTTTAATTATATCTGTACCTTAAAGGATAAACCACGGGAGTCACATTGAATGAAATGTTCAGAAAACAAGATTTTGTGATTGTGCAATTTCCAAAACATAACTTGTAAGCCAAATGAGATAATTTCAATCTATAAATAACTTATAATTAAAAAAAATATATATTTTTATGATATCAGGGACTACTGATGTTTTTTTTAATTAAAACAAAGTGGACATCAGATTTTTATTTCAACTTAAAAAAGCATTTTTATGACAAAAGTTGACTAAGGTGTTTTATTCACGCATAACAAAGCTCATTGCGATAATTTCTGAATTTATTACTTTAAAACAGCAAAAAGTGGACCCCCGTGTTTTATCTTCAAAGGTACAGATATATAAATAAAAAAAGTATATTATTTGTGAAATTTTCTTACAGTTTCCTGACTGATCAGCATAATTTACCGTAAAAAGGGATAAACTAAAATATAGACTCGTTCTTGCTTAAGAGAAAAAAGTCAATTTTCCTAGACTGTAAGTAGGTATTTTAAAAAACAAAAAAAATATATGTTGTTTCAATAATAACAATTTAAACAATGTGATGCGTGATGGTTATTTCAGCAAGTGTTGTCTATCTTGCTCACTCCATCGGACGTGAACAAGCAATATATGAAACGGAAGATTTTTCTTGGAAGTGTTATTAATTTTCAAAACAGTAGAGTATTTGGAAAATGACATATTCGATTAAATATTTAAATATTAGCATTTCTGATTAGATTCTTGGAAAACTGCTTAGCAGTCGAAGGGTTAAGGTTAACATATTAAAAAAAAAAAACTATAATACCTGTATTGTAGTATATTATACTATAATACAGCTATTTGCCATAAAGGTAAAGTTATTATTTCTTTCAGTGCCATTTTAAAATATAAAAAAACTGCATCTCGGTCATAATAATATTTTAGTATGAAATAAAAAGTAAAAATAATATTTGGTACCGATGAAGCTCCGACAACAAACAAATCACAAGTTTGTCTATGGTAAGCCAAGTCACGCCCAAATCGTGGAACTCTGAGGCGGTAATGTCTTCCATGGCCAACATGAAGTTCCACATAACGGTCACATTGCAAAAACACCAGCTGAAAAAGAAATATCAATAAGTCTCTAGGCTTTTTAACATATATTTTTAACATGTTAGAAAATATACTGAAAAATATTAAATCAATCATTTTTATTTTTCCTTTTTTTAGATGAGTTATCCCAATATTACTGATTTTTTAAATTTATAAACGGTTTATTATACATTTTTTGAGACATAAGTCCCAACTTCATGGGACTGAAAGTCCTGTGTTGAATCGGGACGAGTAATTAATTAACACAGACATACGAGTACATCACCAAAAATATTATATAGGAACAGAAACATAATAATAATTTTCGAAAAATATATATATGGCACATCAAAACGCAGACATTCTGAAAATCATCAAGTAGTTTCCCACTCAAATCCCCTCCACTAAGAAAAATCCAGTCCTAAACTCCTCTCTTGAAAATAGTTTTTGTCCTTGAGAGCTTAATACGCTCTTCCAAAATGTTCCAAATAAGTTCAATACGCTTTTGCATTATGAACAATTTCACCAAATATAAAAATGAATAAATTATTATAAAAAGTAATAATTCAGAAGTGAGTAATATGTATTATGAAATTGACGATAGACAATCTATTTTTTTTTCAAAAAGCTTCACCACAATTTTCTATAGTTTTTTTTATAAGGGCTGATAGCTCCTAGACAGAGTCAGCTCCAATAGGCACTGAGTCCAACTGTGTGTTGCCCAAATGTGCTCCTCGTAACGAATGCTCTGGCAAAAAGTACCTGGTCCGCACGACGCGAAGTCAAGTGAAGATATCAAGTGAGGGTTATCACCTGAGCCCTTACAGACAATGTACTTTGAACAAACACCTTGCTAGAATGAACTTTTCTGAAACTTCTAGATGTAAGTTCTGCAGTGCAGATGAGGAAACACATATACACATTCTATGTGACTCTTTACATCATAAAAGAAGCCGCATCCTTGGTCTCCTCAGTATAAATTACACATTAGGAACATAGAGAGAATTCAAAAAAAGTATTTGAGATTCGTAAATTTGAAATTAAATATTCTCTTAGATAACATAAATTACACGTATCTATTAGACACTTTAAATTTAATTTTATTAGAAGATCGTAGAAAAATAAATGACCTTCTTTTTTTATTTTAAATTCAAAGCTTTATTGTTGTGAACTCCTGAATCTCATTAACTTCAAAATACCGAATCGAGACACTAGAAGTACGGAGTTGTTTTGCAACTACGAGTACATACGTAGGTACTAACTATGCCAACAAATTTACTTGTGATATAGACATTTTTAATACGACAATTATCCATTTTAAAACGTTCTTAAATGCACTGTTTGAAACTAATTATTAATGTCATAATAAAATTTTCTATTTCATACAATTTTTTCTCTGTTTTTGATGTGTATTATTATTTATTATCTTATATATACTTACTGTAAACTAATTTTTATTATTTGTTTTTAACAATAATTTGTTAATACCATTTTTTTTTACGTATAAGTATATGTGAATATATATATATTTTTTTGTTTAAATTCTTTACAAGTTATTTACAATTTGCTTTTTAATTCAATTACTTTTCTTATATCCATTTTTTTTCTTTTTTACTATGTAAAGTTTCACTTTTTATTTTGCATGGCAGTATGCTTTTTATTGTTTCTACATGTATACAAAAAAGCTTTGTTTGTCTTTTAAATTATTACTTACTATGTTTGTACTTACCTGTATATTTTTTGTAAATGCCCCTTGGGCGTATTGTAAAATTAAAGAAATAAAAAAAATATATATATATTATGTACTATGTAGGTACAAATTTATATATTTTTTAGCGTAAATAAAATCACAGTTCGCCACCGCTACCTAGTGTGTTTAAACCAAATAATAGCACTTAAAAAATAATAAATTGGAACCTGTCCCAGCATGAACACAATAATATGAAGGATTATTCATTCGATATATTAATTCATATTTAATTAACAGATATTTAATAATTTTAAAACTGCATCTTACTTTACCTTTGTGTAATCATCACTCAAAGATTCAAATGTGATCACTTCAGAGTCCAAACACCTCTCGAACTTCAATGAAAGATTATTAACCTCGAAGCATTTTACTCGCGGTTTGTATATGCCAGTTGCCATTATATACTGCCCATCTTTAGAAACACGGATCGACGTACTGAGACCAGGCATACTGAAGTCTTGAATGAGTTCGATTCGACGCCGAATGTCAACATCTTTCTTGAGTAAAGCCCTCCGCTTTCTTTCAGATAACCACTACAAATAAATTATATTTAAAATTAATTTACAGTTTACATATTCACGAACTTATGATGATTTTTTAGGCTGTGCATGTAAAAACAATAAACATAAAATAAGCGATAACGCAAATTGAAATAATTGTGGTTGAGGTTATCAAGATTTAAGTATTTGTCACTTACATCGGGCAGAGATTTACCAGCACTTAGGTTATATATTTTAACATTGTCTATTTCCGACACCTGCATCTTGAAATACTGTTTTTAGCTTATCATTGATACACGAAACAAGAAAACTATTTTTTTTAGTATCGACTTAAGATACAATCACGACAACCTGCCGAAATAGATCGCAAATCACAATATTATAAGGCAACTGACACACACGTGCCGTTTCTGACGTTTGTTGACATTTTCTTTTTGTGGATTATATCATAGAAAAAGTCATGATTTCACTGACAATGTTGATGGTCGTGAAATATTCTCACAACGCCATAGAATATTTGACAGCTGACTTCTACAAATTACAAAAATTGTCTATCACAACTTTGACATTTCTCTGATTTCTTCAAAATATTGCGAAAAATGTCATAAAAATGTTTATACTCTCGGTAAATAAATGGCAACCGTGATTTATTTACGCGAATACTTGTTATAAAGTTTACTTTCAAAATGTGTTTGTTTTAAATTTAATTTAATTTAACTCGTTTTTAATTATGGACCATTTATGTTTCTGGAGAGGCTTGGAAAGCTTAATTGTTGATAATGAGTGGTTAAATCGAATAGGAGCAATTAAAATTTCTGTGATTAAAAACGATGTTATCATTTTGCGTGAAGATCGATCTTTATATCATGCCGTACTTGAAAATTCGTCCAAAACACTAGATTTCAGAAAAATTGCAGATATTAACGCAATCGATATTGCGTCTTATAACAAGCAGCTGTTTTATGTCGATGTCTCGGGACAGGTTTTCAAGTGTGATCCTAAATCCTGGGACATC
This sequence comes from Micrasema longulum, assembly GCF_059751315.1. NCBI lineage: Eukaryota > Metazoa > Arthropoda > Insecta > Trichoptera > Brachycentridae > Micrasema > Micrasema longulum. The sequence continues at coordinate 314,189 of NW_028278676.1, read as the reverse complement.
AAAGAAGAAATCATAATAAGAGAAGATGCTAGAAACTGTCACCACGGCCATAAAACACCTAGTCATAATGTTAAAATCAAATCCATCGCTGGTGGTGAATTTGGTGTCCTGTACATTAGTAAGTGTGGCCAACTCTGGGCTTCAGGCTGCATGCCCCAACTGACTATTAACTCATTCGAACCTAAGAAAGTGTTGTTTTTTGAAGGTCGCACTGTGTACCAAGCTGCAGTTGGGGAAAAGTTTGGAATAGTTATTGTTAGAAAAAAAATATGCGAAGATGAAACTGATACTGAAAATGACGAGGATGTGTTTACTTCTTCGTGCCTCGAATGTCAAACTGCCACTAGAATGTCTACACCTTCCCAAGCGTCTCTGGCAGATACGTGCCCTCTCGGGGTGGCCGTGGGCAAGTCCAGCGAGGATACGAGTAGCACCTCCGCTGCCCACACCCACCCGGACCTTCATGGACCACATACACCGACAGAGGACACGAGTCCATCTACTGAAGATTCCGAGCTAACTAAAATACATTTTGATGAAAATTCTAAAAGTGTTCACGCCTCCAATAAAGATGAATGCGAAGAGAAAAGTAAAACAACTTTGGAAACTGTAACAGAAGAGAATTCGACTATACTAACCAAAGAAGGAAACTCCGAAGATAAACCCAATATGATATTTATCAATACGGAAGCAGCGAAGCAATTCCTCACTAAGCAGCTTTCTTGGGTGTCTGCTGGAGAAGACTATTTAGTAGAGTGCACCGAGCGACCTACGAGAATCATTAAAGAAAATGTATCTAATCTCACTAATTTAGTGGTGGAAGGAGTAAAGACAGTCGGAGACAAAGTAGCAACTCTCTCTCGGCACATGAGTGGCAGTAGTGAGACAAATGATGCACTTGAGGCGTACGAAACTCTTATTGCGGAAGAACTGAACCCTTTAATGTATTCTCTGTCTTCAAATTACAAAATGGATGAAATTCAAATGTCTTCCAGCACCATGAGTGACAAGGAACACTCCCAAACTGTTATACAAGATAGAGCTAAAATGCTCGTCAAGATAGGTCAAAATTTATTAAATTCTGAAGTATGGGTTTGGGGTGATGCTAATAATGGGCAGCTGGGTACTGGAGATACTGTCAAGAGGTCGCAACCTATCTCTATACCGCGACTATCTAATCTCGGTATTTACAAACTGTCTTGTGGAAAGTCTCATTGTGCTGCGATTACTTTGGATGGCCGAGTGTTCGGTTGGGGCAACAATACATGGCATCAAGTTAGTACAGATTCTACCAAAGATAAGAGTAGTCCGCAACTGTTCTCAGCCAACTCCAATACTGATAGGGCACGCGATATATCTTGTGGAGATTATCACACCTTGGTTTTTACCCTAGATGAAAACCTTTTCTTCATTGGAAAATATAATGTTGGATTTACTCAGGATGCTAAAAATCTCAAAGAATCAATAAAAGAACAAAAACCAATGGGCGATTCGGATTATCATAAAAAAATTACCAAAGTCCGTCATCCTAAAAAACATCATGACTTTTATACCACACTGTCAGCTGATCTTAATTTTACCTGTCACATCTTATCATCAGGAGTGTTGAGCTTATTTCATTCGCAATCACACCATAGTCAAGAGACTCTCGCACTTCAGGATTTGGCAATAGAGCAACAATTTTTAGAAGAAATGATTCTTGTTCATCAATCTCTAATAAAGCCACTTTTAAAGGTTACCGCAACAATCAGCGGTAATTCTTTGATTTTTGAATCACTTTGTACTATCTACGCTGATATAATGTATTTTACTTCTCTTAATGTTTTATCATTCTGGAAATATACTGAAGGCCAAAAAAAGGCAACCGAAATTGCTTTAATTCAAAACTGCGAGGAGCATGTTTCTTTATACGAGAGATATTTAAATGCAGTTTGTAATATTATTGTTCTCAATGGTTTCAACCTAATAAGTTCATACCTCGATGTGCCGGTGGCACTTAATAATTTGTTCAACGATAAACTCCCATCGAGTAAGCAAAAGAATACTAAAAGTATATCGGAAGGCATCATAATCTATGCTATCATGCATCCTTTGAGTCGACTCAATACATATAAATGTATTATTCAATCTCTCATTAAATATAATTCCCGTTCATCACCGACAGAAGTTAAAGTTTGTATTGAGCAAAAGTTAGCGGATGTTCTTTCTAAGTGGGATTCATTCATCAACACACAGGATCGTAAGAAGAAGGATGCTAATGTTACCAAATTGTTTTGGGAGAGTGCAGGAAAAACCTTAGATATTTTTCGTACTCCAGAACGTCGATTAATACGAGAATCCAAAGCTCATCCTCTCTCTCTTCTTCATTCTGGAAGGTTTAGCTCTCATTGGTTTATTTTACTAAATGATATTTTTATTCACATTAATGGTAGTAATCAAAATATACATCTTTTGGCAACACTTTGGGCAGAAGCTGTCAATGATACTGAATCTTTACAAAATGCTATTCGACTTATCACTCCGGAAGATTCTTTTACTATTTATGCTCCAACGTCTCAAGAAAAATTCAGGTGGCTTCTTGACTTTCAAACAGCAATTAAAATAAGTTTGAATAAAACTAGCAGTGTAAATCCGCCTCTTGTAAGAACTGCTGTTTATACGTATACAAATAAAAGTCAACTATATAAGGATGCCAAATACTCAGGAAGATGGTTAAATGGGAAGCTTCACGGAACTGGGAAAATGGAATGGCAAGATGGAAAAACATATTTAGGGCAGTTTCACAATAATCAAATTCATGGTCAAGGGCGAATGGAGATCCCCAATATTGGTAGAGTTACACACATCTGTAATCTTTCTATCCATTTTGTCTGTATACTTTTTTCTTCAGTGTGATTTATTTTGTTTTAGGTGTGTATGAAGGCCAGTGGAAAGATAATTTACAAAATGGGTTTGGAATCATGAAGTACACATCTGGAGATATTTACGAAGGGTATTTCAAAGATGGATTAGCACACGGTCACGGAGTGAGAAAACAGGGAGACTTCACTACATCTACAGCCACAATATATATGGGAGAGTGGGCTCAGGGTGTCCGCCAGGGTTATGGGGTGATGGATGATATTGGTAAAGGAGAGAAATATCTTGGAACTTGGAGTGATAACAAGAAGAATGGTTGTGGACTGATTGTCACCTTGGATGGAATATATTATGAGGGTGTATTCATGAATGACACATTAACAGTTAGTTGAGCTTATAATATTAATATTGTAAACAAATAGTTTTATTATTTTTAATGTCCCGACATGATGGAATTTTTTGTCCATGACTCACTCGAGTATAAATTTTATTGAGACTAAGTATAAACCTATTATATAATTACATTTCTACAACAAGATTGTTCTTTTTTAGTAGACTTTTTTTTTTACACGGTACTGTGTAAAAAGAGGTTTCAGTGTATATACAAAGGTTACAAAATTCACATTTTTATGCATAAAAATATATATTTAAAAATATTTTGTGCTATCAACTTTTTTGTGTATGTAACAACTCCACTGGACCGTAGTCACATTCCAGAATGTCAAGTGTATTTTATTTTTCTATACATAAGTTCAATATACTTTCACATCAATTATAATTTTAGTCTAATATAATGTAATTTTAAAAAGAAATATGAAAAATGAAATAAACAATAGATAATATAAAATGAAAAGAAAAAAAATGTAATTATACTCTGACGTATGAGACATATTCTTCAGCTTCCTTTCTAGTCCTTTGAGATATCCATTTATGGATTGGAGTTTTGAAATCATTGTTATTTCGTTTGCTTATCTATATTACCATACATAAAGAATTATTAAGGTTAGGTGCCAGAAAATAATTTTAGTGTTTGTGTCCGTTATTAGTATTTGGCTTTGGTAGCAGAAGTACTGTTTTTTAAAACAATTCTTTATTCCATATTTTTTTACATTTAGTCCATATTTTTCGTTTGCAGGGTCATGGAGTAATGATATTTGAGGATGGAACTCATTACGAGGGTGAATTCAGGTCGGCTGGTGTTTTCAATGGAAAGGGAATGTTGACATTTTCAAGTGGAGATCGAATCGAAGGAACATTTAATGGTGCATGGACGGATGGTGTGAAGATCAATTCTGGAACGCTTCATATGAATGTATCCAACCCTGCACCGCCTCCTAATTCAAAACCCAAGTATGTTTAGCCGTTCAATTATTGAAAATTCAACTAGTAAATAGGTTTTCTCAAAATAATACACTATTTAATGGTATTCACAGTAAGCTATTCAAACATTACATGGAATATTGATATATTTAAAGTATGTAGGGAGTCTGTCCCTTCTTTTTCTAAACATTTTAAAATACCTTTCTGCCTGTCATTCTTTTGAAATGTGCAACATGTAAGATACTTAAGAGGTTGCATTATTTATAAATCGCTTTAAACAATATTATGTTATGTATCTACAGTTAAATTTGAACATTATTGACAAAATCAAGAAAAGAGTTTTGCGTTGGTTTGGACATGAAGAGCTAATGTTAATGGATGCAGAATACGAGGAAGACCGAGAAAGACATGGCATGACCAAATCTAATAAATACTTAAAGGTGGAAATGTCAAAAGTCTTAATAATCGGCATGCGTGCTTGAGAAGATGTATAAATCTAGAGGAAGCGAAGTCTGTATGCAGAGTAATATGGCATTATGTCCTCTCTGCCTACCCCTACGGTAAAATGGCATAATGGTTTGTTTGTTTTGTATATACATATACTAAATTAAAAGATAAAAACAGGTAGGAAGAAATTGCCTTAAGGCAATATGCCCGCCCTTATGCATATGTATGTAAACTGTGCACTGTGCACTGTGTTTGAATAAATAATGGTTAGTGTAAAGTATGTATTACCATAATTTTTGCTGGTTTGTCACCCGCGTCTCCTACAGTCAGGTTTCCCGGCGTAAACGGGAGGCTCCCTCCCAGGCAAGGCCAAAAGGTAAAGCTGGAAGCTAGGGGCTGCACCGACTACAAATCAATCTCAGTAGCCCCGAAAAGGACCTTCCGCCTGGTCAAAGAGGTATAGAGAGGCAAGGGTAGTTAGGGGGCAGAGCGGAGCGAAGACCAGAGCTCGAGAATACACACAAAGCGGCGGAGAGACAGAATAAAACGCTGTTTTTACTGTTTAGAGACCAGAGCTCAACTGACTTATTAATTTTTAAATATAGCCTTTCGCTCCGCCCATACGGGTTATTTCATCGATAGCTGCGATGCACGCAACATATACATTTTATTCATTTTTATAGCAGCCTTTTTTGGGCTTATAACATGGCAAACTATCATAATTTATTAATTTTTATAACAGTTTCTAGGCTATAATTTCCCCGGTATCACTGAGGCCAGACCCGAAAACGAACCTTTGTCTTTATTGAAGGTCCAGCACCTAGCTAACAGATACTGGGGTTCCTAGATAATTTTTACATAAATGCGCGCGTCCGGAACAGTTACAAACTCATCCAAAATATTGTTTTTATAATAATAATTCACCAATATAATTTTCAGTTGAAAATAAATGAGGGTATAAGCAAACTTAGAAATCTCCATTGAAGGAGTCACCGAGATATTTGCGAAAAACTTTGGAAAAAGAATTGTGAGATTTCTTATTATGCTTTACCAACTCAATGGAGAATTCTAAGTTTATAATTATTAGTAGTATAATTGAAACCTGTTTTTGCAAGATTTAGAGACGGTTTTGAATTACGCTATTATTTAGGTAGATGGGTTTTTATGTATAGTTTATTTTGGCATCAATTACTAATTTTCAATTTTAATGCTCTCAAACATAAAAAAAACCTAAATTTAGTATTTTCTTTTTCAGTTCATTTGGATATTTAAGCGTTCCTCCAAGTCAAAAGTGGAATGGGTTATTCCGGCATTGCTTTGAGCAACTTGGTTTCCCTGATAACCTTTTACCTGCCATGGTGGACCAAAGTTTTAAACTAAACAACAGCTCATGGAATGAGAAATGTTGGCGCAATATTGCAGTCATCATTTCGAATGCTCAAGATGATAGTCTTCCCTCTTCTTTCTCCTTGGATACTCCGAAAAAAAGCGACAACAGGCAATCTTCAGAAAGATTAGATTTCATTCCACAATATGGACAAACTTCCTTAACAATGGAATCATATAATGAAATAAGACAATACATATCAAAGGTTTGAACTTCTTTAAATGCTTTATTTGCCAACAATATTTTGAGTTTGTCTAAATTTTTGTAGACAAGGACTGAATTCAACTCCCTGGGGAGCTGTTAATATTAACACATTACAACAGAGATGAAAAACATTTTAGAGAAGGTAATATAGAAGTCTAGGCATCTACAGGGCTTATGACCTGTCATTGGCTGGTTTATTATTATATGAATCTCACTTTTCATCTCTTTAACTTCACAAACATCAACAGATGAAATAATTGAAGGAATATAGATGGGCAAAATGGTGAATGTTACACAGTGTGTAAAGTAGTTACTTAAACCAGCCAATGACAGGTCATAAGCCCTGTAAATACCTAGACTTCTATATTACCTTCTCTAAAATGTTCTTCATCTCTGTTGTAATGTGCTTTATTTGTGTTCTCTTTTCTCCGTGTAATATATAATAAATAACAAATTTGAAAGGTTTACTGTTAATTAAAACTTTTTTGCAGATTACTATTTGATATAAATGATCTCCAAAACTGTTGCGAGAAAATATTTTAAATGTTTCTAAAAGCAAAAATATAAATCACCAAAGTTATTGATTTATTTATATTTATATACAAAGGTAGACAGATGACAAAAAAATATCAAATAAGTCTTTTTAGGCTCATATTAAGCCTAAATTATTCATAGTAAATTTATCTATGAATTTACACTTTTTTCGTCTCCTTTTATTTACTCTTTTGTATTGAAGATTAGTCATAATAATTATTTCCCTACCCGCATCCGATGGTGCACAGGGTACTGCTTTGGTACTCTAAATGGACTGAATGAGTTCGTAAATAAATAAACGTTCTCGAATGAGCTGGTAAAGATTGTTTACTGGCTGTTATTTTTCTTCATGTTTTACAGAAGTCTATCGTGTAAAGAACACGTTTGTTGAATTATTTTAGGCATGTGAGATTAGTGCCCACCCAATAGGGCAGCTTGTGTCGGGTTGTGCGACGGCATTCAGCGCATCGTACGGGGGCGTGAGAGTACACCCACTCTTGCTGTCCCATACAGTGGACGAACTGAAGTGCCTCTCTGTTCGCATATATTCCGCCATAAGGCTGCTGTTTCCTGCTTTGCCGGCCCCCGACAGTTACATAGTGCTAAGAGATGGTAACGAAGATGATGAATTCACCAAGTTAGTACTAATTATTAAATTTTCAATCCCATACAAATAGTGTTTATATTTTATATTATGTCAAACCTGCATTTCAACTATATTTCCTTTTTCCCATTGAGTAATAGTTTTGATTTAAGGTAATTTATAAACAAATACGTTTATTTCTATTTTTAACTTTTTAATCTTTTTTTTTTTCCTATTGAATATGTTCTGTAACTTGAATTATAAAAATAAAACTTTTATTTTATTGGTTGGTTGGAAGAAATTGTCATTTGGCAATAAGCCCGCCAATGTACAAATAACATTATGTACAAAAATAAAATATTAGTCCAGAAACCGCATACGCACATTGCCGATTAAACTACTCATAAATGAGTAGTTTTACATTCTGTTACGCAACTGTGGATTTAAATTCTACTATGCCGTGTTGTGTTTTTTGCTTGTTGTCTTTCTCATCTTCACTTTATTTCCTTTCACTTTTTTAAAAATTAATTACAAGTTTAGTGTATTAGTTATGATTTTATTTTTTGTTATTTTCTATAATGCTTTATGTACTTTTAACTGTATATTGTAAGAGCCCTCAGGGCGTTTATTAAATAAATAAATCGATAGTATTTATGGAAAAAGAAAAATATTATTGCCAGCAATTATATTTCACCCGAAAAATAAATACAAACATCTATAAAGCGTGGCCAGCCCGTTCCTAGTAAAATAAGAAACTAGCCGATTACCACAACTTATTTCTGCGCACATAAAACTCACTTTATTTTATATCTTAAACATTTGAATATAATTTGAAAACTTTTTTTTTTTTTTAAATGACTATTTTCTCTTGATAGAATATGCTTGAGATTTATAACCACCAGTTTTTTTCATCACCTGATTTAACGTAGAACGCGGCATCTTTGACGTTTTCAGAAAAAAATATGCTGGAATTTTGCATAATTGGTTTGCTCGAACTGGAATGGATCACTGTGTTAGAATGTGGAATAACCGGTGAACGATTAATATGTATGTATAAATGTAAAGTGTTATGAAAAATATAATAATCCAAGTCCAATAATCTGGTTTAATTTTACACTGAAAACTGTAGTTTTCACCCGCCCAGACACAGACCAATCACAATAATTATCATCATAATTTTTTTCTCACCGATCGCAGCGTATCTTATCATTTGTATTACATGAAGATAAGATCATCAGTCTTACGCTTCAGGTGCCAGTTCAGGGACTATGAACTATTAAATAGTGAAATCCTATTTTAAATAAATATTTCATGTCAACCATGCCGGAAATTGAACCCGTGACCTATTGCATGATAGGCAAATGTGCTGACCACTACACCACGAGGCCGACATAACAATAATATCACCTCATCATTAATTCACCCATAAGGATTTATCAAATCTGTTTTAGTCCGGCATATTTAATTATCTAAAACATTACGCATTGTACGTGTACCTACTAACTTAAATCAATAAGTAATTTAATAGTCTTGCTTCTTTTACATTGTATTTATTCAATGTAAAAGTTTTTAAAAATGATAGTAAGAGATATTAATAATTTAGATTGAAAAACTGGCCCCTATAATCACGCGAATGTCAAGCATTTTGTTTGTTTATTTAGAGGATCTTATTGGTAAAGGAGTTACTTAAAAATGTATTCACTATTATAATTGATTTTCTTTCAGCGATGAAGTGGTATCAGTATCAGGGATAGTTCAACCCCTCTTACTCCCTCGTGTCCACCCCTCCCTCCATGTTCTGTATGCACTTCACCATCAGAAAGAAGATGTCGCTTATTGGAAACGGTTATTAAAATGGAATCGACAAACAGATGTAACACTTATGGCTTTCCTCGGCATTGATCAGTAAGTAAAAAGATATCTTTGAAAATGTTTTGTTGTCAGAATAATAACAATATCATCATTTTAATATAGGTATTATTATTTTGTAAACAAAATATTACCCATAAATATGTTTTTCATATTTCCATGTATGGGCATATGAAGTATACAGCTATATATACAGTTATGCATGTAATATTTATTTTCATTGTCCCTGGAAGATTGGAACCAAAAGAGCAGGACTAATCAACTTTCCTTCATGTAACAAATGATCGAGATACACTGCATTTGGTGAACCAATGTAGTTCCCTATGAATAGGGAAATGATAATAATTATTTTATTTTGGTAAATAGATAGCCTTGTTAAAAAAAATATGTAGCATGATTAAAAGATCTGGCTATTATTTTTTTTTTTACAATTTACATCTTGAAAAGTGCCGACGCCTTGATATCTAAGTGTATATTCAAACTAAAATCAATTACTGTATATTTGCTTACATATTTATCAATATAGTTTACAGCATTGGAATCTGTGGTACCGCAGGACTTATTATATTCATTACTGTTCTAAAATAAAAAGTATAACAAACAAAACATTTTAAATTTAAAATTCTAGCTTTGCCTTTCCGGATATATATGAGTTTGTAATATGTTGGTACTGTATTATAGGATTATGATTTTGACTCCTTTATATTATTCTAAGTTTTTTAAACTTTACAGAAAATTTTTGATAAGCTACACGGCTAAAACATCCATCGGATCTCCACCTTTTTCACCAGTTAAGGACCAGTTGTTCTCCGAAGCTGTGGACACACTGCAGCAACTGAAGACCACATTTTGCCCAATGGAAAAGTTACTTGTTATAAAAAGTACTTTTCAGAAAATAACAGCAGCTGTGCAGAAAGAACTAGGTAACAAAACGCACAAAAAACTTCATTTTGACAGATCAGAGCCAAAGTTGTGAATCTGGATTTCAGATAGTTTTGATTAAAACATTTTATGAAAGTTTAATCAGAACATGTATACATAAAAAAAAAAACTAACTAATAGCGCTATTTTCAGTGAGCTTTACATAAGTAATTCTATGCAGTATTAAATTGAATTGAAAATGGAAGTAAAACAATTTAACTTAACATGGTTTTATTTCTAGCAATAGGGTATTTTCAGAAGCCGGGAATTATGTTAAAAGTAAAATATTATTTTGGAGTGGATTTTTGCGATTCTAATTATACAACGTATTCAAAACAAGTTTTCATTTATAATTTTCAGGTTTAAAAATGAGCACATACAAACCGGCTTGTGTTGGCATTACGTCATTTTAACGTCACGCATTATGACCACCAACTGCCCTTCTAATATACATTGCATACAAGTTTGGCGCCAAAACGTGCCATTTGTCTAGGCGCAAAACGCCTCACTTTATACTTTTACCATCGTTTTTTGCTTATTTAAAAATAAAAATAATGAATAAACGTGAAAAGACCCTATTTGGGAATATGAAAGAAGTTGTGTATTTATTGTAAATAACTAAAATTAATAAGTATCCATTTTGTCATTACATGCTCAAGATTTATTTAAATGATATAGAATAGGTGGGTTTTAATTTTCTTTTCTAAAACATCATTTTACACTCACAGTTTCCACTTCAAAACTCAATATCTGAAATTATACTTCCATGAACAAAACTCCCACTCTGATGATGTGAGTTTTTTTTTGTTATTCTACGGATTTTTCAATGATATTGTTGATTGTATATTAAATAGCAAGCCCAACATTGTATTATTTATATTTACCAGGGCCTACATATCTATGGACAATGGATGAGCTGTTCCCTGTCTTTCATTTTGTTGTGGTGAGAGCCAGAATTTTGCAACTTGGATCAGAAATTCATTTTATCGAAGATTTCTTGGAGCCTTCCATGCAAAATGGTGAACTTGGAATTATGTTCACTACTCTTAAGGTAATTATTTTATTTTCAATTATTAATATCCAATAATGCTATTATTTTGATGTTTCAACAAGAAAAAATTCATATAGATAGTTTGATTTGTGATTTTCCATGCTTAATTTATATATTATACTTTGTTGTACACAACTTTTGCTTTGTAACCATTTAAAATCCTCTTCTTCCTCTTCAGCCTTCTGTCCTCCACTGCTGGATATAGGCCTCTTCCATATCCTTCTATTTTTCTCGGTCGGTTGCTACTTACAGCCAATTTTTACCTCCCACAGCAGCTATGTCATCGGACCATATTTTTTGAGGTCTTGCGACGCCTCGCTTATTCTCCCAAGGTCTCTATCTTTAAATTTTAGGGGTCCATCTTGTGGGGTCTTGTCTCGCAACACTTCAGTCCTGCTACTCGATCCATGATATCCGTTATTCTGGTTCTGCTCCTAATTTCTTCATTTCTTATTTTGTCTCTTAGGCTTATACCAAGCATGGATCTTTCCATGGATTGCCGTGTACATTTGAGCTTTTCTATATTTATTTTTGTGAGGGCCGTGTTGTTTGTCTCTAATGCATATGTAGTCACTGGCAGTATACATGATTCATATGTTTTCCTTTTCAGACAGATCGTAATCTCTTTATTTTCTTAGTATGTGTCTATGTTTTCCAAAAGCTGCCCAACTCATTCCTATTCGTCTTGGCAGTTCCGCCATTTAATTTTCTTTGTCCAGTTTTATCTTATATATCTTCCATTTAGAGGTTTTTATTGTTAACACTGATGATCTTGTTTACTGGACTTATAATTTTAGTTTTTGATTTTACTTTTAATTACTTACTTACATTTCAATACAAAATCAATAAACTAAATATACTTCAAACTATCAAAAATTTCTAAAATATTTAAAGTCTCCATAATATGTATGTGTTGATCCATTCAAACCAAGAATTTTTAGAAAAAAACATGTATCAGTGTTTCTCTTTTTTTTCAGGCATGCTATTTCCAGATTTTACAAGAAAAGGTGACAATATGCGACTAATTTTGTAACGCAGAACCTTTTTTCATGATGGCAAGATTTTTTATTAATATTGTAGTTATTATTTTTTGAAAAAGTCATATCCTGATTAATAAAGATAGAAAATACATGCATATTTTTACGACTTCAATTTATCTCGAATCGGGTTGTGGTCCCGTGGCTAGTGTCTCGGACTCACAGCTCAAAGGTCCGTGGTTCGAATCCCACTCTACCCCAACTTGATTCCCATTTTCTTATAGTGAGTTATTTACAACTCGTTGAAAATGGCAAATATTTATTTTATTAAAAAAAAATCATTGTAAGAATTTGCTCACGGAAATAAAAAAAGAATTAATCAATGTTACATGCATCAATTAAAAAGCAAGCAATTAATACATAGGTGGAAATAAAAGCTTTTTATTATTTTATTTAAATAAAAATAAAAAATTATTCAACTGATATTTAATATATTAAAAAATATAATATGTGAATTCCCTCCGGTAAATGTGCGGTAAAATTATAATATATTATGATAGGTGCACAAATGTCGGCATTCATGCAGAATGCATTATCGATAAAGTTAATAAAGGGGTGCTGCGGTGGTTTAGCACGTAGAAGTCAAGTAAGGTTACAAAAGACATGGTATGATCAAGTTTATGTGTTGTATTCTCCACTGACCATTATGATGATGAATATCTTCACTGTGAAACAAAAAGTGACCTGTTTCATAACATGTTTAGTTAAGTTGCCTTTTGTTCCGCAGCGATAATGTGTTTTCAGTCCAAAGATGACAAACAAAATATATCTATTAACCAAAAAGTATAAATGTGACATAATCTTGATGTAAGCTTTGTCTCAAATATTGATTTAATGTTAAAAACTTCATTGATTAATTTATCATCTCGCTATTGCATTTTAATATTCAAAGCAGTTTAAATTTTTTGGTTTTATTAATAAAGGCTTCAGCACTTACTTCACAAAACTCAACAGATAAACATATACAGAATGGTGAATGTTACTCAAACCAATGACAGGTCATGAGCCCTGTAAATGTCTAGAGTTCTATATTTTTTCTATATCTCCATTGAGAGATCAATATATTTTTTGGTTTTATTTGAAAATTAGTTTATTTATCTAATTTTCTGTAAATGTGCATCTGTGTATTCTTAACACAAATTTTCATATTAGAAAGAAAGAAAAAACTCAAAATTGTAAATGTGTTACATAAAAATATTTAGTTTCTATGATTTTTATAAATAACTTGAAACAAGGTAGGAACTCGTATTTTATCTAATACTAGTTGTTAATTGTTGTAAAAAATCTACTTGATAATGTTTATTTTTAAGATGAGTGTATAGAATATAATCATAATAAGAAACTTTATCTAAGCAAAATTTAAAGAATTAATAAATCTAAAAGTGCCAGTTATTGATACTCAAAACCGATTGATGAAAACAATTGATTATTTTATATTATTTACCTACTTCAAATACAGTTATAAGTATGACCCCAGAACAAAAATTAGATAGAACTTGCATAAAGTAAAAATTATGTTGCCACTTTTTTTGCATGAATACATAAGTTAATAAATTAATGTAAGAATTGATTATAATTTGACGAGTCCTTACATATTTTTAAAATCATCAATTAATGGAATGTGGGATTTCAGATATCATGATTTTTGAGATAATGTGAAGACTCCATTAGCGAAAACAAAATCAACTCGATCATTAGTGTCATGTCTGGTTAGTTAAAAAAAAAAAAAAAAATAATTCGAAAAGTTTTTAAATTTTTAAAATCAGGTACGACCCATAACTGTTACAGCATCAACTTAAAACCCCTTGTTGATATATCCACCTGGTCCATGAAGAAGTATAGAAATTAAAAAAATAACATTTTCAGGCGTTGCCTAGTATAAAGGTTTCAGCTCTTTAACTTCACAAACATCAACAGATGAAAGAATTGAAGGAATATAGATGTTCGAATATGGGCAGAATGGTGAATGTTACACAGTGTGTAAAGTGGCCACTTAAACCAGCCATTGGCATAAAGATTTTCTATAATGTCCAGTCCTTTCCTGGGGAAATGACCATGGACTTTGCAACAAATTTAGGCCATATAAAACTTCAATTTATTATGTTCGGCAAGTTTCATTTGTTGTAAGTAGCATAGTTAACTCTTTAGTGCCATGATACTACCATGTGAAATACTGTATGCATTTATTTTATTGGATGGTTTGGAGATAAAAATCTGTAGTATTACTACATTAATTTAATCGCAGTATAAAAATACCATAGGCCAAGAGGCCTAATTATAGTGACAGATGTACAGAGCATCCAGGTTTGAGAAATATCACATAAAAATTATTGTGTTCTCCCTGGGATCGAATCCGGAACCCCAGTGAGTGAGGCAAGCATCTTAGCTATTACACCACGAAGGCCCCCAATCATTAAACAGACATCACATTGTCAGGACTGAAAATATCTATAACTAAATATGCATATCTCAATTTTCTCCCTTGTCCTCTCATATTTTCCCGATCTAATCTTTCCCTCGTAAGCATGAGTATCATAATATTATTTGGTAAACATATTCTACAAATATGTGCATACATATACGTAATCTTCTTATAGTTACTACTTGTAATTGTTTTCAACATAACTATTGTGTGAAAAGCTGCTATTAATTTTATTTTTTATATAACATGCTTGAAACTCTTAACTTCATTGGTTTCCCAAATAATTGTATAAACTAAATTTTGTAAATATCAGTAATGTTTTAAAATTGTATGTGATTCACCGTACCTGAGTTATTATTATTGTCGTGTTATGTTAAAATTCCAAATTATAATATAAAAGACATTTTAGTTTTTAGAAAATCCTTCCAGTTTTGCACAGGATATTGTATGTACGCCCTGGGAAAACTTTTTTTAGTGTAATCTTTAATAAACCATTGAAAAGTATGTATTCTGTTTTAATTATTCAGTAATAATAGTCCAGACTCCCATTGTATAGTGGATGCAACAATGTACTCTCATTTTTACAGTTGGTTAATCACTAAGGTGTGTAGTAACATTGTCAGTCATTGGACACAAATAGATGAAATATATACACACATCGAAATAAGCATATGTAAGTAGTGAAAGACGTTACACAAATTAGTTCATGAACCAACAAATAACCCATATTAGGTTAATTTTTTTTTCAAATAATACCCGCCACTTTGAACTAATTAGTTGCGGGAATGAACCTCACACTAAATATACATAATTTTTAGAAAGTGATTATTATTGCAGAAGGGAATGACATTGCGAGAAATCTGTGTGCACAGCGCAAATGATACCTGTGCGATAATACATGGCCCTCTAATTCAAAATCTGGAGTGCATTATCATTAAGATACCATCATCTACACTGTGCACTTAGATTTCTTGCAATGTCGGACCCTATTGCAATAATACATAATCACTTTCTAAATTTCTCTTATTCTCGGGAACACTAGGAAGTAAATAATATACAAGTATTTTTGTTAATGCTATTTATTTCATTCCTGTAAAATAACATACCAAATGTCTTAATTTCATTTGTACAACATCATATCAAAAATGTACACCGTAAATACAAATTTAATTTTAGGTAAATGTTACCTAAAAGTGATATCTCACGGCTATTTCACTTGGATTGTAAGTCTTTGTTTAATATATTCCGTACATGATTTATCCACTACTGATCTCCCAAACTTATCTTTTGTAAGAAAATAATTTGCTGTTAAAACAGGTTTAGACACAAATAGGTTTATGTTCGCAGGTGAGAGGACCAGCTTTATGTGTTGGGGCGGGGGAGAGCCAGGGATTCTCTACTTCAGTCAGCTCTCGCCGGAAAGCGGATTATTCATGTGGGAACTCAGTATAAATGCCAGTTTATTAGGGCAATAGAATAAAGCTTTGTTCTAAATAAACATATCAATTACCAATTAAAATATTACATTTTATTCTACACCATTTTGTCCACATAGTGATCTATTTACAAAATATTATACGCCTATTATTTGATATAAAACAAAATAAAACTGGCATCACATGCCATACAATCTTGGGATGTATTGCTTCAACTCGAGAGAAAAAAAAATTCATTGGATATAATATTGCCAATTATATTAAACTATAATAATTATTGATACTAAAATAATATTTCTGTACAAATCTCTAACATACGTATGTTTGGAATTAGTCGACAGTTAAAAACAACATAAGATTAACAAGGAAGAGAACATTCATCACACGGAAGTATTATCTAGTATTAAGAGTTCAGCTATGGCATAAGAATACCCCCTCTTCACTTAACATATAAATACTGTCGCGGAGTATTCCACTCCGCCCACAGGCTCGCTCTCCTGGATCCCGGATCACCGGATCACCGGATCAGTTCTGATATACATTTACAATAGTGTATATATGATAAGGCCACTAAAACATAGCGCATAGGTATAAAATTAGAGAAAAGTAGTCGGTAGATAAATATTGTTCCCTGAAATAATTGATATAGACAAGTCGTCGATTGGACGCCACTCTCGTCGTGATTCGCTAATATGTAACTGTTTCATGCTCACTGTTCATCATCATCCAACTGTTCTATCACATTAACGGGTACATAAGCATTGTGATTTGTTAACTAGTTCTTAAAGTATTGTGTAATCTACCTTAACTAACGCCCAGAAACCGGTCTGGACCCTCGGGAGGCTTGTGAACATGATGGGGTCACGCGGGCGGCAGGCAGCTGTTAATTGCGACACCTCCATACCAAGACTGATTGTCCTCGAAGCCGTTATTATTGTTACTTTAACAAATTATTCTACAAGTACCGATATAAATATATATGTTATAATTTTATTACCGTATGAAAAATATAGATATTTGTTAAAATTTTGCGTATGTTAAAATGTTTAATAGTCGTCAAATTGCTTAAAGAGATTAGACCAGAAGCCAAACAATTCACAACACAATAGCAATCACAAACATAAAAAATTATAAACATTTTCAACATACATAATTTCGTTCTTTACAGAAATGTCAACATTATTCTAGTGAACGCTTTAACAATAACAAGCGGGTTATCTTGCAATAAAAAGCTTTCAAGCAACTAAAATAATTTTTACCATTAAATTAAATAAATAACAAATAAATAAAATTATAATCAATGTCACCCACCAGCTAGAAAGTAGAGGCTTATTGTATTGTTTTTGTACCAAATCTAGTATAATAGATGAAGAAGTGAGGGGTGAGGGTGATGAGTGAGGAGCAGCGGTGTGGCGAGGAATTTAGCTAATCCCAAGTGCATACACCTGGGTGCGCCACACCTGGATGAACCACGCCTGGATGGGCCACACCAGGTGGTGTGGTGCACACACATATATTCCCGTAACTATTTATTTTGATTATAAAAATTCCTTCAAATACAATAATTCGCATGCATTAAAATAAAATAAAATACTCTTCACTCAGACAATTATTGTACAAAGTATGAACAAAGAACAATTGAATATAACTACTCCAATATTATTGCACTAAGCTAGCAAAACAGTTTAGGGCGCTCATTCCGCTCCGCGCTTATATTGACTATTATTATTCCATACAAGGACATGGATGCGCCATAAGAAAATACTCTTCACTGTACACTTTGTCTTTCGAGTGACAATCGGATATAAAAAGGTTATTTCACAATTAGGAAAATACGACTCCTATGCAAACAGACCGTACCGCCTAATGATAAAATACATGTAATTTATTTAGATTGTGTAAAATAGTAAGTTATGTATATTATATCCACAAGGCAAAATTGGCACTTAAACAAACACCCTTTGGATAGCTATCACTGAGGAGCAGCGGGGGCTACGTAGGGCTCCCAGACCCCATTCCCGACCCATTGTAGGGGTGGTTAGAATTGCACAACACTGTATACACACTATCCACTTTACTCAACTTCTCGAAGAAGGGGATAAGGTCCAACAGTTCTGTGTCTGTCATGTCATCAAACCAAGAGGCTACCGGCACCTGCAATAACAAAACACATTATTACTACCTCCCATAATTTCCTATCGTGTATGAATATATATTAGATTACTTTGTAATTTCGTACCAATGATCATTTTAAATACTATGCAAGTTCTACGCTATTACTGGTTTATATGGCATAGAGTTCCGTTTGGAAGACAGTGGGATAGAGCCCTACGCTAATGGAGAACCCCAGTGCCTGATTGTCCATTTTTCTTGGAGCCATCGGTGTACCACACAATGTCTCCTTCCCTGTAGGGTAGGGGGCTATCAGGCAGCCATTGTTCTCTATCAGGTATAAGCACCATGAAATGCTTTTGGAAGTTGAATTCCGTAGTCATTACATCTGATGACATAGCTAACATCGGATTATCTATGAGGTATTGCTGCAAATTCCTCATAGTTCTAGATTTACAGTTGGCCTCCATCTGCACACAAATGTGTAGAGGATTTAGGCATAACATCGCTTCCATTGCTGTAGTTGGAGTAGAGCACATTGCTCCAATGGCAATGCGAAACCACGATGATCAGTATGAGCAAGAAGACATATTGGCACATTAAAATAAATTTTTAGAACAAATAAAATTTACAAAAATAAAATATTTAAAAAAACAAATGGTTGCTTACTTCTGCAGGGGAGAAACGAGAAGAGGGGGAGTCTGATATACCATCAACCGCGCGGCGCCCCCCCCTCGCTTCTCCCCTGCAGAAGTATGCAACCATTTGTTTTCTAAATATTTTCTTTTCAAAAATTTGTTCATTGTCTTCTTGCCCATACTGATCATCGTGGTTTCGGATGTGACAGGGTTTAAAGAACACCTGTATATTCAAAGTGCAGCCTTTGGTTTAAGGCCCCATTTTTTACCCACCATGCAGCAGCCAGTGCCCAGTATGAGCCTTTCTGATTACATGTTTTATGTGTAAATTCCAAGTTAGTCTTTGATCCAAGATTATTCCCAAATATTTGACATCCTTGGAAAAGTTTATAGTCTTATCAAAAAGAGTAGGAGGCTTAGTAATTAAGTTGGGACTAGTGTCGCAATAAATGTAAATTACTCAATGATTTGTGAATGTGTAAATACATAAACAAAATGTAAGATTAATCATCTTGTACTTATGTACCAAATACTTTCTTATCATCATCATCATTATTCCCTTTTCGCACCTAATGGCGCATAGGGCACTGTATTGGTACACCAATCGCAGCGTATCTTAATCGTTTTTGTTACATGAAGGTAAGATGATCAGCCTTACGCATCATGTGCCAGTCCAGGGGACTATGAAATACTTTGGTGTAAAAACACCTTTGAAAATAAATATTGCATTTTAACCATGTCGGGAATCGAACCCGAGACCACTCGCATGGTAGGCAAAGGCGCTGACCATTACACCACGAGGCTGATGAGTTCTTATACATTAGGTGAACATAAAGCAGATAACTTTTTTTTATATATAAAGTGTCAGGCACCCATACACACCAAAACAAATAGGTCTCACTAAAAATAATACAATATAATTCAAACAAAGTATGTCAAAAAAAAAAGTAATCTGGTTAATTGGTAGAATACAATCTTAATTATTAAAAAAGGTATCAAAACAAAAATATATATATATATATTTATCATGTTTAATGTCTTAAGAAGAAATGTGTCACAAAGTATATCTCTATAATATGAAATAAAAAGACGGATGCTGCACATTCTATGGACTGCAAGACGCAAGAACGTCTCCATTCATTAGGAACTATTAATAACAAAGGACTCCACGACATGTAGAAAAAGGATTTTATTTGTAAATTTCTTATTTGTAAAAAGATTTGTTTCAGGACATATTGCAAGAAAAAATTAGGAGTCTCGAAAAGCTGATAGGAACACTTGAGGGTAAGCAAGAAGAGGACGGTCTCTACAAGATGGACTGAACAAGTTTTTAATTTTTTTTTAAAGGAATAACCCGCTAAGCCTCTATTTTGAGGCTTGTCAGCAGGTGGGATAAAGGGGATATGGAAAGAGGTAATGAAAAATACACCACAACACCCAGACCAATTGAGAAAAAAATCTTTCTTGGATTTTTTTCTTGCAACTGGCGGGAATCGAACCCGCGACACCAGTTTCAGTTAGCCGTCTAACCAACTGCGCCACGGCGTCTGTCTTATAATACAAATACAAATTAACAGGAACCTCGTTGAACAGTGCCCTCAATTTGTCCCAGTTCAGAGAGGAATGGAGGCACATCATACTTTTTTTTATTTCTTCCATTTCAGGAGGCATTTCTTCACACAAACATATTCCTGTAATTTCTCCCTGGCACTAAAGCGATGATTTTATTTTACACTATAGATATCCACTTAAATTGGTGTGTCCCTGTTGTTTTTTTATTATTTTTTTAAATAACTGTCTTTTATAGGAGCAAAGACCACCCTAAAACCCTTAGTGCCGTCTTCAGACGTACGGTATACAAATACGATAATTATTTTTGGAAAAAGCAAAATGTGCAGACACAGAAAATTTATTTCTTGGAAAATGGGAATGTGAGACCTCAATTTTGTCAATTTTAGCTAGGCATAATCAGTCCAATGTGCATTTGTCTTTTTCGCACAGTATTCGGGGAGGCACCTGCGAGAGTGACGAAAAACTATATTTAAATACATATTCATCAAATCGCTTCCAAGCGTATCCTCTAATGTACAGACAAGGTTGAGAAGAAGAACAGTACTCACTGCATTATCAGGATGGAATATGTAGGAGGCGGGTGAGTTATCCACGATGACCACCTTGCGTAGGTCCCTGCCCAGCTTGTTCAGGTCCTTGACGTAGTTGCCGTGGTGGAACACGCAGGACTCGCGGAACAGGCGGGCGCGGAACACCCCCCAGCGGTCCAGCAGGTCGGCCACAGGGTCTGCGTACTTGGCCAGCGACGCCGTGAACAGCACGCACTCGTACAGCTCCCCCACGCGCCGCAGGAACTCGTCCACGTGTGGTCTCTTCAGCACGTACACCTGGTGCACTGTACCGTCGATTTCCACGGGCACTACGAAGTCCGCATTGTTTATAGGCTGCAAACACAAATGATACTATAGTACACTGGACGACATATCCAATAGAGAAGTGCTCGCAGGATCTTATTAGATTTCATAACAAGCCCTCCTTTCCATCTCTTATAAATCTCTATCTTAATCCTTGCAGACCTAAATGAATTCTTGCAGATATTTATATATTTTACTCCTGTTTACTAAAGGAACTATTTGATTTTTTTTTGGTATTTTTAATGGTTTTTTTATCTTATATATTTTAGAAATGATTCAACATAATTTTTTTATAAACAATGGGTCAAACAATGTCTCAAACTGATAATTAACCAACAAAAATAATTTAAATTGTGTTATTATCGTACAATATTTATTATTATGTTTATTAAATCAAATCAATTTAATAAAACTTGCCTTACATATCATATATACGGACGACATGAATTCACTGCAAAACAAATAAACCAGCCAGAAGTCAGCTGTCAAAGTTAAAAACTAACTTTTCTGTGAAATGCTGATTACCGACGTTAACAAAAAAGTACAGACGTACTTACGGGTTCCATTAATTACAAATAAACCAGCCGCTTTTGAATTTCGGTGGGTACAAGTAAAAAAAAAAACATAAAATTTGTGTATGTTTGAATGAACATGCGGGCTGAAAAGGTTAACTGCAAACAAACAAACCATCACGCCGTTTCTCCGTAAGGGTAAACAGAGAGGATGGAATGCTACATCACTCTGTCTTTGCATACAGACCTCGCTTTCCCTACAATCATATATCTTTTCATGCACATGCGCCCATTATTCTGACTGTTGACATATCCATCTTCAATTATTTGTTGAATTTAGTCATGCCACGTTGTTCTCGGTCTTCCTTGTTTTCTGCATCCATCAACATTTGCACCGTAAATTGTAATTTAAACAGTTTTTTAATTACAAATGAATTTTAGCTAGCAAATATCTTTAAAAGAAAAATTCGCCTAATTTGTAATTAAAAATACTTGAAACACTTCCACTTATTTGTTGGACTAATTAGCGCTTTCACTCTCTAATGGGCATCTTCACACTGGTATATATTATACAGTGTAAGGATAATTTATACAAAACTTAATATTATCTTAACTTAAATGTACGTACACTATAAGTAAATATCAGTTATTACATCAATACAATGGAATTTCATCAAGAATTATCAATAAATAATTTAAATCAAATAATTGGTAATTTATAAAGATGATAATATCAACTAACAAAGAAACGCATCACACATTTCCGAAGGTATTTATTATTTAGCGTTGATTTGTTTGACACATACGTGGTGAAATCTCATGATAATATATTTCATGTTTTTTTTTTAAACGTAATAAAATACTTGATAACAATTAGACTTTAAATTTATTCATCAATTTGTACTTTCACTTTAGACAAGAATCTTCAGACTGGTGAATTTTCAGAATTCAAATTTTGTTTTTTTTAAACATTAAATATGCTATTACAAAAATTACACTGCGTAAATTATCTACAGAAATAATTTATTTGATTTATTTATACTATTTAAGTTAGTTTATAACATCTTAAGAACTAATATAAACTTTCTTCAGGTAACCCATTGTACAGCTTCAATCATCTGTACAATGAATTTTGAGACTCTGTTTTTCTCCTCATTGGTAATCTTATCTTTTTTTTATCCCTATTTTCATATGTATGACATTGTTGGTTATATTTTATTACATTTTTTATTTTATTTATCCCCTTAATTATTTTATGTAAAAAAAAAAGCTACGTGATATTTTATTTGTTGCTTTACTGTGAGGGAGCCAAGTTCTTTGTGCATCCTTTCTATATAAGAATAAATATTTCTTTTGAGTATAATCCTCATCGCCTTATTTCGAAGAATTTGAATATTTTTAATTTCTCCTTTATTACATAAAAAAAGAATGAAAGAACAGTAATTTGTGTGTGGACATATGATTGTTTTATAGATACACTACTCTGATTCTTCATATCTATTACATTTCTTAATCTTCCAACGAATGTTTTTTTTAAATTGTTACATATTGAGAATGTGTAATAAATAATAAAAATGGAGAACATGAAATACAATATAAACAAGAACGTTCCACAACACTTTCATACCTACAGCATCACAGCGGAGTGATGTTCGAAACTTTTAAACAGTTTTAAACGCAATTATATATTATGTATTTCATGTAGTTTTAAAAGCATAATAATGCACTTAATGCAACAGAATAAATATTTCAGATAACAGAAACACCTTTCCTTCGAGTAAAATGATAAAGAAATAGATTAATTATCTGAAAGATGCTATGCACCGACCATGTTGGGACATAATTACATAATCAGTTTAACTATCTACGCTATAGGAAATCATTTATCCCAAGTTTCATTATTAAACTCTTTCCTAAAAACACATTAACTGTGTAAGGTTTTTTTTACTGCTTTATAAGTGTATTAAGATTATTATAGTATAATAATTTAATAAATCATTCAGGTTGACCAAAAGAAAAAGACTTGTCATATAGGTAGGATGTTGCACACAAAATTAGGCAAGAGATTAGATATACTTTTGGTAGGAAATTTAATTATAATTCTTAGTCATTATTCACTTAAACAAACATAAACAAAACCTTTTAGATAAGAGAGACAGTAATAGTATACTATTATTTGAGATTTTGTACAAAAATTCGGGGTGAATGAAAACATTACAGTGGAGTTCTTTAGGTTGGATAATTCATCCATTTTAGTTTACGGTTTTCTCTATATATTTATTCACTTTTATAACAAGCTACTTCTCTGACGTACCGAACAAAAATATTGTCAACAGTTGAGCAAAAAATCTTCAATCGTTTATAAACATAATTTTTAAAAGAAGAACCTAAGTAATAAAATCTAAATGGGCGGATAACTTAGGACTGATGCCGCTGGGCATCGGGATCGGAAGACGTTTATGACACTATGTAAGTGTACATAGTACATATCTAATTTGGACTCGTATATTATACACAAAACACTTCATATTTTTAAGGCAATCACGAGTTTGATATTATTAATTAGAACACAACAAGTTTTGGGTATTCAGAATTACCCATCATCAGTTGTAAATATAATCTCCAGTACATAACTTCCAGATTATATTTACACCTGATGATGGATAATTCTGAATACCCAAAACCTGTGTTCAACTCAAACTCATGGTTGGCGTAAAAATATAAACTTTTAAAAATTAAATTAGAACTTTGTTTTTAACTACTTATTTTATATTTTATTACTGACCGGTTTTGAAGCTACACAAGCTTCTTTATGAAAGTAAAATTTAGTAATGAATATTATCCTATTTATTAATTTTAACAGTGTCTACTAAATATTACATCTATATAAATAAAATAAGTGGCTAAAAACAAAGCTGTTTTATTTTAATTTTAATTATAACACGCCTAGAGTGTAAAACCGTAGTTTGAAGATTTCACTTTGCTTGAAAAATTGGGTTTTTTAAATGTTTTTTATATGTTAATGTTTTAATTTAAACTTACTTCCTATTCACACATTCAAGCTTGTAACGAATTTGATTGTTTTGAATTTAAATCTCAAAAATGAGAAATTTGCAATTACTTTGGTTTTATATTCATAGTGCGATAATGAATAAACACAAAGTTAGCGCTTCAAATATAAATTTTATAAAGTGTATTTAAATGTAAATTTATTTATAGTGTATTGAAAATGTTATTTCACAAAGTAAATGCTGAAACAATTGTGATTGAAAATTAAGGCGTGTAATCTCTGCAAGGTCCTTGTAAAAGTTAACACAAATTGAGGATCGTTTTTTCAAAACACAGTATTCGCCCCACGTGGAGTTTCGGTTTTAAAAAAAATATTAAAGTCAGTATTGTGACGCATAGATTACCTAAAAAAAACTTACCAAAACACGCTAAAAAGTGGCTAAAAACACGCTAAAAATACTGAGTTTTGAAAAAGTTATACTTTATAGTGTGTATTAATCCTTAGTTTCAATAATTTATGCTAATGAAATATAAAAGAAAATTATAAAACAATTAGATTTACTAATTTGGTTGTAAGGAGTAATTTTTTAAAACAAAGATTATTCACGCGATTTGATGCAAATCACAAAAATTCTCTCCTGAAAAATTACACTTCAAGCGAATGTCGTGTTTTGAAAATATGGTACTCAATTGTGAAAATAAAAAATCTCACCTTGAAAGAGCTATGTACTAGAGTTTCGTCTAGATCTATCACCATACACTTTTTGTGCATATCTTGGTGCCTGACGGGCGGCAGGAGGGATCGTGTGGCGTCCGCCGCCGCCAGGGGCATCTGTCCGGCGGCCGCGGGAACGCCCGCACCCCCATCGGGGGATCCGCCCCCTGGGGGGCCCTTCCCACGGCCCCCGCCCCGCCCCCAGCAGCACAGCAGGGAGCGGAGGAAGCCCACCTTCTTGCAAGGGGGCGCCGGGGGCCCGACACATGCGGATACCTCACTGTCATCATGCTCCGAGGCGACTGGAAAATACACATTTATTCATAAATGTGGGACATGAAACACAATTATTAATGGAAGACACAAGTGGATAAAGGTGTTATGTGACAAAAAAAAGCAGAGATATCTAAGGTTAATTCAGCCAGGTCGCTTTCATACGAAAAAAACTGTAATAGTGTTGTTCACATAAACGGCATTTCTCAATTAGCAGAAAACACCCACAGCACTAGAAAAATCTTACAGTATAGATGCTAATGGGAACATTAATGCCTCCAGAAATCTAGTCCTAAATATGTACAGAATGTCCCCTCATAGATTCAAAGTTCGAATGAGGTATTATTCATCAACATTTTCTGTCAAAATTAGTTTTCTACTACTTTTTGATGGTGTGATTCCGACTTTATGTGATAGGGCCTGTACATAATTTCCTATTCATATGTTAACTCTCCTGTCCCCACCCAATAAACATCTATTCAAAAAATTATGTAAATATCAAGTTATAAATAGTATCAAGTTGTAAATATGTTATGCATAAAACATTTAAGTTTGTAAGTGAAAATTCTTGATGGAAGTTCATTGTAATTTATTATATAAATAAAACACGAGTGATACTTTATATCCATTCATTAGTTAACCCATAGAAAATTTGTTGATAATGATCCTTAAGATAAAAATAACTTTATTTAATTTACTTACACATAACTTTGAATTATGTATCCTTACCTCTGTTCTGTATAAATACATTTAACTTTTTAATAAAGATACCAGTCTCGAAGATGTCGCGAAAGCGATGAAACCGGTCACTGGATATTCCAAATTTGTGGATTAAAGTATCACTCGTGTTTTATTTATATAAAAAATGTTATGCATATATCGGAATGTATAGTGTACTAAATATCAAATACTACAGTCCTTAAAATATAGCTTGATTAGAATGACAATTGTCAGAAAAAGTGACAACATAATTTTGTAGTAACGTCTAAGGAGTTATTTATATTGACACACGAAAAATCATTCGTATCTGGCGTGTTAAGTTATTATTTTAATACGATGCTTGACACATAAATCAACATAAATATATAAAATCAGCTTTAAAAAAAAAAAACTAAAATAAACCTAATTATTAATGATGTTCTTACAAGGATACATCATTTTGCAAAAAACATTAGAGATGGGACAAATTGATCAATGTAAGTTGATTGAATAAAAAAATAATTCATTTGATGTTGTTCGTGAAAAAAGAAAAATGGCTTATTTTTTTGTGAATAATTGTGTTAAACACACTATAATAGGCTTGTTTTTGCATTTTTACATCAATTTTCGGAAACAGAGTTTCATGATTGCATGAAAAAACTGATAAAATCGATTTAATCAGTGATCAATAATTTCCCATCACTAATGACATTAGTTTGACAGCTGTCATTTTAATCAAGCTATATTTTAAGGACTAAAGCACACTAACTTGTATATAGTACTAACACATGTGCAAATTCATCAAAAGCTTGACACTGGCTAAAACACCCCAGTAAAGAGGTGAAATAGCCAATAAATAAAGAAGATAAAACCTACATCTATGTATAAAAAAAGATACATATTGAAAAAATTGCGACATAACGCCTTCATCCAATTACATCAACGATCATAAAATATTTTTTTGTTATCGGTTTTACTAAATTTAGTTGCAACAGAGGGAAAACATTTTTGAGAAGGGACAGGTCATAAGTCCTGTAAATCCCTAGACTCTCATATTCCCTTTTTAAAACTGTTTCCCCTCAGATACAATAAATTTAGATCTAAATAACTCCCTAGGGAGGAAATCCAGCCTGTATACAAACATTTGGACATACTCAAAGCATTGTTTATTTCTATTTCTATCGTTTTTAGATGTTTTGAGTATGTCCAAATGTTTGTAGACAGGCTGGGTTTCGCTCCCAAGGGGGAGTTCTAAAGATCTAAATTGATTGCCACAGAGAGAAAATGAATTTTACACAGTGTGTAAAGTCGCCACTTAAACCAGCCAATGACAGGTCATAAGCCCTGTAAATGCCCAGACTTGTTTTTCCTCTTTTTAAAAATAAATATGGTTTTCAGGAGTGTTAAAAAAAGTGAGTGCAGTAGTAATCACCTTTTTTTAATTGATCAAGATACTTTTTACTATGTTTCTTTGGACACGTAACTGAAGAGTGAAACATGAACAGTTATGTTGAATAGAAATCAACATAATGTGTAATCCAGTTTACCAAAGCAGTGGATCATAAAAATTGAGAAAAAAGGGCGAGGAAAATATAAAACTTGCCACTAACCCCCACATACCATCAGAAATTAATTTAATTATCAATACAACACATGCTTTTTAAAATGTCTTTTAAAAGAGTTGATTGGAATACAAAACATAAGTGGCAAATTCTAAGCAGAAAAATACAGTAAAACTCTGTTTATTCAAACTCCAGTCATCCAGATTGCCAAGTATCTGGATCAGGAAATAAAGGAGAAATTTCAAGTTTAAATTTAATTGTAAAATCAACTTTGCAAGACATGTTTAAAGAAGTTTTTTATGTGATTCCAATTGGCTGTATTATTCCAAAAACAATCAAATCTGGCACTCGTTAATCTGAACAGTTGCAGTTTTACTGTATAGTTTACGGATTCGACACAATAAACATCGTACTCGAGATAATAAATTATTATTATTTACCAATTGGGATTCAAGCTGGTTCACACATATATTAAAAAGTTACAAAAGCAGTGGCTTGATTACTTGATAAATAAATAAATCCTGTGATGAAATAAACATATTACTGATAAAACAGTCATAATTTATTGTAACCACAGAAGTCGGGTTGCATGTTTTCAGATTGTAAAGTAAATACAATTTGCACCGATAGTATTGCCATAATTGTTTCTATTATCACCGAGGTGTAAAAAGTGAGATATAATGCGATGTAGGTATTAGACATTTTGGAAATCTAACTCTATTCCCAAGGTAGTGTAAAATGGATAATTTATATGAGACACTTTTGAGTTTAATCCTTAAAAATCTTAGATTGACAATAATTATACGTTTATGATTTGTATAATTGATCGAAGTTTTCTCTTATATAAAATACTTATATATTACGGTAACAGGGTGTAGTCTAAGCTTAACCGAGTTAACAATTCTTAGATGTTGATAAAAGTTCATACAGTGAAAGAAAATAAATTAAAATCAGACCACGGGTCGATTTCAAAATTTTTTCGCAGCACTTTTCCATCAGATGAAAATACAAATTGTTTATATGAAGACAAAAAATGCGTGGACAGCGATTTTCATCACTTCAAGAATCCGTTGCCTTCCAAAACTATGTTTAGAACCACCTACCACCTTCAAAGCGGAAAAACTGTTTTGAAAATTCCTTCGAACGCATGCAAAAATGATCAAACTTAAAGGTGAAAATTTTAAAAAGCAATGAAACAATTTGCAATAGTAAAAAAAAAATTCACTGTTTTTGTAAATATTTTAAAGGCAGCCCTCTCATAGTAGTTATCTAAAAACCAAAGTAATTATTGATTTAATATTCACAATACCATTCCACAAAGTTAACAGCGAATCAATTAACATTATCGAACCAGTCTGATATTTGGTATAACTCCTTAATTTAATTGAACATAAATTACACTGAGGAGGCTCATGGAACTTTATTTAGTAGAAATGGTATAATAAAGAGAGTTTAGTTATTGAAATAGCCATCACAACTGAAACCACTAAACAAGTTCTTCAAAAACCACCCTTGAACCTGTAGCAATTGCACAGAAATCTTTAATCCGAGTCATCTTAAAAAAAACATTTCGCTATCCAAGTGACTTGCTCTTCAAAGAATTCAGAGTACTGAATATTATTCAACAGTATATATTGAGAACGGTAGTGGTTACACACATAAAGAGAGACATTTACCCAAGCGTCTACCACAACCATAACACAAGATACTCTAATAGGGATCTGATACTAAGTGAAGGGGTCAACACTGTTCTGGCATCGAGACAACACTATAACGTAGGCAAAAAGGTCCATAACCTTTTGCCAGAATCGTGGAAAGACGGGAGTGTTGTCAAGTTACGGAAGGTGTTGACCTCGCTCTTTCATGACATTGGTCGTAGGGAGTCAGAAAAGTTGATGCATGCCACGGATTGGAGAACCTTACTGGATGTCAAAAATAAAATATAAAAAATAAAGAATAATTTAAAAAATATATATTTATAGATGACAACCATGAAGTTTCGCATAAATAAATTGTCTATGTTTTTATGAATGTATGTATGTGTATGCGCATGCGTGTATGTACGTGTGTGTGTATGTACATATGTATATATGTGTATATTTATATATACATGTGTGTATATATGTGTATGTATGTATGTATATGAATCAAAATGTGTATCCGAATAAGTATATATTGTGTTTGTCTGTGCTCTATATTAATTTGTTAAGTATTATAATATATTAAAATGTAATTGCCTAGCTTGGAACGGGGTATGTACCCTTGTTAGCTGGGCAAAGTGAATATGGAATTGTATTTTGATAATAAGTGTGAATAAATAAATAAATAAATAAATAAATAAAATAAATAAATAAAAGTACAGGGCAGATACAGGGCAGGTGTACATTTTTACTAGGGAAGTTAAAGATTTGTTGTAAAATCCCCGAATTACAATAAAAATGCAGAGAAACAAAAATAATTATTTAAATAAAGATGAAGACCTTATTTGAGAAGGGAATGTAAAGGCTAAGTGTTAATAGGGCTTATAAGCTGTTAAGGGGATACAAATGAACTTGCGAAATTAAGGAATGGTATTTTCTTTGGCGCCTAAAACGTGAGATAGATCACCTTGCCTTCACTAATTAATTTTAGTTTTCAAGAAACCTAAATCAAACTAGTAATTAAAATAATAGTTTTTTTTATACAGAATATTGTTAGTCCATTGTTTCTGATTCCGCTGTATGTATTGAGGTGCAATTACTTCAGTACTGGCATATCTTTATGCCTAGTCAAGTTTCCTATTGACTTTTAGCTTATAATTCAACATTGTTATAATTTTTCAAATTGCAAACGTACTAAAATTTGACAACGAACAACACTGTTCTGTGTGTAAAATAGAACCAGAATCCTGGATGAATTTTTCGAGTAAAAATCCTGAAAAGGGAAATAGAGTGGAAAAACATCCACCTCGTAGTATGTTGGCACATTCGCCTATCATGCTTGAGGTCCCGGGTTTATTTCATGGAAGAGTTGAGTTAAAATAATTATTTTCAAAGGTGATTTTATGCTGAAGTATTTTACTGTTCCTGGACTGGCACCTGAGGCGTAAGACTGATCACCTTACCTTTCTGTAACAAATGATAGAAATACACTGCATTTGATTTAACAATGCAGTGCCCTAAGAGCCACTAGTAGTGAATGAGGGAATGACAATGATGATAAAATCTGATCAAAGGTCCCAAAAAGAGGATCTGAATCATTATGTTTAAGAACCACTGCACTAGACTAAACATGATACAAGCTGCTAAATATTCTTAATTGATTGACCTCAATGATATGGAGACAAAATGGGAACCAAATTTGAAGCCACGATTCAAGAATATTACAGTCCACATATCACTACTGACAAAGAACACAATTGATATTAAATTAGTACGAATATTTCATTGATTGTGGAGCACCAATACTCCTAAACTTAAGAGGCAGTAACTGCATTATCAAATTTGTGATGAATTTTAGTTCCTCTTGAAATTTGAGAACTGTTTTTGACTCTGTTTGTAATGGGAGACAGAATTTACCGTATTTTGCGGACGATAAATTGCATCGGATCATAAGACGCTGAAAAATTTATCTATAAATTTAGAAAAAAAATATGTTTTGGACAATAAGATGCATTGGATCATAAGATGCACCTCAGTTTTTGGTTTTGTGGGGGTTCATAGTCCATTGATCTATGACGCACACACATGCTAAATAATTTCGTCTAAAATGTATTATGACGACTGATGAAGCGAGCTAACAATACAACATATTATGAAAGTCAGAATTGCACATAACGACGAGAGCAAAGTCCTGCAGTACATTAACATCATTTCTACCATGGAGATATTAAGAAAAAAGGAATGTGGCCTATAAAGAGACCACAGGGCGTGGTAATGCTCAGTGTGTCCAGTCAGCCCAGCCAGCTTGAAGACTCAGCTCAACGCAGTCCACTCAGTACCAGCATGTAGTTCAAGTGCAGTCAGTTATTAGGAATTGTCCTCATCGCCGTAACACTCGCGCGACATAATTAATTATTTATTTGTCGTGTAATAAAAACTGCAACCTCATGTCTTCTGTCAATCTCTAACTGGGGTAGGAGCTCTAACCCTATACAACATCATTTCTACAGTTGAATTTTCAGAGTAAAATGTGCATCTTATGGTCTGAAAAATATGGTAGTTGTTTGTCTATACATACTTTTAGAGAATTGTTCAAATTAAATACTAAAAATGGGAGAAGAGTGAAACATAAACACACTTTCAAAACCAGATAATACTGTATCTCCATTATATCCTCAGAGTAATAATACGCCACCCGCTTATAGAGCCGCCCGTATGGAAAAAAAACCATTCTATGATTATCAATCATGGCGTAAGCTACACAGCAGTACAACGGGCTGAAGTTACTCAGGTCGTGAATTACAAGCGCAAACCGAAACCGTCTTATTAAACCAAAGACCAAACCAATCATTATAAACGCTTTTCGCTGCCCTAGTTCTTGTATGTTCAATAGACCATTTTACAAGAGACATTTTTTTAGTTTTTACAGTCAAATCAGTAAGTGGAGATTGGCACTCAAAAAATGCTAAAAATACTATTAAATAACAGAACAATTAATAATTCTTTAGCTACATGGACGTGTAATAAGATAATGAACATATTTGCATTCATAACTCAATTTTGTTAAAAATGGTCTATTGCACATACAAGAACTAGGGCAGGGTTTTGTCCTATGCAATAGAGCGAAAGGGCAACTCTATAAGCGGGTAGCTAATTATTACTCTGAAATTATATCATAGCATTAATAACATTAAAATCATATTTACAAATATTAATGTAATGGAATTATATTATCCACTTTCATTGTTGTACAATATTATATAAACATTGATGTTATCATACAATTTGTCAATATATAACAAAAAAATTACCTAAATGTTCCAATGATAATTTGGATACTTTAGCAATCGTTTTTAAATGTGTATACGATAAAGTAGTAGTGTAAAATAACGCGTAATATGTTATAAAACAATTTTCTAAGTAATAAAACAACCGATATTTAAAAAATATACGAAAACTATGCATTTCAAACTATGTCCGACATTCCATGTACAATTCAATGACAACATAATAGCAGTTGTCACACATTGCGTAATAAATATCAATAAATGTATTACAATAAAAACAATATAGAGTTTCAAGGTTGTGAGCGCCAAGCTGTTAAACACCATCAGGGCTTGTTTACCTTAATAGACCGAACACGCCTACCTTTCAAACGCCAAAAAAATAGATTTATATAACGGAATTGGTTTATTTAAACATCACAATGGTTCGGCACTGATCCTTTATATTTGTAAGCACACACCATTTAAATCAAATGCGAGGATCTCGAGGCTTACTGATGAAAATAGATAGTTAACAGGTGAACTAGCATTAGTCTATTTACCTCTTTCTGGTATATAATCGTTTAGTTGTTCGTCATCCCGCGACACTTGAGTAATAATGGACGATGGGTCCATTTAAACATTTGTTTCGTATCTTGTTATTAATGGTTACTTCAGATTTGCAATGATTGTACACCATAAAATTATCTTTTATCTCCTTTCTATCTTACAAAATGGCAGATGGCTGCTGGCAACTACAAATTCCTACATTCAGTTCGGTTGTGGTTGTTATTTGCAGAAGCTCACTATAGCTATTTCTGTTTTTCTTATTTGACAGATTGTTAACAAAAAGAGACAGCATTATCAATGTATTACCAGTGCATTAATATATTTTTTCCTTTCATAAATGTTCACCATAGAAATACCATAAAAATTGCATGAATGTTGCTAGTAAATATTAAAGTTTCTACCTTTCTTTTTTTTATATATAAAAAGTCATACATAATATTTCAGTCAGTATAAAAAAAATACCAAAAAACATCACCTTATTTTGTATTTACTTTAGTTACAAAACATTCCAAAATAAATTTCATTTATTTTTTTTTTAAATAGCAGAATCACCAGTGAATGACCACTAATACTCCAGTAAAAATAA
This sequence comes from Micrasema longulum, assembly GCF_059751315.1. Classification (NCBI taxonomy): domain Eukaryota; kingdom Metazoa; phylum Arthropoda; class Insecta; order Trichoptera; family Brachycentridae; genus Micrasema; species Micrasema longulum. The sequence goes on along the minus strand of NW_028278676.1, from coordinate 280,114 downwards.
TACTCAGATTTAGTTACATCATAAAACACCCTAACACATTACAATATGGATATATTCTAAGAATTGCATAAGAAGTAGCATCAAATAAAACACTTACCACACCTTTCCTTATAAAAACACTATCAATCTCAGAACAATAATGGGAAGACGCACTATTACCTTTTGACAACTCACAGTTCAAAACTGATAGATTTGTTTCTTACCAAAAGATGTGTTCGCCTATTGCTTTTGTCAAAGTTTCTAGTGTTAAAAGTTTTTTGACTGGACACATGTAGCAATTCTTATTATATTGTGTTTTATTAACCAATGGTCATTTACTGGGGGGTGGTCATTTACTGGTGCTTTGGCCCTATATAGATTGTATTATCTTACGAAGGATATTATTAAATGTAGTGCATTCTTGTTTTATTTAATAGGAAAAGAATATTACTAACTGATTACTAAAATTAACACGTTACAACTGACATGGAGAACATTTTAGAGAATATATGAAAATCTAGACATCTACAGGGCTTATGACCTGGCATTGGCTGGTGTGTAATATTTACGATTCCGTCTATGTTTTGACATCTATATTTTTTCAATTCTTCCATTTGTTGATTTTGTGAAGGTTAAGAGATAAAACCTTTTTTAACTAGACAATGTCTGAAAGTATTTACCAATTTCAATACTTTTTCTTAGACCAGTTGGTTTATGAATGGCATAAAAAATAAATATTTTTAGAAAACTATGCATAAGTAAATAAAGTAAGATAAATGTAAGGTTTTCATAGGACAAGTTAAATTGGTAAACAGGTAAAATTATGAAAAGGATGAAGAATACAGTTTGTGTGTGAAATAGAACCAGATCCGTAGATGAGTGTTTTCGCCTCAATGGTTGCTCTCAGGTAAAAATCCTGAATAAGAAAATCCAGTGGAGAAAAGTCCACGTCTTCGGTTTGTGCATTTTTGAGGCCCTGGGTTCGATTCCTCGCAGGGTTGGCATGAAATATTGATTTAAAAGGTTATTTGAACTGCAATATTTCATTGTTCCTGGACTAATCACCTTACATTTATACAAAAGATTAACAAACTACGCTACATTAGGTTTACCAATGCAGTGCCCCATGCACCACTAAGTGCAGAAAGGGGATGATGATGATTAATCTGTCATAAGACCTGATGCTAATTTTGAAAACGATTTTATTATAATTACTTTGTCCCGTTGAAAGTTTGATTTTCTATAAAAGTATTTTTAGGCCAAAATATATTTTTTGGAAAAGAAACTAGGTATTTTAAATGAAACCCACTAATATATAGTATATATTTTATTTATTAAAAACACATTTCACAATATGTATTGCAATAATCATATAAAACCCCCCTATTATGTTGATGGGAATATTTCATAAATCCATTTAAAGTAAATATTATAATCTATTAAAAATGATACATATTTATATACACATAATTTTTTAAGTAGAAAACAAAAACTGTTAGACAACTCCCAATAGCAATAATGTTTATTATTTCACATGACTATATAACAAAATATCTTAGTAGATACTCGTATTTTTATGTAATAGAAAATACATATGCATAGAATAGTTAAAAATGAAAAGTACTGACCAGTTATGGATAACAATAATAACACATCTAATATCTTGCGCGATCAAATTTAAAACTAATTTGTATTCTATTAGAAACAAAAGAAATATGTAGCCACTGGCATTCTGAAAAACAGCTTTTATAAATCATATTAGCTTTGTAATATTTTGTGTCAAATGAGAAAAACATTATTGTTAAGTGTGATACATTTCACAATTTTATCTGGATGATAATAATTTTAACATATAGAGTAAAGTAGAATACATTTCGGAAGAATCACAGTAATATTTTATGAAAACTAAAATACTCCCTCCACTGCTTCCCTGCCATACTGCAGGTTGTCATTTGCTCGTTCTTATTGTTGTTTACGTTTTGAAATCTATATTATGAATTGCGACGTGAAAGGTTTTGAAAAGTGTTAGTAGAAATGTGTATGTAAAATCAAGGGATATGATATTAAATTTATTTATGTTTTATTTTTAATAATCCTATGTACCTGCAAAATAATAACTAAATAAATCTAATTAAATCCTTTAAAAAAGGAGGGGGGGAATTCTGACAGTAGAAATACCTCTCATTTTGCAGTGGCAAGCAGTGTTTTTTTTTAGTAGGTAATCTGCAAAAAATGATTATTAATTTATACCTACATATAGGTACATATAAGTAATATGTAAATGGCCATTTTTCTGTGATTCTGCAATGACAACAGATGATTATTACCAATAATCTATCAAATCAACTCAAACACCGTTATTAGTAACTTCGCGATATATGTATGTAGCTATATTCTACACTATTTTAATACAAAAATTGTACTCAAGTTTATTAAAATACCATAGTAAAAATCAGTAGGCATTATTTTAATTTTGATTGAAATGTCAACAAGAAGCACCGCGCTGAGTCCTACTAATGAATAATGCCAAAAAGGGCCTCATGTCCTGTGTCATATGTTAATTACAATATTAAAAGTAAATAAACTTTAGGAAATCATGTTCGAAATACTATTTTTCAAATAGACAATTTTCAAATGGATATCTTTAATCTGCAAGTTTACTCAAGAAGGGAAAACTCCAACTGGGTTTTAAGAATTTAAATACAGTATACATATTTGTATGCAGAAATAAGCTGGCATAATCTGCTAGTTTCTCCGTTCACTGGGCATGGGCTGGGCGTCGATATTTAAATTTATTTTTGGAGGAATAAATAAACGGTATTTATAATAAATAACATTTATTTTCACATAAATTAACTGCTATAAAATATTATTATCGATAGTAAAATATAATGGTAAGCTGCGCATAATTGGTTATACGGACAATTCACCCCTGCTGTTTTAGCACTAGCACCACGGTTAAGCTTCTTCCAAAATGTGTTCGACTCTACACATAATTTATTTCTTTAAAACAGGGATAAAAAATAAAAAAAGTTTTACAAATTATGGACATATTATACGGAATATATATATATCTCATCTACAGTTGACCTTGGTTATGGATCACGGACATAGCGAGATCTTGGATATAATGAGGAAAAATTAGTTGAAATTTTGGTTTGTGGTTTTCTCCATACATTAATTCACTTTTATAAGCTGAGCCTCTTCTCGGACATACCGAACAAAAATATTATCGACGGTTGAGCAAAAACTCATCAATCGTTAAAAAACTATTTTTAAAATAAAAGTAATAAAATCCAAATGGGGGACTAACTTATTAGTACCGATGCTGCTGGGCATTGGGATCGGTTTAAGTTTATGACACTATGTAAGTATCTAAGTACTTGATAGGTGTTTTCGCCGACAACATTGACAAAGTATCACACATATGGTTGAAATTCTGAGTAAAATATCTAAGTTTTGTGAACTTAGTAAGTACGGGCTCAGCATGTTATTCAAATTTAAAACCACTTTTGTAGTTTATGAATGACATCCTTGTTTCAGGGGTTTTTATTATTTTTTACGTTCTGTGGTCAATGCAAAATGAACATTACTAGTGGGTGATGTCACATAAATCAAAACCTAACCCTTGAATTGTAAAAATGACTATTAACAAGCAGAAGTGTTTCAATTTGTGAAAAAGCAGCAATTATTTGTGAAACAGAACGTTGCAAAGAAAATGTTAGTGTGCAAAAAGTTTTCTCTATCCTTATCCGGTGTCAATATTGTGAAAAAATTGAAATTTAGAAAAAAGTATGTTTGTAAGCATTTATTATAATTTTCAATAGTGACAAATACAATAACGATTGGATCTAAAAAACCTTCCTTTTGTATAACGAGTAATGCTTATAACGAGCAAATTCAGTCGGTCTCTTCTTTCTTGTAATAACCAAGTTCGACTGTATTATGTAAATAAATATTAGTGAGTCTGTAAATCGGGAGTTTTATTTGCTTTTAGTCTTGAGACAGGTAAATTCTATTTCGAATTCTGGTAACCAAAAATGTTAATTTAAAATATTTTAAGAATTCATTTTTTATTTTTAAAGAAATATTCAATTCCGAGGAGATTAACAAATATTATTCACTAGACATCTCATCAAATATAAAAATTACTCTTGATGCTTATCACACATCTTTGTTATATTTGAGTTTTAAGTACCAGCATTTTAATGTGTGTACCCTATTTATTTTAATATATTATGTACATTGCATTTTTTAGTCAATTTACTTTGGCACAAATGTGGCAAAAATATTAAAATGTCAATGATTCTTAATTTGATAGTAGACAAAAATTAACAGTTTAGGAATTTGTTGCTTGTAAATCATTTTTAGAAATCCTTTCACAATCAGTTAAAATGAAATACAACATACTAAAATATATGTATACCATACTGATAAATTAATTTTATCATTTGATTATAAATAAATATAAAAATGTAATAAACATTATGTATAAAATTAATGTTAAAATTGAAATGCAACAAAAAAAAAATTGCACAAAAAAGTAACAAAAAATTATTGAAAACATACTAAAATTAATCAAAGGCAGGTTTATAATTGTGGCCATTAAAAAACATTTATAAATAAATGCGAATATAAATCACAAAACGAACATTTTCATTTGATATCAAAATTTCAATAATTATAATACATATACTTACGATGCAAAAAGGTCTAATCTTATTACTCTAATTATGTTAAAACACCAAAAAAATTGTGTTTATTAGTCGGACTAAAATTACTGCTGCTGGTAGAAACAGAATATTAAGAATTGATTTTTACATTTTGTCAATAAAATCACAATATAAAACATTTGATAAGACTTATACTCAACATACAATATATTATTATGTATTTAAATAGTTGCAAACATATTGAAATATAAAAGCAAAAGCAATCACAAAAAAGTAATATGATGTAATAAAATTTAAAAAAACAAACGATTTAACCACATCTGTGCATTTGTTTATATTTAAAAATAATGACATTATATATATTTATTTTTATCGATTTTGATCAGGTTTCTAGTTCAAGCAAGCAAAATTATTATAATAAATGATAATGGTTTGAAAAAAAACGATGTAATTTTTTTAAAGGAATAACATAATCAGCTAATGACAGGTCATAAGCGTTGTAAATGTTAAGACTTCCGTATTCTCCCCTCAAATAGTTTTTCCATCTCTGTTGAAATACCTTGTCAGTAACATAATCTTTGGATAGATATCGACTGTGTTTAGGACAGAAGCTTCAAACCACAATTTCGACGTAAGCCATTTTATCAGTTTTAACTCGTTCACGGTTATGTCCGGAATAGTTGCCAAAACCATCCTTTCATTTAGGAAATTACCACTAAAGCTGTCAGTCCAAAAGACATTGGCAGTGAAAAGACGGCTTATGGCCTATGTGAAACTGAAGTTATTATTGTAATTACATATATTATATGGTAATACAATATATAAGTAATTAAATTATATGGTAGGAGGAGATATTGTGTCTATAAAAAACAGTGCAACGAAAGGGTCACAATACAATTTTCCACATTTTTACTTCAAACAATTAACTAAGGTCCAATAGGAAACGAAATATTAAAAAAAATAAGAAAGTTATGATATGTGTCCATATGAATTGATCCTATGAGAAAAAAGTGTCCGCGAAAGTGTATGTGTTTTTAACCAATTATGTGGGTCTTTTAGCATTCTGACAAAAGGATTGCGCTAATGAAAACACTTTTTACACAATTGTGGTTTGAAGCCTCTGTCCTGAACATAGTTGATATACATGATTTAAAAAAAAATTTAACTGAGTTAATTTTTCTTTTAAATTATTGTAGAATACATATATACTTATAAACATACAATGATTAGTCTCTTACTCTACGGAAGGATGTTTGAAAAAGGCAACAAAATTCATACATACCCAAAATCAATTCACAAAAATACTATGTATATTCTCATTCACAAATCTCATCAAGTCTATATATTTTATTTATATCACAATTAAGTGCTCACATTTTCATTTCGATGCACTAGTTTTGTTTGTATAGTTCTTCGAAATGCGTGTGAAACTGGCCTCTAGAATCCACCTTATGCCAAACTCATTTTTCTTTCATCATAAATTGTGCTCTTCTTACAGAGAGTGAGGTGCGCCCGCACAGTATGCCAAAGGAGAAAATTACCCCAACAACACTAAAGAAAATTACCACAAAGTATGTTTTGTTAGGAGAAGTAACTACTTGGGCATATATATCTCCGATTCCCTCAGGAACTTGAACCTTAAACAGTATTAAAATAATGTAATTTGTAAAATATTTTAGCACATTATCATTTATTGGACCTTAATTCAGAGCTAATAAAACTTATTATATTCATAGATAAAAAAAAGGTCGGGCAACATTAATCTATGCTTAATATTATGAATGATAATACGTAATTGTCAGTTTGTTTGTGTTAACTTCACATCAAAACGGAGAGACCAATCGACTTGATTTTTTGCATAAGGATAGCCGAAGAGCTGAGAAGTGAAATATAAATATAAATTTCATCCCGAAAAAAAAATATCACTCCTTTGGGAAAATTTTTAGTGGAAAAATGAATTCTTCTTTCACGTCACAACATAGCAACAGATTTTCTAAATTTTTTGCATAGGGATAGCTGGAGAGCTCACAAGTGTCACAAGCTACTTTTTATCCCGAAAAAATATCATTCCAAGGGGAAAATTCTTATTGTTAAACAACAAAACAAATTAATTAACTAATTTCTCCTTATTGCTATGCGAGCGTAGCCGCAGGTAAAAGCTAGTATATTTTATAAACATGAAAATAAATCAGGTCTTATGCTTTCCAAGGCATTTATCTATATATAATGGCAAATAATCAGTTGATTGATGCACAAGATAATATTTTATACATGGGATATCACTTCCATGCGCTGCTCCATTTTTCGTTTAAATTTGAATAAAACACAAAATTTCAGTCAATTGAAAAATGAATGTAAATGGGCGCTAGATTTCTTACCGTCCATGCAATCTGCAGCTGCTATACATATTGGGATATTTATTTATTTAACAGCCCCCATGAGATGACTCTCACAAAAATGACGCTATATAAATTATCTAACTAATTATATACAAAAACAAATTAACGTTGCATCATTTTTTAAAAAGAGATTCAGAGTATGTTAAAATAAACATCAAATAAAATTAAAACAAAAATTAATGTACCAACAAATTTTTAATGAAACAAAGTCATTTTAGTGGGCTATCATAGTTAGAAGAGATTTGCAAACATAGGATTAGAGTTTCATTTCCTACTGTCATATTTCCCTATTTCTATTTTTGTAATATTTCCTATTACAGCACAATTAATGATAGTTGACAAAACTAAAAATCTATTGCAACATCTAAAGCACATAGGAAATAAAGACACTTAGAATCAGCTTACGATAACTTACTCATAACCTAAAAACAACAATACCAAAATATGTGAGAATGAATGTTTTTTGAAGGGTAGTAATTTCTAGAACTCAATAAATGCACAAGAGACGGAGAAGCATGGAGACATCAAAAGTAGGTATTTTCAGATTTTTGTTATTGGATGTAAATGGGCTGATGATGTTGACTTGACATAAATGAATATATTATGCAGTCATAACTTATGCACATAGCCAGATACAGAATGTCAAATTAACATTTCAACATTGGTGTGTAGCTAATTATGTATGCTAAGGTAATTATCCAAAATTAATGTGTCATTTATTCCTAAGTATATTGTCAATAAACTGCCATGTTTTGTCTGGTTATCTACTAAATGTATTAAGAACCCGTTATTTTTTATCCAATTAAATTATTTAAAAATAATTTTTAATTTGTTTGCATAACAGGCTATCTAAAAGATTACATAAGTACATCATTATAATTTTTATAAATAAACACTTTCATAAGCTTGTTTACAATTTAAAAAAAAAAAAAAAAACCCGTACAGTCTAGCATTTTATTCTTAAAAAATTATCTTGTTGCATATTGGTATATAACATATTGATATAAATTATAATATTACCTGAGCACTTTTGAACATTTCCATTCGCTTTGTTAGTTGAACTTTACACTCCGCATCTAGAGTTTTTTGTTCATCAGCCAAAATCATCTGTAGACATCTAATATCTATAAATTTAAAATAATATATATTTGTTGTTTCCACACATGGTAATATTAAAAAAAATCAATCTTATAAAGGCAATGAAAAAATTATTTATTATTATGCAACTTACGTCTGCCGTTGCCTTGATCGAGGTGGTTACACCATTTAAGTAAATCAACAGCGCATGCTCTCTGCAGTAAAGGATCTGCGTGTATATCTGCCCTAGATTCTCCTATCAGAGTAGCTATTTCTGTTCGGCATTCTTCCGAAACTATTTTTCTATTCAGGAATGCTTGCTTCAAACATTCTTCCACCTTGAATTAAAATGATCATATCATATCAATTGAATCCACCGACAGTTAAATAAAATAATTCACACATTAATTCTTTGTTCCTGAGAATTCACTCCCTCGGGAAGAAACACACTGATGACCAAAAATTAGATGTATTTGCCATAATAAGAACCAATTATTCTTTTTAAAAAATTCAATGATAATTGAGTTTCAAGTATTTTTATTTGAATATATATATATATATATATTTTCATTTTAAATTGTATTTTTATATTTGTAAATTGTTTATAACCTCGGTGTATGTAAAAGCCTTTTGGGCGTTAATAAATCAATTTAAAAAAAAAATATATAGTGAATTAAATTAAACAATCAAGTAGTTTCAAATAACCAAAGTAAATAAATAAATCTCATATTTGTTTCCATTAATTTTGAATGCATATAAGATATACAATTGATTTGTACACAATCCTTTAACTAACCACAAGAGGTGATTGGACATAATTTAGGTGTAGTAAATAAAATTAAAATAATTTTTCAAGTTTGCTCTATTTTAGAGATTGAATTATGTATTTATACATCAGGCCATCTAAAGGTTAACAGTTATTATTAAAGAAATATTATTAATTACCTCTCCATCAGCATTCGTATCCGAGTTATCAGATGGTTTACATATGGTTTCTATTTCAGGACGGCACATAGTACTCAGTAAAGGATCCAAGTGATAGTTAAGAGCTTGTTCTCTGAGTAAGGCAGCCACCTGATGTTCACAGTTTGTTGTTAGCTTCGCTTCTGTGAACTTAACTTTTAAGCATTTAATCACTTTTCCTTGAAGCGTTTCATCTTTAGGTTCTTTAGCTAGAATAACAGTAAAAAATTCAATGTAATAAAAGAAAAAAACTAATACTCAGTGATATATACTTTATATAATATACTTTACCTATAATACTGGAGCAAAATTTTTTTATATCAGGTTTGCAATTGCTCTGCAATGTTGGATTGAAGCGATAGTCGGAGTTTTGATCAATCATACGATGAACAACTACCACTTTGCATTTCTCATCAAATGTAGCTTCTTCCTTGTGGATCTATAATTATATAATATTCAGGATAAGGTAAATAAGGGTTGGATATATTTCATATTGTGATGTTAGAAAGAAAACAGTATGTTGAAAATATTTTCTTACCTTTAAACAGTCTAAAACTTTGGTAGGATTAGTGTCGTGACAGAATAAAGTTATCATAGAACCGCAAGTGGTGACAAGATTGTAATCAACAGAGTTATCAGTGAGTTCCTGTTTTTTTACCATAAATACAGCATGCTGACATGGACTACTTAACACTCCTCTCGCATTTTGCAAGCATTCTAATGCCTGAGACCCCCCGTGTTCTATGTTAGAACAAAACTTTTTTAGGTCGTCTTTGCACGCTGCTGTCAACTTAGGATCATAATCAATATTTTCTTTTTGTTGGAAGAGCTGAGTACGAAGTTGCTGGCGACAGTCTTTAGGAATACTATGACGGTTGCCGTTGATTGTGTCGTTTCTAACAGTTTCACTTAAACACGTGATCACTTCACTTTTAGTTTTGGCTTGAGGACAGAATCGCATAACGTAAGAACGACAAGCTTCTTTGAATTTATAAGTGAAATGGTAGTTTTTTAGCGATATTAATTGAAAATGTTCAATAGCGGCTCTGCACTTAATCTCAGCTCGAACACTAGGATCATTTTTGTGAGCAATAAGACATTCCATAACTTCTCCTTCATCTTTACCACTTCTTAAAATAGAAGGACAGAATTTTTCCATAACGATGTAACAGTTTTTCATGATGATAGGATTAAGTTCCACATTACCAGCTTGTGTTTCGGTGAAATTAGTTACAGCAATACGGCATTTGTCATTTAAAGCTTCTAGGTTAGATTGCAGGCAAGCCATTTCTTCCCCTTTGGCTGTTTTGTCAAAACAATAGAGGGCTAAATCATCTATACAAATCTCTTCGATTTCTGGTTGTAAGTCGACACTAACAGCACGTTGTCTCATTACTCGACGTATTTCTTGGAAGCATATATTGGAAAGCTGTAAATTCTGTCGGGACTGAAAAGCATATCGGTAAAGACAAGGAAGAACTAGCGGACCTCTCTCGGGATCCATTTGACCATCTTCATCGTTCCAACTGCGTTTTGCATGGCAAAACTTTATAGAATCCTCTTTACAAGCTTTGTAAAGTTGGGGATCAAGTTTAAAGTCCCTGGAAACAAAATATTGAACTTGAACAAGGGCAGCTTCACACTCCACCGTCATAAAGGCTGTTCCAAGTTTCTGCATGAGACATGACATGACTCTTCCTTCTCCTCCAACAACGTCTTTACATGCTGTATCTACTACCGGTTTACAGGCTTGTCTCAGAATAGGGTCTATCCTCCAATCTTCGCCAGCATCTGTTTGTTTGATAAGATTTTCCAGCGCCCTCTGGCACACTACTTGGACTCTCTTTTTTCTAGGTCTCGCGTGCTCCATTAAGCAGTGAATGGTCTTGCCTCCTATTTCAATTGGGCTGCAAAATTCAACAATATCATTTGCGCAGTCATGCATTATTTCCGGAGAAAGGCGGTAATCCTCGAGCAACATTTTTCTGTGATCTATCATTTCAGCTTGACACTCTGAAGAGATTTTGCTACTATTTTTCATAACAGATTCTAGACACACAAGTATTTGAGCCAATCTAACATCTTTATCATCTGACACGCCTTTCCTGCAGTGGTTTGATCTAATATCTTCCTTGCACGCTCTTGAGAGTCCTCTACTTACTCTGTAATCTTGCGCAATTAGTTTCTGCCTCCGAGCTAGTTGCTCTTGACATGGCTTTGACATTGCTAAAAGAAATTAAAACATATTGTTAGGTTTTGGTGAAATTCTTATTGGTATTATGTCATGGACGATTACATAATAAGACTTGTGAAATAGAAAATTAAATTAAAAAAATATTTACATACCATGACTTGTTTTATGTAGCATTAGACATTTGTAGATGACTCCAGAGCCAGGAGACAAATCGGGACAAAACCGTAGTTGATCAGTTGCGCATGACATACGAAGCTGCCTATCCAATTTGATATTCTCAGCTTGCATCTCAGAAACGTGCAGAATTTCCTGTTTGCATTCCTGGTGGAGTACATCGATGTGAGCTTGTAAACAAGCCAATGTCTCCCCTTGTGACAAGGTGTCTTCGTGTTCTTTATTCAGTCGCCCACACGAATGAATCTCAACATCTTCTTTACAATTTTTTACTATGGCAGAAATAAGTCGAAGATCGCTGAAGGCGATATACTCTAATTTTTGAATGAATCCACGGCACTTTGGAGCCTTAAAGTTATTTCTGTTGTCGATCAAACAAGCTAGAACAGTTCCCGGTTCCCCAGCCGAGGGACATCTTATTTTAGAGAAATCTTTAATGCAATAAGTGTTAGCCATTTGCTTAAGATTTTCATTATCCATAAAAGTTGACACGAATGACCAAATCGAGTGTTGACATTGATCAGATATTTTTGCCACTTGGTTACTATTCAAATTTTGAATACATCCTAGAACATTTAGACCTGTATCCCCATCTTGAATAAATCCACAGAACTCTTTAACTTGTGTACATTCTGGATCACTTAAAATCTTATCAAATGCTTGGCGTTTCTGACGGTTTCCTATCATATTGTATACATTTTGTGAACCGGTTTGTATTAGTGAAGAACTAACAATAGCGAATATGTGATAAACAAACAATACTAGAATAAATTTTTCAGAATTTCCCATTTTGAATATGTTTTACACGATTATTAATTTAAATCCATGAATGGTCAATTGTTATTATTATTATTTTAAGCGAAATAAGCACCCCGGTGCAAAACGTCACTAGCCGTCAAAGTCCATAGCACAGATTTTGGATTTGGTAACACAGATTATACTCACTTTTGTAAGATATCTGTAGTCTGTGGATTTGGTTCAAAGCGGGTCCAAAGACAAGTGCATAGATAAAATATTTTAGTGCAAGCAAAAATAAGTTTAATGCACCATAAAGGAGGGAAACTTTTTTTCCTTTATTGAGGCCTTCAACATAAATGATAATATCGGTCGTAAACCCTTTGTTTAATTCATTATAACATTTCACCAAAGAGCAAACATTAGACGGAAACCGGTTCACTAAATCTGCATTTCCGAATATCCAAATAAAATAATTCATTGAAAATCCAGATGTCATCCTAAGGTCTAGCTAAACTACCTGCGATAGAAACTAGAAACTACAAATTAAAATATACATTGATGGAAAATAATACATACTTCCAAAGCTTCATAAGTATTGGCTTTTCCATAAATCAATTACATAATTTATGGAGATATGAAAAAATAATTTGTTTCTTTTATATCTGTTAGGAAAAAATTAAAAATAAGGATGATTTCGGAATATCAGGGGTGCTATTCTGAACCACTCTCGTAGCATGAGAAAACGGTTTTTCTCGTGTATTTTGTATATAGAGATAGATAGTACGGCCACAAGAGCGTTTGGAATACCAGCCCTAGATATTTAACAATTTCTGTTTCTGTCTTATTGAACCTCCCGACCGTTCCTTCATTTAGGATCATAGTTCTGAAAAGATGATTTATTACATAACACATTCGATACCTATGGCAAAATGAAATTCAAAACTTTTTTTGTTCACAGTGACTGTGAAGCACGTCTGCAAAGAATACTCAAAAGTTAATGAAGATTGTAATAAAATCTATAAATGATTACAATAATCATCATTCATTATTTCCCTACTCAAATCTAGTGGCGCATAGGGAACTGCATTAATAGTAACCAAATTGCAGCATATTTGGTTACATTTTATTACACAAAAAACAAGCAGGTAATCTTATTTATAAAATAGTGTATTTGAGTTCTTTCAATTAACCCGATCATTAAAATTTTTGACAATTTTCTTTTAGTAGTAAATCACCATGTTAGCAAATAGAAAACAAGTTGTGGTAGAGCGGGATTCAAACCTTGGACCTCCTAATACGGATTTCTTATTTCGAGTTCAGAACCACCTTTAAAGCTAATATTTCACATCCACCTTGTGTCAGGAATTGAACCCAGACTCAAGCATAGCACGCAAACGCGCCAACCAATTCTCCACGAAGTGGACTTACGAGTGAGCGTGATACGTTTCGAACAACACTGCTGACAGCGCATAGTTATCGCGATTAGAATGTGTGTTTCTTTCCCTTTTTTTATATTGATTTATTTATGTATCTGTTTTCAGCTTACTAACGGAAAAACATATTATAATATAGTATATATAATACAAAAATTAATACTAAAAATCTCTTTCACCAATTATATACGTGAAAACAATTATCTTTCACCAATTACTTTAAATGTGTTATAATAATCAATTAACATTTTACATCAAAGCGCGAGGGATTAAATAAACTCATTGGTCTCACAAAAAAATGTATATCTACGCTCTAAACATTTTTTTTACATTTCACTTTGAAGCGGGATTGATCAGACTTATTTACGTACGCGGTACGCTAAAAAAAATCAGTTCAAAAAAGTAATAGTGAAAAACTTCAATACGCTGTTCGATGTATTTTATCTGCTTCCTACCTATTTATTATGATCTCAATTTGAGGTGTGCCATTATTCTCAGCAGGTACTTTATTGTGCAGGTTGGCATGTTGAGACAATTTTTTTCATGGATTCTTTGTATCTGCGGATTAACTTTTCCCGCCATTCAAACAAGTTTGACGTTTAGTTTTTAAGAGTTCTTTTTAGTTTCGAACAATATTTAAAGTTTAGCTAAAATATAAGTTGAGAAGATCTAGCTTGTTTTTTGTCATGTATAAGTCCAACTACTGGATCTAAATTTATTCAAGCTTTAATACAAATAACGATGGATTTTACTATCAAACGCAAAATTATAAAACCTTCTTATACTGGAAGCCTCGTTGAACTTTATCCCCACGATCTTCAATTGTATAGAATACCTCCTATTAATACGGTAACTTTGCAAGAGTTTGAAGAACTAGCCATCGAAAGGCTCAAAGTTTTGAGAACGCTCGCGGCTGTCACAACGTTAAAAGGATTTAAAATATATTCGAAAGAATGGCGGGCCGCTGTCATCGAAGAGCTGCAAAAAGAAGGACTGAAAGGATACGTTCAGTCCTGTAAAGCGGCGGGGTTCACTACAACAGAATTTGATTTACAAGCGAGGAGACGAGATCATATCTCTCACTTTATTTTAAGACTCGCTTACTGCCGCTCCGAAGAACTTCGGAGGTGGTTTACGACAAGAGAACTCGAACTTTTTAAGATGAGATTTCAGTCTCTGACAGCGGACGGCGTTAAACATTTTCTATCTATAAACAATCTCCAGTACGTTCCAATAAATAAAGAGGAAAAATCAGATATTCTTAACAGTTTATACGAGTCTACAGCTGCTTGTTCTCATGGTCAAATCGAATTATTACACTTTTATAAGGTGAAGTTCAATGAAGTGTTTGATTTGATTAAACTGAGAAAAGTTTATTTGCAGGGAGGATATGCCTTCATTCCTAGCAGTGAATTTGTTTCTGTTATGACTTCGCAGTACAGATCTCACATTAACCAGGCCCTGGCTGTCGCCAACCGCCGGCTTCCGGATGTAGAGCATGATGAGAGACTGGTGTCTTTACTTAAGGGATTACACAACTCTTATACAGGAACGGACTACAATAACGCTTCTAAATCCGTGTTACCGATTGAAAGTTTGGATAGTTTGTCGACCAAAGCGTATCCATTATGTATGCGGCAACTTCACGAATATCTGAGAAGCGCACATCACATGAAACACGGTGGAAGAATACAATACGGACTGTTTTTGAAGGCCGCCGGTGTTACTTTGGAGGATTCCCTCCGTTTTTGGAGAGAAGAGTTCACCAAGTTGATGGATTTGGATAAGTTTGAGAAGCAGTATGCGTACAACGTGCGCTACAACTACGGCAAGGAAGGAAGCAGAAAGAATTACTCGGCGTACAGCTGTATGAAGATCATCCAGGGCAACGTGGGTCCGGGAGATACTCATGGCTGTCCCTTCAGGCACTCGGATCCAGCAATCCTCAAGACTAAACTCTTAGGGTATGGGATGAATCCACTAGGTAAGACAGAATAATAAATATGAATTATTATTCATCACTATACGCTTACCCGCACCTGATGGTGCATGTGGCACTGTATTGGTATTTACACAAAATGCAGTGTATTTTGATCATGTGTCGCGTGAAGGTGAGATGATCAGTCTTATGCCAGTCAAGGGAAAATTAGATATTGCAGTGTGAATTGAACTCTAGACATCAAGCATGGTAGGCGAACTAGCCAACCGCTACACTACGAGGCAGACTTGTCTCCACTCGATTTTCCTTTTCAGGATTCTTAATTTTTTCCATTTATTATGAAAATAATTTGTTGTAAAGCTAAAAGACACCGTTGGATATACGGCTAACTATGAAACTGGCATCGCGGATTCGATTCCCGCCAGTTGCAAGAAAAGAATCTAAGGAACATTTTCTTCTCAGTTGTCTGGGTGTTGTTGTGTATTTTCATAACGTCTTCTCCTTCCCGCCTGCTGTCAAACCTCTTAAATTGAAGCTTAGCTGGTTATTCCTGAAAAAAAATAGTTGTCTGCCTCATTTAGTCTTTAGCACATTTGCTTACCATGCACGAGGTATCTGTCTCAAATCTCGGTATGGTTGATCTGAAATATTGATTTGAAATGTATTACAATATTGCAATATTTTAGTCTCTGGACTGGCACCTCCTGAGGTGTAATACTGATCATTTTACCTTTATGTAACAAAAAATGATTTGGATATTCGGCGATTGGTGTACTGATGCAATGTCCTCTGCAACACTAAGTGGGAATAAGACACTAATGATGACTCCATGACATTTATTGAGGATCGAAATTTTCCAAGGTTATTTCTTAAAAATGAATGATCAGATAAACCAAAATCTTAAGTCTGGTCATGTCAAAAGCAGACAGAACCGAAGGGCATGTAAGACAAAAATGAATGTGGAAGTAGCTAGGAATGTATGCCACTTTAGACGTACATGGCGGTCCATCCACTCTGCCTACCCCTACGGGAAATGGCGTGATGGTAGTAGTCAGCCTTGTGGTGTAATGGTCAGCACATTTGCCTACCACGCGAGAGGTCTCGGGTTTGATTCCCGACATGGTTGATGTGAAATATTTATTTAAAAAGGGTGTTTTTGCACCAGAATATTTCATAGTTCCTGGACTGGTACCTGAAGCGTAAGATTGATCATTTTAACTTCATGTAACAAATAATGTTCAAGATACGCTGCGATTGGTGTACCAATGCAGTACCCTATTCACCATTAGGTGCGGAAAGGGAATGATAATGATGGTAGTAGTATTAAATGTAAAATTAATCTTTTGGTATGATTTGTAGATTTTTCTGTGAGAATGTAATCGGTTTCAGTAGGATTTTAAAAATATATGTTTTTTTTTTATTGCAGCGATTTCCACCATTGTAGATTTGGCAAAAAAGGGCCATTACCAAATAGCCTGCAGTAAATACTTTGATGTAACAAATAATGTCCACGTGGAACTTGGCGTCAATCATCCTAATCAATATTTCGAAGAGAGTCAAAACCTTTCTGCTGGTCATGGCAAACCCAATTTAGATCAGGTGAAAACTGAGAGGACCTACGTTTACAACCAAAACTCACAGAATGGAACAAATAATGATTCACGTATTGATGATGGCTTCGAGGAAGACTTTACTGAAGCTGATTTGAGCATGGTCGATATGGAGATATAAAAGAATACAACATATAAATCAACTTGATTGATGTTTTTAATATGAATAACTCAGGAAATTGTCTTGTCTTGTTGACTAAAGTTTTTTTGTTGTCGTTTATACAATGTGCATTAATTTCATTGTGGTAGAACGTCTGTGTGTTCTTCTAAGCTAGATCTGCATTCCACAGCACATACATGGGCTACCTGATGCCTAGTAGAGTGCAAACACAGTTAATGCTCTCGGAAAGCATCCGCAGTATGTGGCCCAGCCAACTATATTTGACAATAGTCATTATCCATCCGTAGAAAAATATTATAAACAAATTATTTATTTATTTTGTTAATGTGTAATTAATGTTGTAATATTGCACATCTAAATGTATTTACTTATTTAACTGTCTTTTTGTAGTATCTTATTGATATACAAATATTTAATGGAAATAATTTTTTTATTAAATATTTTTTCTTGTAAATTTTATCTATCCACGCTAGGTTGGAGGTAAATTAATTAATTTTATTGTTAATAATCTTATCTTTTTCTTTCTTTTATCTATTTATCTCTTCCACTAGACAAGCCTGTATTAAAAGAGACAAATTTTTATTCAGCGTTAAAGGCCGTAGGCCTTATGCCATGGAATGCTCCTGTATGTCATGGAATCCTCCTATAACTGTGACACGTATAACACACCTATTCTCGACATGACAAAATATTTTTTTGCACCAGAGAGGGAAAACGTTTACGAGAAGGTAATATGGAAGTCTAGATATTTACACGGCTTATGACCTGTCATTGGTTGGTTTAAGTGACCACTTTACACACAAATTCACCATATTGCCATCCACTTTTCCTCAACTCTACCATCTGTTAACAAAAGTTAGTCAAAGGGCTGAAACCTTTATTGTTGTGGGTGAGATTTATCTGGCTGAATTTTTTCACTACTAGGCAACGCGTGAAAATCCTTTTTTAATTTTTAGGCTTATACCAGTTCTTCAATGCTTTGAGTATGTCCTAATTTAAATTCATGGTGATGGCGAAATAGAAGTAATAATAATATCTTGCAATTACCAGTGTAGTGTGTCTTGAAAGAAAATACCCCAGTCTAACGCTAAAGTAAAATATGTACTTCACAATTAATGTCATGTGTACTCTTGTCTAGCTTAAATCTAAAGATTGAGGAAGGTAAAACAGTAGTAATATTTTAAAAATTAATAATGATTATTCAATAACATTTTTGGCGTAATTTTTAGAGCTGTTTAGAACAAAGAACCACAGTTAGTTTTAATGTATTTTTGACCAATTAAGTGGGTCTTATACACATTTTGGCAAAAGTATTGCACCGATAAGTGTTCAGGGTTTAAATACTTTTTCTAGAATATGTATAAGACCTACGTAATTGAGACCGCTTTACCGGTAATTGTGGTTTGAAGCCTTTGTCCTGAAAACTGACTGTCAATATTATGCTGTATGTCACTACTAACTAAAAAAACAAAACACAAAGAGCTGTGCTATGGATTTAGTATAGGATTTCCATATGATTAAATAGTGTACTCACATAAGTTTTCTTGTTTTCATGGAGAGTTTTCTTAATCAGTTTGTATCTATATTGTATATAGAGGTTAATGACTATAAGTTTTAAGAGAAACACTTATCCTCAGACTTTGTGTGTTTTTATTCCAATCCCACATCAAGTACTAAATTAGATTTTTATTATTACAACTCTTAGTGTGTGGCCACAGTGGCGGGCGTTTGTGTTTGCGTGCAGTGTGCGCGATTTACCATGCAGTTTACGGGGAAGTCAAACCAGTTTGAAAAAAAATTCATTGTTTTAAATTTTTTAGATGGCAGTTGTATTTCTTCAACAATGTTTGAGTATGTCCAAATGCTTGCAGACTGGCTGGATTTTCTCCCTAGGGAGTTATTCATATTTAAATTTATTTTAACAGAGGGAAAACATTTTTGAGAAGGGAATATGGAAATCTAGGCATTGTTGAATTAAATACCTGGTAAAAGAAGAAGTATAAAAGTTGGGAAATTGTTTTCAGGCGTTGCCTAGTAGGTGATTTGGTTCAGCCGGATGAATCTCACCCATGTGAAAAAGGTTTCAGCTCTTTTACTTCACAAAAGTCAACAGATGGAAGAGTTGAGGAAATGTAGATGTTCAAACATGGGCAGAATGGTGAATGTTACACAGTGTGTAAAGTGGCCACTTAAACCAGCCAATGACAGGTCATAAGCCCTGTAAATGCCTAGACTTCCATATTCCCTTCTCAGAAATGTTTTCCCTCTCTGTTGAAATAAATTTAAAGTTGTATTTCTTATTTACTTTGCTTAATATGTGCAAGGTTTTCATTTTACAAAAGTGACTTTTTCTGCTTTTATGTAAGCTATTCGTCTTTTAAGTGTTGGGATCAGGTGGGATATTCTATTCTCATAGTGGTCCAATCAGGAATCCATTTTTAGAAGTCCATTCCAAAAATCAGGAAATCCACTCAAAACCTGAGCTGATACCAGGGAGATTGTTCTGTACCCCTTGCATGACCTGATGACTATATGTCTTTGGATCGAGTCCAGTTTCCTAGGATTGACTTTCTTCTTACTTAGTACTTAATATACCATACAACACTGCTTGCATTATTTGTTGCGTGAGCAAGTCATATGTCGGTCTGATGTGTCAAGAATCTGGTATAAAGAAGTTTATATAATTTACTCTGGATCTGCATAATTTCTGTCCAAGACATTCAATGTGAGAAGTGTTAAATAAACTACTTTATGTGTTTTCTAACTATCAACAGGATGCCGGTATGCGTGAATTTTTTTGTTAAGTGAAGTGATGTGTGTACCATATAAGAACAAAGTCAACATATTATATATTATCTAACGTCTCTAAGTGAGCAAGCTGCTTGTGTTCAAAAAGGTAGGTTGTTACACTTGGTTTTTTTAAGAGAAAAAATTTTAGTGTGTACATTATTTTCCATACAGTCTACACTATCAACAACATACTGTTATTAGTGTACAGGACTTACAAAGTTATGAGCTGAACAAATATTTGTTGGTCCTTCGAGCCGGATATGAATCGGCTGCCGATGGATATTATCATAAGTAGGTGTACTTATTGACAAATTTTACAATGTTTTCATTATACATGGATTTTTTATATTTTTAGTTTTATTATCTTTAAATCTTCTTTGTTTTTATCTTGAATGTTAAAATTGGTTTGTTTTATAATTTTTATACCTGTTCAATTTTAATTCAAAGTACGTTGTTCTTTATTTTAATGTCTGATTGCTTTATACTTTGCGCTGGTTATATGGCTGGTTGGGTATTGTACTACCCCTCTAATCGAGCTGGAATAAAAAATATTATTAGAGGAAACTGACCAAATATAGAATAGTATCCTTCATATGGAATACCATAATTTCTTTCGAACAAACAGCTCATGACGCAATACAGGACCATATTTTATCGCACTAATTCACTTTAGAACCCACTTATTTTATCTTGTCATTCCGACAAACGGTGTTGGAGTGGCAGGAGCTTTTGTTTTGGCGGTGATAGAAAATTTTTCAAGGTACGTAAAAGCTAAAATTTTCGGTAATTTGTTGAAAATAATGCTATGATTATATGTCCAGCAAGCTGTATTTATGTTTGTCTTTATACTTTCAACACGTTTTATTATTTAAGGTCCTCAGTATCAAAGATGGTCAAAAAATTCCGTACCTATTTTCGAGAAATTCTGTAATAGCACGTTTTGATTGAAATGTTAAAAAAATAAAAAATTATTTGATTCCATTAACACTTTGAACAATTAACCTAAAGGTTAACATTACAAGAAATGCTATTTTTATTAAGTGTTAAATATGCAGTTGGCCGCTTTTGATACTATTTTTAGCGTTTGGCCATCTTTGATACTGAGGGTCTTATTTGTGTGTTGTTATTTGTAAAATATACAGATAAGTTTGAACCTATAATTATGGAATATTTCAGATTTGGGTTCTAATACTTACGAGGTTGGATGTTTCTTACTATAATTTGTTATATTATTTTTTTAATATCTTCGTCACATAAAAAAAAAGAAAATACTCTTTGCCAAATAAAAAGTGGAAAATATTTAGCAAGGGCAGAAAAGCTTATGTGACCCTATAAAAAATATTCGATTTAGAAAATTAAGAAGAAAATATGTAATTAAAAAAAACAAAATAAAAAGAAAACAAACTAGGGAAAAAAGGAAACTAAAGATCCAGGAGACTCAACATTTTTTCTGAAGACACTTCATGACATATTATGTAGTTCAAATGTATGTTGTATAGGTTCTGGGCATATAATGACTGCGCTGGCGCTGGTCCGATAATTGGATTGGTGATTTTAAGTTCAATCTTAGTTTTAAACAAGTACCTGTTCCTGATCCTTTAAAGGATAAACATTATTTGAAAAAAATGTACTGTGGCTTATTCTAATGTTTCATATTTGGGTACCCATTCCATAAATAACTACCTTTTTGTAATTTTGATTTTTGAACAATTTAGAACATTTGAATTAATATTAAAACCTCTTGAGTAATAATGCGTAACCTAGAGAGAAGCCCAAACGTAGGAAAACCATTCTATGACTATTGCGTATTAAGTTAGCTACAGTTCGCAGCAAAACAATGGGCCGTACTCAGGTCGAGAATTGCCAAATGGATATAATTTTTTAAAAATTTTTTGAAAAAAGAAATATTTGCGTTCTTATGATTTACCCAAATATTTAATTTTGAGGGCCATTTTCAACGAGTTGTAAATAACTCACTATTAGAAAATGGAATCGAGTTGGGGTAGAGTAGGATTCGAATCACGGACCTTTGTTCCGTGAGTCCGAGACACTAGCCACAGGACCACAACCCGATTTTATTGTAATTCTATTTGCATTGTAATTACTTTTAAATATGTACCTTTGTATTTATCATTGGAGGGTTATTCCAATCTATTTTTCTAGAATTCGACAATATTTATTGAAACTGAAAATACATGTTTGTGTTTATTTTTATATTCATTTTACTCACAATATATTTATGTTATATTTATTGATACATAAATCCCAACTCCATTGAACCTAAGTCCTGTGTTGAGTTTGTTTGTTTGTCTGTCACATCTCCGAAATGGCGAGTCGTAGCGGCCTGAAATTTGGACATGTCATTCTAGATGCGATTTCAAGGTTAACGTTGCTATTTTCAAATAAAATTTTATTCGACCTCTACTCGATAAAAACTCAAACTTTATATGGATGGCTAGTGCAGCCCTGACATATTGCCCATAAGCAACTGTCATTTTCAACAGTGAACATGAACATTCACAAATTTATTCCCTAAATTGAGAAAAAATACTATTTGAAGTAAATATGTTGATATAAGTAAAGTTTTTAAGCAACATAATACACGTGTCGGGACAATAAATGCCAAATATCAATGTAAATCATTGGAAAATATTCGGAATCAATTACCTGTGAAAACTGACTCCTTCAACACCTTAGACTCTCCTACTGCTGCAACAAAACATACTGCAATTCACCATAGTCTATTTTTATTCATTATAACGTAAATATTCAAGTTATTTACAAACAAAGCCAAGCACAGCTACAAAAGCATCCGATCGAACCGTGATGTTTATGTTGTCAAATAAAACAAAATGACTACCAATTGGTTGCTAGCCAACATACTAACACCGCTTGCGTTCTATGAAGCATAGTGTTAGGGCTTCTCTCTAGGTTACGCATAATTACTCTGAGATTAAAACTGTATATATGACCACTTTCCATTACTATTAAAAGTCTTTAATTTGTAAAGCGTTTTTTCTTTTTTGTCAAGAAAACAAAATGGTATTCCATATTTGGTCACTATCCTCTATTGTATTTTCAAAATATTTTCATAGCAATATTCCGTGGTCCCTGGATTGGACCTGAAACGTGAGACTGATCATCTTGCCGTCGTGTTCTAGGGATCGAGATACAGTGCGATTGTAATACCGATTCAGCGGCCTATGAACCACTGGTGTGAATACAGAAATGATAATAATAATCGCGTGTCATTAATCTTTTGATTGCCGCTGTAACTACGATACGTAATACTTGACTACGCTTGTATCGGAATAAGGAAGTGCGCATAACGTATCGTTTAGTGGTGATTGAAGGTCTATTCAATTGTAAACGTTGCCAAAATTGGCCAATGAACTCTGTAGATTGTAGGTGCAAAAAAATTCGCTTGATTTTCCTATCCTGTTGGCCATTTTTTAGTAATATCTAAGTATCTACCTACTAACGTAACGCCAGCAAACAAGTTATAAATGATAATTAGATATGTAGGTTAGGTACTTCCACCTAAGTATACCTACACTCGAGATTAGCAGAGAAATTTAATAGGTATTAATAGCCGGTACTCGGAAACAGTTTAAAACTTTTCCGGTAAAAGCAGTTATGTTTATACATAAACGGTGTTCTTTAAACCCTGTCACATCCGAAACTACGATGATCAGTATAGGCAAGAAGACATATTAGCATATTTAAAACAAAGATTAAAAATAAAAAAAATTAAAAGAACAAATGGTTGCTTACTTCTGCGGGGGAGAAGTGAGGGGAGCGCGGTGTAGTATCAGTCTCCCCCTACCCTCCTCCTCGTTTCTCCCCTGCAGAAGTAAGCAACCATTTGCCTTTTTAAATAATTTATTTTTAAAAAAAATATTCGTTCTAAAAAAATATTTTAATTTGCCAATATGTCTTCTTGCTCATACTGACCATCGTGGTTTCGGATGTGACAGGGTTTAATGTACACCTGTATACTGATATGTTATTTTTATGTAATACATGTGATAAACAGGTGATGCAGTTAACTTTTAAATAATGATAATTCATCCAGCCTTAATTATTTCTAAATAAATATCGAGATTCGTTTCAAATGCAAAGCTCATATGAAACACTATCTATCGATAAAATTAGAAAAGAGCGTTTGGAATATGGAGCAAATATGAAAATCAAGGAAGAAGCGGTAATAATTAGGTAGTTTTGCATTCGTTTAGTGTATTTGAAAAAATCGGAATAATAAGAAGTGGCGCGTGCGTAATGCGTTATAAATATTGGTACCTATCATTTTTAGGATGGAAGGTAAATAAATGAAATAATAGGTATAAAAATAAATTTATAATAGATTTTTATAAAACTTAATAGAAATACATAATAATGCTCGTGGTAAATTGGTCTAAAACAGTTGCCCGGCTTTCATTTTTCTCTAAACTGTCACGAAGATTGATTGTCTATGAAATTTTTCTTTACGTCTCTAATCATGAGGTCCACCAAGGCGTCCACATCATACTCATGCTTCCAGCCCCAGTCTTTCCTCGCATCCGAGTCATCGAACACCTGTGGCCAGGAATCAGCTGAAACAACCGCGTCACAAATGTTATTATGCTGTCAATTGAGATTTGGTTCTGATATTTAGGGATAACGAAAAAATGTAAAACAGGTAGACATATCTAAATGTGAATGGGAAAGTGGATGAATATGACCAATAAAGTCGTGACATGAAATATATTATTTACACAATCGAAGGACAAGCAAAGTGGAAGATGTAAGGATTGTACGCTAAGAAAGACGCGTGTGGTATCCAATATTCTCTTCCTAGATATTGTACAATCTCCCTATCCCTTTGGGGAATAACTCGATGGCTTAGAAAATTATGTTTAACCAAGACATTTAAACTAACAGCAATATTAATTACAAACGTATCGTCCAAATTATCAACATTTCATTATTGAAAATATTTTAACTAAAAAAATGTTAATGAAATTTTAAATGCATCTTAGCTATAATCGATCAGCGCTAACGTTAAAAACATTTCCATCAAAATTGGGTTGGTTAAAACGAAATATAGATATATTTGTAAAAATAATATTGTATCACATAATATATAATTTACTGTCAGATATTTTCTTAACGACGTTTTTATTTATTATAATTTTGAACTAGATTAAATGGTCCTACAATCGTAGCGTGTTTAACCCTTCCCTTACTGTGCTAAAAAAATCCGCGCATTCAGGTGCTGTGTAGTTAATACAAAAACAAAAATGAGGGATTTAAAATATGAAAAACGGAACATTCATAGGTAATTGCTTCAATCAATTTTATTTCAAACCAAAAGTAATAATATTATATATATATAATATACATTGAAAAATGGAACGTTTATAGGCAACTGCTTCAATCAACTATATTTCAAGTCAAATGTAATAACATTAGAAATATAATAGCAAACATATTTGGTAACGCTTACAGCGCGAGGAAACGGACCACCCTTAGCGGAGCTCCGAGAGCAACTAGCACACGGTGGCACGTAAAGAATGTTTGAGATAATCGTATATCCGGTACTCTTTACTTCATCGTCGCGACAATGCAACACATTGGTAAGCTTTTGATTGTATAGGAGATTCATCTTAAATTTTTGATAAAATACCTTTTCTGTGCCCGATAAGTATTGATTATTTAGTAATAAATCATTTTAACTGATAGGTATGTAAATGTAAAATGAATGAATATCGAAAATCTTAACCATGTATTTATTATATTCACATAGACATAAAAGTTATTAGATGCATAATTTGTACTAGGTACACATCACTGGAAAGGGAGAGTTAATGGAAAAATACAACCAAAGATGTAAAATGGTTTTACCTATATCTTGTCTTGAATCTGGTTTGTAGCTGACTTTCAACTCCGGTACGAATTTGGAGATTTTTTCAGCCAGTTCTTCGGGCGTAAAGCTCATGGCAGTGACGTTGTACACTCTCCGCTTGAGCTGGTCCTCGGGAGCCTTCATGAACTCCCACAAGGACCTGAGACAGTCGTCCACGTACATCATGGGCATCCTGGTATCCGGCTGAAGGTAGCACTCGTACTTCTTGTGGCGAAGGGCGGCGTGAAAGATTGCGATTGCGTAATCTAAAAACATAACATTGGTAAAATATTAATTGCTTTCAAAAGTAAATTTTATTGCCCTTTTCTTTTAGCAAAAAATGATAACATCAAGCAAAACAAGTTATTATATAAGAATATACAAGAATAAACCTTTTCAATTAGAATCTTTAAAATTTATTCATAAGTTAACCACTAATATTATTGTAGACCAAGAACTAAAACTTGGAAAAAATTGTAATAAACATGGACATAATACAAGAATATCAGAACAATACCACATACAACATTCAAGACAAGAACAACCGAGACTAATAAATCAGGGACTGAAATTATGCAATAAACTACCAGACAAAACTAAACAAAAGATTCAGACAAACTTTTCAAAAGACGTAAAAAATATAATTATCAACAACAGAGTATAAACAAAAATGATATATTAATTTTGGAAAATGAATGTAATAATCCGTAAGGGTTGATAAATAAATTTCAAATATTTTAAAAAATTTATTATGTGTATTGTTTTTTCATTTTTAGCATAAATATGATATTTTATTTTTTTATTTGGGTTTCTAAAATTTACTCCCTCCAAACAAGTACCTAGGTATGTACAAGGTACTGTAGAAAGTACCTATCTAATTTCATTGATTGTAATAAAAGAACATTTATTATAATTTTAAATAAAACTGTGCTTTATTGTCATTTGTTTTTTTGTTTAAATCCTGTTTAACACCTACAACGATAACATTTTTTAAACTCGATTTTAAAGAGCAGATATATAATGTATTTTTCAATAGAAAAAAGTAATTACTTTTATAAAAATAAATTAGAAACGTAAATTTTACGTATTTGTTTTCCAGTAAACTCCAGCAAATAAATAAGTACCGTGCGTTTGAATTTTTAGTCCCTGTAAGTTTAATCTAGTATTAATAATCTAATCTGTTCAACACACCACAATTCACTATATTCACAAATATTTCGATTTGACTACAAAATGCTGTTATGTGTAAAACCCTATTAATTTATTAAATTTAGTTTTTAAGTATTTTATTTAAAAAATAATAATACTAGACGCTTATGAGAAAATTGACCGTTAAAATTTTAGGAATTACGCGTTTTTCAGATCTAGTATGCTTCGATAATGTTACGTTGATTGCCTGTTTCCTATTGAAGGCGTTTTTCATAATGTGAGTTTTAATTTTTTATTTTTTTACATAACTTACATGGTGAACACGAAAAACGAGTTGCAAACCATTGTTGTTTTGTAATAATATAAACAAAATCATTTGCATTTATTACTTTTTCCAACTAAATAGTTTAAAAAGATTAGGTAGGCATTTCACGCTAAAAAATAGATCTCCGCGTAACGCGTTTTATTTTTCTAGTTAAATATTATTTTTCTTGACGTTCTTGTGAGTAAACAAATTATTAAAATCCACTATTGAAACAAATGTATGTTTTACATCTGTTTACATACAGACGTTAGACGTAAACATGTTTACGTGTTACATAATTTTACAAAATTGCAGTTAATCAATCGTATTATTACATTAGTATGTACATATATATAACATAATTTGCATAATTGCTGATCGAAGAATAAAATAATTTATTGATCTATTTATTCAATTACATACTTTACCATATAGCTATACTACTATTATTATTTTATATTTAGTTTAATTTTCATAATTAATTACCGAATGGAATTTTAAAAATCGATTAATTATTAATTACATATTGCCATGTACTATTAAATAACTTATCTGTATTATATTGCTTGACACGTATAAATTTTAACTGTGTATATATTTTTATTATTATTTTGTATATATATTTATAAATGTTTTGATTTATATATAGTCCCGACTTAACACGAAATTTTGTCGAAGAAAGTCAATACATTGAAAATTATAATTGTGCTATGATAACATTGTGTATCATCATCATCATTCCCTTTCCGCACCTTATGGTGCAAAGGCCACTGCATTGGTAAACCAATCGTAACGTATCTTGATATTTTTTTATTACATGAAGGTAAGATGATCAGTCTTAAGCTTCAAGTACCAGTCTAAGAACTATGAAATATTCTGGTGTGAAACACCTTTTTAAATAAATATTTAATGTCAACCATGTCGGAAATCGAACGCGAGACCTCTTGCATGGTAGACGAATGCGCTGACCACTACACCACGAGGCGAAAATTGTGTATTGTGTGCATTAAATAAAGAAATAATAAATAAACAAAGAAATCGTATTTACTTTACTTTACAGATCATTGTAAAACACATATAATGCATGTTCACTGTTACAACACTTTTAAACATTATTATCATCCCGTTTTCTTCTCATTTTGTGAGCTAATGTAAAAAAGTTCGTAAATGGCTAGTGGGTGAAAATTAATTTATTTCCTTTAGACGTAAATGCTTATTATGTTTTAAATGAATACGTTTAACTAATATCTCAACATTGACGAAGGTTTTTTCGATGAAGAAGCATAATATAAAATAAATATCTAAAGTAAAAAATATATCAAAACTTAAATTGAATATACAAAATTGTTAATATATTTTTCCAATACTGAATGAGATAAAGATTGGTGATCGACTGTCAACCAGTGGCGAATGGTGTTTTTATTTACAGGTAAGCTATAAAAAATATCATATATTTGTACCTACATAGAAGGTACATAATATAATGTAAGTAATATATACTATAAATTTGTATTTTTCTGTGGTTCTCTGTGATACAAAAACTCTCATCCATGAAATCAACTCAAACGACGTAACTTCGTGATACATTATATTATATAGATATATCATCCATTACTTTAATACTTTTAAATAAAAAATAGCACTATGAATTCAGTCGATATTATGTATTCAATTGAAATGTCAACTGGCCGAATTGTTATAGAAATTAATAATGCCGAAAATATATGACGCATGAAAGTAATTATGGTCTTATGTCAAAAGTACCATCTCAAAAAAAATAGCTCTTAAGAAAAAATGTTTGAAATACTGTTTTACAAATCCAGAATCTTTTTTAAAATTAAAAAACAAAAAAAAAAAAAACCTTAGCGTTCTTATAATTAACCCAAATGTTTCAATTACGGTGACTATTTTCAACGAGTTATAAATAACTCACTATTAGAAAATGGAAATCAAGTTGGAGTAGAGCGGGAGTTCGAACCTCAGACCTCTGATCCGTGAGTCCGCAACACTAGCCACGGGACCATAACCCGATTAGAATAATTTGTGTAATCTGCAAGTTTAATCTAGGAGAAAAAACCCGCACTGGGGTTAAGACATTCAAAATATAGTATACTTATTTGTATGAAAAAATAAGCTGGAATAATCGGCTAGTTTCTTGGCTTACCGCAGGCGCTGGGCGCGCTTTATTAATATCAATATTTATATTAGGATGAAAATACAAACGGTGGAAACGATTTAATACATATACTAAATATTTATTCGTATTTCTGTAAATAAAGTAATAGTAAAACATTATTACGGTTAGTCAAATTAAATGGTAAGCTGCGCATAATCGCTTCTATACACGGTTTGCCCCTGCTGTCAACCATATGTTACAGGCGAATCCTATAGTATTTTGGCCGCTTCGCCAGGAGACAGCCTCGAAATGCTCGTTGGGATGGGTGGAGTGGAGGGAAGAAGACGCAGTGGTCGCTCACCTACCCGATGGAGCGGCTAATAAAATCTACGCTGGGGTCTTCAGTGCCTGATGCTCTTAGCTCTGCCCAGAATAGGACTGCCTGGAGGCAGACCATAAGACGAGTGATCAAGTGCAGCCGATATCCTCTGTCAAGAAAGCCAGGACGAGAGAGAAAATAATAACTGTGTGAATCGGGTTGTGATCCCATGGCTAGTGTCGCGGACTCACGCATCAGAGGTCTATGGTTCGAACCCCACTTTACCGCAACTTGATTACCATTGTCTAATAATGTTTTTTTTCAACTCGTTTAAAATGGCCTCTTAAATTGAAATATCTGGGTAAATCATAAAAACGCAAAAATTCATTTAGAAAAAAGCAATCCTTAAATGTAACGCTCCCAAACATAATAAAAATCACAAGGTTTTGGATTTTCTTCATTGTGTCTTTTATGTAATAATTGTAATGTAAAAAAAGTCACTGTAAAATAATTGTAAGATGTAATTACTTCAGCCCTACGGGAAATTGCATACAAAAATATTTTCCTACGTGTGGCAAAAATAAGAGCATTGAATTATGCGGCAAAGTTTCTTGAAAATGTATAAAAAAATATTTAATCATATTTTAATAAAAACAAACTACTTTGAACAACGCGCGACGTCACTAATCCATATGAATCAACCCATGATAAGAGAGTTGTGGAAGATTTGCGGTTGACTTACCGTCAACTGACCGATCGGCAGAACTGACCCAGAAGAAGCGGAAGAGAACTTGAGACGTCGCACGTGGAATAATTTCAGAAATACAAAACTTCAAAAAATTATAGCACTCATAATAAGATACATGTAATTTAAAAAAAAATGGTTTAGTTTTATAGTCCATTGACAAATAAAAAAAAACTACTGAACTTCGTCATTACAAATAACCGTTTACCTGTTGTTCCTCCCCCTGGCGGATCGCAGGATATAACTCCTGGAAATCGCAGACACCTGAAGTCCAGTCCAAATCTGTGGTAGTAATATTCTCCTATTAATTCTGCGTGAACTTTTGATACCCCGTAAATAGTCCGCGGCCTTTGGATGGTCACATTAGGAGTGGGATTCCTCGGAGATTCGGGACCGAACGCTCCTATGGTACTCGGAACAAACACTCGCAACTTGTACTGCTTCGCCAGTTCTATAACATTGTGAACTCCTTCTATGTTAACCCTCACGGCCAACGGGACATTTTGTTCCCCGATGGCGCTGAGCAGCGCTGAGAAATGGATCAGCCACTCTATCCTGTGGTCAACCACGATCTTTTGGAGGCCTTTGAAATCCAAAATGTCGGCGAAGATGTAAGGACCGCTTTCGAAGATTTCGTCGCTGGGTTTGACGATGTCCGATAGTATGACGTTTTCCTTCCCATATTTATTGCGCAAAAAGTTAGCGCATGCGATACCGAGTTGACCCAAACCACCTGAAACACAACGGAATTTAAAAAAATAAAAAACAGTGTTTTATTTTTATATTGTTACTAGTTTTGTGAAAGTGACATGAGAGCAATGAGGAACTTCAGCCCCACGGGAAATAGGATACAAAAATGTTTTCTTGCTCGGGGTAAAAATTAAAGCATTAAATTGTAGTGCAAAGTTTCTTGAAAATGTGCGGAAAAAATAATAAAAAATATTTTAATAAAAACGCACTACTTTAAATGACGTCACTGGTTCATGTGAATCAACCTATGATCTGACAGCTATGGAAGATTTCCGGTCTGCTTGTCGCTTCTGGACCAATGGGAAGAACTGAATGAGAATAAGCGGAAATGAACCTCTGACGACACACGCGGAGTTATTTCAGAAATACAAAACTTTAAAAAAATCGTAGCGCTGATAATACGATATATAATTTATTTATTTTTACTTAGTTTAATAGTCTATTAACAAATAAAAAAAAAAAAAAAAAAAACACCGATCTTCCTTATTGGCCTGATGAAGTGGAGAAGAGCCGCAGGTGCAGAGAGGAATGGAGACCTATTTTGGAGAAGGCCAGGGCCTACAAAGGGCAGTAGCGCAACTGATGATGATGATGATTACTTTTGTAACTAATAACGTTAAACTCGATAATTGTGATACTTAAATTCACGTTTTGGTAGGTACTTAATTTTTATTATTTATTTATTTCACAGCTTTAAAATGTACAGAGTTTCTTTGTTTCAGGTCCGAAATAGCCAAGAAATTTCTGTGTTTAGGAAAGACCTTCTTTTTTACATGAATTTTTTTCGTTTTATTATGATGCTTAATAAATTCAAATAATAATAATTATATTTAAAAAAATCAAAATAAATATAAATTAGAAAACATGCAGGTAATAATAAAAAAATTGAATTATATATGTAAATTAGAAAATGAAACATTAATGTAAATTTGAAAACATACCGATAATTTAAACAAACATAGAAAGGATTGAAAATGTTCAACGAAAAATTAAAAAAAAACCTAGATTATAAAAACAATAAAACGCTTTGTTCTTACAGACAATCTGCCAAACAAAATGGATTTTTTACCCTTGAAAATAGACGCACTGTCTCTAAATTATGCTATTTACATAAATTATTAAATACTAAAGAAGACTCTTTTAATCTACTCTCCAAAATTAATCTTAATGTCCCTTTTCGCGTGACAAGAAATAAATATTTATTCCATCTGCCAGTCTGTAGCACTAAATATGCACAACACTCTTTACTCTATCGTTCTTGCTCTAACTGTAATGTTTTTTTTCATCTATTGATATATTTTACATGCCCCTTAATTTATTTAAAAATAAATTAAGACTTATTATTTCTGATTGCGTTACGATCCCACTTACTATTTAATGATGCACACACCTGAACACTTATTCCCACAATAATATACATAAACACACATCTACACTTACTCTCATACAAATACACATAAACACATCCTTTTGTTGTAACACAATGAAATAATATGTATGATTTTTATTTAGAAACTTCGCTGGTCTGTCTTTAAACCGTATAAAAAAATGTTATTATATCATTGTCGACTGTTTGTTTCTTTAAAATAAATAAAAATTGATGCATAAATATAAATTTGAAAATATACCGATAATAATAAAAATTGAAGAACAAATATAAATTAGAGAATATACCATATATAATTAAAAAATTAAACATACGTGTAAATACTAGTAATAATAAGAAAATTTAAATTATTAAATTTAATTTAATTTAATTGCTGATAAAACAAAACGAGAGATTTTTAAAGGATATAATGTAAAAATCATCATCATACCCCTATCGGCATCCAATGATGTATAGGGCACTACTTCGGAACACCAAATGCAGCGTACCTCAATCGTATGTTACACGAAGGCTACGCTTCAAGTTCCAGTCCAGGGAAAGTATAATATTGTAGTGTTAAACCCGTAATTAAATCAAAACGCATTTCATGTCAAACCTGCCAGGTATCGAATCGGGAACCTCAAGTGAGTACGCTAATCACTACGAGAGCGACTTATCCCCTCTCGATTTTATTTTTCAGGATTTTTATCTGAGAGCAGCCATTGCGTCGAAAACACTCGCCTAGGGTTTTGGTCCCGATTACAATGAGAAGTTAACAGAGTTATCTTCAATTATTTATCTACAAAGTAAAATCGATTTTTCTGTACGAAAATGCGTATATTTGTACAAAAATTCGAAGTATCCTGCAATTAAACACGTTTATAATTTTTTTAAGTATGAACATTTAATTTTTCATAAGAACTGTTCATTTTCCATTGTGATCTTGGGCTCTTGGCCTCATAGAGTTAGGGATTTGTTTTTTTTTGTTGTAAAAAGTATCTTTATATGATTTGACAGGCGCCGTGGCGCAGTTGGTTAGACGGCCAACTGTGAAACTGGCGTCGCGGGTTCGATTCCCGCCAGTCGCAAGAATTTTTTTTTTCATATCCCCTCTATCCAATCTGCTGACAAGCCTCAAAATAGAGGCTTAGCAGGTTATTCCTTAAAAAACATATAAAAATATATATTTTTTAAAATAAATAAAGATACGAGGCCCTATTGTTTTATTTTACACACAAAATTGTATTATTTATCTGCCTGGACACAGACTTAAAATAATGCATGGAAATTCCTATTAAAATGCTGTAACTAATTCGTTTTGTAAATTCATTCGTATCGTATAAGAGGGAACGAGAGCGAAATCTGGTTTTGATTGCGTTAGAATGAGATGGATGTATGATATTTTAATTCGTGCTTTCAATACTATACGCAATATATTATCAAAACTAGGCGCCAAGTGATAACGGTTTGTAAAATACTTTTTTTGGTGGAAACCCATCGATGAACGAAATCAGGTAATGTGGAGTTAAAAGTATTTCAAACCTGTGATTAGTATTTTTGGAGTTTCTTCATTGCACGGACATATGCATCCGCATGATGAGGAAGATGGGTTGACATGGAGGGAAGGATAGGTCCAGGGTTGAGGTTTGATGGCAGTCCAGATTGCTAACTTGGAAGCGTAGTGCCGAGAACTTGCCACGAAGGAGAGAGACTTTTTGATAGTTTTTGTTGTTATGGAACTGGCAATCAATACAAAAAAAACTAATCAACTCAATATAAACTATGGACCAATTGCATAAACAAGTAAAGTAAATTAAGTTAAATAATTGTTGCGTTTTTGTCAAAATGAATTGTTTTATTTGACCTTTTCATGCGTCTTCTTGTCTATTTTGATGCAAACGTAACAATTATTTAACTTTAAACTTTATTTAACATTTTTTATGTATGCATTTTATATAAAATTGATTGTTGTTGACCCAAAATAAATAAATATATAATATTTTTCTTGACTCAGTTTATTTGAATGTTAACTGAAAATAATGCTGTAATGGTACAACCAAGTTTGGATCGGGTTGTGTTACCGTGGCTAGTGTCTCGAACTCACGGCTCAAAGGTCCGTGGTTCGAATCCCACTCTAATCCCAACTTGATTCTCATTTTCAAAAAGTGAGTTATTTACAACTCGTTGAAAATGGCCCCCAAAATGAAATATTTGGGTAAATCATAAATATTTCTTTAAAAAAAAAGCTTGAGTGTTATATTTGCATAACGACTGGAGTACGCATACATAGGTAAGTTATTATACAAAAAAGTATTAACAAATAGAGAAAATATTTATGTTACATATTTTCAGGCATTTCATTAATATTTATTTATTTAACAGCGTAAGCCTTAGAGAAGTATAATCATAAAAAGAATGCAAAACACTTGTTTATATGAAAATAAAAATTAATGCATTGGCAAACATTAAAAAAATAAAAATAATATAACTTTAGCATACATGACAAAATAACGAAAGATAAAAAATGACTTGAATTCCATATTGCCTTCACAGAAATGATGTGCATTTTTATTGAAATATTTATTTCTATTCATTTAGTACTTTTTTTTCTAGCACTTTTGGCTTTCTTGTCTGTCAAATTAATAAAAAGTACCCGGCAAAAAATGTATTATCTTGTGATAGTTTTAGATTTAAAAAAAGGTTAATCTAACTTTCACAAATAATGTGCGCTTACTTTATGTATTTCTTAAAAACAACGGAAAAAAACCAGTAATTAAGGTTATGAATATCTTACACATCAGTGTTTCCATTTTCGTTATGATTTACATAAAACGAGCAAAACGTTGCCTGTGAAGAGACGAAATAAATATAGTTTTTAAATGTGTAGGTTAATGACAGTTTTATCTGTGTCCAGGCGGACGAAGAATACAGTTATGTATGTGTAATTGAACCAAAACTCGAGACGAGTGTTTTTGCCTCGATGGCTGTTCTCAGGTAAAACTCCTGAATAAGGAAATTGAGTGGAGATAAGTCCGCCTCATTGTGAAGTAATTGGTGTGTTCATCTACCATTTATGAGATCCTGGGTTCGATTCCTTGTAGGGTGGACGTGAAATATTGATTTTGAAGGTTGTTGACATTGAAATATTTTGATGTTACTGGACTGGCGCCTAATTACATTCATAAAACCGATGTTCGAAATACGCTACATTTGGTTTACAAATGCAATGCCCTATGCACTAATGGGTGCGAATCGGTGAACAAAGATGTTTCTAATACAATTTTATTTAAAGTATCTACGTTCACATCATAATATAATACATTTTGCAATGTTTAACTGAATTCGCTTTAAAAACATTGAAAGGGCATTCGAAATAATTGTCTCATATTGAAAAATTACGGTATATTCAAATAAACCTGCACATACATGTATTTACTCATCATCATACGACTGTTGAACTAAAAATTTGAGTCATTTTTAATCAACAAAATGTTTTCCCAATGAACAGACAACCTAACAATTTATTACTGACAGATATTTTTTTTTCCAGTTTAAAAAAACGAACGTTAATAATTATAAATAGGAACGCCTTGGGGTAAATAATTAAGATCGTAGATTCATTGTTATCTGAAATCTAAAAAGAAATAAAGAAAATTTGAAAAATATACTGTGTATTCCACAGTGAGTGCATAGGAAGTGACGAGTAATGGCTATATTTTACATCATATTGTTAATACATTTAAGCATAGAATTAAGAAAGTTCTATGCATTTAAGTTTGTAGAGATGATTTTCTGTTTCGGATATGCAGGAAACAAATATTAAATATATTACCTTAATAAAATTTAATTTTGTTCACCTTAAACATTATCTAAGATAAATATTATTTACTTAAAAAACGCAATTTGAAAATGCCTGTCCGTTTTTTAAACCAAAAAACGCAATTGTCTGTTTTTGAAACCCAGGGAACTGCAAGTGTCTGTTTTTAAAAGCCTGGGGGTCCTGTGCTATAATTCACCACCGTAATTGGGCCTCCTAGCCTGTTGTGGTGCAAAAATAAAATAAATAAATGAACATTTAAAAAAATGTATTTCATTGTAATGTCATATATATTTTTTCTGAATAAATAAAGTAAAAAAATAAATATTGACAACTTAAATCAGCCAATGATAGGTCATAAGCCTGTAAATGCCTAGATTTCCATACTTCCTTCGCTTAAATATTATCCATCTGTGTTGAAATTTATTAAAAATGTTAAACTTTCTATACGCACGAAGATTCTAGTTACATTTTTGTTATTTATTTAACAACAAACTTAGCCCAATGTTCAAGTTTTTTTATATAAATTTTCCAAAATACCATACAAAAGTAAAAATGCTACAACACAAGTAAATTTATTATTATTATTACTTATTTTTTTAAAATAATAAAGGTCGAATAAATTGGACAGAATTATCGACGGGGACGTGAAAATCTATGATTTTGATAAAAATATCAATAAAATTACGAGTGTTCATTTAAAATATACACGAATTTATAATTTTTTTACAATCTTACCTACCAAAATGTAAAACGGCAAGATTATTTTTTAATTACTGAAACCCTGAGTACGTCTCTAATTTTTTTGTACACGTCGGTAATCAGCATTACACAGTAAAGTTTGTTTTTAACTTTGACAGCTGGCTTCTGACTGGTTTGTTTGTTTTTAAGCGAATTATTGTCATCCCTAAAAATGATATGCTAGACAAGTTTTAAACATAGTTCAGCTAAATTAAATTAATTTGATTGAATAAATATATACCACAAGATAATAACACACTTTAAATGAATTTTGTCGGTTAATTATCAGTTTTAGACCTGAATGTTTATTTAAAAATAATGTTATATAATTTTCAAGGAATAAAAGATAAAAAAAACATTCAAAATTTTGAAAATGTATAAAATATGCTTTTAGTACCTACACAGATTTTTTAAATTTTATATGCACAGGGATAAATGCAGCTCTTAAAGAGTTAATTTTACCAACCAGCGTTTTGGCCTAAGTTGTCATCTTAAGGACTGATCTTAAGTACCGCAAAACTAAACCATGAAGTTTTATTGATATTTTGATCAAAATCAGACATACCTACAGAAAACATAAATATTATAAATTTATATCATCAGAGCATTGATGTTAAAGCCGCTGAATGAAAGTAATGAATAATTAGTATTGTAATAATGAGTGAGTTTAATGAACAATTAGTATTATAATAATGACCGTGAAATTAAAAACAATTGATTGGATGTGGTACTCGAAAATGTATGGTATAAAACCTTATAGTTTAAAGCAATTACGAATTAGATATATTTATGTTCATAATTTAAGTTTATTTTTATGTTTAAGTTTTAATTGTCTTGATTTATTAAAATCTGGAGATCTGATGGGTTCGATAGAATTATCTTTACAATCTCACCTGTAATCAGGACTTTGGGGTTATCTGTGTTCCTGTCGTGGACGAACGGCGCTGTGTGTTTCTGACGGCGGGAAATGGGATCCCAACAATTAGAATTTACGCCCAAATAACCGAATTTCCCCGCATTTTGACACTTGGCGGCAAACCAGGAGATCGCTCTGGCCCCGCTAACAGAGGCCCGCCCAGCCATATTGGCCGACTGAAGGATTGAACTTGACTGACTAGATGTGATCTGAGTTACTTTTTGATCCGTTCTTTCCCCGAGACCAGCCTCCGTGGGGAGGTTCCGAAGCTAACAAACAAATAATTATATGGGTATAAATACAAAAAAACAAAAGCGATACAAAAAATAATTATATGCTATGTATACACTGGTACAGTTTATGTAAATTTTATTGTTTATTATGTACCTTCCTGTATTAGATACGATGCATTTACTTTTCCTATGCCGTGCCCTGTGCACCATCAGTAAAAGTAGTCCCTCCACATATACTAAACCGTCGGTCTTCCTATCGGTTTCGTTTATACAAAAAAGCAATGTTCTTTTTTGTCAATAAACAAGTTAGTTATTTGAATTTATTTAATTTCATAAATCGCGATTTTCATTGAATTTAACTCCATTACTTTCATTGTCTCTTTCATGTGAGATTGGCAAATTACATGGAGGGCTTTTGTTGGATATTCTTATTTTTCCTCATGACCATATTGCAAACACAAATGGTAGCAAAAACTGTGTTTTCTCGTATCAAATTCAGTTACGAAAATCTATGTGTATTACAATCATTTTATAAATTTAATAATATCAAATTGAAATTTATTTCAACAGAGAGGGAAAACATTTTTGTGAAGGGAATTTGGAAGTCTGGGCATTTACAAGGCTTATGACATGTCATTGGCTGGTTTAAGTGGCCACTTTACACACTGCGTAACATTCACCATTCAAAAGTCAACAGATGGAAGAGTTGAGGAAATGTGGATGTTCAAACATGGGCAGGATGGTGCATGTTACACAGTGTGTAAAGTGGCCACTTAAACCAGACAATGACAAGTCATAAGCCCTGTAAATGCCTAGACTTCCATATTCCCTTCTCAAAAATGTTTTCTCTCTCTGTTGAAATAAATTTAAATATGAATAACTCCCTAGGGAGGAAATCCAGCCAGTCTGCAAGCATTTGGACATACTCAAACATTGTTGAACATCAAATTTCATTATTATTATCATTATTTTTGAAAAATTATTAACTCTGACGCCCTTCGTACAAGTCACCAAAAGATACATTCCATAATCATGCATCTAGCGCCTCTTATTTAAAGGTTATTAATTACACCAATTTAATCAAGTTACATAAAAAATATTGTAAGTAGGTGCTACGTTTGACAATTTTATCACCGAGGGTTAGAAAGGTAATACTACTTCCTTTAATGGGAAAGGATGGCACAAAATATTAATTCAGTTCACACCCAGATACATTTGGCCTCCTTTGACAATATACAAAATTTACCAACCGTTGTGCACATTCTCTCAAAGATGAGAGTTTAGCAAGTTTCCCCCGAGAATCTGCCATTTCTCGACCCATGAGCAAAAAATCTGAGTAAATAATTTGAAATTCCTACCGATTCCAGACTGGTCTGGTAGTATCCGCCGGACCGTCCAACATTACTTCCCTTTCCTCATTCGGGAAAGGACAATGCCATAAAACATATACGGCACGACGCACCACCATGAGAGGATCAGGGTTTGATGCAGTCAAAGAAACTGGTAGCAGGGCCTTTTCGAGAAGGTTATTATCATAAATAATCTATTTAGCGCCATTTTTGAGAAAATTGTCATGCAATACGAGTATAATATGAAAGTTTAGGCATTTAATAATCTGTCGTTGGCTAGTTTAAGTAATATTGTGTTGGTACAGCAACCGCAACGTATGCCGATCATTTTTGTAACACTTAGGTAAGACGATTAGTCTTACGCTTCAAGAAATATTGTAGCTTGAAAATAAAGCTTTAGATAAATATTTCATCTCGACCATATCGGGAATCGAATTCAAAACCTTTTGCCATTTGTTATGCCATGACAATGAAATATTTACATACCCCAATTATAAAATAAACGTAATATAAGCTGTACTGATTTTTTACTTCAGTGTTGCCAGGGAGGCCCCTTTATTTGTAGTTATAACATAAATGGAAATCGAAAACATTACGTCTGTATTCAAGGTATTTCACTAATCATGATTACATAGCTTTAAAATATAAGAATTTAAAAATATTATTTTTAAGATTTTTTTTTTAAATAAATATTTTTCCTCTGACATTTTAGAAACCATAACATATTACAAGTAATATCTGTGTCCGGGTGGATAAAAAATACAGTTCTGTGTTTGAAACAGTACCAGGACCCTTGACGAGTGTTTTCGACTTGATTGATCCTGAATAAAAGGTAAGGTAAAAGTCCTGAATAAGGAAACCGAATGAAGCTAAGTCCACCTCCTCGTTTAGTGGTTGACACGTTCGCCTACCATTCTTGAGGTCTTGGGTTTGATTCCTGGCAGGGGGCTCGATTGATTTTAAAGACTTTTTAAAATGCAATATTTCACTGTCCCTGGACCTGAAGCGTAAGACTGATAATTCCGTGCCCTGTCCACCAATGGGGAGATATGATATTTTAAAGGGAGATAATACATACATAGTCACATAAAAATAACTTGTTACTGTTTCTTTTGTTTAATAATAGTTTATCTATTTATTTTTTTCTTCGCACCCGGGGTGCTATTATAAATATTCTCACGGGGGTAGAGAATAAATAAATTTGGGGATATTTATTTTTGCATGGGACTACACTTTGCTTCATATATGGCCACACTAATGAATAAAAGGTATATAATGAATAAGTAAGACCAAACATGGCGATTTTCATTTTTAACATTATTGCGACCTTAAGCATTATCCAAATACTTAATTAGGTTTAATTGACTAAACCGTATTCCTATTTTTGTTTTTAAAAATTGTTAATGTTGAACTATAAAATGACATTATAAAACTGTTTATTTTCCATCATTTGTCACTTTTAATAATCGGTGTAGCCATATAAAGCAAGCAAGTGTAGCCGCATGCAAAAAAATAAAATCGACAAATTAATCACTCTTCACCCACGCGAGAAGATTCAGAACAGCACCCCTGTAAAAAGAATAAAATATTATTGTAGTAACTAATAGATATTTACGTTTTTGAACGATGGACCCGCTTTGTTTATAAAACTATTTTGTAATTAATTTAGAGTTTGTAATCGCACATGATAGCAGAATAATTTAACAAAACAATGAAATATTTCATTTCCATTAACATTGACTTATTATATTAGTTAGGTGCGCAAACGTCACGATGTTAGGCTAAGACATGTATTATCAACAGAATCAAGAAAGAGGTTCTGCTTTTGTTTGGACATGTAGAGTGAATGAACAACGAAAGAACGGTAGTAGAGTACAATGTGTTATGTATTATTTTTATTTTTTTTATTGCAAAAAATTAGTATACATACTTGATAACAGGGAATTAATATAAAACTTATTAATGTAAAATGAAATCGGAGTGTTCTCTGTTTAGGATAGTCTCCATCTAACATGGCTAAGTCTGTTCTAATATAGAGATTTTTTATCTTTAGAGCCGTCCTCTACTAATAAAACAATTACATAAAGAAAAACTAAAATTACTTAATTACAAATGCCTAGCTAATCAAATGTAAGAAATTAAAAATCGTTGTTATACAAAATATAAAGTATATATATGTGCCAAGAATACATGTTACTTATACACAAATAATATAGTATAATGTATAATAAAAAACCATATAAAGCAATGAAATACATAAAAATATAAATAATATGTGTACCAATTATATAAAGTACTACGTGTTTCCCAATATTAGGTTTTTGTTGCATTTTTCTATGTAGGTAAACCCGTATCAATATAGATTATGATATGTCATTGAAGAGTTCAAATGCCCACTTCACAAACTGTACCATAAATGACCTAAGACAAAGCTATTATTTGTATATCAAGTTCATTCTGCAGTGAAATTTTGATGGATTTATTTAATTGATAGTTTTTACCCGCGACTTCGCTCAAGTTGTATCAGGGAGAAAATAATAAATAACTGATTTATTCGTTTTTTCGTTTAGAAATAGGAATTTCCCCGATGGAATGATTAACTTTTCGGAGCAGAAAGTGGCTTGTATCTCTCTCCAACTATAGCGATGAAAATTTCACAAATCCAGAATCCTGCTACAAAACCAAAACGAAAAGCATACTCAATTACCCGCAGATAAAGCAAATCAACTGTAGAAAATTAAATATTTTTTTTAAACTGATTTTTTAGACATTTCAAATAATGTTG
This sequence comes from Micrasema longulum, assembly GCF_059751315.1. Classification (NCBI taxonomy): domain Eukaryota; kingdom Metazoa; phylum Arthropoda; class Insecta; order Trichoptera; family Brachycentridae; genus Micrasema; species Micrasema longulum. The sequence continues at coordinate 237,550 of NW_028278676.1, read as the reverse complement.
CTTTTATAACATATTGTTTTCGTTATTTTTAATTTTTATTCGAGATGGAAAATAAATATCATATTTTACTGCTCAGCTCTCCGGTATCCCTATGCAAACAAAATATGTCAATCGGTTGCTCCGGTAAGACGTGAAGGAAACATAAAAAAACAAACAAACACACAAACAAACACGCTTTCGCATTTATTAGATAATTATTATTTTTATTATTATGGATAACTTATATACCGCCATTTTTGTAATATAATCCCTTAAGGGCGCTTTGCAAAGTGATTCTATAGATACATAAATTTAATTGAAGCTTTTAAATTTGTAATTTAATTTTTGAAAATGGTTTTGTTATCACATGCTACGGATTTATTAAAATGATTTAGAGAACAAGTGGGTTTTAAGTTTTTTCCGAAACATCACTTCACTCTTACAGTCTCGCACCTCTGCTGGGAGAGCATTCCATGCCGTAGGGTCTGCGACCGCAAATGTTCACTGAACTTAGTGCGCTGTTTAATATAGTATTAGTATGCATAATTTTTTCATTGTAAATGTTAGATTCGGGATGAAAAATAAGTAAACTATTTTACTTCTCACCTATCCGGTTATCCCTATGCAAAAAAATATGTCAATCGGTCGCTTCGTTGAGACGTCAAGGAAACAAACAAACATACTTTCGCATTTATAATATTGCTATGGATTTGATAGAAGTTTTAATAAATTAAGAAATAAACTGTAAAAAGAGGCACGTGAGATATAGTATTCAATTGAATAAAATATTTTGACTTTAAATTTTCGACTACTGTTTATATATATTTCAAATTTATTTTTAATTCAAGATACATCGGTACATTCGTATTCCGTAGATAATCAATAAAGCCTCCAATCTTTTACGCATTTTCGAAAGTGCAGACTCAGAAGCTAAACAAATATCGATTTTATCTAAAAATTACGTAATGCAAAATTTTACACTTTCAAAACAGGGCATGACTTTCGGAAGCTCCACCATGACAATATCATTTCAATTGGAATCATATAAGAAGTTGTTACATAATAACAATAGGATTCCATTGAAAATTGCCAATAAATAGTGTTTAAATCAAATAAAGTATCGTTTTCACAAATTAATCAGCAAATATGTAATTTTTCGCGTACCTACCGTTAGCCACTGATGGCTTTATGAAACTTATTGAGATCAAAGTGATTTTCATATTTGAAAAATAAATTTCCTCACCCAAAAATTAAAATTTTTCCGGCAAAAGTGATAACATTTAACAAAACCAGGTAGTAAAAAATATTGTAGATTATACGGTCATTGAAAATTAGTAAAATTAATGTTTTATTTAAAATGGAAAACCGCTTAAAGTAAAATAAAAGGGTTCCTTTTGGAAGTGCTTTTTTTGTATTTTTAAATTAATTTAAAGCTTAACATTATGGGTAACATATACTTATATTAAGAACGCATCTTCAGGATCAGTCTTGAAAATACCTTCTTAGGCGAAAGCGGTTGTTGGTCAAATGAAATAAAAGTGAATCTGAACCAAGAAGTTTTATTGATAATTTTATTTACAATTTTATCTAAATCAGTAACATATACCTTCAATCTTAAATAATTTTTTTCAAGTATCCATATTATATTAGGTATCCAATTCGATTAACAATATGTAAAGGCTCAAACATTGTGGTTTTGAAAAACTGAATTTTTCTTTATTTTCGACACCTCATACATATAATATAATAACCCACAAAACACTATTTTACAGGAGAAAGATTAGAAGATATATCTTCGTTATGTATAAATCTAAATATAGATAGAATAAAAAAAATGGTATGAATATTTAATTTTATATATTTTTTCATATAAGCTAATGAAAAACTTGAAATGTTTTAAGGTTTTTGTAAAAATGCGCATACGGTATTATGCTTCGGAAAAGACGTCAAGTAAAATATCGTATTAATAAGATACATTCAGATTATTGGGAAAAAAGATTCGTGAAACATACGATACTTATTTGATACTCACAAAACGATCTAAATAACTTTAAGAAACATTAATGATAATATACGTTGTTATTCAGTATATTTAAACACATATAAACTTTTGTCAAATGTTGATTATTAAAACAGAAATTAATCGCCTCAATCTCTAGAATAAATAATTTATAACTCACTATAAGATAATGGGAATCAAGTTGGGGTAAAGTGGAGTTTGAACCTCGAACCTCTGATTCGTGAGTCAGCAACACTAACCACGGGACCACAACTCGATTCTAATCCATCACATTTTTATACGTATAACTCATTGAAGTACTACATAAAGCCTACCCCTTTTTTTGATTAAGATATTTCGTTGATTTTTTCCAATTTCTCCTTTTTTTTTGTTTGTTTCATGATTGGTTTTAATGTTTTTATTTAGGGTGTTTTGGATAATTTACGTGGCGGAATTTTCAGAATCATCTTACTTATATAGATATAAAAATAAACGATTATTACAGAGCAATGAAATACATATTACAGTAAAAAAAGTAAACAAAAAATCCCACAAAGGCATGGCCTGTTCGTAGGCACACAAGAAATGTTGATGAATTTTTGCTCCTATAATAAATAGACAGGTATAATATTTTTTTATTATTAAGAAAGAAAAAAGAAAAAATTCTGTAAAATTTTATAAGGTACTTTTTTATTTTATAGTAATAAAAGGAAATAAAAAATCTAAAAAAAAAACATAATAATATTCCTTATTATTAAAGGACAACAAAAAATATCGTAGAAAAAAAGAGTTAATATCTTTAGTTTGAATTCAGGATAGTGCGTGTTTTTTAAAAGAAGGAAAATCTTGAAATTTCGGGATCAATGAAATATTATCAGTAAAAAATTATTTTTTTTGGGTACATAAAATTTGCATGTCTCTGTGCTAGCCTCGTTTTACAATGTGGTATTTCTAACACACGATTCCTTCTTTGACTTGATCTATTTGAATTACTTGTAAATATAGGCGCTGTACAGTACATTTATTTTTTATTTTTTAAGCTTAAAAAGCGCCAGGGGGTTTGGTATGGTAATGTTATTTATGTGAATTAAATACTCGTACTTACATATTGTATTTTTCAATATTTCAGCTAGTAATGTAAAATTGAATTTTGTAAGTACTGAAAATTAAAAAGGCGAGGGAAATAATTTAAAAAAATAAATAGCTATTAAAATAATTCAGTTTCGAAGTTACATCTCGAAATACCTCTGCACAAGACAGTAAATAAATATTGGAGAAGCATACCTATACATTATGTAGCACTTAAACCCTGTTTGTACAATTGGACACACCGCCCGTTCACCTTGATCGCACATGCGCGCACATACCTCGATCCAGTGCGATTATTTCCCAGCCGCGAGTGGTCAAAACACAAATTATTGCGTAGGTAGCCGACTCAATCAGAGGCAAAAAATCGCGGATATGACGCAGGCGCCTGGCATAGGCACGTGAGATATAGTAGATCCTGCTGTACTTAGTACTAGGAACTTGTACCGATAAGATCACGATTAGAGATGATTAATTCAAATGAAAATAATCGAATGCATCCGATTATTAAATTCACTCTAGATTAAATTTTTCTGCTGACATTTCTTCGTGGAACTGCATTTGAATTATTATAATAAAAATACGTATATAGGTTTATTCCACTTTTATTTTCCACATTTTCTATGTTATATACAAGAGCAAGCAGGGGATATAAATCGTGATTTTTTTTATAATTATGGAAATAAAAGAGTTTAAATTAAAATAATTTAAGAATAAAATAATAAGAATTATATGAATTTAAGTTTTGTTTGAATGCATATAATAAAAACCGGTGAAAATTTTATAATTTTATGAAGTTTTATAACGAAAATGTATTTGAATTACATGTTTTAAATTTTTATTAAAACTATAAAAGGGGCCGCTGGTTGGTAGTTTCATCGACAGCTTCGTCCCCGGGCCCGGGGTAATTAAGTGATTCTCTGAAAGCAAAATTCCCGGCAGTTAATTCTTATCGAGTAGCTTCATCGTTTGTATTTTAATGGATACAATAATAGGGAATGAACGTGAGTTACCTGATCGTTTAATATTATTTTATCGTTATTATAGATAAAGTGGAATAAAACTATATACGTATTTTTATTATTATAAATTCATTCTAAAGAAGTCCGAATAGAGCACAGCCCCCTTCCCCAGGATCTTAATTTTATTTACCACTAAATAAGGCAAACAAATAAGACTCTCGGAAAACAAGATTTCGGAAAATCTGTTAGGGACAGACATTTTTCAAACAATCCCCATTACCCTGTTTGCAATCATTAGTTACAAATTTACCAACCTTTATCTAAATGATTTTAGTCTAGATTAAAGTCTGTGGACATTTTTTTAAGTGACCACGACTCCCCAGCCCCAATCCACAGACCACAATAACCGCAACGCCCATCTCTATTATATATGATATAAAAGAAATGAATGATTCATTCGATTATTAATTAATTAAATTACTAATCATTCGACTAGTAAATTTATTAGATAATTTTTATCTCTAATCACGATCCTCGGTTATTTCAGGTTGAATGAACTTTTAAAAATTAAATAACAATATTTCACAGTAGTATTTGTGTTTTCGTGTCCGGGAGGAATAAAAAAAAATCCTTGTGTGAAATAGAATCAGAAGGCCGGAAAAGTTTTTTCAAATCGATGGTTACCCGTGGTTAAAAATATCAAAAAAGAAAACCGAGTGGAGCCCGCCTCGTGGTTTACTGATTTGCGTGTTTGCCTTACGTTTTCGAGGTCCCGGGTTTGATTCTGAGCAATATTTAAATGAAATATATGTATTTGATGAAATATTTTTCTCTACTGTATTCCATGGTCTCTGGACAGGTGCCTGACGCTCAGAAGATGATCATTTTGCCTTCATGTATGCAACAATTTTACTGATAAGCGATTGTAGCACCAATTATGTGTCTTGTGTACTATTCTGTGTGCGTTGTATAATGATACGAGTGGTTTCTAAACAATTAACTGTTATCGATTTTTTTTCCTTAAAAAAGGTTTGTTTTGTTGTTGATAATTTTACAATTTATTACACCTAATTGTAACTACATAAAAAAAGATAATTGATTGGAGTTAGAACTTACCGTCTATGTAACAAAAACGATTTAGATTAGCTGCAATTAGAATGCAAATACAGTGCCCTATGTATCACAATTAAAAGTCATAGGTACAGAAGTAAAAAGTAATTTAATAAATGCTGTAACAAATTTAATGTGACTCAGAGAAATGGCATTTAGTTTTCTGTAATTAACTGACCTTCTCGAGATTGTCCGAAAAATTTAAAAAGACCTCTAGACCAAGGCTGATGCTGAAATATTTTTTAATTGTTTCCTGAAAAGTTTTCTCGTTCCATATTAAGAATTCTAAAATTCAGTTGCAGTGAAAATATGTTATTTTTTTCACTGTTCTCAAAGTCTATGTCTGAGGCTACTAATAGGCAATTCTCAACGTCTTTTTTTACAATTCCACATACCTACATCCGTACATACGTACATACATTTTTTTGGATGTAGCCACTTCACTGGCCCATAGACTCAATAATAAAAGTTGTTTTTTAAGATTTGATAAGCAATAAATAATGAGATGGATTTGACGAATATGATGCTTAATTAGGTGCGTAGATTTTCACGGTCACTTTTATCGTTTCTTTCTTCACCCTAGACTAGAGTTGCCATATTTCGCTAGGGTCTCGTCGGGACGTTCTGGAATGGGGATATGCAGCAACAAAAAAAAGCAATTTTATAGTGGTTTTTCAAAAATGTAATAGATATGTTTTCCCTACGTTTTATGCGGTACTTCAATTTATATTTTTATTTATAATTTTTTTCTGACTGAATATTGACGTAATAATGCAATATTGATTCTACAGTCCCTGGCAGCAGACGACATTTTTTATCGTTTCTTTTTACTAGGCCACTATCAATTATACTACTTTTTAAAATGTGGTTTTATGAGTAGGAATGGAAATTAAACTAAATTTCAAAAATTGGAAAAAAAATGTTTCTCAGAGCCCATCAACTTCCACTCTATCGAGGCAAGATGGGCTTTAATGAATTTCTTTACCTCAACCATATTTACACATTCATTGTCAATACGGTCGTAGAAGATGTATGTTGATTAACAGCGTTGTACTGTGTTAGTCTAAATCGGGACATTATAGGTTTCATCGGGACGTCGGGACATAGGGCTCAATAACGGTGACAGTCCCGATATATCGGGACGGATGGCAACCCTACCCTAGACCTATCTTTTTTGTAAGATTCCGCGTAGGTTGGATTGGTTCCGACGCGACGTTTCGGCTACCGTTGCAGGAGCCATCTTTAGGGTAAACTATGTGTTGTGTAAGTTCGATAAATTTATAACAAATACTTAATAATTAAAAATATTTTTGTTGTTTCGTATGTGGTTCCGGGATCTGTAGATTTTCTTTTCTGCACAACACAAATAGTCTACCCAGAAAATGGCCAAAATGGCAATAGTAGCCAAAACGTAGGAACGAATTTAACCAACACGTGATCACTAAATAAAAAAGATAAATTAGGGTATTAGAAGCAAACTCTACACCAAAAATGGAAAATTAGTTATTGATGCCTAAATAAACTATATATAAAAACTTAACCACCTAAATAATAGCGTAATTCAAAACCATCTCTAAATCTTACAAAAACAGCTTTGAATTATATAACTTGACACCGCAAACTCAGCATTCTCCATTGTGTAAGTAAGGCATGTATCGAAATCTGACAATTCCTTTTTCAAAGTTTTTCGAAAATATCTCAATACCTACTCAACTTCAATGGAGATTTCTAAGTTTTTTTCCAATATCCTCATATAAGGATATCTAATGATGTTTTTTTTATGCACTGTTTATTTTGGAAAAAGAAAATACAGTTATTTTCGTTGTATCGTAATATCAGTCAAAGAAATTTTTAAAATTTTTATTTTTATTAAAATTTTTAGTTTTTTTACAATATACATAAGAGGTAAAACATAGTATTAAAAAAATAAAGGATAATCACATAGCAATGAAATACATATTAATAGTAATAATAGTAAACGAAAAAATCCCACAAAGGCATGGCCTGTTCGTGGGTATACAAGAAAATGTTAATGAATTTTTGATCCTATGGTTTATTTATTTAACACTTTATATACAATATATATACATATAAGGGCGGGCACATTGCCTTAAGGCAATTTCTTCCTACCTACCCAAACCGTTCATTTTGAGAAAATTACAAATACATGGACATATTGAATCTTACAATGTTATACAAACATTAAAAACAAAGATTAACAAAAAAAAAATTAACACTATACTATGAAGAGAGAAGAGGGGTTGGGAAAAAAAGAAGAAGGATAAATAATGAATTAAAGGATAATAATGAATAGACAGTTATAATATTTTTGTGTAACATAAGGAAGAGAAAATAAAATATTATGTAAAAGATTATATGGTATTTTTTAAAAATATTAATTTAAAAAGGAAATAGAAAACATAAAGATATTCCTTCTATTTTTAAGAGCAACAAAATATATCATAGAAAAAAAGAGTTCATATCTTTAGTTTGAATTCAGGATAGTGCGTGTTTTTTAAAAGAAGGAAAATTTTGAAAGATTGATCTAATGATGTTGGGTTATGATTTGTGATTGAGTTTTTATAGCATCCCGTTATTCTATATTTTATGCACATTTATGGGGTTGAAGTATTTAAGTCGATCGGTTGAAGTTGATATAGTAGAATGAGGTGAAAAGAACGGTAAATGTTGGGATAATTCAATGCTGAGACTACTTTTTATTTTATCTATGGATGTTTTTATCGGAATCCCGTATAAAGGTACTCCATACATTAAAGAGCAATTATACACTGTGTTTCAGGGCCAGACCGCGAAACTTTAGAGGAACTTTCCTCACGGTAAACTTTAACAAAAATGCTAATATATTTATTTTTAAAACTCATTTATATGAACGAAATTAATTGTTTGGATTTGAAAATGGAGACAATACTTTATTCCTCGGATTTGCATCTCTTCCAGAAACCCCGTCTTAGCTGCATCCTAGTTCGCGCCTAGTGCGTATCGCTTCGTTTGTTAAATAAGTTTTTAATCTTATTTTTTAAAAAAGCAAAAAAACGCGATTTTCCAAAAAAGAACACTAAAAACGTCCCTCTGAAGTTTCACGTTATGGCCCTGAAAAAAACGCGTGACAAATTAATTACAATATTAATAACACTGAATAAAGTATGGGTTATAGATTCGTTATAATCACTATCGTTTGGCAAATATTTCAAAACAAATAAATAATATATTTTTACATGTCTACAACAATCATGCCATAGATACTCAATTGTATATTAATAATCATTAAATTCACATGGATTTAATTGATTATGGAAGTTGCGCTGACCTAAACGACTAGGTTGATTTGAAAATATATTTTATTTTAAAGGGTATTTTAATTTATAAACTAATTTCTCTGATTTTTCATATAAATGTTTATTATACTCAACAACCATAACATAAGATACGCCGATGGGGATATAATACTAATATAAGGAGTCAACACTGTTCTGACATCGAGGCAATACTTTACATTGGTAAAAAGGTTTTTAAAATCTATATTTAGCCTAAAATTGGCCTATAATTTTGGTTTATTTGTAAATATAGTATTTTTTGATATAATGGCTGTTGTTTTCTTTTAATAAATAAAATATATAAAAATAAATATCCTTAAATGTGGCAGGTGAATTTTATACAGATGTGATATTTTTAACACTTGTGCATGGGGCAATAAGGAACACTTTTCCTTAAAAAAATGCAATTCGCCAAAAATGTCGCTTACGTTGTTCTGCCGATTATGGATCGATATATATATATGAATATGTATTAAAGAAAGTTTATATTTAAGATGTATTTTCTTTCTTTAAAATAATTTAAGTTGTAAATAATAATGTATTAAAATGTAATTACCTAGCTTGGAACGTGGTATGCACCTACTCTTGTAAACTGGGCAAAGTTTTTTTATAAAAAATAAGAATATCAGTAGATTTATGTTTACGTTTATTTAGCTTTATTTAAAAAAAAATGTGTTTGCGGTTTTATGTTTTCCGAAATACTTCTATTTTGGTAGCCATTTTCAACGAGTTGTAAATAATTCACTACTAGAAAATGGGAATCAAGTTGTGGTAGAGTGAGGTGCGATCCTCGAATCGCTGGTCCGTGAGTTTGCGACACTAGCTAAAGGACCATGATTCATAAAAATATCACAAAGCAAAATAAATTTATAATTGTAAATGCACCCTCCTCTAGATACAAATGATCGGGTGGTAAAAAGTCCATTACCTCCTTCTGCACATCTAGAAAGACACCGATTGAGGCATTATGCAAGTTAGGTTGAATTCGAAATTTTTGTCGCAAATGCGTAATAGATTTAACACATTTTCATTAAAAAAAATACTAATGCAGCCCTACTGCAGAATGTTAATAGATACAACTTGTGGGCACGTACTATTTCTAGGCTCTTCATTGGTTTAGGAAAACTGGATCAACAAGGCAATGTTCGTAAATTATAGAAAGAAGCTTATTGAATAAACAAGGTTGCCAAATAATAAAAATCGTTATTGTATGATTTATTGTACCTGCTTTAAGACATTACACATGTTTAAAAAACGCCAGAAGCTTACTTTTCTAATTATTGAGGGAAAATTAAGCATAGGAAAATTCATGTTCCTACGTACAAACATAAATATAGCGCTTTACCTTTCGAGGCGGACGAATTACAAACAAGTTCTTGTTTCTTTTCTATTACAATTTATTATTTACTGAAACCGTTATCTATTACCTCCGTTAGCTGGTTTATGTAGCTACTTTACGCACTGTGTAACATGAACCATTTGGCCTATGTTTAAACATCCATCTTCCTCAACTCTTCCATCTGTTGACATTTGTTAAATAAAAGAACTGACTCCTGTATTTACATGGGTGAGATTCATTTAGATACATTATTTCACCTACTAGACAACGCCTGAAAATACTTTAATACTTCTTTTTATAACAGTTAATTAAATCAATAAAATTTTAAGTGTATCCAAATAAAAAACCTTTGTAGAATAATGTTGAAAATTTCAAAATAATATATAATTTTTAACCATTTGTGGATTTGTGTGGCAAGTTTTAGAAGTTACGGTGACGATATGTGTTGTTAATTACTAAATGTACAATATATTTCAATTGCATTATTTGACCTTCTGAGGTTCCTAAATATAGGTACACAATCCGCACAAAAAACTAAACTGATGGCAACACAAAAAATGCAATAACATTCTGCATACCCTTGAAGAAAACTTTTTATTAGATAATAGTTCCATCATTCGCGATGATATAACGCGATGATCTAACGGTGCAAGGTACCTATCACCTCTACCAGCATAGACTATCAAATTATTCATTCAATATATTCATAACGCATATGCAAAGGTCCATCAATTGCATTGCGACTATGACAATTTGAAAATATATTATCGTTTGGCGTCGACTAACTTGCATCTGTACAATTATTATTCTTCTTTTTCCACATCACCAGACGCCTCCAAGAGACCGTATGGATAGCCGGCACTTTCGCCTCCTCCCACGTCCATAAGTTCTGCCGAATAAAGCCAAAAGATCTTCATTGATGGCTTTCGGGACGGCGAAAGCCCGGAGGTGTGAAGAAGAGGCAACTTGAGTTAAGGCTCTCCTGAGGTATTCGCAGTACGTGTCTAAGTCAAGACCCCCCGCCGCACTCTCAAAACGCTTGTTGTTGGAGGTTTTTGGACTTCAATGTTGGTGATGAAATTGAACGATCTCAAGCACTTACTCTCAATAACTTAAAAGTATGGTGTTTTGAGTTTTAGTAAGGTGCCTGGATTCACACCTATATATGAGTAGGTACTGGTATTAATTTTTTTTAAAGTACTACGAATAAATGATTTAAAACCTGCAATCTCTTCTTCTTTTCCCTATCCCTATATCCTGGTTAATCCAGGGTCGGGCCTCCTTGTGCGCAAGCACCAGTCTGTCCTGGGTTGTCACAATAGGAACATTCTGTGCTGCCAACACCTTCTCAATAGTAGACCACCACGTTGCTGGGGGTCTGCCTCTACCTCTAGTTTTAGCTGGGATGTTGAGCGCTTTTCTCACTGAATAGTCTTCATCTCTACGCATGACGTGACCATACCATCTCTTCCTGCTTTCTTTTTCATCTATCGGTGCCGCTTTGAACGACCCTCTGATATACTCATTGCGGATCCTGTAGCTCAATCATAAATAGCTATCGACGTGCTAATAAGCGACGTGATAACAATTTTTCACCGCGGTTGTTTATCGTTTTCGCTATAAAAATGGAACATCCGTGAACATCTAATATTAAATGTCAAAATGTTTACGTTTCGCAACTGCTGCGCAATCACAGATTTGAATTTCACCGGTCTAAATATTGAAAATATTCCAAAACTGCGTTTTTTATTTATTTATTTATTATTTATCATGATATTCATTGCATTTAGCCGACGGTTGGCAAGCCAAATGTCAAGAAAATCAGTCGCCATAGTAATTGTAATTAAATGTTCATATTTTTGTATTAGATACGCCTTACTATTTTACAAATGCAATATATTGGTTTATTTTTTATAGTAAACGCTGATTTTTCGCCAGTGAACTGTATTTATTTACCAGAAAAACAAAAAACAAACCGATACGAGATTAGAGATTACACACGCGTTGACTCATAACTTAAGCATGTTTATTGTTGTTTATTGTGATCCCTCAAATTCTTAGCATGTTTTTAAGCACATCGATAGTTATTTGTGATTGAGCTACAGTGCATGCGGGTTACACCACTTTCCAGCAGCAATATGTTCGTGCTTTTTGGATATTGTTCAGCATTTTGGACCGTACAACAGGTCTTACCACCATTTTGTATACTTTGCCTTTGCTTTTAACAGGCATCCTTTTATCGGAGAGTATGCGATCTCAATAATAGTAAATCCAATGTTAATTACTAAATACATAAACAACCTTCTTACAATTAACAATTATAATGATATCATGATCGTCATAATGAATCAGTGTACGCATTAATAAATAATATAATTTATTGATTATATTGAAGAAAAACAAACAAATGCAAAATTTATTTACCACCTACTTATCCACCAAGGATAACTTAGCGAAGTGGTGTGGTATAGCAGAATATTTGTACGTAACTATTCGTTCCAATAAGGGCAATACTTTTTTGATAATACTCGTATTAGGACGATTTTCTTTCGTCAAGAAAATTATATGAGTCTGTAAAACACAGCATTATATTTGAAATATTTTGAGCGCCCATAGCCAATGTAAATTTATACTAAAATTCAGTCCCCCTAGTATTGCATCCAAGTAAACCGATATCTCAACAAAGACGAATGAAATTTTATTAATACTTATATTTTATTCAGTTTTGCTTATTTTAAAGAAATGGTATTACGGGAGTTGCATAATTTTGGTGAAATTACGATAATATTATTATGATTGTCTAGTAAAGTTATTATTTTAATTTTTATTCAATAAAAAAAAGCTTAAGAATTATACATATTTTTTATGTTTATCTATTATATCGATGTACTCGTATGTACATTTCACATATTATATTTATACATTTGATTGAAAACATTTCTACTGCTTTAGAGCAAGATGCTGGTGTTTTTATTTGGCTTAATATTTATGATTTTAAAAACATTCACATGAATTGGGTTGTGGTCCCGTGGCTAGTGTATCGGACTCATGGATCAAAGGTCCGTGGTTCTAATCTCACTCTACCCCAACGTATTTTTTTATTTTATTTAAATAAAACATTAAAATACAATTATTCTTACATTTATATATTTTTAATATTCCTACGGTGACTATTATTAATACCTTTTTGATGTAGATGAAGCCAAAGGTTAAATATTTTATTATTTAATGTTTTCATTATTTTTCCGATAATATTAGCAGACCCAATACAAGTCAATAAAACTATTATTAATATTTAAAGCATTAACTTTGTAGTCAAACATTTAACTGAATGTTATTAAATATTTGTGTATGTAAGTACACGTCTCTTCGTCAGGACACTAATTAAACCAACATGCAAAACCCACTACACACCTTTATCATAGTTGTTGCACACAAATATAAAACCAACACGACATGCATTTTAAAAAGCACATGCACTGCTTAGGACAAAAATGCTCTGATTAGATTATGAAAATATTTTATGTTGTTTGAGAAATAGTTGAATAAAAAGGGAGTGGATGGAGAGGGGCGTGAGTTTGATAGGTTTAAGTGACCATCACAATGGAACATCGTATAACAGGCTATATTAAAGGTTGTTTGATTATTGATCAAAGGAACATTATTTTTTGAAGCCTTCCTAATGTGAAATATTTCCATATAATTTACTTATAGCCTTTTATAATTTTTATGTAAGATTTTAACTCCTGTATTTTTGATGATTGCATGACTCCTGCATGATTAAAATTGATTAGGCGATTTGCAAATTCGGAGAAATTGTTATTGTGAAGACACCTCATCCGTTTTTTAACACGAATATCAACATTTCTTGGTGTTCTTCCAACGTAACTGAAGGACCAGAAGGCATTTTAATTGGTAAACACCTGAATTATTGGATAAACTACATATTTTTATCTTTAAGAATCAAGAAATAATTTAGTAAACGTAGAAAAGTAGGTAAGGTAATGGCATCAGTAATGGACTGCACCTTAGTTATGGACAAAAGTTTATTAAATCCTTTAAAATAAGAAATATTCAACATATTTTCAATCATAAACTATAGATATTTATCTATCAACCGGGATGCATATCGCGACAATCGGCTATTACGTTAAAAAATATCTAGCATTTAAAGGCACCAATCGAACGGCGTTAGCGAAATTCATAATTTCTTGCAGAAATAATTAGTGAGGTGAGTAACTATTTTGTAATTAGTTGGTAGAAATTTTAGTAATTACTTATTGAAATATTAAATAATACGTTTTCTAGACATACCGTAGATACGAAATCAATCTAAATTCATACCTAGCTACTTGTATATTTTGTCAAATTTGAATGTTCATAACTGACTACCGATTTTCATCTTAGACCAGTGATGGACAAAATGTCCATAAATTGAGTCAAATAGTTTATATGTGTTTTCATCGCAGTTACCTTCAATTTAAGTCTGTCGTGCCGTCTTTGTTGTACATTATGTTTGTGGTACTGATAAGTGTACGCAATTTAGTCATGGACATGGGTGTCCAATACTAGTTGTCCATAAGTGGATCTTAAATAAAGGTATATTTTGTGTTTTCTTTTCTAGCCATGGCACCCAAAAAAAAAAATACGCCAAAACAAATGGGACGTGCCGTAGATGCAGAGAACAGGGGGGAAGCAGTAGGGGCAGCGGCGTTAAAATATGGTGTACCACAAATAAATAACCCAGGAATAATTGAAAACAAACTTTTTTCTTTGTTTGAAATTAGTACAATGACGTTATCTATTGGAAACACCTTCAGATGGTCGGAAAAAACCGATAAGATTGGGTACAAAATAGAAGACATTGTGGAAAGGATAAATGATCCTGTACAGCAAAATAAAAGAGGTTTTTTTTTAAAGTAATGAAGATGGAAAAATATTTACCTAATATCTATATGACCTAAAGAGATTTTGTTACTCATACGTCCAATGCTGGATGTCCATTACTGGACTTTGTCCATTAATGGGTGTCCATAATTAGATTTTGTCTGTCCATCACTGATGATTAGAAGTAACTATGGTTTTTCTATTTTTTTATTTAAACCTGTAACCCGTTATTAATTTTATTATTAAAAAAAGATTTCCAACATACCGTACTATTATTATTTAACATCGTCTGATTTCATTTTGTTAAAAATGGATCGTAGGGTTATGAAGTCTAAAAACATTTTCTAAAACTGTCCATCACTGGTGCCTTTACCTTAAGTGGTTACACACACATATTTAATAACATTTAGTAAATTGATTAACATTTACATTTTTTGTTATTCAATTATCTACGAACAAATACATATTGTGTACATAAGTAATACGTAACGAGGTGAAAATGAAGTACGTGATTGTATTTTACTGTCACCTCTAATAACCACACGTTAAGTCTGGTTGAATTACAGTAACTAATTATAATTAGTTTGAAGTATGCAATATAATCGTGTAACCAAAAATGTTACCAGGTGGAGGCGAAAGTATTAATTTAAATGATTATTTTTGGATAAACTAATATGGCAACGAAATACAGGGTCTTGAACAAAAATAATACAGATTAAAATGTATTTAAACAAAGGTGAAAAATAATTCATAAAGGAAATATTCTCTTGAAAGCCATATATATGAATGTCTTCATACTTCTCTTACAGGTAACATAAGACAGAACAGGCACTGGCCGGACTTTATTCGGTATTTACCCTTTTATTTTGTGAGTTAAGTTTAAAGTTAAATGCGATCTGCCATCTGTCAAAAAAGCGTCGTAAGTGTTGAAATCTATTGATCGATCTGTGAAAAGTTGCACAAAATGTTAATTTTATCTAATTTTTCGTCTTCCGATGACGAATTTATCATCGAGTATATTCTAAACCGAAAAAAAAACCGTTCAAACCACGAACGGACCATTTTTTGTGGGAAGAGTCCGACTTTATCGCAAGATTTCGAATGTCAAAAAAGTGAAGAACTAATAATTATTTCAAATTTTAATTGTTAATTCTTTTTCAAAACACAGGACTTGATTATCAGCGGCGTGGTGTAAAACAAATCTAAATTATCACTGTATTGAAATGCTGTTTATTTATTTTTAAATAGAGCTAAATTGAGCTCAACTAACTCTTTCTGGGCAGGCTGCTATAGTTGCCAGAAAAATGTCTTTTTTTTGCTCTATTTCTAGAGTAAAAAGTTCTTCATTTTGTTTTAGCTTTCGCGCTTTTAATTTTTTATCTAGAACAAAAAGGACGATGTCCCTTTTGTTCTTTTCTTCTCCGAATGCGAGGTGTTGCTTCGCCCTTTCGCACACACTGAAAATTGGAACGAAATTTAAACGTTTGTGCCCAAAGACGCGTCGCGGGGCATGTGTATTGCTACATGTAAATAAACAAGTACGTCCTTGCGCAAAAATCCCATCAATTTTTAGGGTGAAACTTGAACCTTTACAGTGGCAACATTCTTAACTTTAACTTAACTAAAATAATGTTGATGCAACGGAATTTTTCAGTTACCAGATTTTGAGCCATAACTAAGTTTAAATATTTAACTTTAAACTAAATTTATACCAACTTTGATGCAATCGGACCGGTAATGTTCTAAATGAAAATCATCATGTTTAATTTCACGTATTCATATTTATTTGACCGTATATGAAGCAAAGTGTAAACGCATGCAAAAAATAAAAAATCCCAAATCAATCACTTTCCAGGGGGTAGAAAGAGATTCAGAATAGCACCCCTGGGGTGGTATTCTGAACCCAAAAGCGTGCGTAGAAAACGCATTCTTTACGCGTATTAACGTACTAAATACATGCTAACGGAGCGATCTCTTCGTGCGCAATTCCATTCAGAATTCCAGCCCTGGGCGTCTATTTGCTAATAAAATATCATAAAAAATTATCACTATGAGTGAAGCGATTGAACATTATTTTTTTTTTTATATTGTTTAAATCAAATTTATAAAACATGTTATACCATTACTTATCGCGGCAAATGTAATTCTATATTTTTATTAGATTTTAGTAACCGTTTCACTGTAAGATGCTACCGCATTTAGCTGATTTGATGTTTGGTATCAAGATGATAAAAACTGGATCGTAATTCAAAAAATATTTAAACACTATTATAGTCCTTTAAATACATATCCTCTAAAATAACCGTAACAAATAAATACTGCAGCTGGCCCACCACATACCGCACATACCTGAAGACATAAGTCTCCTTGGCGGTGCCCACAAACACGGAAAAGTTGCTCGTTGCCAAACGAGAAAAGCTGCCTGAAGGAGCTCTCTGTAATCTAGTAGCCTTAATATCATGTGCTGAAAGAAGGTAATCCAGAAGTACATAATATGCTCTTCATTGGATTGAGAAAAGTGGGAAGTGAATTCTTAACAAATAAATACTATTAAAAATCAACCTGTATAATAAATAATAAAAATAATTATTATGTAACAGTACGTATTACATTTTACATTTTTAAAGCAACAACACGGGCTGCGGTTCTTGAATTCGGAAAGTGCATAACGATCAATCATTCTATAGATAATAGATGCAATTTATTATCTTTTTACTAGCGGAACTTGGCTTCGAAGTGGAGTGGTGAGATCGTTGATCTATTACAAACGTGAATTCCTGAGATCGATTTTTGACAGTTAATGCGAAGCATCCATCGGATGGTGATTTTTGAATAAAACATTTTATGTTATACACACAACAAGTTAATGTAATAAGGAAATATCACATACTGCGAATACCGATAAAAATATATGAAATGGATTTAGAATAATTAATTGTATCTTCAAAATCAATATGGATATGTCAAGAAATGTTTTCATACATAAATGTAAAAAATAAATTTTATAAAAATACATTGCTAGAAAAACGCGACGTGTTTGGCCATGGTTGTTGTGACGTAAAGATTCGTGATAATGTTCTAAAAAAATTTCAATGAACAGGAAAAAATAAACATGAATTGTATCGTATTTGGTGCGTGGCCAATGGAACGACCGTTTTCGCGGGAATTTGAAATTACAAATTTAAAAATATTTTTTGTGCTACAAACAATTAGCAATTTATTTTTTTACTGGACAGTATTTCATGGACCTTTATTACTTTATAAATGTAAAAAAAAACTGTGATATTTCCCTATTGTATAACAAAACCAAATTTCATAAGTTACATGTTCGTATCTATGGAGTAAAATTGTTTCGAATCGGTGTTGTTGTGCTACTACGCCTTCATAAAAAAAAATTAAACGCCTCCCTACTTTTCTACAACTATTACTATCCTCACGCCATTTCTTTGTAGAGGTTGGCAAAGAGGATGAACCGTCACACACGTCTATCCTGACATATTCCTAGCTTCTTTCACATTCATTAATCTTGTAATACATGCCCTTCCATTGTGTCTGCTTTTGACATGAGAAGACATGCAATTTTGGTTTAACTGATCATGCCAAATCTTTTTTAATTATCTTCGTTCTACGTTACCGTTCATTTTTGCAATGTTTATTTCATTGTTTTAGTTATAGCCTTTTATAAGAAGACATATTACAATTATTTCACAAGTTAATTTCGTTGAATATTTTTTTAGAATTGTTCAAACACACATTTAAATGGCTAGTCAAAAAAAGTTGCATATTCTTGACAAAAGGGTATAACCCAAAAAACTAATATCATTATTGCAATTTTTGTTTATTTCCATTTTTTTTATTTTAGTTTTAAGATCTATGTGTTTTAGAGTTGTTGAAGGTTTATCTAATATTTCTGCCTTGTTTTTTGTAATATTGTTTTGCTACCATTTAACATTTGTAAATATTGTAAGTTTCTGGCTGCTATTACTAAGAATGGCAAAAACCATAGAAAATTTTATTTAAAAAAAAACTGTCTCTGATCATTCAAATAATAAAAAAGAATCCATAATTAAGGACTAACGTTTGGTTAATTATTAATTGAATATGGACGGTTTAGGTTTTCGATAATTTTCTGTCCATACTTATTTTATTGACGACACCGGATAGTGTGTTTTTCAGTCATGAATATTACTTTATGAGCAATATAATTGTATGAACGCGTATAATATAGTATACGACACGAAAAGTGAGAGTGTAATACCTAATTTGGTTGGCTGAGCAAGGCTATCTCGACCAGTTCGTAAGTAGTTAGTATGGCTTACCATCAACCACTTTCACTGTTAATTCATTACACAGCTTGTTTTTTAAATTTAAATTTTACAATGCATAGCACCCCATTGCTCGATGTGTGCTTTATAAAGTTAATTATAATATTTTATTTATTATTTCAATAGCTTATGCCTTTAACAAAAAAAAACGTCATTATAAAAACAAAATACAAAACGCTTGATATAAACAACACGAAGCAAAAAAAATCAGTGCAAACATTGAAAAAAAAATCACAAACACTTAGCATACAAAAAAAAAATAATAGAAGGCGAAAATTAAAAAATTTTAGAGTGACAGAAACGTGACAATGTATATCAATTTAAATTTAATTTATTCATATATATGTCCATTATGAAATGGAATATCTTAATTCGTACATGTAGAAATAATGAAAATAAAAAGGTAAAATAAGGTACATATATAACACATAGGTTTACATAATATCCAGAGAGTAATATGTTAAAACAGTAAGAGAATCTTGTAAAAAAAACTCTCTCAGAGATGTGAAAAATGTCTATGTTCAAAATAATATTGTTCAACATACAGATACCCTTCCAACAGGCATAACCGTCGGCGGGTTGGTCCAGTATAATGGAATGTGACTATCCGGAACATAAAAGCTAATGCTCCGCATAATTTCAGGGTTGTCAATAATACCGCGCAACAATCGAAAGAAGTGCGTAGTTAAATACACACTCCTTCTGGTCTTCAAATTGCTGTAACCAAGCACACCCTGGAGAAACTCAGTGAGATAAAGCCATGGATAATCATCTTCCATTCACCATCAAAGATGTAACTACAGTATCTCTGTTTAAATCACGTCTGAAGAAACATTTCCTTTCTCTGCCTTAATCTCTCCTCCTTTCCTGATTCCTTTTTTTCCCTGTTCCCACAGAGTAATAGTATTGATTTAAGGTAATTTATATACAAAAACATTCATTTCTATTTATGTATTTATTTAGTTTTTTTTATCTTTTATATTTTCTATTGAATAAGTTTTAAATTGAATTTTAAAAATATTTATTTTATTTTATTGGCTGGTTGGAAGAAACCGCCATTTGGCAATAAGCCCGCCAATGTAGAATTAAAATTAAGTACAAAAAGTCAAAAATATATAATATGATGTATTCCTTAATATTAAGGTAATCAGCGTCAGAGACAGTAACACATTTTGGAAAAGATAGCTGAAAAATTATCAGTTTTAATTTTAATTACGCTGAATTAAAAAAAAGTCTACATGACGTAAACTTTAATTTGATTTAAGATTGGTACTTGAGTATTTATATACGGGGTGGGTCTACATGAGAAATAGAACCATAATCCTGGGCGAGCCTTATTGAATCAATGGCTACTGGAGTGGAGATAAATCGGCCTCATAGTGTAGTGGTTGGCGCATCCGTCTACCATTTTTGAGGTCCCGGGTTCAATTCCTGGCAGCATCAACGAGAAATATTTTTTTAAGTAGAAATTTAAAACTACAATATTTCACTGTTCGTGGATTGATATCTGAAGCATAAGACTTATCACCTTCATTAATCCGCAGCTAGTAGTGCATAGGGCACTGATTTAGTACACCAATCACAGCGTATATTGATCATTTTTTGTTACAAGAAGGTAAGATAATCAGTTTTACGCTTCAGGTGCCGGACTATGAAATATTCTAGTGTAAAAACTCGTTAAAAATAAACAAGATTCCACTACAATCATGCCGGGAATCTAACCCAAACTGGAATGGTGAGCACACGCGCTGACCGCTACATCACGAGGCCGACTGAAAGACTTATAACCTTACCTTTTATGCAACAAAAATAAATTAGGTACGCTGCGATTGGCGTGTCAATTGAGTGTCCTATGCACAACTGGGCGCGGATAGGGAATCGATGACGATGATATAAGAAAAAAAATAATGCACAGTGATGGGGACAACGAAATCAGTAGTTTTCATTAAAATGACGGACGAAACTGTATAATCTAAATAAATAAATAATAAAATCTTTATGATAATTTATGGATATAAATTTATTTACTAAAGGTGGAAAATGGAATATTGTCGTCATTTGCATTACGCGCCATCGTTTAGGCAATCTTCTTAGCGCCGATGTTAAAAATGGACAATAGGAAAAAATCACGTTTTTTAACAACAAAAAAAATTAACGTAATAAAGGTCTATGATATACTGTCTATTGAAAAAAAAGGTTTTGCTAATTATTAGGAGCATGAAAAATACTTTTACATTTGTAATTTTGAATTCCCGCAAAAACGGCCATTCCATTGGCCACGCCCCCAAAACGTCACGATTCATGTTTATTTATTCCTGCCATTGAAATAAGTGTAGTAACAATTTCATGAATCTTGACGTCAACCAAGGCCAAACACGTCGCGTTTTTCTACGAACGTATTTTTATTGAATTTCTTTTTTACATTTATGTATGAAAACATTTTTCCACAATATCTATATTGATTTTAAAAATAACACTAATTATTCTTCATCAATTTCATATATTTTTATCGGTATTCATAATATGTGATATTTCCCTATTGGACAGGACTGTTTCATAGCGTGAATTGACAAGTGATAAGTCATCAGCCCCGTTAAGAAAAAAGGCGGTGGCAGAAAAATTTGATGAATACGTATTTGAACATGGTTTTTCGTGGATTAATTATGCCCGACTTAAATCAACGAAATCGTTGTCCCATTTTTTGCAATCCAAAACAGAACTGATTTTGTTTTTTTAAAGAAAGAGTAGCTTTTTTTAAATTAAAAAAAATATGTATATTTGGACCCCTGTATTTAGTAGCCTTACGTGTCAAGGCTAAGGTACTCGGAAAAAAATAGTTTTGGTTTATCTTGGAAATGAGATGTTCGATCACTGATTTTGGTTTATTACCTTTATGAGTCCAATCACCATTGTTGCAAAGTCCAAGAACAATGGCGGGTGATAACTATTTTTAACGACAGTGTGGATATCTGTTAAAGATATCCCATCTTTCCTGCATTTTGTTTCAAGATTATGGCGTTGTAAACTAAAAAAATGCGCACTGAAATGAAAATTGTTCGATACTCTGTGAATAAATATTATCGCATTGACAATAGTCATCATTCCTTAATTTAAACTTATATAGGTAACTTCTCATAGCTCCGTGTCCGGTAAAAAAGAAAGAGTATCTTAATGACATTTTCTGCGTCGGTACATTTTCCGTTTTCCAAAATTATTTACCAAGTTTGTATACCGTACGTCCGAGGACGGCAGGTAAAACTGGGCGCTTTTATGGGTTTTTGGATTGTCCTAGCTAACATAATAAACAATTCATCAAAAAAACAAAATCATAGACACACGCCAATGGTAAATATCTATAGTGTGTAAAAGAATCACTGTTTTAGTGCCCTAATCCATGGAGAAAACATGGGAATACGGTTGTTTGAAGAAAAGTCAGATTGGGTTTTGTATGCTGGAAAATGTTCTGTGTCCTTTTAATATGTCGATTTTGATAACTTTCTTTGGAGTGGAATCTAGTCCTTATCTAAAAATATTACTGATTAAATCACCTGGTTCTAGAAAAAGTATGAAAATTGAAAAACATTATCAGGATTAGCTTAGATTTTACCAAGGTACTAGGTACTTTGGTAAAACAATTAGGATTAATTTCACATATATCAACAAAGGTTAAGAAAATAAGCCCTTGTACCTATTCCGTTTTCAAAAAGAAATAGCAGGCGCTTCATTCAACAGTATGAAGGCTGTCTGGAGATCGGATATTTACTCAGTGAAAACCAAATGCCACCTATATAACGCCTGCATAACACCTATTCTTCTCTATGGATGCGAATCGTGGCACCTCACTGGGGCCTAAAACAGCAAAATACTGAGTTTTTAGAATACGTGTCTCAGAAGAATCTTGGGTGTGCGGTGGTTTGACTTTGTGTAATATAATAAGGAATGAAGTAATAAGAGAACGGACGTAGCAAACTCCGGTGACAAGTGTCATCAGGCGGAGGCGATACGGTTGGCTTGTCCATGTACTGCGGATGCCTCCTGAGAGCCTCAACTACGTTTGCCTACTTTGCAAGGCATCAGGTTCTCGACGTCCTGGACGTCTTCTGCTGGCTGTTTGTCGGCAGTTCATGTCAGAACTACGGGACGCGAATCTGATTTGGGAGGATGCATAGGAGCTGGTAGCCGACAGAGATGCCTGGAGAATGTTCGTGGACACAATATGCTCCAAATAGGGAGCGGACACGGAATAATGATGATGACCTATTTCACAAAAGTCAACAGGTGGAAGAATAAAAATATACATGTTCAAACTTGAGTAAAACAATTAATGTTATACATTGTGTAAAGTGATCCCTTAAACCAGACATGTCATACACCCTGTTAATGCCTCATTATCACGTGAGCAAATGCTGAGAAGTTCCTGATTAGCCCACATTAATATATCCCTCCTGATCCCAATAGTTCAGATAAATTATAAGATATTTAATTGCAGAAAAATCCACTTTTTGAAATATAAACCTTGCATTTTATAAACAAGGTAAATAATAAAGCAAATGCCGTATAAAAAAATAAAAAAATAAAAAATGCCTCATTATCAACATCATTTCTCAATTAGCACCCAGTGGTGCATATGGTACTACAATCACAGCGTGTCTGGTATTATTTTTCTTACATGACAGGTAAGGTGATCACTTACCTGTCCATGTCCATGTTCCATGCCTGTCCAGGAATAATAAAATACTGCAGTGTAGAACCACCCTTTTCAGCAGTCTAAGAAAAGGTTAAAGATAACCCCTTTTTTGGGTGCGGCGGAGGACCTGGCTTGAACGCGTGCTGTGGATGCCTAAGGAGACCCTTAACTTAAGTTGTCTCTTTTTATACCTGCGAGCTCCCGCCGCGGCGTCCTGGGAGGCCGTCGATGATGATCATTCGGCTTTTTCGGCCAAATTAAGGGACGTGAGATTTACGCGGGAGAAGGCGAGCGTGCCGTGAACGTGGAAAAAGGATTAAAATAATAAATGGTAGCCATCGAGTCGACAATACGTCTTGGATCCAAGTTTTATTTCATACTTCATCATTCAACCCTTATCCGCGCCCAATGGTGCATAGGGCTCAGCATTGTCATATAATATTTTTGATCATAGATCTTGTGGCTATGAAGTCACATGAGTCTATGTGGAATACTAGACCAATGAAGTCAAAATAAATCATGAAATCGCATTCGTCTTTAACAGTCGATGTTTTGTTATTATTAAGTTATGAAAAATAGATTATTTAAATAGTGTTTATGTATCCGGATTCTTTAAATTTTTGTTTTGAAATACCTTTATTAAAACATATTTCATATTTTCCTTAATATAACACTACGTAACAACACTGTTCGCGGGGATTTTTTAGTACAGTTTATTAAGAGTTTAATGTCCACATAAATTTCCATATTTACTTGTTTTAAGGCTCTTTATCTCAATTGAAGTATTTGTCAATCCAGTACCTACTTGTCTAAAAACATTTTTGGATATACTCAAAAATATTCATTTTTCTTGATCAAATTTATAACTTTGATCATTAAAATCGGTTGGTTTCAATTTATTACCCGCTGATTAGCAGTTCATAAGCTATGCAATAGTTCAGACTTCCATATTCTAGAAAATCTTTTTACATACCAAGAAATTATTCGTATTTCCAGTTGGCATAACACAACGTTGGTTTTTGCAGACCTACTTTTTTGGCACAGAAATCGCAACAGTGGATATGTTACTTTACCCACATTTATCTCGCCATGAATAACTCTGATGATTAGATTAACTTGAAAGAAAATATAAGAGAAATCTTTAAATCTATAAATGAATATATTCAATGTACCTATTTAACAAGTAGATGTTTCAGAATATCACGTTGTAATGATTGAATGTTAATAATACGAGTACAACGTTTTTTAATTCTTTGAAAGTTTTAATAAAGGGATTGTTTCTGTGGCATTTAGATAAAGAGGAAACAGGAAGAAAAAACATTATTTGGCATCCAAATGTTGACAAGGCTTAACTCGTTTGTTTTCTCACTTCAGAGTTTAGGACGCTGCGGCTCAACATTTTAAAACCGAAATATTTAATAATATTTAAACATTTTGTTTTACTAACTGAGATATAAATATTCTAACTATCATTAATTGCCACTGCCACTATGGTTTCATCATCAGCGTAGCATGTGATGTTAACGACCATATCTCCCTTATTTCTAGAAATACCACTTCCTCCACTCTTGAAAGCAGTTTTATAAATTTATTTTGTTTGTGTAAGATAAGGTTTTTGGTTCATATATTTTTGTGTTGGATTTAGTTATACATTTGCTTAACGTGCTTTGTTTCTTTGTTATCCTTAATATGTGCTTTTTTAAATGTTAATATTATTTAAGTCATAAATCGATTTGTAGTAACTCCTAGGAATGTGATTCATGTGTATTATGTATTATTACAATAGTAAAAATGATTAATGTCATTTTTTAATTTTATTTTATTCAGGAAACATACAGTACGGTTACATTGTTTTATATTTTACACAGTTAGACCTAACTCTAATGGACCAGTGAAGTTTCCATATTATAAAATAAGTATATGTAATGAAAGGACAAAAAAGAGAAGGAAAAAAATAAATAAATGTCAGTTGTTTAAAAATTAAAATTAAAGTAAAAAAAGTTATTTAAAACTTTGAAGTTAGTATTTTCAAATGGAAATAACATTAAAAATGAAGAATTTTTTTTTTGTAAAAGTAATTAAAAGGTAAGAATTAAAATGAAGAATAAAAAACATGCTCAGATATAAAAAATAAAAAATATTTTCAAAAAGGATAAACATAAATATACACATACATATTTTATGGGATTCAAAGAAACGATGAGAAGTATCTTTAAGTCAAATAATATAAGACAATAAATTTAAGTAAATTAAAAAAAAACATCTTTTAAATTAATGACACATTATAGTAAGAGCAGCAATATATAGATTTTATATACATATACATGTCATATAATTTGAAAGTACTATAACATTAGCGGGAACGTACATATAACTTGTATTAAAATTAAGAAAAAGCAAATATTTGAAGGAACACTATGTACAACAACACACGCTAGTCCAGGGTTCTGGTTCTTTAAACTTTTGTTTTTTTTTAATTTAAAAAATCGATTACAATTAAAAGAAATTGCAATTACTAAATGTTTATAAATGTTTGTATATAACTACTTATAGACTTTTATATGTCCACCGGTTTCGAGACGTACCCGTCTCTTCGTCAGGACACCAATTAAACCAACATGCAAAACCCACTATACACTTTTACCATAGTTGTTGCACAAAAATATAAAACCAACACGACATGCATTTTAATAAGCACATACACTGATTAGGACGAACATGCACCGATTATATTATGAAAATATTTTATGTTGTTTTAGAAATAGTTTTATAAAAAGGAGAGGGGGATGGAAGGAGGAGCTTGAGATAATAGGTTTAGGGTGACCATTACAATGGAACATCATATCACGGGCTATATTGAAAGGTTTTTTGATTATTGATCAAAGTAACATTATTTTTTAAAGCATTCCTAATGTGAAATATTTCCATATTATATACTTATAACTCTTTATTTTTTGTATGTAAGATTTTTACTCCTTGCAATAATTAATTAAATTAAAATGAATTTCAATTAATTAAATTTAAAATCTACACTTTGCAATGAGAAGAGGAGGGGTAAAAGTGGGTTTTTTTTTTTTTTTTTAAGTAGATGTCTCCTTTAGGAGAAGGAAGATAAAATTCAAATATTAAAATAGTGACATTTTAATCGCAATTTCAATGTGAATAATAAAATGGCGTCTCTGAGATTAGAGGGTAGATTATTAGTGAAAAATATGTACTTTGAAAAAAGAGGCAAAATAATTAGTCATGATATTTTACGTTAATCAAGCTGGGAATCGACCTCAGGACTTCATGCATGGTTTCCAAAGTGATAACTACTACCTTACTTAAGTCTGTTATAAATACGTACCAAAGTTAAATATTCACGATTGTTGGATAGATTATATAGTTCCAACTTGCGAATTCAAGATTACCAACCGTGATAGAATATTAATTATTTCAAGACAAACAACTTGATTAGATATTTTATCTTTGTGATAAAATAATTTCAGAATTCTTTATTTTACAAATTTTAAGAAAATTATCCATATTTGTTTTAAGATACTCATTTTTGTGCCATTTTAAAATTAATTATTATGTTAATTCGAGTTACACTTTCTATCATTACAATGTGGTGTAGAAACAAGACATTTTATGAGTAAATGTGTTTACAATATGGTCGTAAAAATTAAACAAGCAAATTAAAAAGCTTGTGATCTAAAAAGTCAACAGATGGAAAATTTGGAACATAAATAATTTACGTAAGTTTATGTTATTTTATTAAAATTTCTGTGTATGTCTTTTTATCACTTTTCACAGGTTTGAATTATTTTTTTTTGATCTTATCATCACCTTACCCTATCCACGTCCTGTGGTGCATAGGGCGCTGAATTAGTTTACCAGAAGTAGCGTTTTTTTATTATCTGTCACATGAAGGTAAGTCAATTAGTTTTACGCTTCAGGCGCCAGTCCAGGAAAAGTGAAGTGTTGCAATGTAAAACCTTCTTTTAAAAACAAATATTTTACGTCAACGCTACCATTAATTGATCCTTTGACCTCAAGCATGGTAGTCGAACGCACCAATCGTTGCACTACGAGATGGAAATATTTGTTTATTGTAATTACTTTTCAAAAGCAAATTATTTTGTTAATTTTAATTATTAAACAGAACTTACAAATATATCACGGGGGTTCTAGTTATTTTTAAAAAACAACAACCTTTATTTAAAAAATACGATATTTACAATAAATTAAAATTATAGGCTAAATATAGTTTTTTACATACACGCATATGTAACTATGTGTAGGGCTTCTTCGTATAATTACACTTGCAAAAACCCACGAAAAAAAAAGTTTTTCTTTACTAAGGTCTTAAAAAATCTTATTGCCAACGGATTTACGGATTTACGGAGCAACCCCAGATTAGTTTATTTCAAAGGAAGATAAAATAAATGTAATATCAGAGCACATAAAATATTTTTATATTTTTATAAAGTTAGATAAAATTATAGTTGTTATTAATTTTTTGCATTTATTTGTTGTTTTTTAGAGTGAAAAATCATATATCGATTTAAAGTTGATTTAGAGATTTGTTCGCATTTTTTTTATTATTTTTTTTCACTGTTTCTTAAATGAGCAGAAGTTCTTTGTAGCTACCGACAAGTTTTTGTTACGATTTTCCTGTTTTAGGCAGCACCATTTGGGTTAGTTGTGTTTTTTAAAATTAAAAATCAATAATTATTACGCTTAAAAAATTAAACATAACATGATACATAATTGCGTAAGATGCTTTTTGATAATTATTTGTGCTTGATATACCAAAGTGAAACCATTTATTATTGCAGCCGAGTTGTGCGTTGAGGGATACGAATTACAATTTTCTTGAGGAGTCGAGGAAAATCTTATTTGTTGTTGACTCTTTTCTGTGATAAGGCTGCTATTAAACCGTTTTTAAAATTACAATAATAAAAAAACTGATGTTTTCCACGTTAAAAATTGTAAGTATGTTTTATATATTATACACAAGTATAAATCGCTAGTTTTAAGAAGCTACTAGTACTACTACTACCATCACGCCATTTCCCCGTAGGGGTAGGCAGAGAGAATGGACCGCCACACACGTCTCTCTTGGCATACATTCCTAGCTTCTTCCACATTCATACATCTTGTCATACATGCCCTTCGGTTCGGTCTGCTTTTGACATGACCAGACTTTAGATTTTGGTTTATCTGATCATGCCACGTCTTCCTTCGTCGTCCTCTTCTCACTTAACCGTTCTTTCTCTCCATATATACTTGTTTTACCATTATTTTGTGGTCCATTCTCTCTACGTGACCAAACCATCTCAGAGATCCTTTTTTAATCAATTATAATTGGCTCAGATTTACAATCTCGCCTGATTTTATCATTCGTAACCCTGACATTGATTTCCCACACATACATCTAAGAGATCGCATTTCAACCGCGTTCACTCGGCTTTCATCCTTCGTCTGCCAGTTTTAGGAAGGATTTTTGAAATTGCGATATCATGTTGATATGCGATAATATTCGATTTTTTGTTTTTTTCATTATTTTTTTTATTTATTTATTTATTCACACTCTTTATCAAAATACAATTCCATTTTCACTTTGCCCAGCTAACAAGGGTACATACCCCGTTCCAAGCTAGGCAATTACATTTTAATATATTATAATAGTTATCAAATTAATATAGAGCACAGACAAACAAAATATAAACTTATTCGGATACACATTTTGATTCATATACATGCAGACATACACATATATACACACATATATATAAATATACACATATATACACATGTACATACACACACACGTACATACACCCATGCGCATACACATACATACATTCATAAAAACATAGACAAAATATTTATGCGATACTTCATGGTTGTCATCTATAAATAAGTTTTTTTTAAATTATTCCTTATTTTTTATATTTTATTTTTGACATCCAGTAAGGTTCTCCAATCCGTGGCATGCATCAACTTTTCTGACTCCCTACGACCAATATCATGAAAGAGCGAGGTCAACACCTTCCGTAACTTGACAACACTCCCGTCTTTCCACAATTCTGGCAAAAGGTTATGGACCTTTTTGCCTACGTAATAGTGTTGTCTCGATGCCAGAACAGTGTTGACCCCTTCACTTAGTATCAGATCCCTATTAGAGTATCTTGTATTATGGTTGTGGTTGACGCTTGGGTAAATGTCTCTATTTATGTGTGTAACCACTACCGTTCTCAATATATACTGTTGAATAATATTGAGTACTCTGAATTCTTTGAAGAGCAAGTCACTTGGATAACGAAATGTTTTTTTTTAAATGACTCGGATTAAATTTTTTCTACTTCATCAATTTTTTTAATAACTCAGACCATATCGTTACTCGATCGATTCATATCAAACATTAAACATAATGTGAAGGTTTATACGGAAGCCGAATGAAGATAGTGAATAGTTACGCAGTAGTTCGTTGGGGTAATACGTGTAATTGGTTAATAACTGTTCGGATTTTAACCACTATACATACCTGGTAATTAATAATAAATGACAGAGTGAATGGTGAACGGCCCCTTACCGTGAAGGGCTTTACTGAACTGTGACTGAAAGTAGGGACTTTGTGCAGCCCGTCTGCTTATTTTCATTCGTTCATTCAACCATTTTTATACTCACGGGAACACTGCCTTGTGTTAAGTTGGTATATTAAATGTTTTAAATTGTATACAATTTAGCTCGAACGTCTGATGATAAATGGATGTAGCGTACTCTCGATAGGAGATCGAGGAATACGAGGCCCCAAGGAGGTGGTTAGATGATATTCCGAGGTTTGCCGAACCAAGAATGGAGGAAACAGGGGAAGGCCTATGTCCTGCAGACGAGAGAGAAAATAGGCTAATTATGTTGATTACATTTAAAAATTGTATTTGTTTTGTTCAGTATAAAAAATATATTATTTCGGTGCAAGAGAACCGGTTACTGACTATGCTCTTAGACCCGTTTCATCTGCTCTAAGGTCTGAGAGGTTGTAAGGACGATTAAGGTCTTTGCACAGAATTTTTCCTACTCTTGGTATTAGGGCAGTTGGGGTTTTTGTGAGGTATCAGTGTTATGACGAGAAATTATTTTGCCTGAGTTCGATTGGGGTCATGTTGGGATCTGTTTTAGGGCTTTGATTTTTGATGTCCTTATGTCCTTTGGAATGCGTATTGTTTTGTTTCTGTTGCTTGAGTGCATGTTGTATCGGGCGAATTCCTCTAATGTTTTCTAAATGTATTTGGGTTTTGTGTCGTTGTTGATTTTGTTTGTATTACTACGTTATTCTTTCTTTCCGAAGCGAGATCTGGAGCGTACGGCTGCGGTCTCAATTTGAAACTAACACTGTATTCCTACACTGTCTTGCTGGGAAATACGGAAAAGGTGATTGTACTGACCATGTGTATTTGATTGATCACAAATTGACAATTCTGCAGTAAAAGGGTACAATGAAAGCTTTTAAAGTTTCTATGCTGTGTTATTTTCGCGGTTTGATTGTAAAGATATATTAAATTTTCACTTAATTAGTTTAAAATAAAATGTGGTGAAAATTCGAAATTCGAAAAAAAATCGAAAAAGTCTTGGGACAGTTTTGGGAAAAGGGGTAGATGCTTTCATTGTATTTTGGTACAAATATTAGTAGACTTCAACCTTCGAATTGTTAAAAATGATATAAATCTTAACCACCCACTTTGTGGTGTAAGGTGAATAATTTAATTTGCTGGTAACATAATAATATGAATGTTGCAACGTTATACAAGAGAAATTACTGCTTCGTAATGAGCATTTTGAATGGAAGCGTTTTATCAAATAATTCCGCGTTCTAATTTATAACGCAAGACGTGATATAATGACTATTGTTTTTCAGTAACAATGTCGTCCTCCACAAATAATTGAAGTCCGGGTTGTTCTGAATCCATTGTGTAGCAGTTTCCTGCCTAGTCTACGGTCTGCGCTTCGGAAGTTGAGTCAGTAATGGGCAATAGACAACAGACGCCAGAGAACGTAAAACATGCAGCAAAATGCAATCATACGATGTTGAAAGTGCTAAGATAAGAATTTGCGGTCATAAACATCATTAGTACCTGCCACAGATCAGGGCCTTAATTATGAACGCTATCTTCATCTGAATATATCGAGACGGTATACTTAACTTCTGAACTATCTGTATCTACCTCGGTATGTTCTACCTGCTTGTCATTTCGACATCATATGATGGAATAGAACCAACGAATGACCCTGAAATTTTAGTCCACCTTCCTTACTTCATTAATTAAAAATTATTCTAATTTATATTTAAATAGGCTTCTGTGATAAAAGTGCCCCCTTCAAAGCGATTATAAACTACAATAAATGCCAATTCAAGCAAAAAACGCCTGCTTAAACATGATTTTTATGTTACTTTTGACAATTACCAAGATGGTATGCTTAAAGATCGTCTGTATTGTACAAAACTGGCTCCTTGACGTCTCGATACGTACACTCAGGAAGATAATAAAACAGATGGAAAACATATATTCACTAAATTTATTTTTTATAGTGGAAGCATTTCACACCTAGATGCTCTTATATGTTGATAGGGCAGGCAACTAGCCAGTCTTGTCACATCATCTAAACGTTCATTTTCAAAGACAGTTACGTCGGAATTTAATTCGACTTCAAAGTTGACTTATTTCCCTTTAATATTTTTCGTAGCCAACCTCAGAAAGATAAAAAAAAAAAAAATCGTAATTAAAGGAAAAATTACTCGGTGGATTTTTTTGTCAATTTTAATGCGTAGATAAACGTATCGAGGGGTTCTGGACCCATCGGTACAAACCGATGTACATACATCAAAACTTGATGGTGGGGGGATCGGTAGTGTATCTTCGTAATCGGCCGGGAGAATTTGATCTTCAACTATGACATCATACTGAAGCTATGTCATTTAAGTGCGTAGATATGTGTACCGTGATGTACTACGATGATGGTAAAGGTGAAATTGAATTTTAATATCTTCATGTTGGTGTAGTGAGTGTTCTGACGAAGAGACGGGTACGTCTCGAAACCGGTAGACATTAAAATTCGGTAAGTGGTTGTATACTAATATTTACTAACATTAGTTAACTCATTATCATTTTACCTATAAGATGCAAAAAGTACTATCTTGATTTCGAGAATGCATAATATTATTTATTTCATAAAGAAAAAAGATCATCAATATTATCTAATATTTTGTTGTATTTACGAGTATATATGTATTTTTCAGCTCAAACCGCAAAGCAACAGACGAATTTTTAAGAAAAATAATAAATATGATATTCTAGTTCTTAAAATAATAGAGCTAAAAAAATATATATTATTTTTGTAACCTAATTCATATTTATGATTTTTTTAAAAATCTTTTTTACAAGAATAACTTACTAAGCCTCCATTTGAAAGGGTCTCCGGAAGGCGGGAATGAGATGATATCCAAGAAAGTTATAAAAAATATAATTATATAAGAGAAAATATTTTATGATTGTTTTGCAACCGTTGGGAATCAAACCCGCGACCCCAGTTTCACAGTAAACCAACTGCAAAAAAGTGCATCAAAAAATTTTTTGTGTTACTATTTTTTGCATTTAAAATTTAACAGGTCGTTTTTACATACATATATGAAATGTATAATTAAAAAATAAATTCATTTCGATTATTTTTTTTGCAACGGAGAGGGTAAACGTTTTTGAGAAGGGAATATGGAAGTCTAGGCATTTACAAGGCATGTGAACTGTCATTGGCTGAATCAAGTGGCCACTTTACGCACTGTGTAACATTCAACATTCTGCCTATGTTGAAACATCCTCATTTCCTCAACTTTTCTTTTGTTGACTCTTTCTCTTGACTCTCTGTTGCATCAAATTTAGATAGAAATAACTCTGTAGGATGGAAATCCAGTCTGTTTACAAACGTTTGGACACACTCAAAACATTGTTGGTTAATTTTATTTGAACAATGAGAAAAAATATTTTGAAGTAAATCGTAATTAGTTATTACAAAATATCAAACTCAAATTAATTATAATCGTGATTTATTAATCTCATTAGAATTAACATAATATATGCACATAATGTAAGCTCAAGTACGTAATTTAGAATAAATTAAAATTACATTTTAATTAATTGTTAATGTTTTTATTGGGTACCGATTTAAGAAAATTTGTGTAATTTTCTGTAATTACTTGCTTCATTTGTTCATCAACAATTTGATTAAAATTTAACCAACAATATTCTAAGTATGGTCAAACGTTTGTAGACAAGGCTAAATTTCCCTCTCTAGGGAGATTGAAATTTATTACAATAGAGAGTGAAAATATTTTTGAAAAGAGAATATGGAAGTCTAGGTATTTCTTTTGTTAGTAAATTAATTCAGCCAGATGAATCTCACCCACATCAATAAAAATTTTAGCTATTTTACTTCACGAAAGTCAACAGAAGAAAGAGTTGAGGAAATGCGGATGTTTAAACATAGGCAGAATGGTTGTTACACAGTGCTTAAAGTGGCCACCTTAACCAGCCAATGACAGGTCATACGCCCTGTAAAACAGCTAGATTTACATATTCCATTTTCTAAATAGCGTTCTCCCTCTGTTGCAATAAATTTCAATCTAAATATTCTTTCTTTATTTGGTGGATTATAATTTTATTTATATTATTTTCCGTGTGTTGCATGACTAGGAAACTCTATGTCTGTTGGCTAGTTTTTCAACTTAAAAGTTGCTTAAATGAAAGTCGTCGGATATACAATATAATAATATCGTGAAAAGTATATCCAAGAGAAAATATCGCCATAAAATTTTACTGTTCATTACTCCATAAAAATAACACTCGAAGTTATACAATCAAAAAACTTTTTTTTGTAATAGTTGTAAAAGTTTACAGATGTTTTACTATTGATGCTTACCAATATTGATTATAAAATTAGTGAAGCGCTAAACAAATGTTACAGAGTGGAAAATGAGAAAAATCGGGATTACTTACCTGCGGTTTTTTATTAGTTATTGTATTTACAAAAGTTATAAAATAAAGTAAAACTGTCCTGCGTCCTATAAGACCAGTGCCGTGATTATGAGCGCTATCTTCATCTGTACATATCAAGACGGTACACTTAACTTCTGTAATATCTCTATCTACCTCAGTATGTTCTACCGACTTGACATCTCGAGGTCATATGATCGAATCCAACCAATAAATGACCCCGAATATTAGATTTGCATTCCCTACATAATTTAAAATAGTTTTCATTTATATTTTAAATAGGCTTCTGTGATAAATAGTGCCCACTTCAAAGCGATTATAAACTACAATAAAACCCAATTCAAGTAAAAAATACTCGCTTGAACATGATATTTATTTGACTTTTGACAATCACCAAAACGGTATGCTTAACGATCGTCTGTATTTATCTACTGAGCGATTAAAAAAACCGGCTCCTTTGACGTCTCGATACGTACACCCAGGAAGATAGTAAAACAGATTGAAAAATGTAAAAAATAAAATAGATTTTTTATACTGTCAACATTTTACGCCTTGATGCTCTTATATGTTAATAGGGCAGAACCTAGCCACGTTATCTATGCATCTAGGCGTTAGTTTTTGAAACTGATAGTTATGTCAGAATTCAATTCAACTTTAAAATTTACGTATTTCTCTTTCATATTTTTAATAGGCTTTTAAGAAAAAAAGTGCCAACCTTAGGATGATTAAACATTTTAATAAAAGGAAAAATTGCTAGATGGAATAATTTTTTAAATTCTATTTAACTAGGGTATTTTCAAATAAAGAACGCCTTAATAAGGCAATCACGGTAACATCATGCAAATAATTAACTGTTCCCAAAATCTGTTAAATTTAAGATGTTTATCATTATTATTATTATTATAGATAACTTATAAAGCGCCATTTTTATAATATAATACCTGAAGTGCGCTTTACAAAGCGATTGTATAAAGATATCAATTTAATTTTAACTTTTTCATTTTAGAAAATGAATATACTTTGTCACCACATGCCAAGAATTTATTCAAACGATTTAGAGAGCAGGTGGGATTTAATTTTCTTCCGAAACTTCACTCTCACAGTTTCAGACCTCTAGTGGGACAGCATTCCATGCCGTAGGGCCTGCGACTGCAAATGCGCGTTCTCCGAATTTAGTGCGCTGTTTGCGTAGAGGTATAATAAGTTTTCTTTTCAACGTAGATGTAGCTGATCTAAGCGTAAGACGTCAGTCAGCTAGTTCATCTGAAATGCAGAGTTCGGTAACGCATAAAATCGATTTCAAACCTTATATATTATGGTCATTTATTTAACAATACGGATAATTTTTTTATTGCGACAGCTGTTCGCCTTGAGATCTAAAATAGTGTTTTATTATGCAAACGCATGATATTATTTTATTTAAGCATGCATTATTCTGTGTGTGCGTTTAAGAATTCCATTAATACACCAAATAAAGATTTGTCTTCTACGACCAATCTTCGTAAAATATAAGATTTCAAGATGAAAGATCTATCTCGATAAAAGTTTTCGAGAAGTGAGTTATATTTTTTTTATTTAACTCTTTATGAAAGATTTTAAAGAGAAGTATTTTTTTAAATTTATATTTGAAGCACTAACTTTGTGGTTATTCATTATAATAAAACAAATACAAAACAACGTTGTTTTTAACCACTTTTTTTCTACCAACTGGTTTCTAATCGACACAAGCTTCTTTACCAAGGTAAACTTAACTAATAAATCTTACCCTATTTTATTTTAACAGTGATTATTAATAATATCGATATGTCTTTTTGTCACTTTTTGTAAAATAATAACATGCGATGCAATAGAGTAACAATCCAGCAAAACAAAACATAATTTATAAGTAATTAAATTCCAAAGAGATAACGTAAAAAAATAATCAAATAAAAATATCAAAATATAAATTATGCAAATTTAGTTAAAGACATTATCAAATATACCAAATAATAATATTGTTTAAATCAATAGAAAATAACACAATAACATAATTGAAATGATAATTATTATTGTGAATCATGAGAATAATGAATCGCCTTTTTAATTTCTAAGATTTCCAAATTGTCTAGTTTTAATATTTTATTTTTAAAACGAAGAACTTTTAATTCAGCGTCTTCATCAAAATCGTTATTACATATTTTCTATTCAATGGTTTGCGAATTCAGAAAAATTGACATTATTTAGGCACCTTAAGTGTTCTTTTACTCTAATAATAAAGTTTTTTTTAGTTTTTCCAATGTAGATTGAATCGCAATCATTACAATTTAATTGGTATCACCCAGATTTATTATATAAAGGGACTTTCCTTTGTGATTTATTAAGAATGTTTCTATTTTAACGTTTGATGGTAGGGAATAAATTAATTGTTTAAAAATTTCATTTATAAAAAGAATTCACCTCCGTGGTTTAGGTGGGTAAGTTTTATTTATTGTGGGAGTAGAATATAAATATTTATTTATGAGTTTGGATTTTTGTATTAATAATTTATTAATTATGTTCTCATTATATCCGTTATTATTAACAATCTGTTTTATTGGATGAAGTTCTTTTTTAAATTAGTATCAGCTAATGCAACATTAATTAACCCATGTATCATTGAATCCATTGATAAAGACGCTTGAATAGTTTTGAAACCGGTCGGTAGAAAAAATAAAATATAAGTGGTAAAAACAACGTTGTTTTGTATTTATTAAAGATTAAATTTTGCTCATTCACAGTATTTAGGTAACTGCATACTTATAATATCCAACCATCAGGCACTAAAATTGGAATTCTAAGAAAATAATTTATTGAAAACCTTTTATTCATTTGTATTTAAATTTTTCATTGCATTATGGATTTTGAATAATAAAAATCAATGGAGGAAAACATTTTATAAGTAACAAATATGAAGCTTGTATTATTTATTGGTTGTTCTGTGGTAAAATACCTGCAAAATATTATGTTTTTACTGAAAACAGTTTTAGTGGTTGTGGTCCTGCGGTTAGTGTCGCGCGATCAAGGATCAGAGGTTCGAGGTTCGAAAACACTACCCCAACTTGATTATCATTTTTTAATAGTGAGTTATATACAACTTGTTGAAAATGGCCACCAAAATTGAAATATTTGGGTAAACTATAAGAACGTAAATATTTCTTTAACCCGCCCGTTCCTGCGTTGTAACCAGCGTTGCCACTTGTACTTAATGAATGAATATCTCGGCAACTGCTATGAATATTTACAACGATTTTTATTGCAACCTTCAAGTAAACCTTAACACACAAGAAAACAAATAACACATATTTATGCAAATCAGATAATTTTATATAATATGTTTTGTCCATTAGTATCTATGAAAATGACAATACATCGAGTACCCCGAGACAAATAAATAAAATATTTATAATTTTAATAGAATGAAAAGAGACAGTGATCAGGCGATCATTTCCTTACCTCAGGTTACCACACAGTGACGTATGGGAGTTTTTTTACACAGTATGTTAAAGGTAAAAAAAAACGATCTTTTAAGTACGTCTAAATGTATGTAGGGTTACCTAGTAGGTTAAATCTTAATTTAAGTTAATCTCACCCACATGATAAAGCTTTCAGCTTTTTTACTAGGATGTTTAAACATAGGCAGAAAGGTGAATGTTACGCAGTGTGTAAAGTGGCAATTTAAACCAACCAATGACATGTCATAAGCCCTGTAAATGTCTAGACTTCCATATTCCCTTCTCAAAATTTTTTTCCCTCTCTGCTATAATGAATTTAAAAAAATACGTTTAAATAACATTTCGCAGAAAAAGTCATTTTTATTTATGAATTTTGATATTCATGTCGGTAATTGTTATTTTTATTAATTCTGGTAGGAATGTTGCGAAAATGATAGTCATATTATACATACGTAATTAATTAATTATGCTTTCCCCGTAATTTCGGGGCCGTCTTGAGACTAAAATAATATTCACGCTGCATTTCCGCAATTCTAATTGTGAATTTTTATCTGTGTTTCCGTAGCCCTGAAAATATACAATCAATTTCGGCTTACAAACTCTCAAAATGCATTTTAAATCAGGCAAACTACCGATCAGCCTTTGGCAATCGCCAAAATACGAAATACCAGCAAAACAAAATGGCGACTGAGTGCCTCGCGGAAATTTCCTCAAAAGGGAAGTAGATGGAGGTGGCGAAATTTACGTCAGTTGCCTTAAATTTATATTGCCTAGAATCGGCTCCAATTTGGGATTCATAAAATGAACAATGCACAATACAATAATGGTTTATATAATACAATAGTGATGGGCAGTGGACCACAAAGCAATATACGGCCATCTGCAATGTATTTCTTTATTTTCTTTAACCCTCTCGTGTGCAGAAGGCCGTTTGTAATGACGTTATTCTTTTGTGTGGTGCAAATTAAAATTAAATTAAGAAATTTAAGTATTTACATCGCATGTCAAACATTTCTACTTGATTTGAATGAACGGGCGGTGTAGAAGTCTAGATGAGAATCTAGATGATGTTTATATTTTGGAATCTCTTTTTACACGGGTAATGCGTTCCATGTCGTACCGTGTAAATTTTTAAAATAAAAAATGGAAAATGGTGGATATTTATTGAATCATTTCGAGATTAAAAAATATATAAATTGTTTATTATTAATAACATTTGTGGTCAAACATTTTAATAAATGTTATTCAATATATGTACAAAACTACGTAGCGACTTATCTATGTCTAGACGTTCCCCGTCTCTTCGCCAGGACACCAATAAAACCAACATGAAAACCAACATGCAAAACCCACTAAACACCTTCACCATAATTGTTGCACAAAAATATAAAACCAACACGACATACATGTTATGCATTGCATGTGCATGAAAATGCATTTTAATAAGCACGTGCACTGATTAGGACAAACATGCACTGATTAAATTATGAAAATATTCCACGTTGTTTGAGAAATAGTTGAAAAAAGTAGGGGGGATGGAGGGAGGGGGTAAGCTTAATAGGTTTCATAGGGTGACCGTTACAGTGGAACATCGTTTAAAGGACTATATTGGAAGTTTGTTTGATTACTGATCGAAGGAACATTATTTTTTAAAGCTCTCCTAATGTGAAATATTTCCATATTATTTACTTTTAACCCTTTATTATTTGTATGTAAGGTTCTAACTCCTGTATTTTTATTAAAGTCATAATTTAAATTGATTAAGTGATTTGCGAAATCAGAAAAATTATTATTGTGAAGACACCTCATATGTTCTTGAACACGAATATCAACATTTCTTGATATTATTCCAACGTAAACTAAAGGACAAGAATTGCATTTCAGCATGTAGTTTAATTTAATTTAAAAAATGCTGTAAAAAATCGTGACAAAGATTATTTATTATCACACTTCCCCTGTGCACACTTCACTGCGCCTAGTTAGTAAAAAGGCGATGTATGGAATTTCAAAAACAAATAGCAAACTTATATTACTATTCATCATCATCATAAACTCAGAAGCTCTGGGTGACCCTTGGCTGTATCCAAGAGTCTTCTTCACTCTTGCCGGTCTGCTACCCCTCCACTCCAGTTCCTCACTTCCAACGTTGTCGTATCCTCTCTGATGCAGTCCATCCATCGCATTTTGGGCCTTCCTGGTCTTCGTTATCCTTGCAGCAGAGAAAGAGTGAGGCGTTTTATGGGGATTTCATCGTCGATTCTAATTATACGGTCAGTTGTCAGCCCACCTCAAGCACCCCACCTTGATGGAGTTGATTAAATCGGGCGCTCCGTAGATTTCATATAGCTCCCAATGAGGAACTTCAGCCCTACGGGAAATTGGATACAAAAAATGTTTTCTTGCGCGGGGTAAAAATTAGAGCATTAAATTATAGCGCAAAGTTTCTTGAAAATAAACGGAAAAAAATAAAAACGCACTACTTTGAATGACGTCACAGGTTCATGTGAATTAACCTATGATCTGAGAGCTATGAAAGATTTCCGGTCTGCTTGTCGCTTCTGGACCAATGGGAAAAACTGAATGAGAATAAGCGGAAATGAACCTCTGACGATACACGCTGAGTTATTTCAGAAATACAAAACTTTAAAAAAATCGTAGCGCTAATAATAAATTATATAAAAATTAAAAAAAAATTTTTTTTGACTTAGTTCAATAGTCTATTAACAAATTAAAAAAAAACACTGAACTTCCTCATTGTATCGATGACGCCAATAGTGGTTTTCTCTCACAGTGCCATAGACAACTTTGCAATTCTTATATCAAATTACACCATTACGCATGTTTGAAATAATGTTTAAAATTTTCTTTTTCAATATCAATATTTTGAACAATGTTTTGAGTATGTCCAAATGCTTGCGGACTGGCTGGATTTTCTACTCAGGGAATTATTTATATTTCAATTTGTTGCAGCAGAGAGGGAAAACATTTTTGAGAAGGGAATATGAGAGTCCAGGCAATAAAAGCTCATAAGCCCTGTAAATGCCTGGACTCCCATATTTCCTTCTCAAAAATGTTTTCCCTCTCTGTTGCAAAAAATTTCAATATTTTGAGTTTGTCCGAACGTTTGTAGACAAGGAATAGATTACCAAGAGTTATCGTGATTAAAAGAAGGGACATGAAAGTGTAGGCATTTACAGGGCTTATGATCTATCGTTGGCTGGTTTACGTAGCCGGTTTACACACGGAGTATACTTTACACGTTAATTGCGTACCTGCATTATTTAATTTCATAGTTGCATCACCAACTTTTACAAAATTTACTGTTATTTTTGAATTATAAAAAATATTTTATTTCTGACGCACGATAAAGGGTTTGGAGTTAGGACAAAGAGAGGCAGATGGCAAATTTACAAAACTATTTCGCTTCAGTGGAGAAAATTTTCAAGGTAAAAAAGGTTCTGATTTATTTTTATAGATTGATACAACTAAAGTTCAATTATCCGATCGATTATTTCCTTATTGTATTTGATACGCAATTCTGATTTTAAATCTTGTGAATTTCTCTTAACCATCTCAGCCCAGGTGTTCATAAAAATATTCACGAAATTTAAGATTTTTTAATTTTTATTTATTAAATTTAAAGTACAAAAACATATGCACCTCACGGGCTTATTTACTCACGAATTTACCAAAATAAAAAATCGGTGGATTTTTTTTTAATAACTGGTATCCCTAAATACCTATCTATTTTTTTTGCTTTGTTGGTAGTCGGTATTACACAGAAAAGTTCGTTTTAAGTTTGAAAGCTGATTTCTGGCTGACTTATTTGTTTTTTTAGCGAATTCCTGTCACCCTTCGAAATGATATTTCGGGTAAGTTTTAAACGTTTTTCACTTAAATTAAACAAGTTTGATTGAATATACATATTATATTCTTGAAATATAATAATTAAATAACACATGTTTTATGAACTTTGTCGATTTTGATCCACAATATTTTGAGTCTGTCCAAATTTTTGTAGATAAGAACTGGATTCAACCGCCTTCAATGTTACACAGTGTGTAAAATGGCCACTTAAATGGGCCAATGACAGGCAATAAGCCCTGTAAATACTAAGACTACTATATTACCTTCTATAAAATGTTCTTTAATCTTTGTTGGAATTCATTAAGATTTAAAACATTCAAGTTGTAAGTGAAAATTCTTGATGCATACTTTAATTCGCAAATTTGGAAAAACCAGTGACCGGTTTCATCCCTTTCGTGCCATCTTCGAGACTTGTATCTTTATTATAAAATTTAATGTATTTATACAAAACAGTAAGGATGGATATTACCATTGTATAAATTTGAATTC
The DNA here is from genome assembly GCF_059751315.1 of Micrasema longulum. Classification (NCBI taxonomy): domain Eukaryota; kingdom Metazoa; phylum Arthropoda; class Insecta; order Trichoptera; family Brachycentridae; genus Micrasema; species Micrasema longulum. The sequence continues at coordinate 194,982 of NW_028278676.1, read as the reverse complement.
TCTATTCTTACTGTTTTGTATGTGTATTTAATTTTATAGTAAAGATATCAGTCTCGAAGATGTCACGAAACGATGAAACCGGTGACTTGTTTTTTCAAATTTGTGAATGAAAGAATCACTAGTTTTTTATTTCTATAATACAATATTAAGATTTATAATCAGTTTGAGACCAAGTGTTCATTAAAAATGAAGGTTAGATAAATATATATTTATTTATATATATTTTTAAATAAAAAATATTCAAAAAAATTATTTAAAAAAAAAAGATTTTTTATCCACATGAATCAATTCAGGAATACAATAATTAAAAATTTAGTTTTAATTAAAAAAACTTTTACATTGAATATTATGTTCTATGGTCGTTCCTGTTTGGGTCACTATAAGCTGTCATTGTACTTAGTGAATATATGCAGGGTTGTCATTTAAAAAATCAATTTCCCTGCTCTATTTGTTTTGTTTTTTGTAATATTATTTTGCTCCCTCACTATGTATTTTGTTTCTGGTTACCACAATATTGTGAAGGCCATAATAAAGCGAAAAATGTATTTTATTTATGATACTCAATAGATAAATAAATAATCGGTTTCGAACCAGTGAAAATAGCACAAAAATGGATCATGAAGATCATTCTAAAAAAACCCTTGAGATATCCAACGGAAAATCTGTTCGTTGAATTTAAGATATTGAATGTAAGACAATTGTTTGTGAGGTGCCTACTACTTAAATTTTATGATAAATTAAGTGAGGCCAAAAGAACCTAACAAAATATAAACACTCGTTCAGCAACAAAAATTAACTGTATTGTCCCATTTGTATCAACCGCCTTTGGTAAAAAGCAATATAATGTAATTGCTCCAAAAATATTTAATGATTTAATGCCAAATATATAAGACTCAAAATGTAACACAAATTTTAAAATAAAAATAAATGCACATATAAATAGTGTAGCGAGAGATTTTTTTGAAAAATATATGTAGATTAATAAACGAAGTACTTTAAATAATTGGTACACATATTATTTATATTTTTATGTATTTCATTACTTTATATTTGTGTTTTATTATATATTATACTATATTATTTATGTCTAAGTAAAATGTATTCATGGCACATATATATACTTTATATTTGTATAATAACGATGATTAATTTCTTACATTTGATTAGCTAGGCATTTATAATAAGGTAGTTTTAGTTTTTTTTTGGTTATTGTGATATTAGTATAGAACTACTTATGTTTTAAAAGATAAAAAATATCCATCTTAGAACAGGCTGAGTCATGTTAGATGAAGACTATGTTAAACACTCCGTTTTCATTTTCTATTCACTAGTTTTAGATAGATTCCCTGTTATTAAATGAACCAATCATCTTGAAATAATTGTTAATAAACTGAGATATTTAAACTATGTGTTCAAACGACTAAGTATTTACGCCCAGCTAAATACTATTAAAATGGTATACTATGCATTTGTACAGTCATCGCTTTCCTATGGAACAATTAGATGGGGGGGAGACTAGAACAACCATATTAAACCATTAGAAACTGTATTAAATTTATATTAAAAATAATGCTTGACAAAAATCGCACCTTTCCCTCTTTCCAATTGTCCCAAGAAGCTAAATTTTTTAACATAAGACAAATATATTGTTTTCAATGTTTAAAATATATATATAAGAACCAAAATGTATTTACAAGTAATTCAAATAGATCAAGTCAAAGAAAGAATCGTGTGTTAGAAATACCACAGTGTAAAACGAGGCTCGGACAGAGACATGCATATTTTATAGGCCCAAAATTTGTTTAATCTTTTTCTACTGATTATATTTAATTGATTCCAAACTTGCAAAATTTTCATTTTTTTTAAAACACGCACTATCTTTGATTCAATCTAAAGATATGAACTCTTTTTTTCTATGATATATTTTGTTGCCCTTTAAGGAATATTTTCATGTTTTTTTAATATTTTTTTTTCCTTTTTTAATTACTATAAAAATACTATAGAATCTTTTACAGAATATTTCACATTCACTTTCTTATGTTACACAAAAATATTATAACTGTCTATTTATTATAGGAGCAAAAATTCATTAACATTTTCTTGTATACCCACGAACAGGCCATGCCCTTGTTGGATTTTTTGTTTACTATTTTTACCATTAATATGTATTTCATTGCTATGTAATTTTCTTTATTTTTTTGAACACTCTGTTTTACTTCTTATGTATATTCTAAAAAAAACTAAAAAAAATTAATAAAAAAATAAAAAAATGTATACTTATTCTATGCAATAAATTTATAAAATTAAAAAAAAAACATAAATGGTGCTTATTTAATTTAAAATTGGATCTAAAAAATCTTGATCAACCGCCCGAAAATCGAAAAGAGTTGAGATCAGCAAAATATTTTTTCCAGACTAAAATCTTAGCAATGCAATTTGGAATAAAACCAAGGTTATAATCGCTCTAATGTTTTAAAAAAATAATTTAATATGCCTCCACTCGTTTGCGAGTGATTTTGGAAAAAAGTTAAAAACAAATAGGAAGCAACGTCAATCCTCTAATTATTTACTTATTTTTTCAATAATTATATGATTTAACAATTTAATTAATTACTGCTTTGTCAACGCTAAAAAATAATCAAGATCAAATTATTATGCCGATTTGTTTATTTCTAAGCCATGACACTGAAACATTTACACATCGAGGCTTTACTGACAGAATGCTTTAAGTCATTTAAACAAGTTCAGAGATAATCATATTTAATTTTTTTTTATTCTTTCAACGCATTATATCTCCCACAATTTTTTTTCATTTAAAAATATTTTTAAAGCTTTGAAAGAGTAATCTTTATTCTAGGCATAGCATAAAATTTGAAATCAAGGTTTTGCACATATATTTAAAAAAAATACATAAATACTGTTGACTGAATGCATTCTGTCAGTAGTCTCGATATGTTATTTTTCAGTTTTAGTGCCGCAGAACCGCGTTTATTTGGTAGGTGCCAAATAATGTCACGTTGAATTATTTTACAAACAAACTGGTTCGAAGTACTCAACCAAGCCCAACTGTCAGGTCTGCAACATAAACATAGGTAAGTCTAACAGTTCCGAGAAAGTTCACTCCTTTCTCGTTTAAAAACTAAAAAGGAGAATTCCTCCACCAAACGATCAATCCTCCACCCATACTCATTCTACTGTCGCCGTCTCACCGATCTACCAACAGGCCCCAGTCGAGCAATACAAATCGGTTCTGTTATTTAAAAAAAATCAAGTAAAAAGTTTTATATAGATGGATTCCTGTCCGCTAAGATGAGTTGGATATTTGTAGGCAGAGAAATTAGTGAGTCCAAAGTCTTGAAAAAGGTTGGCATTTGGTCATTTACGAGTATTGGGCAAACAAAGAATAAGTGGATAAATCCACTTGGTCCACGAAGAAGTAGAAACATTGAAAAATAAACATCTCAGGCGTTGCCTAGTATGTAGGTGATATAATTCAATCAGATGAATCTCACCCGCATAAATAAAGGTTTCAGCTCTTTAACTACAAAAACGTCAACAGATGATAGAATTGAAGGAATATAGATGTTCAAATATGGGCAGAATGGTGAATGTTACACTGTGTGTAAAGTGGCAACTTAAACCAGCCACTGACAGGTCATGAGCCCTGTAGATGCCTAGACTTCTATATTACGTTCTCTAAAATGTTCTTCATCTCTGTTGTAATATGTTAAAGAATAAGTGGCTGAGATCTTCTTTTTTAAAACGACAATCGCAAATGGGGGAGTCAAAAACACCAATTCTCGCAAGGTGAGTTCTCTTTGTAAGCGTGGAAAACCCTTTTTTTACATTCCGGATCAACAAAGTGACCATCAATTTGCCGTCACAGAATTGCTTTACCGGCAGTAGATTACATAATTCAAAATATACACCTTCGCCCATATGTTGCGCCTCACGGATTATGCTATTGGGTACAATCCCCTCACCTGAATATCATAAATTTTACCCAGATGAAACTGGAAGGTGAGACCCCAGACACGCACTCCGTAAGATATAATCGATTCAATGAGCGAGATCTTAACGTTTATCTAAATCATGTTCTTTTTGGATGCCCCATTAATGATTGTTATCCTGAGTTCCTATCCGACCTCTCCGATATCAACGTCCCGTTCCCTATTCATATTCTTACTCTCCTGGCCCCACCCAATAAACGTGTATTTAAAATTATATGTAAATATCTAGTTATAAATGGTGTTAAGCTGTAATTATGCTATATTATATTATTAATTCTTGGTATTAAAGGTCTACGATGTATGCAAGGGAAGCGATTTGCTGATGAATGTCGATAAATCGATGTGATGATTTTTGAAAGAAATTAAAGTATGACTAAATATGAAATCACTGTGAATGGAGTTATACTAAAACAAGTAGAGGAATTTGTGTATCTGGGAAGTATGTTTACTAGGAATGGAATTACTGAGAAAGATACTGGAAGGAGGGTGAGTGCCGGGAACAGTGCACTTAAATCAACCTTGGCAAATAAATGTTTATCGCAAGAGGCAAAATTAGCAGTTCACAACGGAGTCCTGGTCTCGACCCTGATCTATGGGAGCGAAGTATGGACTTGGAAAAACAGTAGGTACAAAGTAGGCAGAATGCTGTCGAAATGCGATCTCTTCGGCGAATGCGTGGTAAAACTATGTACGATAGATGCACAAATGTTGATATCCGTACATTATGTAAGGCTGAGATGAGCATTATCGACAAAATCAAGAAAGGAGCTCTGCGCTGGTTTGGACATGTAGAACGAATTTACAGCGAAAGAACGTCTAAGAACATTTACAATGCGAATGTTGATGGATGCAGAAATATAGAAAGACCGAGAAAGACATGGCACGACCAAATCCAACAAATATTTGAGAAGATGTATGAATGTAGAGGAAGCGAGATCTGTATGCAAAGATAGAGTGATGTGGCTTCTATCCTCTCTTCCTACCCTTACGGGGAAACGGCTTGATGGTTTGTTGTTGTTGTTGTATATATTATATTGAATACTAACTTACTAACTTGTATATATTATATTACTAACACATGTGTAGATATGTTTAAAAAAAACAAAAAACTTGGCACTGGCCAGAACACCCGAGTTGAGAGGTGAAAAGGCCATTAAAAGAAGAAGATTTTAACGTTTTGAAAGATAGTATGCTATTGATTTAATAAATAATAAAATTCTGAAACCAGTAGGAGTATTAAATTGATTTTATTAATTTAACAACAAAAAAAAATAATAACAATTATTTAACACACAAAATCACAAACTGCTTCGTTTAATTTAAAATATAACATTGTTCATCATCATCATCATCACATTTCCTCATCTAATGGTTCACAGGGCACTGCACTAATCTATCACAATCGAATCTTGTAAAGTCGGGTACGTTTGATATCACGCCACCACGAATGAAAAATGTCGACGAATCCTTTTTTTTAAACCCGGGAATGTAAACCTCTCTGAATAATTTTGCTTAGTCTAAGTAGGCGGAGTAGGTAATGCTAAATATTCGTAACCATCAAACTATCACGCGCCGTGATGTGTAGCAAGAGGCAGAGTAGAAGGGCGGTGCGCAGTGCCCAGCCAACTATGAAGAATTGTGGAGACGCGTGCCATCGCCGGCAGTCGAACCTTTTGCTACAAGAACGTTGGTCGTCCAATACTCTGGAGAACGAACCTAAGAACCGAATCGTCTATCGCCTACCAGAATCTTTGTTCAAACGGCCAAAGATACCCGGCAACGGATTCACGAGAACTATATGACGGCGCGATGTTTTGAAGTCTGCAGACAGTTGTGTAAAACTTGCGATTTTTGTAGTGACAACGGACTGACGTTTGATATAAATACATTATCACGCTATTAATAAGTGTCGTGAAGTGTTTTAGATTGATATTAAATTAAATCTATATCTAATATCGTGGTTCTGAATAGTTCTGTGATCTCTCGGATCTCTTTCATCATTGGAATCTAATTGGTACGTATATACAAAAAAGATTCTTGTGATTTCATTGTACTTAAATAATAACATCGTGATTAAGTTTTCGTTAGCAATATTGACGAATATTGGCAAATGTTTTGCCAACGTTCCATTGTAATACAGGTCCTGGATTTGTAATACTGATCATTTTACCTTCATGATGTAACACATATGAGCAAGACAAGCTGAAAATATTGTACTAATGCAGTGCCTTAAGCATCATTAGGTGTAGATAAATGGGAGAAATAAACTCTTATCCCGGGGATCATAGAAACGTTATCGATCAATGCAGAGGGGTTTTAAGGAAGAAGCGAAAAGACAGAAAAAATATTGAAAAATAAAGAGAGATCAGTTAAGTATTAAAGTAAAGAGACCAATATCTCAAGAGAAACTAAGGAAAACACTTTTTGATAGATAACTTAAGTGAAACGCAGATTTTATTTTTATTTTTAAAGGAATAACCCGCTAAGCTTCTATTTCAGAGGGTCATCTATTTTAGAGGGTGGGAAAGAGAGGATATAGAAGGAAGTTATGAAAAGCACACCACAATACCCAGACCAATTGAGAAAAAAATATTGTATACAAATTTATGGATTTTTTTCTTGCCACTAGCGGGAATCAAACCCGCGACACCAGTTTCAAAGTTTGACGTCTAACCAACTGTGCCACGGCACCTGCCATTTATTGGGATGTGAAAATCTAAGCATTTATAGGGCTTTTTAAGTATCCAATTCTGTGAATGGACGCTTACTTTGACTAGATGTACAACTCCTGAAATTGTGTAGATGTAGAAATCACGAAAATTAGGCAGAATGGTGAATGTTACACAGTGTGTAAACTAATCACTTAAACCAACCAATGTCAAACACTGTAAATGCCTAGATTTCCACATTCTCCAATAATTTCTTCATCGGTTGAGACTCGTATATACGAGTAATATATCAAAAAGATTTTTCCCTCGTCTCGGTTGAGAGTGTTTAATTTCAGTATTAGTCTACTCTTTGCTTCCAAAGTATTAATTTTTATGCTCCTGAAACTTTTAAATTGAATTACTAATAACATTTTACGAATTACTAATTTGCACAAAAGGAAAGCGGACATGCGTATGGCGAGAAAATAAAATGAATAATGCGCATTGCAAATATAACAAGGGACACATATTAATTTTATATGAAGATTCATGGTTCGGACATGTAGAACAATATTTGCAAGGCGGTGAAAGGAAAAACTAATTACTTGAAACAAAATCATTAATCAGACGCCTTTAAATAAAACCGTAACCTGAATTTCTTTTTTTTTACTAATCATCTGTCTAAAGGTAATAAATACACACTACGAGTATATCTTGTAGCAATATCATGGACGTTATTTGTCAGCGACATTATTTGACAATCGAAAATTTCAGCTGATGATTGAAAATCGGAAAATTTAGAATACATAATGTCTGTTGGCACCTTAAAATAATTACAAATTCAGAATAAGAAAATTGCGCGGGGAAAATTCCGTCTCCGGAGCGGTTTTGCGTTCCGCTGCCTTGCTTCAGGTTCCGGGTTCGATTCCCGGTAAGGTTTATATGAAGAAAAAAATTGTGAATTTAAATAGCAAATATTTTACTGTCACTGGACTTGTGCCTGAATTGTAAGTCTAATCACATCACCTTCCCGCAACATATGATCCAGATACGTTGCATTTTCTTTACCCACGAAGTGCCTTATGCACCGTTAGATGTGGATACAGGTTTAATGAATATAATTGTTAAGGTAACATAAAATTAAACTCACGATAGTTGTCTTGTGAAAATTAAAAAAAATATCAGCACACAGTGATAAAATTCAAAAACAATTCCGGAATCAAAGCAAAAAAAAATGTAGGACGTAACGGCCGATTGTGATTAAAAAAATCTTTGTTTTTATTTTACTAACTAAATGGGAAATATAGGAAAAAAACTAAATTTTACTTTCATATGATCTTTGAAGAAATAGTATAATAATAAGAAATAATAAAAAACAATAGGAATTTCTGTTCGTTATTTTTTTACTTATTATTTGATAAATAAAAAACAGCATTAAACATTTTCATCAAATTAATGCCAGTCACCAATGATCGAAATGGTTTTTTTCGGAGCTACGGAAAATTACAAAGATTAAAAGGTAAATTAAATTTGAAGTCATCAAACCGAATTGGTCGCAACCTTCACGATGATTTTTCTTAGAAAAAATAAACTTAATTGATTAAAGAAAGCGAGGAAAATGAGCATGAAAATATCCGACATTAAACGCATTAAATAAATGGCCTTTCATAAAAATAAACAAATATTATTAACAAGTGTGAAAACACCTTTTATAGAAACTTAAAAAACCAATCACCTTTCATTATATTTTTACAAAAAGTGAAGGAAATTCACTTGAGTTATGTACGTAATATGATTATAATTTATTATTTAAAAAAAATACTTATTGTTAGTGTCACACGTGTTGATTCTTAAAAGAACAAAACTATATATTTCGCGAGAGCACTCCTTACATCGACGGGTGATAGAAAACTAATATTACGAGTATACATACAGAATATTTTTCACAGTGAAGTTATAGAATTTATCCAAAGAACAAACAAGTAAATCAATGGTAGAACCTTAAACTGAATTGGTAGGTGGCCATTCCACTAATCTAAGGTGTTATTTTTCAGGGCCCGCCTGTGAAACTTTAGAGGAACATTCCTCATGGTAAGCTTTTAAAAAAATCATAAAATTTTTCCAAAAGTCATTTAAAAAAAAAAAGGTAATGATCCCAAAATGGAGTATATCTTTCATTTCTCGGACTAGCATCCCTTCCGCAAACCCATACCCCTCCCTAATAAAAAAAATGCGATCCAAACGTATTTTAACCAACGAAGTAAACGCACCAGACGCGGATAAGGGAAGCGGCTGGGTAGGAGAGGGGTAGGGGTTTGTGGAGGGACTGATTGTCCGAGAAATTGAGGATGTACTACATTTTGAGATCACATGTTTATTTATTTTCTTAAAATTACTTTTTGGAAATTTTTTTTTTTTTTTTAAGCTTACCAAGGGGAATGTTCCTCTGATGTTTCGAGGTCTGGCCCTGAAAAACCATGTGTATAAAGGCGAGCAAGCAAATAGGGACGCTTGCATATAACTTCCAATCCTGTCAACAATGTCTCAATTAATAATACACAGTAACATTTTTAGAAATTTAAATATTAATTTAAAAAAAATTAAAGTAAGTACTTCAAGATTCATAATATTTTCTCAACTTATAGCTACATTGTACGTCGAGCTGACCCATTAATAAATATTTTATTCTAATTAATTTATTCAATTGACAGTTTTTATTGATTTTCCAACATTTTTGTGTATTGTCTAAAGGATGTTTTAACAAGCACACATTCATATATAGTCTTTCATAATTTGCCTGTCACCCTCAATCTTATTTTATAAATTCTGACGAGACGTGCAGACCGTGCAGTCTAAACCAATCGTTTAAATATATATTTTATGTCAATCTTGTCACAAATTGAACCTTAAATCGAGCGTGGTAGGCGAACATGCCAATCTTTACATTTCGAGGCGAACCTTTCTCCACTCGATTTCCCTTTTCAGGATTTTTACCAGAGTAGCCAACGCATTGAAAACACTTGTTCGGTTAAAACGTAAACGGAACTATGCGTAATAATAATAATATTTTGCATATTTTATTCTAGAATACAAGTAGGGGCGTGTTTTTCATAAACTTTCTTTAAATTCTCCATCTTATGTTGTGCAACAAAAATCCTTCAGGGGATTTAAGCAAGTCCAATCAATTTAGCCTGGCGAATCCAGCTATGGTTGGACTGCAATCAGGAGATTTCTTGTTTTTCTGATTCTTGTCTGAATCCTTCGGATCTTGCATTTCAGGAGAGAATTCAAAGAAGAAACCTCACCTTCCCGAAATATTTCCGTTGAACCGCAGAATCTGGAAAGCTCGAAAAGCGGTTAAAACGCATTATCATTTTCATTTTTGATGTTTACGGCAAAGTGTATTTATCCAAAACTCGTTGGTGAAGATGGATGTATAGTAAGCTCTGCAAAAATGTCTTAACATTGTCGCTACAACCTACATTTGAAGAACCTACAGGCAAGCATTCCCGCTAATATGCTTATCACCATTCGTTGTCTGTCAATATTATCGTCATCGTTTACTCATATTATTCTTCATACCCCCTGACACATAATTTTCAAACGATTTTTTAATATAAGCCTTATGTATAATTTAAAAACATGAAGAATATGGCGATTATATATGAATGTTGTATTTTAATATGCCATAGAAAGTCGACTGCAACAACCTTTTATTGAACACGTAGGTATAACAATATTATAATGGTTAATTGCGCAATTCATAATGTAATTGGACTATTCATGATACTTATTATCTTTCATGCGTTAAAAGTATCATCATTGTGATAAATTTTACTCAAATAGCAAGTACTAAGTAAAATAAAAGTCTAATTTAAATAATAATATTGACATAGCAAAAATCATTGTCGTTTCGTGATGCAGTTTTTTCAAAAAATTATAAAATGAAATAAAAGTAAGTACCCACCTTAGACACAGAGTACCTTAGTCTATGATAAAGTAAGTAGGATACATTCTTGATTTGACAATCTTCTCAGAAGCGGTGATCTCAAAAGGCATCGTCACAGTAATTTAATATAACTGTTTTTGATTTCAAACATGTGTTATTAGAATTACAATGCGTGACATTTTTTCTTACAGAAACTGATATGTAACGGTTACGAAATTAATCTTCTTTAGTTTTATGCCTACAAACAGAGGTATGGAAAAATAATGAGACAAAGGTTAGTAAGTAAATACCAGAAAGTTATCTTCTAATTTACTGTTAGTATCCCATTTTACGTCCAATTTAACAATAATAATATTTAATATTGAATTTGATAGCTGATATTTTAAGGTACTTTCACCCTTTTAAAACGAAAGGTCGTTCGAGATCAGCATACATTTACACATTATTTAAGAATTTTCTTTTATTTAAGAATGCTCTAGCATATTTTTCCAATATAATCGGGTTTTGAACGAAAGAACTTCAAGAACAGGAAATAAATCAAATTATTTATAAAATCACTTTTTCGTTGCAGTATATACCTTTTTTTATTGAATATTATGTGTTTTTGACATTGAAGGCGACATGGTTCTAGAAGTAAGCTATTGTCATCCGGTCATTAAAAATTGGATCAAATAAATCACATTTTAATTATTATTTTTTAATATGGGATTTTCAATATTATTGACATTGCTTATAATGTAGAAAGTTTATATTTTAAAAATGGATTTTGTTTTGGATTGTGTGGGAAAAGGAAGGGAATTTCGGCTGTAAAATTTTATTGTGTTTGATTTTATTATCAATGGCAACAGTGACACACCGAAATAAAAACCCTTTGAAACAAGAATTTAAATAGGTTATTTAAATATTTATTTAATTGTGAAAGTACACATAAATAAAAATTAAGGTACAAAAAAAATTCCACCTAATAAATACAAAAGCCTCACCAAGCTATTTTTTGTGGCTTGTTGGTAAAGTTTACCAACATAAAAATTAATCCTACTAAAAAATAAATATTTTTACATAAACAATTACAGTCAAATTAAGGAGAAGTGTTGGACTGTATTCGCTCAATCAAAAAAATAAAAAAATAATAGGAAAAAAAAATATATCATAAAAAAAATATATACATATTATATATCAAACAACAAATGCTGCATTACTTATAAGTGTTAATCTGTAAGAGTAAAATTTTTGGAATTATTGTTTAATAGCATTTTATAATAAGCTCTTCATACATAATAGGCTTTTCTTATTTGCCTATGTATTGGGTGTTAATACAGGTTGTATCTGTTTTTTTTTTTGCAAATAAAGAGAACAAGAGGAAACGAAAAATTAATCAATAATGTATTCTCCTTCATTATTTTCCAACAAATTAGTCAATGATTCATAGTATCTTCACCGTACACTGCACAAATACTGCGAGCGGCTTTGGCAGCTTTATTCCCTCGATTAAACGCTAACAGAAAGAGGTGTCGAAATTGTTCACATTCATCTTCTTGACATTCTATTTTGAAGGCTTGTAATAAAATAAAATAATGTATCTAAAGTTAAAGTAAACGTCATTAAAAACCGAAAATAACAACATTTACAATTTTTTTTAAACTTTTAATGCTCATTTTTAAAGTTGGAAAAAAATGGACATTATGTTAAGACCTCATAATTTTATATTTACATTAGGTAGGTATCAGCTGTATATTTTATTCTAAAAAATAATATAAATTTTAAATGACAAAATATTTAGAGTAGGTAGGTACCCAATAAAAATACAAAACTAGGCAAGGTTATTGAAAATATTTTTTAACGGTTAGAACAATATGAAAATGTTCTCTCTGTATCTAAACTATATCATCATCATTTCCTTTCCGCACCTAATGGTTCAAAGGACACTGCATTGGTACACCAACTTCAGCGTATCTTGATCATTTTTGTTACATGAAGGTAATATGATCAGTCTTACGTTTCAAGTTCCAGCCCAGGGACTAAGAAATATTCTAGCGTAAAAATGCCCTTTTAATGAAATATTTCATGTCAACCATGTCGGAAATCAAACCCGAGACCTCTTGTATGGTAAGGTAACGCGCTTAACCATTACACCACGAGGCCGACAAACTAAATCTAAACTATATTATAGGATATATCCTATATAGGATATTCCTATATATAGGAATAGAAGAAATGCATACTTACTTATGTATTTTTTCAGATTAATCTGTGGTTTTACGATCAACATGGATAGTATTTTTCTTTATGTTTCCTATGACTACCTTAGACATAGGCAGCATAAGCTGTTTTATCTTCCTGCTTGCAGAACCAACCTGCCGAAGGTAATGCCAGATGGAAGAGCAATGTCTTTACTCAACCGTATCTCTTCGGATTTCGCCATCTTTCATATTAGTAAAAGAAGTTCAGAGAGGATAGCATCCTGTTTCTTTAATTGCTGGGTATTTTTATTTTACCATCTTTGTTATATATATTTAAATTGAAGTATAATTTTTTCGTGTAATGTATGACTTGAAACATTTTTGTAACGTACATAAACGTATAAAATAAAGAAATTGAAAACTGAAAATTGAAATTGAATTTTATATTTATACGGTAACACACAAAATTAATAATTGTATTTTTTATTAATTTCAATTTGCTAAACAGTTGAAAATGGAGATCTAACCGAATAGTAAATTTGACAACATCCAAAAACAATATAATGCGTAGTTTTCTTAATAATAAGAAAACATTTTTGTATAATGAATTCTTGTGAATTATTAAAAAAGAATCATAATAACATAAGCTTACTAACGTAGATTGGTTGTTATAAAACGAAACCTAAAATTGAAATATACAGAACGATTTCTTTAGGAAAAATCGTAATAAATCTGAGCTTCTTTATAAGTTCCAGCAATGGAATTTGTTATCTAAATAAATGTGTATGTAGTATTTTTGTTATTACTGCAGTTGTCGAGGTAACAATGAACATCTTGTGTCATTTAAATCTGATGTCCTTCGTAGGTGACTGAAATAATGTAGTAACGTGTTACCACATTGCGCCATCCTAATTATTTAATTTAATTAACGTAAAAATTATTCTATAATCAGTAAAAGCGTTGTGCACTATACCGTGGCCAGTAAAATAAAGACTGTTAAAACACATTCTTATGAATTTTAGTACCTACTTACGCTACTTTAATCTATATTTGGTGCATCTCTAAACAATTCATTTATTTATTTTATTGGAAACCCATATTTTAAAAAGCATTTTCTGTTTAGTGTTTACCTAACTCACTACGATGCAGAAATTTATCAAATTAAAATCGATTACAAATCGTACGAGTCGTGAACTGGGTTGTGGTCCCGTGGCTAGTGTCGCGGACTCACGGACCTTAGGTTCGAAGTTCACACCCCGCTCTACCACAAATTAGTTCCCATTTTCTAAAAGTGAGTAATTTATAACTCTAAATTTATTGCAACAGAGAGGGAAAACATTTTTGACAAGGGGAAAATGGAAGTCTGGCCATTTGCAGGGCTTATGACCTGTCATTGGCTGGTTTAAGTGGCCACTTTACACACTGTGTGACATTCACCATTCTGCCTATGTTTAAACATCCTCATTTCCTCAACTCATCCACCTGTTGGCTTTTGTGAAGTAAAAGAGCTGAAGTCTTTATCATGTGGGTGAGATTCATCCGGCTGAACCAATGAAAACAATTTTCCAATTTTTATACTTCTAAGAAATTATTTACAACTCGTTCAAAATGGTCCCAAAATTGAAATATTTGGGTAAACCATAAGAACGCGAATATTTCTTTTTAACTAAAAAAACTGTAAGTTTGTATAAATTAGTCTAATGTAATTAAAATAATTGTAAATATTAGTACAAACACACATGTAATATTAACAATAAAATTAAACACTTACGTGATCGATATATTTTTTTTCTCTTCTTAATTATTTGTGACTGGAAGTTAAATATTTAAGATCCAATCAACATAATTTACTGTACTTCGTGATTCCAGTAAATAATTATGATTTCAATCCAAAGAACTAAAGGAATAACTCGCTAAGTCTTAAGTTTATTTTAGAAAATTGTCAGCAGGTAGTAAACAGAGGAACATGAAAGGAAGTTATAAAAAATACACCACTACACCCAGACCAGTTGAGAAAAAAAAATATTTTCTAAGTTTTTTTTGCAACTGGAAGGAATGGAACCCGTGACGCCAACAGCAGTTTCACAGTTGGTCGTCTAACCAACTGCGGTACGACGCACAGTGTTTCGTTTTATACGAGCTAGACGGTAAAAAATATAAAAAGTCTCGAAACCAACTTGTGCGATGTATTTATCCTGCCATGTTGAAACATTGTACCAAAGGTATTTTTTTTATTTTTATTTGATTTAATAGCATAATTATACATTTTTACAATTTAAAAAAATTTCACTTGTTATATTTTTACTAAAACTAAAATCCCACCAAGCCACTTTTTGTAGCTTGTTGGTGAAGATTATATATATAGGTACTGACTTAATAATATTATTTACATTTATAAAAACAATGAATAACATATAAAAATTAACAGCCGGAAAGATCAGAATAAACATGTTTATACAAATAATAATATATAAATTTATTTTTTAAATACAAGAAAATATATGAAAAAATAAAATATTTACACCCAAGCTACTATTCATCTATATTTATTTTTTAAACTAGCATTTACGTGATAGTTCACCGAAACGAACCAATTAAATTCTGAAAAAAATTAAATCTACGTAAAATTATAAGTTTAAGGCGTAACATATTTGATTTTTTAGCTGAAATTTATTAATAACATTATTATGCACTGCCGCAAATGTATCTTGCTGGATAAATTCTTTCATGTTAAAAAAATCTCTTGGCTGAAAATCGTGTAGTTACATAGTCTTTGAAAAATAAACGTAATGCGAGGTGTTGCGAGAAATAAAACGATAATATATTCAATTGAAGATTAGTTGCCAGTATATTGCACAACATATTTTTAAAATTACGATTTTTGAAGTTTTTGAGAAAAATTCTCGAGGAACGTAATAAACAAAAAAATATGGGCCATAGAATGACTAAATTTATACATTTCTTTACAGGAGCATTAACCATGTTTCAGAATAACACATGAGTAAAAACTATCATGCATACCTTTCAAAGTAATTTCCATTTTTTCTGAACAAAAATAAAAAAAATAAACTCAAAATACAACCTTGAGGGCGACAATGAGCGAATGATAGCAACTAAGTAATCACAAATAAATATATGTACTTTAGGGTGTAGTCATTAGTAAACGGTTGAATTAGTCGGACCAATTAAGCATGTATTTGCCAAGTTGAATACTTTCAAGACGTCATCGTTCAAACATTCTGAAGGGAATTTACAGCTTCTAGCATGTATGAACCGAAACCGTGTGCGGCGCCTGTCAAAATCTTGAAAAGAAAAAATGAGACTACTTTTTAAATATTTAATACATTTTGATCGCACATTATTAACTCGATCCTTCATCAGATAAAAATAATATTAATTATCTACGTTGTTTAGAATCGACCTTTTTTGTTTCAAATTCCCAAGAATTAATCGAAATGCCTTTTCTTGATATGTTGTGAATGAAATAGAGAAACATTGTTCCAAAATAATAATCTAGATCATCGGATAGTAATGCATGTTATTTCTTTATTGCTATGATCACAAACCATAGCGAGAGGCCAACATTCCGTAAGATTTCCTTGATTAATCATTATTTTTATTAAATTAAGTAGGATACTGGAAAAAATAACAGCAAAATTTAATCAATACTGTATGTATAAAAAAAAAATTAAATAGAATTAAATAGAAAAGTAATTAATAAATTCATTACTTTTCTAAAAAATAACGAGTGAGATTTACATTTTAATGCATTAACAGAGTTTGTATTGAAAATATAGAATATTTGTTCAAACTTGTATCCATACCTGTATCCTGAATAAAGGTGAATGCATTTCGAAGTTAGTTCAAGAATTGTTACAAAAAAATAATTCTTTACTTCTAGTGCACCTACCATGTATTCGAATTTGAATTAGTTCAAGTAAAGCAGGGCTGTCAATTATTGATTACATTATTTTAAGTAAGAATCAGCTATAACTCTTCGGTCTCACAATTTGAGTAATGAAATTTCTAAGAAAATCATAATTTAAGGCTTCTACAAGTATTTTTAATGTATAGTTTATAAAGCGCAAACATTTATTTTGTACCCTTTCAATAGCATGAGAATGAACTTCATAATAGGGTGACCAAACCGAAGAATTATATTCAAGTCTACTTCTTATTAATATGCAGTACAATTGTTTCACAGTAAATAGATTTTTAAAATTTGATGCTACTCTCAAAACAAATCCAAGCATCTTCATTCCATCATTAGCGATCTGATTAATATGAAAGGTAAACTGTAGTTCATCAAGCAAAATACCCAGATTTTTTTATTTGAGAGACTCTTATCAAATTAATACTATTTTAACAAGTAAATTTAATCAGGTTTTTAGATCTACAAACGGTTATACTTTGACATTTACTTATATTTAACCGAAGTTTATTTAAACAACACCAATTGTACAATATATTTATATTCTCCTGAAGAGTATAACAATAAGTTTCATTTTTTATAATCTTCTATATTTTTAAGTCGTCGGCAAACAGTAGAATATCAACATCTTTGAAAAATTTTATTATGTCATTTACAAAAATACTAAAAAAATCGGTCCTAAGTGGGATCCTTGAGGAACGCCAATTGTTGCCAAAAACGGTTGTGACATAAAACCATTAACTTTCGCTATCATATATCTACCAGTTAAATAACTTTGAAACCAATTCAGCATATTCCATCTAACTTCTAACAAACCTAACTTTGTTACCAAAACTTCATGACAAACCTTTTCAAAAGTTTTACTAAAATCAGTGTAAATCGAATATACTTGACATTTTTGATATAAAGCATTTATTATATAATTTTTATTAATTATCCGGATAAATAATGCCAGACGTTATCCGGAAACGCAGAAATCTGATTTCAAAATCAGAAAGTTGGATAAACCAATAAATTAAGGCAATATTTTGAAAGAAAACGGAAAATTGACTCTAAGAACACTTTTTTACTTTTTGATCAAATTAAAAACTTAATTGCTTAGACAAAATAACCGTTTATGAGTAGCAAGGTTTCTGATAACAATCCGGATATTTGGTAATCTGGATGACTGGATTTCGGATAAACGGAGTTCTACTGTATATTATATTATTAAATGGAGTGAATTACATAATATAAAAGCTAATTAAATGTTGTTAGTACAGATTTACATATTACAACAGAAATGGAGAACATTTTTAAGAAAGAAATATGTAAGACCATGTAAATGCCCGAATTCCCAAATTCCCCAATAAAAAAATCCTTTACCTCGATCGAGATATCTATCAAAGCTATTTTGTTTGTATCTGTTGAGATATCGGTTTCTTTAGATGAAATCATAAATGGGTTAAATTCCTATATTAGTCTACAAAGATTTGGACGTATATAGGTACCTATTTAAAATATTGACATAAATTGTTACTAAAATTGCCTTCTGCAAGGCGCAGACAAATCGGCTCAATAACAAATATAAATGATTATATTGTTATATGCATTCACGTAAAATATTGTACATAATATTATTTAAGTTGCCTCTCTACACTTACAAAGTATTTACTGTTATAGTTTTTTTATCTTGCTGTAGCAAAATAATTGCAAGTATTATATTATTGAATGAACATATAATATTTTATATAATATTGAATGATAACTTTGTATTTTTATGATTAGTTCTTACAAAAATTCAAGATGACGTAACTAACTTAGATTTCACGATCCAGCAAATTAACGTCATGTATCATCTTCAAGTCGGATAATCACACGAACAGTATTTTTCAGAAAACGTTCATTATATTATACCTGCATACTTTGAACAAAATAAAGAAAAACCCAAGCATATGTTTAAAATAATATTCTTATTTACTTTTCACATAAAATACACTAATTATTATTCTCTGTTGTTATGCTGTGTATTCTTAACAATCCTTGTTAATTTTTCGGACAACGAAGTTGATACGCTCGCAGAAATGCTCTCCGAAACATCATTAGAAAGCGCTGAAAATACGCTTTAAATGAAAATTTGCTTTGCCGTGAAAATCAAAGAAATTCAATTATAAAAGATGTACGTATGTAAAATGTATTCAAAAAAGTATTTCACTTTCAGGAATGTTTATAAATCTGTAAATTCATAAAAAAATGATGTAGAGATTTTTGTTTATATATGTTTACAAATTATTAAATTATTATACATATCCACAGCTAATCGAATAATATGGGAAACTATTTAAATACTTCCCCAAAATATGTGTTATTTGCCGGTAAATTCTAAAGATTATCAAGTTTGCCTTGAGTTGATTAAAGGAACATGCAGTTTTTTTCAATTGTTAACCATGTTATTTGAATACAAAGGCACTATACTAAATAATCTGCGACCATCTGCATACTTCGAGGAAGCACAAAACCTTGGAAATACACAAACAATACTAGGCACTCTTCGTCTGCTGCACAATTGAAAAATTACGGATTGTTTTGAAATTGTATTGTATTTTGTTACGAGATCCTCACAAAGAAGATGAGCGTTTGTTTTAACATCAGTTTACGCAATTCATAAAGTTTTAAAACTAATTTCAAACCTCAAACTCGAAGAAAAGAAAAAATCAGAAATAAAATCAAAAATTTAACTATCGACCATCTAAATAGTCATTTTCTCATTACATGTATCTTCTTCTTGCGGTGCCTTGGTCAGGTCCCTCCGACGTTGGCGATCACTATGGTGAAAGCATCTCAGTCTTGCGCTACTTCCGCAGCCAGGACATCTGCTTATTAGATGTATTCGCCTTAGTGATTCCTGGGAAAAGATGACTAGAGTAGTTTCCCGTTGCCTTCTCCGGTGGATTTTTCTGTCGGGGTTACCTTAGCTAGTTGGTTCTGGCTTAGAGGCGCCAGAAACTCGCCTTTTATTCTCTCAATCACATCACACTCAGCATCACATCCAGCAAGATATGACTCACTGCGACCACTGACAGTTCGAACTCCCTTTGAAAAAATGTAAATAAACCAGTAATTATGGAGATTGAAGATGTCTAACTAATAAACTTACTTATTTAGAAAATTTGTCGGTTGATGTCGTCCGTCAATTAATAAAATGTTTTTAAGCAATAATAATTATGATACTTTTAATTGATAAAGTGTCTAGAATCGATTGCAATGGTATATACAGGTATAAGCAGATCTACAATGAATACAATTATTCGCCTGCTGTGTGTTGAATGCCTCAGCGAGACTTTTTTTTGCAATCTCTAGGTTCAGTCGTATCACTCCACTATTTTAGAAATTACATTGGTTACATATTCCATAAAGGGTAAATACAACCCCCGTTGCCTTATGTATAAGTCACTGATCAACTTTGCTAAGGAATATTGAAAATAACTAAGTTAACCTAGCTAACAGAAGCCTAACCAACGGATCAGTTACATCTACGGCGCGGCGATAGGAAAAGTCATCATACCCATACGCAACGTTTTACTAAAAAGTTTTACTTACAAATTCTCAGTTAAATCAACGTCACTTCGTAAGGCGCCCTTGAGGTATAATATTACGAAAATGGCGCTTTGTAAGTTATCAATAATAAAACGAGTAGAGATATAAATTCTATTGCTCTTTCCTGTATGTTTATTTCTTTTCGTTGATGAGTATCGAGACGCCGCGCGACGATTCAAAAGAAAACGATAAAAAACAAGGTGTTAAAAGATTATGTGTTACGGTTTGCCGGATCTGTGGTCCAGTAATTTTACCTGTGCCGCGAAGAATATAATACTGACTTCTGCTTCAGCCACCATGACTGTCCTAAATTTACTTAACGAGTTATCCGAGGTAGAAATATCGACCTATTTTCCAGCTAAATAGCGCATTCAATGAGGAAGTTCAGTGTTTTTAAAACATATTTTTATTTTTTAATAGACTATTAAACTAAGCCAAAAAAAAAATATATATATACATCGTATTATAAGGGCCTTGACTTTTTAAAGTTTTGTGTTTCTAAAATAACTCCTCGTGTGACGTCAAAAGTTCTCTTCCGCTTATTCTCAATCAGTTCCGTCCATTGGTCTCGTATCATTGGTTGATTTATATGAACCAGTGACGTCGTTCAAAGTAATTCGTTTTTAATAAAAAACAATTATTTTTTTCGTACATTTTTAGGAAAATATGCCGTATAATTTTATTTTTATTTTATTTAACAAATTTACGGACATTTTCCAATTAAGACGAATCATATAACGAAAAAAAAACAATATTAATACAGTAATAAATAATAGAAGCAATACAACAAAGAAAAGCAAAGACAAGTTATACAGGCATTATGGAATTTAGGTTATTCTACAAATATACAGTAAATTTATTGGGAATATTTTTTCAGTTTATTTGTAAAAAAAAACAATTTACAATCAGAATAATTAAGATCTTAATTTTCATTTACAAATTTCATCATTCTGGGTACAAATCTGATCATTCATTCATTTTTATTAGGCGCATGGAAACCATAATTAATCTTATGATGACCGAGGAACAGAATTTCATTATTTCTGAGTCTTCTTTCTGAGATATTTGTTGGGGAATAGTCAGGATACCAAATAAACTATGAAGTATTTTAAACATGCAAATAAAATCTGCATTAAACCAACGTTGTGAGAGACTGGATATATTAAGGAAAAGTTCCATGTCGGTATTGATATAGTTTTCTCTTGTAATTCCTAGTTTGTACGCAATTTTTCTTATAAATTTATGCTGAACTGATTCGGTGCGATTTATATGAGTAACATATATGAAGGATACCATATTACGCAGGCGTATGGCGTATTCAAGAATGGGACGAACCCAATTAGCAGTGAAGTGTTTTTAGAGTTAATACGATTTTAAAATCGGATGTAGCTCTATTGACAAATCCGGAGAATTTAAGAGATTTGTTAATGATATATTTAATGCTCTAATGTTTACTGTATCCATCTCCCATAGGGCTGAGGTTCCTCATTCGTTTATAATAAGGAAGGTTGATGTTTTGTTGTTTGTTCAATATCTAAGGCCAAAGTATTTTATGGACCTACTTTTGAAGGCGTAAAGATTTATAAATTATTACAATTATAAGAATAAAAGGGCAATAACATGAACGGTGAACTAAGTACAGCGATTGTTAATAAACCCATGTCAATCAAAGCTGTTGGCAGTGCGTGGAGTCTTGGTCGTGAGTCGTGACACTGACAGATGTATGGAAGTGAAATTTGCAACTGACACAGGAAGTATAAAAACAAAGTTAAAACGCGCTATGTTTTGTAATACATAATGCATCTACACTTCTGCTTTTTGCGTGCGCTATCCGCGCCTTATTAAGTTTATTAATTTCTTCCATCTGTTGATCTTTGTGAAGTTATAGTTAAAACCTTTATTGACACGGGTGAGATTTATTTGGCTTAATTATTTCTTTACATACAAGCCAACGCCTGCAAATATTAAAAAAAATATAATTCTTCTAAGACAAGCTGGTTTAACCAATAATATTTTAAGTTTATCCTTACTTTTGTAGACAAAGGTTTCAGCTTTTTTAACTAAACAAAAATTAACGTATTATATGGAAGAATCAAAGAAATATGGATGTTTAAATATATAAAATACTAAAGTGACTACTTAAAACAGCGTAACCCAGTTTTAAGTGGCCACTTTAATATTTCGTAATCCCTGTAAATGCAAAAACTAGAATAATCCGTTCTCTAAAATGTTCATCTCCATTTCTGTTGCAATATGCTAATCTTAATAACTCCCAAGAAATTTAAATCCAGTCCTTGTCTATACAAATTTGGAAAAATATAAATTATTGAATTTATTTTATTGACATTTTTTTTGTTTACTTATTTTAGTACATTTTTTATTACATATTTATGAAAACATCACTTTATTTATGAAAACAAAAAAAATACTCCATAGACATATGGCCTGTGCGTGGGTATACTAAATCTAAAATACATTATGAGATCAATATATATATATAAATATACTATTAACGGACGATGTTTACTTTAGAAAATTCCTAAGGAATAATTGAAAGCCATTTTAAATTGCGATCGTTTTTATTCTAGCCGCGTTTTCCTTCTGAAAACTGCGCATGCGCCAGCAGTCGCATTATTATTGGTTGTAATAGAGCGCTGTTGTCGTCCCTAGCGGTGAATAGTAAAAGTTGTATGTGTGGCGCGAATATTCAAATATTAGCTGACAATGCACATAACGTAAATATGTTTAAGTATTGGTATGTTTGTTTCCAGGGATGAGTTCTAAGGACCTGCCCTTGGCGAGGGGCCAGCCCGTCTGAACAGGATGAGAACCGTGATGACGTCACGCGGGGCGCTGTGGCTGGCGTGCGTGGCGCTCCTGGTGAGCTGCCGCCAGGCGCAGCGCCCCCCGTGCCCCCCACCCGATACCATCCTGCCATGCGTGTGTGCCACGAGGAATGAGGAGCTCCAAGTATGGTAAGTAAGATACAAATTCTTGTATCCATTATTGTTTCTGGCAGTGATGCTGGATTCAATATCCTTGAATCTCGTCGCTAGATTTTTCTTGGGAAACATTTCTAAAAAACTAATTTCATGCACAGTTTTACGCACCCAGAAGCCGTATGAATGAAAGTTAGAAAATCACGCATTAATAGGGCAATTTGCTTACTGAGTGTTTAATAGCTATCTGTTTTCTAAATGTTTTTAAATATTTGTATGTAACCACTTACCGACTTTTCTATGTCTAGCGGTTTCGAGACGTACCCGTCTCTTCAGTAAACCGGTAGACATATAAAAGTCAGTAAGTGGTTATAAACAAATATTAAATAACATTTAGTAAAATGTTTGACCACAAAGTTAATGCTTTAAATATTAATAATATCTGTTTCCTATTTATGAACTTGTCATTTGTGTAATATTATGTAAATTAAAATAATTCAAACTTTACAAAACTGTTTTCTTCTTCAATCGGACATAACCAATGGTGTAAAGTCAACAGATTAAAACTAAATATTGAAAATACAAAACAATGTCATTTCATAGAACAAAACAACCAATTTCCTTTAAGTAACTGATAGAAAACTCCAAAATTAATGTAGTTAATTCCATCTAAAATTTAGCAGTTGTTTTGGACTTTAAACTGATATACAACGAACATATAGATAATACAGTAAATAAAGCACTGACATTACTAGGCTTCATTAACAGAATATCCTCTGATTTTACTAATGGCAGCATATCAAAACTCTTTATTGCTCAACTATTCACCCTCTTCTAGAATATGCCTCCGTGGTCTGGCCTCCATTCTATGTGAATTGTATAAATCACATTGAATCAGTCCAACATCGTTTTCTTTGAAAAGTAGCGTGGATGCTTGGACTGGAAAGAGGTAACTATTAATATACTGATATAGAGTCAATGTTAAATATTTCTAGTCACAAAAACGTAAAACTAATATTGACTCTATATATATATATTTATATATATTCGGCATACTAAATAGTATAATCAATCGGACAGGTAAAATTCTGTATTCCGACTCGTAGGTTGAGAAACAATGAAGTACTGTTCATCGATCAGCATTGAACAAACTATGGCCTTAATTCTTCAATTACCCGTCTTTGTCATATTGTTAACGTAAGACAAGATCTGGCCTTTTTTGGTTGAAGTTTACAGCAATCTAAACAAGCACTAAATAAATAGTTCAAAATTTGTCTTGATGTCCCTTATGTTTGTCAGTGCTTCTTTTTTAATGTTGTAAATTGTTCTTATATTGTAATATTCATCCCTATAAATTGTATACATCGACAATGTCCATAAATAAATAAATTCGTACATGATATTTACAGTCTACATTACGTAATTGGTTAAACAGCCCGTAAAATAAAGCTGACTAGAATAGGGTTTTTTAATATTTTTTAAAAATATGTAATTTTATTTTTAAATTAGCAAACAACGGTAACGCTATTACTATTTTTTTGTCAGACGTCAAATAAATTTTCTACTAAGGTTTAGAATATTCATATTATGAATTACTTGAAAACGAGACGTTTCATATCCTGTGGGACAAACGGCACGTATGATGTTTTGGCGCCAAACTTGTGAGAAATGTTTGTCAGAAGCAAAGTCGGTGATCATAACGCGTGACGTCAAAATGACGTGATGCCAGCTGCGAGCCGTTTTGTATGTGCTCATTTCTAAACTCGAAAATTGTAAATGAAAACTTGTTTTGAATACATTGATAGTTATCATTAGAATCCTAAAAACCTGCTCTAAATATACATTATATTTTTGATGTTATTCTCGAGTTGTGAAAATACCCTATTGTTAAATAAAGTGTAGATACTTACATTAGATTGTAGATATTATACAAACTCACAATAATTTGGAGTTTATTATTTTTCAAATACATAAATAATTCCAAATTGGTCAATTATATTGTAAAAATCTATCTTCCTTATCCTCAACCTTCTAACAGACCTTTCTGAATGGTTTATTTATTTTTTCAGGTGCACACATAGCGACTTACCAAAGGTTGTGGAAGGGTTGAAAACAATAGGCCAGTACATTTCTCGACCGATAGACGAACTTATCATCGAACATAACCACCTACCGGCGCTTCCCGGGCGAGCCTTCCGCCCTCTCCGTGCTCTGCGCCTCATGCTGAGAAACAATCACCTAGAAAGAGTTGCTCCAGGATGGCTGGCCGGTCTGGAAGATTCCTTAATGGAACTGTTTATAGTAGAAGATGATCTAAGAAGCTTACCGGTAGACAGCGTAGCTCATATGAAAAAAATACAAGCTATCACTATAGAGAGCGATCAACTTAAAAGACTACCAAGTTTCTCACGACTGAGCCACTTGAAATATTTAAAAGTCCAATCATCATCGTTGATAGAATTAAACGGAAGAAGTTTCAAACACCTTCCTTTATTAGAAAAACTCGAAGTAACTGGCAGTCCAAGACTTACCAAGCTCGAATCTAATCTTTTGCATGACCTACCCAGACTTTCAGTTGTGAATATTTCTGATTGCGGTTTGACTTGGATTCATCTCAGAGCTATGTCTTTGTTACCATCTCTTGCAGAAATATCTTTCGAAAGGAATAAAATATCTGATGCAAGTATGGTGGGGCGGGTGTGTCGGGAACTCCCAGCATTGGCCACTCTAAAACTCGATTCAAACCGAATCGACAGATTGAACGAGGCTTCATTTGTAGATTTGCCATCACTAAAAGAATTGACAATATCAAAAAACAAAATTGAAGAAATATTCCATGGAGCGTTTCACAAAGTACCCTCCTTAAAAACTTTAGATTTAAATTATAATTATGTCCAAAGAGTACACCCTGAGTCATTCTTACAGTCATCTGGAAGTGGACTTGAAGAATTATGGCTTCTAGGAAATGAAATTAATCATGTCTCTGAGCTGCGTGCTATATTGGACGCATTACCTAGGCTGAAATTTCTAGATATGGGGAACAATTTGTTGGAAGAAATCCCATATGGCGCTCTCAGAGGGCATCCAACATTAGAACGACTTCATTTAGATAATAACAGAATACGGACGATAGAAAGAGAAGCATTTATGGCAATGCCAGCACTTCGAGAATTACGATTAAAAAACAATTCTCTCTCTAATCATATTGATGGTCCATTTTGGAATTTACCCGCTCTTAAGGGACTGGATTTATCAATGAATTTCTTTAGAAGATTAGAACCTCGTTTAATAACAAATTTGCCATCCCTCAGAAGAGTTGATATAAGTAGTAATAATATTGCCATTATTGATCCGATGACTTTCTTAGAGACGCCACTTCTGGAGCATATTAATATGTCTGTGAATTCATTGGCTTCTATCCATCCTGCTACATTTAGACACCTAATGGGTCTCTATGAATTAGATGTGAGTAGAAATCGTCTTCTAGAATTTGTGCCCGGACTGCCAAGAGGAATTGAGTATGTACACATGTCACGTAATCAAATGACTGCATTTCCATTACCTCCATCCCCAGACCTTGATCTTCCTTCTTTACGAATGCTAGACTTAAGCGCTAATGCAATACGAAATGTCCCATCTGGTGTGATGGCTACTTTGCCTCAGCTAAGAAAATTAGATATTTCTTTGAATGGTCTGCAACAAATAGAGGAAGGATCTCTATCTGGATTATCTAGACTCGAAATGCTTGATCTTCACAACAATATGATAGCTAGTATAAGCCCAAATGTGTTTAAAGATGTAATTGGTTTGACACATATAGATTTACATGGAAACATATTGGAAATATTGAAATCTGATATTTTGAGAGATGCTCCGCATTTAAGGTCTTTAGACCTCAGTAGGAACAGGTTACACGAAGTTGCAATTAATGCATTAGAAAAGTCTAGAAATTTGGAAATCATCAACTTATCATCAAACTATCTTACATCACTTCCAGAAACTTTTTCAGGATTATCAAAATTGGAGATATTAGATTTGAGTAATAATCAAATGAAGATGGTTTCACCACCAATACTGGGAAGCCTTACAGGCCTTAAAGAACTAAGAATGTCAAATAATAAGTTGCTGGAATTAAGAGAAGGAGCTTTTCAAGATTTGCAGAGCTTAGAAATATTAGACCTAAGAAGTAATGAATTAGAAATGATTCATCCTGGAGGAATTCGAACATTGCCAGATGTAGAAACAATACTTATGAGTGAAAATCGCATTATTGAAATACCAGATGCTGCATTTGCAGAATTACCATCTTTGAAAAATTTGGAACTTCAAGACAACAATTTACACCGAATATCCAATAATGCTTTTTATAAAGTACCACATCTGCAGTTCATGAATCTAAGTAACAATCAAATTGGAGGACTGGAGTCAGCTGGACTAAGAAATATAAGATCATTAGAGGTACTAGACTTGACCAATAATAAAATATCGAGAGTTGGCTCAATGGCTTTTGAAAAGATGGAATGGATGGTTGAACTAAAAATGGACAGCAATAAAATATGTGCAGTTCAGGGAACTCCTTTCAATAACATGCCAAGACTAAAAGTGCTAAGCATGAGAAATAATAGGATGACATCACTACCAGAAGAATCTGTTAAGACTCTTCGTAGCAATATTGCAGTTTTGGACATAGATGGTATGAATTCTGACAATTTTTTACTAGATATATCTTACACAATATAAAGAGATTAAAGAATGTTTCACACATTTTTTTTCAGGTAATCCCCTTGTGTGTGGTTGCAGTTTAGTTTGGTTCCGAGCTTGGTTACAAGAAGCTTCATCGACAGGTCCGCGCTGTGCTGATGGCGTTCTATTGAAAGAAAGGAAACTCTACAGACAGGATTGCGACGGAGATAAGCTGAAAGAAGAACCGGTTCTTCCAGGATGTGAAAGTGAAATAATTGACACAACGCAATATGGAACATCTGAAGTGTTTGCCCCCTGGATGGAAAAAATACGAGATCAATCTATACTAGTACCACAAGTCGGTAATAATGTTCAAATAGCCCCATCACCAGAAGAATCTGAGTATTTTTATGATGAATATGTTGATTACCCTTTTAACGACACCAACATAGTTGATTTGGGTAACTCTTCCAATAAGTACATTAATTTAAACAGATCTCATCAATTTAACTCCACACCATCATATCACCTTATTCCTGGGGATACACCGACTCTTTATGCTGGACAAAATCCCAATAGAACACATTTGAATGCTCAGAATAATAAAATGAACCCAGGGTCGGGTTTTACATTCTTTGGAATGCCTATACCATCTTTGAACATTGGTAAACTCTGGGGTTCAGAAAGAAAGACTGAAAGAAAGATGCAAGATGGAAGAACTAGAGGTGTAGGAAGATTACAGCATTACCCTCCTTCGCAACCAGATTTGCAATCTGGTGGCTTTGTTCCTCTAACACCCGGTTCTTCAGGTGGGTTTCAACCAATTGCAGATCCGAATATGACATTTTATCAATTTGATAGGGAGAAAATAAAAGTCAATCAATCTTCATGGCCACCAGACTTCCCATCAACAATAGGTATGAATCAAAAGTCTGATAAAATTCCCTCAGATCATTCCATGGGTAATATTAACTCGGGAGAGCAAGGAGTACATTTCAATTCACCACTAAATTCAAACCTCAACGAGAGTGTCAGCATTGATGGTCCACGAGATTCGTTCGAATCATTTGGTAATCCTAGCTTCCATAAAGGGGGTTCATATCAGAACAGATCTATTACAATAATTAAAAGCGGAAGTTCATCACCAGATTTAGAAGAAAAATTGATCGATAAAATTTTGCCAGGTTCAGAAGAATTAAATTTAAAGGCAAGGAAACCAGAACAGCATCCAGGTAAAATAAAAAGCGGGGAACATGATGGTTCAGAAATTACTGGTTTTAATTCCACTAGAATAAGTTTTATGAATAATGACGTGAATCTAAAATTTAAAAATGAGACAGACGAAACCGTTACAACATTCCCTACGGCTTATATAAACCATCAGTTGTCTTTGTATGCAAAGAATGAAGAGAGTTCATCGTTACCGAGTGCCGTGTTAGCTGTTCCAGGAGGAACATACATAGCACCAATGGGGAGAAAGTCAGCAACAATTACGAAGGTGGAAAATCCACACAGTTTTACTGACAACACTCAAATACCATCTTCAATCGAACCCTATAGGGTTAATAGTCGTGGTAGCAAGACATCTTTCAACATGGAGTATGAAGTGACCACAAAATCTAATCTCTTCAACTCATCTCATAGTTGGTATTTCATGAACTATAATCAGAGTGGTTTAGAACCGTATGTAGGTCCCGGTGTAGAAATGTTTGGTAGTAACAGAGCTGGTAAAATAACTTGTGATATTTTAGTGTGTAGTGTATCATTATTTGTTTTCCTCGTGACATTTGTTTTACCTACTTAAAACATATTTTTACATGATTTATATTGTGCAATGGACAATAATTTTACTTTTAATTTATGCTGAATTTCTGTTGATCATGTTAAGTATAGTGACATACGTACAGTGATTTGTTAATAAAAAAAATGTGCAAACTGTAATATTATTGTAAATAGAAATAAATAATCTTTAAAATACTATATTTCGTAATGATGACATTAATATTTTTTGAGTTAATTTCTCTTCAACAAAATAAACATCTATATGCTGATAATTAAACAAAAGTAATTTTAATTCATCAGCAACTTATTTAAAATCAGCAACCCCAAATCATCCCATACTAGTTTTTTTAGCAAATCAGAAATTTTCTATTAATAAAGATAAATTATTAAATCAAATAAAAGTATTTTAATGCTTCTCTTATCAAGAATTTTATCCTTTGACCAAGGTTCCTACAAGAATAATATTTCAAAAATACACAATGTCATATCCGCTACATTTGATATTTCTACTGATCCTTAACACAGTTTAGTACCATGGAGTTGGGACTCATGTTCAATAAATAAGTTAATAATTTGTAAATAAATCAATAAAAATAAGAAAATAATAAAGGATTAGAGTGGAATTGCCCAAAGAGCAATAAAATACTTCAGGAACAACAAAGATTACACAATTAAATGATTCCTAACTGAGTAATTAACATCTGTTGAATATAGAAAAACTGTACATATTTCAAGTTTTCGGAAAAGGAGAAAATTAAAAAATAACTCAGTTGCTGACTTTTTATTTACCAAGGAAACAAGCTTTTTGACTATTTCATGTACGTTTGAATAATTAAAAAAATATTTTCTACATTCAATTTGGAAGGGTGTGAAAATACAAAATCGTAAAATAAATATTACATTTATTTAATGTTAACATTTGTTAATTTGAAGCAATACACAATTTTTTTAAAGATTTATTTTTATATTAAGTAACACAACATTGGGTTCATAAAAAATGTAAAAGAAATTTAATACCATTATTTTTAAATAATGCATAGTTTGTTTTCCTTTTACTTTGATGCTAAGTAACTGATTCAAGTCTGTAGTCTCAGCTTCAAGCACTGATTTATTGAGTTTTGTACATGTTATCAGATTAATGTGGGAAATGATTACCCGAGTAGTATTTTTACCGCACTTCCCCTGGTAAATAGAGAGTCCACAGCATTTAGTTTTTTATGCAAAGATTTATTTAGTTTATAAAATACGCAATTTTGAAGATGTGTGAAATGTCTATTTAAAAGTAACAGTATCTTAGATTATGATTTTTTCTTTTCTTCTTTGCTAGCGGGGCCATCTTTTTTATCTCCCTTGGCCTTCTCATCCTTACTTTTGTCTTCCTTTTCTTTCTTATCCTTGGCCTCCTCCTTCTTTCCCTCCTCCGCATCCTTATTAGTGAGCTTGTTGTTGATGAGATTGTGCAAAGCGATGATGGACCTAACTAGAGCAGCGAGATACACGACCAACATTTGGTCGTTGGTTTTGACGTAGAGGTTGTCGGTGAAATTGTCTTGCGTTATATCGGGGAGCAGATTGAATATGTCCTGCCATTGGTAGACTATTTGATGGTTGATCGGGAGCTTCCCTTGCGCCACTTGATACAGATAATCTTGTATTTCTTTTAATTGAGTGTAGAGTCCTCGAAGACCGAGCAGCTGGTTGGTTATCCGCTGCGACAGACTTCCTACAGTGGTGTCTTTAATGTCTCTTAACAGATGTTCTACTCCCACCTCCTCCGCCTCTTCTGCTCCAATTTCACTAGGAACATGGTCGAAGGTTTTAGAAGTGGGTGAACCATCGTCGTGAACTTCTTCGACGGCTTGGTACGCTTCGGTTGGTAGGCCAAGATCTTTCGGTTTGGCGTCAATAATTACGAGGACTGAGTTTGGACAATATCTGCGAACTAATTCATTAATGGCGATATCGTTCTGGTACAGTTTAGGTCCGGTGTGATACCATCCTACGACCCTTTCGCGGGCATTTACCTTCTTAAACATTCCATACATGTTCTCGAGGTAATCGTGGTCCAGGAACCAAACTGATTTATCTTTATCATCTTCATCAAACGGAACTGAAAATAGAAAAAAAAAAATATTCAATACAAATTATTAAACAATTCAAACATTGTATGAAATAACATTATTTTTTTTTTAAATTGTTTATTTTTCCATACATATATTTACATAGAACTTTAATTAAAAAAATACACTTTAAAAAATACATCTTAAAATTAAGCTATAACATAATTTGGAAAAAATGCCCACAAAGACTTCAGCGTCCGAACATGGGTCATTCATTTATTAATGATTTATAAGTTTATAGCATATAAATATGGTATGATATGACCATGAAAAGAAAAACAAGATTAACATATGCTGATATTACAAAAACAGGATTTATTTACAGTGTGGAGATATTTTGCAATATATTTTTTTTTAAAAAAGGTGTCCTTCCATGCTAATCCAAGACCTCAAACCTACTTTAAAATGTATCGGTGATTTAATGTTTTGTAATTCCTTAGGTAGAAGATTGGATGTAAGGAGTGCCTCTGTGCGAATGAGCTTAGTTCTGCATCCAGGAACTGACAGTACACTATCGGATCTTTTGCTAATCCGATTTAAATTATTACTAAATAATTCCTTCGAGTATAAATCATTAGGCTAGGAAAAATACAAAGAATTAACTTTACAGGTATGTAACCCACACAAGGAATACATAAGGACCAGTAAAATAAATTTAAATGACCATACACAAGAACATAAAAAATAAATGATGTTTAGGCGTGATGGCAAAAACAAAAATTCTGATTACTAAAATCAACGGTGGAGAGATTATGGTATATTAAAATAACAATACCTGCAAAACTGTTAGAGACATCTAGAACTCCTTTGGATCGCCAGCAACCTAGGAGAACGCCGACGACGCGCTTTTGATTACCAATTTTACCCATTCGATTAAAATGATCAACTACACTTAATAAAACAAGGGGGTGCACTACGACTTTCGTCGCCGTTATATCTTGGGAAGGCATTTTTATTTAGTGTTTTCACGAATTAGTTTGATTTTGGTTTGTCAAGTCACTCCACCAGAAGCTAAACCATAGAAATTCAAAATTAATAGACCTAAGTTTGTCTCGGAGTGACAAATCGAAATCTGTAAATATTGTCTGTGTAAGCATTGGATGGCGTTCTAATGTGATAGATGATCGATGATGACGATCGCTCTCATTACTAATTCTTGTCCGAAAGTTCATAAATTGTTTATGATTTTGTTTTTGTCAAACACAGACTACAGACTACAGATATCTTGACAAATATGTCAATTGTCAAATTTGTCTCGTGCGGTTCGCGCATGGCTTGTATTTTATTTTAAATTTAGAGTACTTGTTGGTTTTTAAATTTACTAAAAGTACGAAAAGTTTTTTTGAATAATGAACCATAAACCAATAACGTTTGTTACTGGAAATGTCAAAAAGTTGGAAGAAGTCGTTGCAATTTTAGGAAAGACATTCCCTCGACAAGTCGAAAACAAAAAATTAGATCTTCCTGAATTACAGGGAGAAATAGACGAAATTTGCAAATTAAAATGCCAGGAAGCAGCGCGGCAACTAAAAGGTCCGGTTGTCGTTGAAGATACATGCTTGTGTTTCAATGCTTTAGGCGGATTACCGGGACCTTACATTAAATGGTTTCTCGAGAAGCTAGGTCCAGAGGGTTTACATAAAATGCTAGCCGGCTGGGATGACAAAAGCGCCGAAGCTGTTTGTACATTTGCTTATTCCGCAGGGGAAGGAGAGAAAGTAATACTATTTCAAGGTAAAACGGCCGGTACTATTGTATTTCCTCGGGGAACTAGAGATTTTGGTTGGGATTCGTGTTTCCAACCAAAGGAGTACGATAAAACTTATGCAGAGTTGCCGAAGGATGAGAAAAACAAGATATCTCATAGATATAAAGCTCTTGATAAATTAAGAGAACACTTTCTATCCGAGAAATAATTTCAAATAGGTATTTGTTTTGCAAATGTTTATGTTCCATGTAAAATAGGAAAGGCTTAATTTTATTGATAAAATATATCTAGTGAAAATGAAACAATTTTTCATTGTAGTTTGAAGAAACTATTACTGTGTCTAAAAAATGTTTTAGATCTATCTGCCTAAAAATGGCTTCCTATTTGAAAGTCAAATAATTCCCTCCTCCCTTAACACACATATTGATACATGTCATGTCGCACTGACATGGAACAATACCTTGAATATTGCTAAAGTAAAAATAATATTCTCCCTGGTCCATAAGAACATATCAAATACACTTAGTCAATATCTAAACAATTTTTCCTCACCTGAGTTCAATAGTACATACAAGGTTATGTACATTTTATTATCAATACGAAAGATAAATATTTGCGTTCTTTTTAAATACAAAATTTTGGAATTTTTTGTCTATTTTCATAATGTCTAATTTAATAAACAATTAACCCTTTGTTTTTGAGTCCACACACAAGTATCTCCACATAGTGTACCCATCTTTTAAAATCCTTTGATTAGTACAACAGCACAGTCATAGGGCGATGCATCGAAAAAAGTTAGGTTGACTCCCTTCCCAGTGATGTATAACTAGTACACATTGCATCCAATAACTTTTATATCTCTGTAAATATAATAAATACAGTAAAATTCCGATTATCTGTTTTAATGAGTGTAAAAGTTTAATGCTTTTCAAACAATACAGAGAATTGGAATCACATTAAAAATACCAGATGTACACTGTGTTAAACACTCTACACACTCTCGATGCGCTAGTGAGAGATACAATTTCATGCATGCAGGTCAGTCTGTACATCTGCCACAAAACGCTCAGTTGCTCTCGCAGCTCCGCTAAGGGTGGACCATTTGCTTGCGCTGTGAGCGTTAGCAAATGGTGTTTTCCATGTTTTTAGCAATTATATTTTATACATTATAACTTTTGACTTTCATGTTAAGTGTAATAGTTATCAATTAATTTTTGTTATTTTCCATAATATTTTATGTACTTTTAACTGTACATTGTAAGAGCCCTCTGGGCGTTCATTAAATAAATGTAGTTGAGTGAAGCAATTGCCTATGAATGTTTAATTTTTCAGATTTTAAATCCCTAATTTTTTTTATTTGTTTTAACTACACAGCAACGAAACGTGCGGATTTTTTAGCCCTGTCAGAGAAGCCTTAAAAAGTATTAAAATTGAATAATTGTTGCGTTTTTGTCAAAATTGACCAAATCTGTTGTATGAAAAAAGTAAGATAAGACAACCTGTTTCGTCAATTTTAACGATAACCCATTAATTATTTAACTTTGAACTTTATAAACTCAAATTTTTTGGTGCAACTGACCCTTAGATTAGCAAAGTAAACACTTAACACTCCGTTGGTCACTAGTTTAAAATCACATAGATGGTCGCTGTGGATTCGCGAGATCCATTTTACCAAATTCATTTATTCATAAAAGACACCAAAAAATTATCATCAAATTGGTGGAATAAAATAAATAATAATTTCTTAATATATTTATTGAGAAAAAAAGTTACATTATTCACAGACAAAAGGCCCTGCTCACCCAAGCAGTCTAGAAATAAAACAAAAATAACACCTGCTGGATCAGATCAAGCTAACCACATGAGTTGATTTCAGATCCGATGCGACCTTCAGAGCTTTAAACTAGCCAATGACAGTTCACAAACCCTGCTCATGCCAAGACTTTCATATGTCTTCTTATGAGATATTTATTTTAAATAATCATTGATTTTTATTAAGATTTCTAAACCATATTCTATACTAGTGTAGGTAGTAAATGTGTGAGTAGTAACCGTTTAATAATTATAGAGTGAATGGTTTATCAGATTAAGATAATAACATCAGTGAGATAAAAAAATAGATAATAGCATTGGAATGTAAAGCAGTCGTCGGATTGTATTGATTGGGAGTGGTGTCAGTTTATAATAGAAAATTATTTCAACTCATGTGATTAGTTTGCTTGCGAAACAATGGGGGATTCAAAAGTGGTTACGGTATTGAGAATTTTACCATTGTTTTATTTGTATAATTATTTATTTATAAAGTTCGAAGGCCGTAAGAGGGTTGAATGAGCAGTTGTGTCACAATTATCTTAGATTAATTTTTAACTGACTATTCTTTATTTTTACTCAGCCCTGGGGCCTTGATTCTGGAAGAAACTAAAAAGAAATAAATTATGTCATGCTTTTTGTGTGATTCAAATTATTTTTATTGATGTAGCTTGTAATTTAGTTTAAACAGTGGAGTATACCAAATGTGTCCGGTATTGTGTTTCTCAAACTCGTAACATGCTTGTACCTTTTTCAAGCAGTGTTTTTCAACCTATGTTTCATAACATTAAATCAAATACACAGCAATGACCGCCAAATTAGTAGTGTGAGTGATTAAATTTAGTACCTATAAATTGTTAGGTAATCTGTTTATATCGACGGTCCCTATGTATACCATTGAGTGGAGTTTACAGGAAAGCAAAAACAAACCCTGATGTTTTTTTAAGAAGCTATCAAATACTGTAGAGTTGCCATCATGAGTCTACTAAAAAAAATAAAAAAATATTCAGTTTGATAAAATCCTAAAAATGGAGGGAGTCTCCCTAAGCTTAATAGATTTCATAAAATAAAATAAGTAATTAAGTTTATTATATAAAAAAAATAAATTAAAGTATATTTATATTTCATTCATAATATAATCCGATAGTTACAATAATAATGTTAATAGTAAAATTATATTTAAGGAATTTTATTTCTTGCATTATATTCATTTATTTTATTTGGTCGTATGTTTTAATTTATTTGGATTATTTAGATACATGTTTGGCAATTCTACAGTATCTGATTGCTTCTTAAAAAAATATCAAGCTTTGTTTTTGCTCTCCTGTAAATCTCGTAAAACGCAGTTTCAATACTTAGGGACTGTGTCTTAGAGACATAAGACATATGTCTTCAGTGGTGCTTGATGTGTCATGGGAATTCAATCAAGGGTTAAGTGTGATGCTTTAGAAAAATAGTAGAAACCCTTTGTCGAAGAATGTTAACGAAATAATTGTAAAACAAGTAAATATGGCAAAAATGAACGGTAACGTGAGACGAGGACGACCAAGAAAGACGTGACATGATTAGATAAACTAAAATCTTAAGTCTGGTCATCTCAAAAGCAGACAGAACCGAAGGGCATGTATGACAAGATGTATGAATGTGGAAGAAGCTAGGAAGACAGGATAGACGTGTGTGGCGGTCCATTCTCTACCTACCCCTACGGAGAAATGGCATGATGATAGTAGTAGCTCTGCCAAAGAGATACATTCTTAAAGGTGTCTAATCTTAGATTATTAATAAAATTAGGAGCCGCAAAATCTACCAATCTACCTGAATGAACAAGATTTCTTGAGTTAATATTAGAAATGTAAAAAATGAGATTTCCTTTAACTTGTTTAATATGCTGCACTATTTGTAAACTAAATGTCCGTAGTTTAATTAGGAATTTTACTTTATTAAAACTACAATTAAGTAGTATTTTTTAAAGGAGTAGCAAACTATAAAATATAAATATGATTGCATTTTAGGTTATATGTATTATCTTTTACCATTGATCCATTTATTGCTCCATATTCTTCATTATCAGTGAATTTATGATAAAAGCCATTTACTTATCTCTATTTCGTAACATATACATATTTACAATTTTAGCCAATTCTATTGTTTGAATGATACATTATATCTAAATTTATACAAGGTGCTGTAATTATTAGAGATGCTACGAATTTTCGACTACAATTCATTATTCGGCCTACTCGGCTACTTTTTTAAATATTTGGCCGAATACTTTGGTTTGTAATTGTAATGAAAAAAAAACGCAAATATGACTAAAAAATTTATCTATTTTAATCACAAATGATTAGTTTAATTCTCAAAATCTATTTTTAAAGCATATGTTGGTAGCAAATGATTGTGCCATTCCTCATAAATAATACCTCACAAGATTTTGTTGTTACACAGCAAACACTCAGCCAGTTTATTATCTTCAATACAAATCTCATAATATTCCCAAGATTTTTTATTAAATGGTGCCATGATGTACAATGAACAAATAATTACTAATTCCTAATAATCATTACTAATAACGTAATAACTAATAAGTAATAAGGACTATTAGTAACACAATGTGATGAATAGTGAACAAATAATTCATGTCGCGACATGATCTACTCGCAAATGAAACAGATTCGCCCCCCCTATTACTGCCGCACGCACCGCAATGAGACAGGTCGTAATCTGTCACATGCGAAATACTGAATATTTGGTATTCGGCCAAATCACTATTCATGGCATCTCTAGTAATTATAGTACAGCTGTCAGGTACTTGATGCATTTGCATATCAGGCATTACTGTGAGTTATCGACCTGCTAATAAGAAGAATTAAAATATTGATAGTATGAAACTTTGCCAAAGACCAGCACCGTGATTGGTTTTGTCTTATTTCTAGAGCCAAAAACATATTAGCATGTCTTGTAAAATAATCTATCTATGAAATTTAAGTATTGGGCTTTGATTAGGTCTGAGAATGGGTAAAATATAAGTAGGCGCAGACAGATGTTTAGAAAAAATAGTTTGAATGTAAGTAATTTGGAGCTAAACAGACACTTCAGCAGTGTGGTTAAAAATGTCCACAGTGGTTTAGAAACTAAAAAATTGGATTTGTTGTGATCAACAAACTAAGTCAAAAAATTAAATATGGTTAAAAGTTTCAAGTAAACATTAAAAAACCAAATAATCAAATAGAATATACAGAAATCTATTTTTATGTAAATCATTAACGTTATATAAAATTTAGGATAGGTAAGTTTAAAATTTGTTCCCAAAAAAAAACAGCGAAAACAGAAACAGCGTTTGATTGTTTTATTTTATCTTCTTCTACTGGCTCTATATCGTTGTTTTAAAATCAAGAATGTGAATTTAGTAACAAAATAGCTACGTTAGAGTGTTGTAGTTGGTAAATGTTATCAACTATCAAATATCTAAATTTAGTAAATGGGGTCTAGAATTTCAACCGTCCATGCGCTCAGTAGCTGCAAGACTTTTTGCCATCTAAATTCTAATTTTATAAATTTGCTTTTTATTTCGTTTTTAACAATATCACTTAAACTCTAAACTTCATTGTCAAATAAAAAATTTAAAAATAAAAATGTAGATAGGGGCTATATTTCTTACTGTCCATGCGCTCTGTAGCTGCAAGACGTTCTGTTATCTAGCTCATATATATCATAATTGTAATATATCATAATTGGAGACGAAGAACTAGAATTCCAACCGTCCATGCGCTCTGTAGCTGCAAGACGTGTTGGGATATTTATTTATTGTACAGCGCCCTTGAAGTGATTTTCACAAAAATGGCCCTATATAAATTATCCAAACATTATTAAACATTATTATTGGTGCACAATAAAAGCGCCCGCTTTTTTTTATCAAAACTTGCCAGCAGGTAGGAAAGAGAGAATATGGAAGGAAGTTATGATAAATACAAAAGAAAATTTATAACTAGCACTTTAATTCCCTATTCTTTAAACATCATATATTTTATATTGATTAGAATAATAAACAAAAAACTGTTTTATTAATAAAATGCCTTAAAAAGCATAAGACCTAATCACATGGCCCTCTGCGCCTCAACTATACAGCTCTACAAACCTCATCTGACAAACCACTTGTAGGTTTTTTTCACCTCTTTATCTTAGTAAATTTTGCACCCAATAATAATAAATTATGACCATTCTATGGCGCAGTTGCATGAGTGATCACTTCAAGGGCACTGTATATTTATTAAAAAATAATTTAAATTTACCTACATATAGTCGAACTCTATATTAATTTTTTTATTTATTCATATAAAGATACATATTACAAAAAAAATGTATCCCTCTATGAGGCGAAGAGCCCTGTGTTGAGTTGGGATATAAGAAAATAGAAAGTAAAGACATGCATATTATTGAAAAATATTACAAAGAATACTAATATTTATTTATTTATTTCACATAAAACTTTATATATTTTCTTTTCTATGTTAATACCTCACTGGACATAACCCGCGTCGAGGCATTCATTTACATTATTTTTATATCATGTTCTAGTACATAATAAATAAATTTAATATAATAGATAACATTGTATGGATATAAACATAAAACATAAATAGCAGACATACAACAATAATTCCAATAAAAACAATCAATAAAGTTCAAATTGCTTTTGGTACAGACTCAACATCCACTGAAAGCTTGTGGAGTAATAATTGAATAGATTCAAATTTTATTTAAAATAGTCAAATAACTATGTATGCAAAATAATTTAAATTTATTAAGTATATATTTCCATTTGATATTTAATTTTTATTTTTTACAATCTGGTTTCTACAGTATTGATTTGATTTTTGTTAGGGTGACCACATTTGGGTCAAACCGCTTAATGTAAGCGAGTTTGACATCCCCATTGGCTGTCGTATTGTGAAGTCTGATGGGAAGAAGGTCATAGTTCGCGATGATGATGGAAAGGAATTTACAGTATCCTCAGATCAGGTGCTCAAATCTATGCACCTCACTTCTTCACGAGGGGTTGAGGATATGATAACTCTAGGAGACTTGCAGGAGTATGCCATATTAAAAAATTTACACATGAGATATAATAAAAAACTTATTTATGTGAGTTAAATTTATTATTTTTAACAAAGGTTTTTAAGTCTGATTTTGGGTACATGATAGTGTTGCAGATTCCGGATCAGAGGTTTGAGGTTTATTCTGCACTCTACTACACACATACTAAATCTAATATCTATTTGGCTGTAAAGTATCACAGTTTCTAAAAAGTCCTCGATTGTTTTATTTATATTTATTTGTAAGGTTCGCAGTGTTAAGGTGCAATTTTTTTCTTCTTTGCTAATTGCAACACATTTAAACCTATAACATGATTGCAATATTAGTAGGGTAGGTACCATTTTTTTCGCTTCAATAGTCTTGTATTAAAATACTGAAAATGCATTTTTAAAATTGATAAAATGTTAAATTTTTAAAAATAATTTTAAAACGATACCTACAGCCACTAAGTAAATAATGACTGACAAATACTTGTATCTGGATATTGAGACAGTTGAGAATATCGATAGATCCAGGGAATATCAATAAAAAAGGGCACTAAAAGCATTTAACTTTGCTGGACATGTTTAAGTAAGTTTTTAATGTGATAACAATTCATTATATTATTTCAAAAGAAATAAAAAAATAGTGTCTGAGTAAATTTTGCATTTTATTTCAAAACATTACCTTAATTTAATGATTAATCCAATTATCCGAATTTCTACTTATCCGGATAACGTCTGATACCCAATTAAAGTTTTACTGTATTATGTTTTTCTAAAAACTACACTACATTTCAAATTTTAAATAAAGCTATGTGAAGAAATACTGAACATGCCAGTAAGGGGCTAGTTAAAAATTTTCTGCCAGGGTATGTTAAGGTAGATTTTTAGTTTATAATAAATGACTATGTTTTAAGAAAACAGAGGTACCTAAATTGTACCAGCTTAGTAAGTAAATTATTGATTCTTATTTATTAATTTTAGACATATACTGGTACAATGCTTGTTGCTATTAACCCTTACGAAATATTACCTATTTACACCGGAGAGCAGATAAACCTCTACAGAAACAGGAAAATTGGAGAAATTCCTCCTCATATATTTGCTGTGGGCGATTCTTGCTTTAGAGAAATGGCAGAAAAAAGTGAAGATCAGTGTATAGTTATAAGGTAATCTATATAATTATTACTCTAGAATTGATTGTTTGTGCCTGTCACTTATTCTCACGCACTGGAATTTAAGTCTTATTATTGTGGTATAAACGATAAATCAGTCATTTTCGCCTGTTAAAATTTGGCAAATTGCTATCCCAGTAATTTAATCCCCTTAAGCTAAATCTGTAAGCCTGGTAAGCTAAAACCGTGAGAACGGATAACCAAATATATTTACAAATTGAAAAAGTTTGAGATTTCTATTAAATGGTTTGAAACATGTATTTACCCTTTTTACTTATTACCCTATGTTGCATGTGTAATACAGCGAGAGATAAATAATAATTCACTGTATGATAATTCTCTTCAT
This sequence comes from Micrasema longulum, assembly GCF_059751315.1. Classification (NCBI taxonomy): domain Eukaryota; kingdom Metazoa; phylum Arthropoda; class Insecta; order Trichoptera; family Brachycentridae; genus Micrasema; species Micrasema longulum. The sequence goes on along the minus strand of NW_028278676.1, from coordinate 153,051 downwards.
ATTTGTATTATTACAACAATATTTACCTCTCAATTTATTCTTAAAATGAGTTATGAGAGCATTTTCCATTTACTTTAAATTTATTATTAGATTTTTGAATATAATTCAGAATCAACCGAGGCTCGATAAAATGAGACCTGGAGGGCCGAATGTAGCAGATTGTTGTCTGCTAGTTATTTAACCAATTTATTCCCACATTAATATTAATACTGTTTTTATTATTTGTTTCGTTAATGTGATTTATTTATCATTCAAGTGGAGAAAGTGGGGCTGGAAAAACCGAAAGCACAAAATTAATATTACAATATTTGGCAGCTGTAAGTGGGAAACATTCTTGGATAGAACAGCAGATTCAAGAAACTAACCCTATTTTAGAAGCCTTTGGTAATGCAAAAACTGTACGAAATGATAACTCCTCACGATTTGGAAAGTATATTCACATCAACTTCAATAAAAAAGGTGAAATCGAAGGTGCTAAAATAGAACAGTACTTATTAGAAAAGTCACGTATCGTCTCACAAAACCAGGGTGAACGTAATTATCATATTTTCTATAGTTTACTTGCGGGATTGAGTGGAGAGGAAAAGAAAAAACTAGAACTCACAGATGCATCTAACTATGAATACCTAAAAGGAGGGAAAACTTTAACCTGTGAAGGGAGAAATGATGCGTCACAATTTGCTGATGTCAAAGCCGCTATGAAAGTTTTGAATTTTCCGGAAGAAGATATTTGGAATATTTTTAAATTACTCGCTGCAATTCTCCATATGGGAAATTTAAAGTACAAATCAATTGTAGTAAATAATTTGGAAGGTTCAGAAGTGGCGGATAGTGCTAATGCAGGAAGAGTTGCTACAATGCTAGGACTCAACAAGTCTTCTCTTTGTGATGCTCTCACAAGGAAAACAATCAAAATACAGGGGGATCAAGTGGTGACATCAATTTCAAAGCAGAGTGCTATAGAATCAAGGGATTCATTTATAAAAGCAATTTATGGACAAATATTTATACGGATTGTTGATAAAATAAATGAAACAATATATAAACCTAGCAAAAACACCGTTAACTCAATCGGTGTTTTAGATATTTTTGGTTTTGAAAATTTTACATCAAATAGTTTTGAACAGTTGTGCATTAATTATGCCAATGAAAATTTGCAGCAGTTTTTTGTAAAGCATATTTTTAAAATGGAACAAGAAGAGTATGCAAAAGAAGGCATAAAATGGGAGAATATAGAATATGTAGATAATCAAAATATACTTGAGATGATTGGTATAAAGAGTTTGAACATAATGTCATTGATTGACGAAGAAGCAAAGTTCCCGAAAGGAACCGATCTAACTTTATTGACTAAACTGCACTCTACTCATGGCTCCAAATCTATTTATATTAAACCGAAATCAGAACACACACATAATTTTGGAGTGCAGCACTTTGCTGGAAATGTAGCCTATGATGTTTTAGGTGAGTTCAAATCTTGAATAGGTATATCATACAATTAATTTTAAAAAATTATCAGCTTTCCACGACTTTTGGCGTTGATTTGTTTACTTACAATTTATTTAAATGTCATTTTACAGTATGTAATTCGATTGTTTTTAATTACCTACACTAATTTTTAAACTGTTTTTGACAAGGTTTTTTGGATAAAAACAGAGATACCTTTAGTCCCGATGTCCGGCAGCTTGTCCGGCAGTCAACAAATGTTTTCTTAAAAGGACTTTTTGGTGAAACTCTGACAGATATGGATGGAGGGAGGAAACAAATCACACTATCAATACAGTTCAGGTCATCCCTAGAAAACCTCATGAAATCTCTTTACTCTTGTCATCCCTTTTTCGTAAGATGTATAAAACCAAATGAACTTAAGAAACCTTTGGTAAATAACATTTTTCCGTATTATACAATGTATTTTATAAAATTATTAAATTAAAATATTATCTGCAGAATGTAATTTTTTACAGATATTTGATCGCTCATTAATTGTAAGACAGCTTCGATATGCTGGTATGATGGAGACAGCAAAAATTAGACGAGCCGGTTTTCCCATTCGACATTCATACTTTGATTTTGTTAACCGCTACCGCTTTCTTGTTCACAATATTCCCCCACCGCATAAAGCTGATTGTAGATCAGCTGCTAGTAAAATTTGTAATGAAGTTTTAGCTGGCCAAACAGAATATCAATTAGGAACTACAAAAGTTTTTCTTAAAGATTCGCACGATGTGTTTTTAGAGGAAATGCGTGAAAAAGTATTGGAAAAATATATAATTTTATTGCAAAAAAATATACGTCGTTGGATTCATAGAAAACGTTACTTAGAACTTAAAGCTGCTACATTGGTGGTTCAAAAACACTGGAGGGCTCGTGGGTATAGACAAAAGTACTTAACAATGCGTAGAGGATATCTACGTCTTCAAGCCGTCATCTTGTCGCGACAACAAACAGCTTCATTCTCCAAAATTAGAAAATCCGTCATTCGAGTACAAGCCATTAGTAAAGGTTTCCTCGTAAGAAAGGTAATCAAAGAAAAGGGACCTTTCATTAAGAAACAGCTGATATTATTAAGAAAGAAGAGGGAAGATGAAATAGAAGAAATGAAGAGCAAGGGAACTGCAAACTATTTACAGAAAGCAGAAGATAATCATGACAAGAGAGTAAAAGCTCTTTTCCAAAATGTGTGGGTGCAGAAGATAGATGAGAATGTGGCAACTCCAACAAAGAAAAATGCACATGTAGATGATCACTATGTTGACGATGTGTTTAGATTCTTGCAAGAAGGCACTGTAGACCAAAAAGGAAATGTGGTAATTATGATATAAATTCTTTTAATCAAAAATTTTGTCCGTGTAATAAAATTTTATTGTGTAGATTATAGAAAATCCAAGGTAAAGATTATTATATTTTCCAGGCAAAACCGACGCAGTCTCTTGAGAATGCAGACATTGACTTGCCAGTCGTAGAGGAACCAGTTGAGGATCTATCTGCCTTCGACTTTAGGAAGTTTGCCGCAACATATTTTGCTGGAAACAGCAGCTATCAGCACAGTCGCCGAGCTCTCCGCCGGCCTTTGTTGGAAAGTGGAGAAGAAACTTGGGCAGCAGCGCGAGCCTTGTGGGTTGCCCTCCTTCGGTTTATGGGTGACTTACCTGAACCCAGAGATGCGGGGGACACGGATGCCACTCCTGTCATGACCAAGCTAACGGAGACACTTGGCAGAGCTTTCCAAAATTCAGAAGATTTTCAGGTATGAAAAAATATGTTTAATCCGTTATGGCATAAAGTTAAATTTTATGCATTTTTTCCAATAAATATTAGGTGTACGACATTGCTTCCGCGGTTTTTTTTCAGAAATTTGAGGCCTTATTGTAAAAAAACTGGTTATACATTTATGATTCAAAGTATTGTTCATCGCTGGCCACTTCTGTCTCCTTTCTTTCGAGTACGAAACCCGTGTCAAAAAAACTGGTCATCTTTTGAAGTGATCCATGAATCATCAAATTTTTTACTTCGGATCGAGCATTGTCATGCTGCAAAATCACTTTTTTTATTATTAATTACTCTTGTTGTATTGCCGCCGTTTGTCTTTCAATGCTCGGCTCAAACACATTAATTGTGTTCGATAATGATCGCCTGTGATTGTTTCACTCGGTTTTAACAGCTCATAATCATAAACCACAGCTCATAATCATAAATCATAAACCCCAAGCAGGTCCCACCAAATACAGAGCACGACCTTAGAGCCGCGAATATTCGGTTTGGCCGTCGACGCGAAAGCATGGCTGGAAAACCCCCATGATTTTCTGCGCTTGGGGTTATCGTAATGGACCCATTTTTCGTCCCCAGTCTCAATGCTATGCAGGAATCCCTTCCGTCTTTGCCATTCAAGCAACTGTTCACAAGCAAACAAACACCGTTCAACATCTCTCGGTTTCAACACATACGGCACCCAATTTCCTTGCTTCTGAATCATTCTCATGGTTTTGAGGTATTTAGAAATTCACACTCCCAATGATCGTGCCAATTCTTCTTGACTTTGACATCAAGTAAGCCTCCAATTCTGCATCTTCGAAAAATTTCTCTCTTCCACCGCTATGGCTGTCTTCGACGTGAAAATTACCGTTCTTGAAGCATTGAAACCACTCACGATACCTTCTTTTACTAACAGCGGCCTCACCATAAGTATTTGAGAGCATTCCACTAGCCTCAGCCGCAGATTTTTTCACATTGAAGCAGAAAATAAAACGAGGATTAAAAAAGACGAGGATTTTGCTCATAAACTGTCATTTTCAATCGAGAACAACTTTATGATGCAGACACAAATTGACTAATGTTTCTATTAGGTTATGTTGACAGATGCCCAAGTTCATTGCATGGTGTGTATGATCTATTTATTTTGACCACTACTTACCGCTAAAGCCATCTACAGGAAAACGGCGGAAGCAAAGTTGTACACCTAATATGTAGGTAGTTATAAAAACCTTTAACTGATTAGCCAAGTCATCTGAGTACTGTTTGTTTTCTCAATAATTATTCACATAAATTTCTGTAAAAAAAATCAATCAGATAATTTTTATCTATTATCACCACTATCAGTCATAATTTTTCATCATTCTGAATAATTGTTTCTACATTGTGCTGAAGTAAGTATAGAAAAAAAGTGTTTTCTGAAGGAAAATAATATGTTATGAAAATTCTTATATAGGACCTGTCGGGGAACGAATTCTTGGCGTATGCAAGAAATGTGTTAATGTGTTTTGACACTGCTCACTTGAGTTTAGATAAAAATTAGCTGGTTGATATTCACGAATATATGATTTTTTTAAATATTAAGGAGCCAATTTTTATCAGAATTCAAACAAAACACATTACCGCATTTCTTCCGTACACCACGAACTCGTTCCTCAACAGAACCTATATCGTGTTTTTAAATGTTATATTTGTAGAACCAACATAGCCCACTAATTATTTGTTAAACTAACCAACATATAGCATATAGCTTATGAAGTTTTTTATTTTTTAGAATTTGATGTCTAATGGAGGTGTTGAAACAAGCGAGAAACAGCGACAAAAGATGATTCACATGACACTGAAGAGGCAGCAGACCAAATTACGAGAGGAATTGCATAAAGGCTTTATGGAAGACAAACAAATGAATGAATTCTATGATTCTTGGCTTAATCGACGCACCGCCAATTTAGAAAAACTCCACTTTATTATTGGTCACGGTATTTTAAGACCCGATTTAAGGTACATAAATATGTAATTCTACACTTTGCTTGTAATCTCATTTAATTCATACTTAAAATAATGTTTTTTTTTTTTTGATTTTAGGGATGAAATATATTGCCAGTTGTGTAAACAATTATGTAATAATCCTACCAAGGCTTCTCACGCACGGGGTTGGATTCTTATGTCTCTTTGTGTTGGATGCTTTGCTCCGAGTGAACGGTTCGTTAATTACCTTAGGGCATTTATTCGTGAAGGCCCTCCTGGCTATGCCCCCTACTGTGATGGACGTCTTACAAGAACGATTAGAAATGGTCCCAGAACACAACCGCCCAGCTGGGTAGAGCTTCAAGCTACTAAATCTAAAACACCTATAGTTTTAACTATAACATTTATGGATGGTTCTATAAAAACAGTTCAAGCGGATTCAGCGTCCACATCAGAAGAAGTTTGCAGTCAAATAGCAGAGAGCATAAACTTGGTCGATACATTTGGATTCTCTCTTTTCATAAGTCTCTTTGATAAAGTGCTATCTCTAGGCAGTGAGGGTGATCATGTAATGGATGCCATTTCTCAATGTGAACAGTATGCGAAAGAACAGGGTGGTGTAGAAAAATCTGCTCCATGGAGACTCTATTTCCGTAAGGAGATATTTGCTCCATGGCACAATCCAGTTGAAGATCCTATTGCCACTAATTTACTTTATCACCAAATAACTAGAGGAGTCAAATTTGGAGAATATCGTTGTTCAAATGAAAATGATATAGCAGTATTGGCTGCTCTTCAATATTATGTAGAGTATGGCGGTCAAATGGATCCTCAAATATTACAAAAGGTTGTTAATAACTTTATACCAAACCAATTTTTGAGTGCTGGGGATAAGGCAATTGTGAAATGGGAATCTTTGATCAGAAGTGCCTTTAATAGCAGTAATAATATCATTCAAAAAGTAGACTCAATTAATTGCAAAGAGGATGTGGTTATCTTTGCAAAACTAAACTGGCCCATACTATTCTCACGCTTCTTCGAGGCTATTAGAATAAAAGGATCATCTATTTTAAAAGACAATGTTATAATAGCAGTCAATTGGACCGGTGTTTATATTGTTGATGATCAAGAGCAAATTCTTTTGGAATTATCATATGTAGAGATTACTTATGTCGGATACAGTAAAGATAAAAACTCCAAGTTTGGTAATTTTACATTAATGACTATTCAGAAAGAAGAAATAGTTTTCCAAAGTCTGGACGCTGAAGATTTGAGTAATTTAGTTATTTATCTCATAGATGGTCTAAAGAAACGTTCATTGTATGTTATTGCTCAGAATGACTACAAAGAGTCAGCAGATACTTCTTCATTCTTAGAACTGAAGAAAGGAGATTTGATAACATTGGTTAATGATTGCATAGGAGACACAATTTTGACATCTACATGGGGTAATGGAGAGTGCAATGGGCGACAGGGTCTTTTCCCAACGGAGCAAGTGTATATATTACCTACCATGACTAAACCGCCCCAAGATATTTTAGTTATGTTCAAAAAAGATGGAGCTTTAGATAAATATAAGCAAAAATCAAAATACAATACATTACAAAGAAAAAAAATGTACACTTTGCAGAAATATGCACAAGAATACTTTAGAGCCGCTTATAACTATGCAACGTCGACAATATCAAAGGCTTCGGCAATCACAACTGTTAAGAAGAGCACCACAGAAGAATTATGGAGGCATGGAAGAGAGCCTATTAAGTTGCCATTGTTGCAAAAACTTCAAGGAAATGAAATGCTTTGTAAAGAATCTTGCTCAATATTTGTTAGTATCCTGAAATACATGGGTGATATGCCTGCTCCAAGACCAAGAGTGGCATCGGAATACACAGATGAGATATTTGGTCCAGCCTTAAAGCACGAGGTCCTTAAAGATGAAGTTTACTGTCAAATTATGAAACAATTGACAAACAATCGCATTCAATTAAGTGAAGAGCGCGGCTGGGAGTTAATGTGGTTAGTGACTGGCTTATTTGCATGCAGTCAGACTCTTTCGAAGGAATTAATAGAATTTTTGAAAACTCGTCCACATCCAATTGCTAAAGAATGCTTACAAAGAGTGTACAAATCTCAAAAGAGTGGACAGCGACAATATCCACCATATTTAGTAGAAGTTGAAGCTATTCAACACCGCAGCTTACAAATATATCACAAAGTTTATTTCCCAGATGATACTGACGAAGCCTTTGAAGTAGATTCCACAACCAAAGCGAAAGATTTATGCCTTCAAATAGCAGAGAGGTTAGATCTCAGAAATGGAGATGGCTTTAGCTTGTTTGTTAAGATTGCAGATAAAGTGTTTTCAGTGCCTGATAACTACTTCTTCTTTGACTTTATCCATGAACTTATAGAATGGATAAAACAATCTAGGCCATCTCGTAACAGTAAGTACAAAAATAATAATAAAAATATAAATTAATGTAATTATGTGAAATGCATATTTTGAAAACATATTTACTTATTTCAGCTGGTGCACCAGTGCAGTTCCAGTATCAAATATTCTTCATGAAGAAACTGTGGATAAATACAATACCCGGAAAGGACACCAATGCCGATCAGATATTTTATTTCCCCCAGGAATTGCCTAAATATTTACGGGGCTATCATAAGTGTGGAAAAGCAGATGCAGTTAGCTTAGCAGCTCTCATCTACAGAGCAAGATTCGGAAGTGATTTTTCAAGACTTGGAGCACCAACATTCCAGCTTTCGACATTATTACCAGCGGACTTGGTCAAACTCCAATCCTCCGCGGAATGGAGAAATCAAATAGGCGCAGCGTACCACAAGGATAAGGACAAGAGCCCGGAACAAGCCAAAGAAGCTTTCCTCAAGATTGTTTATCAGTGGTCAACATTTGGTACAGCTTTTTTCGAAGTGAAACAGACAACCGATTCAAATTATCCAGAAGTTGTGATCATTGCCATCAACAAGAATGGTGTCAGTATTATTCACTCCCAGATGAAGGTAACATTATTTGCGTACTTATTTATTTCATGTTAATATGCCATACTTTAAATCTTGTCGAAATCAGAAAATCAGTTATTAGAATGCAGTTTTGGAAACGCAAAGAAATAGGTGATACATAAAGAGCGTGATATGCCAACAATGATAAAAATACATAATTATGAAAACCAAATTGTATTAATTTTTATCAATGATACTTGGATAAGAAATAAATTATGGTTTTCAAGCTATTAATTGAGCTGATAAAATAATTAAGATTAATTCAGATTGTTTCATAATTTCTTCTCTATTTTAAATTCTGTCATCATAAATGACAGATAAGGAAACGGACAACTTGTGTGGTCACAGATTGCCATGATGTATTAGTAATAAGTACCACTGGCCAACTCCGCATGTAAACTTGCTTACTCCAAACTCAATTTTTCATAAATATTTTCCAAACCCAAGTGCTGTTAGATTTTTTTTTAAATTAGTTATTATGTGCCCATAACAGATAGGCACCGCATACTTACTCCAGAAACACGCATTGAGATGTTCACAAAAAATGACTTATAACTTTTTTAATACATTCAAATTAGTTGTTAGTCAGAGGAAGTTCATTGTAATTTATTAAATTAAAATGTATAGATGAATGATCGCACTTTTAACCAATTAAGTTTTATAGACCAATAACCAGTTTCATCGCTCTCGTTGCATCGTCCGATTAAAACTACACATGGGCTGTGAAATTCAAAGTATTATTCTTAAAGTATTATTACGAAATAACTATTTTAATATAGAATATTTTGATTTATGGGTTTTGTCAAATGTTATTATAAGATTTTTTAAATGATATAGAATTTTAGTCAACTATGTCATAACTGGAATTTGAAAAATATGGTTTAAAATTTATCAAATTACAACCGAGATGGAGAACATTTCAGAGATTGAAGTATGGAAGTCTATGCATTTACAGGGCTTATGACCTGTCGTTGGCTGGTTTAAGTGGCCACTTTACACAGTCACAATTTTGCCTGTGTTTGAACATCCATATTTCTTCAATTCTTCTATCTGTTGATTTTAGTGAAGTTGAGATGAAACCTTTATTTTTGCGAAGAGATTATTTGATTGAGTCATTTCAAGTACTAGGCATTGCCTGAAAACAATTTTCCAATGTTTATACTTCTTCTTGAACCAGTTGGTTTCCTTACAATATTTTGAGTTTTACTTAGTTTTGTGGGCAAAACATTTAATTATTGAAAATACTTCCCCCCACATATATTTGGGTTTCTAGAACAAATTCGCAGCTACAAATTTTCGAAAAGTGAGATCTCTTCATAACTGACATTAAATAATCTTTGTTTAAATATAAATAAAAATATAATAATAATGTTTAAATATAAATAATAATAAAAGAATAACCCGCTAAGCCTGTATTCTAGAGGCTTGTCAGCGGGTAGGAAATAAAGGATATGGACGGAAGTTATGAATTATATACAACTCCCAGACCAATTGAGAAAAAATCTTTGTTGGATTTTTTTTCTTGCAACTGGCGGAAATCGAACCCGCGACGCTAATTTCACAGTTAGTCGTTTAACCAACTGAGCCACGACGCCTGCTACTCAGTTAGTTAGTTACCAATTTGTACCGGAAACCCGACGATATAGAGTTGAAACTTCTTAAAAACCATACCAGTCTGATGACGTCACGAGAGCGATAACACCGGTTGTTGGTCTATCAAACTAAGTGAATTAAAGTATAAATTTGTTTTATAAATTATAACTCTTTTGTTTACATTTAGTTTATAATTCTGTAAATCTACTTTCAGGATATATTGGTTACATATCCATTCTCGGAGCTGTCTAACTGGTCGTCTGGAAACACATATTTCCACATGACCCTTGGCAACTTCATGCGAGGATCTAAGCTTCTATGTGAAACATCACTCGGCTACAAGATGGATGACCTCATCTCTTCCTACATTACTTACATGAAGACAGCGGCAATTAAAAAATAATTTAACCAACCAATATTTTAAGTAGGTACATATTAATTTATAATAACTATTATTTAATCCTACTACAGTAAAACTCTCACTATCCATATTAATGAGTGCTAGATTTGATTGCTTTTGAAATAATACAGCTAATTGGAATCACGTTAAAAAAATACTTTAACATGGATAGCAAAGTTAATAGGACAATTAAATCAAAATTAAAGACAAATCCTTTATTTTTTGTTTCCTGATAACTATTTGGATATTTGGAAATCCGGATGACCAGAGTTCAGATAAACGGAGTTCTACTGCACTTGCAAATATTGAGATTGAATAAAAATGATTCCTCAATTAATTACAAGTATTTGAAATTGGATATAATGTGCATGCTCCATTTTGTTTTGAAAATAACTTAAAATGTTTGCAAAATAAGGTTAAACTTAAGATTTCCAATACATATGCTTCTGGGCACAAGCTGTTACGGAAATATAAAATACTAGTTATTAATTCTAATGTTTCAATTTATTGCAACAGAGTGGGAAAACATTTTCGAGAAGAGAATATGGATGTCTACGCATTTACGGGGCCTATGACCTGTCACTTTACTCATTTTATAAAATTCACTTTTCTGCCTAATACGAATTAATCATTCTCTATTTACATTTCGATAGATATGATCTAGTTGAGAGAAAACTATTTCAACATTTGGAATATAGTTTTTGAAAAATCCTGTGATAATTTGTGTAATCAGTGTTCGAAAATCCATAATTTCTCAACTATTCCATCTGTTGACTTTTGTGAATTAAAAATGTTAAAACCATTGTATTAATGTGGGTGAGATTTATCTGGCTGAATTTTTTCACACCTTCAACACATGAAAATACTTATGCTAAATTTTTATGCTTCTTTTAATACTAGTTTAATCATAGGCAGACCAGATAAAGGCAGAATGGGAAATGATATAATACAGTGTGTAAAGTGATCACTTAATCCAGCCACTGACAGGTCATAACAGATTTCCATATTCCCTTCACAAAAATTAATGTTTTCCTTTCTGTTGCAATAAATTAAAATCTTGATAACTCCCTTTAGGGTGGAATGCTGCCTTGTCTACAAGCATTTGGACATATTCAAAATATTGTAAATAAATATTGTGACCGTAATAAATTAAAAATAAAAATGAATAAAGAAAATACTGGGTCTTTTTAAATTTTATTAAAATATTTTTTTTTATTCTGTAGAAAATTGCCAAAACCATCAGCGAATAAAAATAAATGAAACGATCTTAATAATATTTCCTCCTACCAAAATACTCTTCTATTACAATACACTTATATCTTTACAATAATGCATCATCTTTTTCTGGAAGTTCATAACACAGACCCTTGAATTTCATTCCCCTTGTCATGTGGGCACTGATCATGTTGCCATCATATTCCAGACTCATTCCCAACCCCCGAATGTGAACTGAAACCTTGTGTTCCTGACGAAGTACCCTGTAGTCAAATAACGCACTAGAACGGTATCCAAATGGGAGGTCTGGCAGTTGCTTTCCATTCAAGTGGAACTTGAAATCATCTTTAGAATAGATTTCTAGAATGTCGGTGCCTACAACCATACGCAGCGCCTGTAAAAAAGGTTCAACATGAAATTTTAAAATGATTTTTTTGATGGAAATTAAGAAGCTTTTGTAAAAATTATTGTACAATAGATACTGTAAATATACACAATCTCAGAACAATTTCATAAAATTACAAGAAAAATAAGATTCCTACCAATGGGTAAACGCCTTTTTCTTTTTTTACGTAAATATTCCAATCAGGTTTTTCTCCCATGTCGGATGCATAAAGTGTCCAATCTTCTGGTACGCTGTGTGTAATATTCATTTTGAATTGATTAACGAAGGACTCTGGCATTATTTCACATACATAATTGAATCCGAGAAGATGCATCATTGCTTCCATGAAGGAAACGTGTGTGCTGTAAGGTTGAACGAGTCCTGTCCAGTACCAATTCTTAAGAGGAATTCCCTCATACATATGGCAATCATTAGGGGTGGAAATAGTTAAATTAAGATCGTCTGTTCCCATTGGATAATCTAACATCATTTTGATATTACCTTCTTCTGTTATTTTGTTTTCATCAAACATTCTGACAAAGTGGTGGCCGTATTCTTTTCGTAAATAATCTTTGAATTGAGTCCACATATGCATAAGCTCTTTAGGTACATTTGTATACTTGACATCACACTCACAGTGACGTAGAGAGGTTTGAGCCATCATGCACATGGGTTCGTGTGTATCTGAATAACATTGAGAATAGGTGGACATCTTTTTAGACATATTGTCAATTTGTTCGGTAGAAAGTTCATTAGATAATGTTACGTCCATTTTCATTCCATTTTTAGGACACTTGCTGTCTACAGCATCACCGGCAAGCACTGTCCATACAGAAGAGACTAATTCTTCATTCCTCATTTGTTTGTAATTAGCGCATACTTTATAATCGGGTACACCAGTTTTGATTCTAGTAAGAGCCATATCAGCTTCTGGCACCTGTGCTTTGTGGAGGTTTGTGTTTATGATATAGTCCCAACATTTTACAACTTTATCTTCATTTTTCAAATTATACGTTGACCTAAAATTAATTTTGTATTTTTCTTTTTCTAAAGTATCTTTCTCTATTGCGAGACGCATAGATAGATCGGCGTGAGTTGCGGGATATTTGAGGCTCGGTGAAAGCATTAATCCTATTCCACACATTCCCGGCAGAGCCGATAATGTAGCATACGCCCACCAGTGTCGCATGGCGAGTACCATTTTTAGGGCAGGAAGGTTTCCCCAGTTCTTATTATAGTTGCTCAAAAATTGTCGCTGTAGATAAATCAGTCTTTCGGGGTTAATGGAACGTTCACAGTCAAATACTGCAACTTTCAAATGCAAACCAATATCTTCCAATTCTTTGTCCATTATGATGTACTGTAAAGAAAAATGTATAGCATTAAATAAAAATATTTTTTTTTTACTATTTACAAATTCACATTATAGTAATTTCTCAGCAATCCTAAAACATGCCATATTTAGTAATTTTATGGAAACAATAAATGAGAGAGTTGAAAAAGTAAGTTAACATAAAATAAAATGTTATTTTTCTTTCTTAATTATTAATTCTAAAATAAGATGTTTTCAATATCATATAAGTGTTGTGTAACAATAAAGTAATGAAGTTTAACTGATTAATAAATACATTATGTGATTTGAAAACGCTTACCTTCTTGCGGTGTTCCAGTCCTTTGGACACCTTTTCAAAGGTAACCATTTCTAGTTTATTCATATCATATTGATAAACTTGTGATTGAACAAATGCTTGGAAGCCAACATTGCCAGACACTCTTTCGTTGTGTTTCAGGCTATTGAAAGACATTTTAACACTTCTTTGAGGAACATTTAGATTCATGTCTACTGAGATAGGAAGATAGTAATCTACAGTGAGGCAGCGTTTACCTCCATGCCAAACATTTGTTAGTGGATCATATACACTTAAACCGTATGTTTGGTGATTCCACTGTATTGTGTCCATTCTGAATTTAATATTTTCGATAGAATCTTGTAGGGTATTTTTATAAAGCCATTTATTTTTCTGCACAGATGGTAAGCTAACGTGAACAAATGCGGGTAAACCAATGTCTGTCGCTACCATTACTCTCGCTTCCACTGCTAATCCGATATTGTAGTTGCCTTCAGATTGATAATCCGTCTGATTCATAAAATCAAGTAAGAGCTTTTTCAATTTTGATGGATTATTGTAGTATTGTACAGACACAATACGATTGCGTAATAACGTAATATATTCTATGTGGAAGTCTTCCGGTGACACCAATACACTATTGGATTCACTTATAGTCGATAAGAGTTCTGTTATAGTCTTGGTAGTTTTGATATTAGACTGAAGTATATTCCGCATATTTTTGCTTATACCTATTTTCAGGTAAGTGGAATAATGATTGACCATAAGGTTTGAAATGTGTGCTGAAAACTGCACATAGAGAGCGGTATACAAGTGAGTAAAAAGGTTTCCCACTTGAGAACCTTTAAGCACGGCACCCATATTGAAACCCGAATCATAATAGTCATACTGGTACACGGCACTATCCACTGAACGCTTTGCAGGCGTCCTAATGTACTGGAGAATACGTTTTGAATTGGTTGATGATAAAACTAAACAAGGACTTGTTGTGGAAGCGAGACTTTTAAGTGTAGTGTAATATACACTGTAGAGATGTTGATCAGTTTCTGTCATCATGAACCAATAAATTTTCAATAGGCTATTCATCGATGGATTTGCCATTAGAACATTCAGAGCACTTGTTCGAATTTCTAATATTTCGCTTTTATCCTCAAGAATCGGCCAGTAAATATCACTGGCTATTTCTGGATGCTTCATGTGTACATTCTTTGCTGCCCAAATAGCTAAATTGCGAATATGCGGTTTAACTTTGTGCATACTTGTTCTACGATTTACTATTAATGGCTCCAGGAACTTGGTGGCCTTTTGTGATTCTAGATTTTGTATCGCACTTATGTATAACATTTGCTTGTGATAATCTTTAGTTGATTTAAATTCATCGATGAAGTAGTCCACATAAACATTTACTTCAGAGTTGTCAGGATAAGATTTCAGAACTCTCGAAACTAATGTTGAGAAACAGAGAATGGCAGCATGTCTTACAGGCTCATTAATGTCATCACCCCATTGAGTAAATTCAACGAGTTCTTTCAGCAGTATTTCATTAGGGAACCATGTATGGAAAGGCATTTCTTGTAACATTTTCACAGCTACTTCGTCTGAAACAGTTTTGCCTTTTACCAAATTCCTAATGAACATATTTGAAGCGTGAGTTCCAACATAAGGTAAAACTTGTAATAAAATATCTACCATTTCCTTATCTTCAGAGTTTTGTATGTTTGATTGAATATTATAACAATGCTCGAAACAATGCATGTCATACATGCGAAGATACATTAAAAGTTCGTTAATTTTTTCTCCCTTAATCCAATCAGGTTCTTTTAAGGTCACGTGGCTGTTTTTCAAATGGTTTACAATGTCACGAAGAGTTTCCCTCATTTTTGGCATTACAACATCAAGGTCAACTTTAAATCTTCCTAGGGACATATCAGGGATGCTTCCAGCAACTTCATTTAGTTTATATAGTTTTACTTTGACTCCGTGGGGTATAAGATCTTCACTATCATAAACATCAGTCATCGGAGCTACACTCATCTTGTGCATAATCTGCTTCACATGTACAGAATGAGCACCGCCTTTTCCATTCATGGGGTAAAACATGGTGCTACCATCGGTCTCAAGGTGATTGATTATAAAAGCCTTATTAGTCCACTCTACATCATATGTTCTGTAGCTTGTTTGCTGAATAGAGTTATCAAACTCAACTTCACAATGACCCGGGGTTAGAACATTAGAGTTGAACTGCCATTTATGATCTTTGCAAGATGTTACCCATTTCTTTATTGTACTGGTTGTTTTGCTATGTGGAATAATATCATATTGCAATTGACAATGCCCATAGACCAACTTCTCATTAGAATAGAAAGAGTAAGGTGTCGTCTTAGTGAGGTCGATTTGCAAGTAATCTAGCTGAAGAAGAGAGGAAATACCATGTTTTATATTAACAGACCACGGCTGATCATTCTTGTCGGTCAAAATATCCAAAACTTTTCCATCTAAAGCATGCTGCACGAAGAAGGGAAGGGTCAGGCATTCCGTTTCTGGAGGAACCGGCTGAGAAGTTCCCTCATTGGGAAGTTTCCCCTTTCCAATATAAGAGTTGTAAGAGATATCTTGTAGAGAAATACGACTGCCATTATTGTATCCTTTAATGTGAACAGTGGCATTGATGAAAAATTCGGTAGAATAAAGTGTTGGATTTTCTACAGTATTCTGTACATGTCCGTGGTAGCTGTATACAAACTCTTGGCCGACAGGAAATAGTTGTGCCCGAGCCACTGCTATCAAAGATAGCAGCAAAGCTGTAAAAAAAGATGCAAACATTATAAAACCGAATCGACGAAAACGTAGGTATTCAGTTGGGTGAAGTAAGTTTGAAATTGTATTTATTGAAGAAGAAAATCAAAGTTTCATTTATTTCATTACTACTTGTCAAAACACTGCTATTATATAAATTTATAAACAAACATTTATTTAATGAAATAAAATATTTAAAAAATATTTTAGGTAAGTTCAGTTTTTATCAAATTAGACATCACATAGGTGGTACAAAATATATGTTTTCATTATAATGAGAAAGTTCAGCCCTACCGGAAATTGGACATAAATAATGTTTTTTTACGTGCGGTAAAAATTAGAGCAAAGTTTCTTGAAAATGTATGAAAACGAAATATTTCCGGTTTATAGTACGTCAACAGACCAATTGGAGGAACTGACTGAGAAAAAGCGGAAGAGAACTTGAGATGCCACACGCAGAGTAATTTCAGAAATACAAAACTTTAAAAAATCATAGCGCTGATATACATAAAATTAAAAAAAATATTTTTTTTGACGCAGTTTAATAGTCTATTAACAAATAAAAAATAACAAAAACAACTACTGAACTTCATCATTACACATTACAAAATATATACTGCAAATAATATCTGTGCACAAACATGAAATTAGATTATCTAAATAGTAGTAATTAAATTACATAAATAGGAACAAATTATTGCTTAAAATAACTCAATAATTATTTCAGAATTTTCCAAAAAATAAAGTTAAAAGTATTTGTTAGTATTCAAAAACTTATATGAAATTTTCTGTTGGGTTTTAAATGCAACTGACAGCATTTACGTAGTTTTTTTTTTTTTTTAAAAAACAAGAAAAAAACAGTCTATTAGAAGTACTTAGGTTTTTTAATATTTTAATAATTCAATTTGCGGTCCTACTAGCTTTGTGGTTCTGTATTAAGAATAAATTAATTCATAAATTGTTGTATTTTAAAATCATTAAGAATCGTAGAATAGGTCTCTTTGTCAGGGCAAAAAAAAACAAAACAGTGGTTGGTGCAAAACTGGTAGACTTCCTCACAATCAAATCAGATAAATTGTGTTTCAGGTGAAATTATGCATCTATAAATGATATTTTTTAGAGAAATAAAAATGTGCAATATTCATAAATATTTCAATTGAATGTATAAAATCAGCAGAGTGAGGAAAATTAATAGTTAGCCAGTCTTTCATACTTAGGATCTGAAACTATTATCACAACTATTAGAAAAAAGAAAAAAAACTTACCACAAAATACAGCCATGGTTGACGAAGAGGACACTGCAACTGACGAAGTTGCAGATTGTTGCCTCTTTAAAGTCTCGCCCATATCAAATTCTAAGTGATGACCCGAGAGGTGACTTTTGGCTTTGCATAAGATTAGGCAAATAATGTCAACTATGATTTTTATTAATTCTTATTAATATGCAAAAACAGATCCCTTAAATTTTACAAAATTAAATTTAGCACTCTCAAAAGAGGAATCAAGGATCAAATGTTTTAAACTATTAGTTAAATATTATATTTGAACCGAGTTGTGGTCCTGCGGTTAGGGTTGTGGTCCTGCGGCTAGGCTCTCGGATCGCCCTACCGTAATATGGTTCCAGTTTTCTAATAAGGAGTTATTTATAATAAGTTGAAAGCAAGCCCCAAAGTTGGAATATTTGGTATCATAAGAATGTAAATATTTATTTGAAAAAAAAGCTTGTTGCACAATTTGTATAGCGCTATTTTAGTAAAAAATCACCTCAAGGGTGCTGGTTAATTATATTATTCAATTACCTATTTGTGACTAATGCCAGTCAATTTTGCAGTGGTATTTTGATAAGGAAGTGCATAGTAACTCCGAAACTAATTGAAAATATTTAATTAATTAATTATTTCAGACGTGTATTTTAGTAATTATATTTCTATGTAAATATATAAATGGAAAAATAAACAAATTAAAAACAAAAAAACAGACATAAAACCATTAATATAAATATTTATTGCTTTTACCCATATTTCGTACTGTATTGAAGTTGGTTGATTGAAACCTAAAGGTTTGCATATCGCACCTCCGATAAACTAATTTTGAGTTATGTATAGGTACAGAGTAAAAAAATATTTTTTGAACTCTCTTTGGCTAAAAAGACATATTTCAACTTTAAGATTTCACCGCTTAATGGCTTTATTAGACTAACACTTATTTGAACACAGCCATTCTCAAACAGTGTCATATTTCAACTATTCTCTTTACAACGATAGGGATTTTCTTTGAAAAATACAATAGCCGTTTTTAAGACAAATCTAAATATGCATAACTCCCCAGCATTGCTTCAAAGGGTGAAAATAAAATCTATAAAAAAATTAATGTAAAAAACATGATTTTAAGACAACATTTTAGAGTTTTTGAGTTAGGACTATTTTATCAGTAATGCAGTAAGTTTTTTCTTATCAACAAGTTTTTCATGGTTACTAGGCTAGATTTTGACATGTGAAATTATGCAAATAAAAGATATTTGAGATTGTCTTCCGATAAAATAACAATTTCTAGAGTTCAGAATCCTGAGTGATTATTTTCCTAGTTATTGCTGAAAAATTATGTTAGTTAAAACAGTTACTTATATTATGAAAAACTAATAACGGATGGTCAGCGCGTTTGCTTACCATGCAAGAGGCCTCGGGTTCCATTCCCGACATGGTTAACATGAAATGTTTATTTTAAAATGTGTTTTACATTATATTATTGCACAATTCCTGGACTGGCACCTGAAGCATAAAACTAATCATCTTACTTTGTAAAAAAAATGATCAAGATACGCATTATGGAATTTCATAATTCCTATTGCACCCGATCACAAAAGTGCTGCGACAGTTCAGACCTCTTCCCATCATGTATCGTGTGTAACCCGACCATTGAAGCTTTCTCACAATATAATTATTTTATTTATGTTAATCATATTTTATTAATATTAATTGCATTCAATGGTGTGTCACTATAAAAACAAAAACACATCGCGGGTCACAACTCTGAGAGAAAATTAATTTTACTGAGCTGATAATTTAAGTTAATAAAATTGATAATGTCTCATTTGAGTCAAAATAAAACAATATTTATTTTACTATTTTATCTACAATGGTTTTTAAATACATACATATATTTAATAGTGAAATAACAAAGGATTTTCACTGTGAAAAATGTGCATTAATATTTTATATAAAAGATACTTTGTACTTACCATTAATTCTAAAAAATTAATAAAACTAAAAAGGAATTTTAACATGTAATGTAGATTTCAATTTAATAAATTACATAATTACGAGGGAGGGATTTGTGTTCTATAAGCATGTGTGCCTTTCAGCCTACCCTCATATTAAACGCTTTTAAAATTCATTGTAAACAAATAGGTAATCTGATAGTGTTCATAATTATTGTTAAATTTATATATATTTTTCACTACTTTGGGTTTTATAAATGAAGAGAACATTTGTAATATTGACAGAATAATATCAATTACTTATAATTAAATAAATACATTACAAGCGCAAAGAAAATGACATTTCAATTTGTGGGTAATTGCCACAATTAGACACGACGCTATGCAGAAATATGCTGGCGTGTGCTGATAAAATGCTAAATTGCACTGCAACTGTGAAAAATAAAACAGATATATTGTTTAATTTTGAAATACAATCCAATTTATGGAATACAGTATTTTTCGGAATATAAGATGCACTTTTTTACTCTGAAAATTCAACCTGATATTGGGGGGCGTCTTAAGGTCCAATGTGAGATAATTAGATACATTTTTAAGTACATTTTTCAACATTTTGACAGCTGCTAGATAATGTCGTAACTGGTAAAAAGTTACGCAAAAATAAACATGAACTGAGGAAATATGCATATCTCTTTCTTACATGAATGAGTGCATGTGTATCACGATTTTCTATTTTTTTTTTTTCAAATCGTTGAGGCCAATACAATATTTGCTATAGGTATCTTAGATGATATAGAGAGTATAGGAATAACATGTCTATTTATTATACGTTAGTGGATAATATACATATATGTATATACCTCCTAATTTAATGTGTATATCAAATGCGCTATAAATTATTGAGGTTTTGTAAATCAGATTGAAACTTTTATTATTGTATCTAAATGGACTGAATAAATCCATAAATAAAATAAATAAATGTATAAACTTTATAGCAGGCTAAGAATACATTATTAAACAATTCACATAAATGCACTCTGCATACCTACATATCAATAATTATGATAATAAACTAAATAAATTTTTACTGTCAAAACATTGTTTACGAGTAAAAAGATAAGTCGTTATTTATGATTTATAAGAAAAAGAAAAAAAAACTTCACGAAGGTCAATGGAAACCAGCTTAATCACTAGTGTTTTGTCCTCATATTAATAATTACTAGAGACAATTGTTTATTCTTTGGAATAAGTTAAGTAAATTTTTGTAATAATTACAATATACTTGTCCGAGGTAAGGAAGATTATATGCAGAGTTTAATGA
Source organism: Micrasema longulum (assembly GCF_059751315.1). Classification (NCBI taxonomy): domain Eukaryota; kingdom Metazoa; phylum Arthropoda; class Insecta; order Trichoptera; family Brachycentridae; genus Micrasema; species Micrasema longulum. The sequence continues at coordinate 132,255 of NW_028278676.1, read as the reverse complement.
TGTTATTTAAATTTACTAGTTTTTTTATTTAATAGTTCTTAGATATATTTTTTTTAAGTTAGCTTGCTTTATGCTATGAATCGAAATTTCAGGTAGATGGAGTAGTTTTACTGCTCTAATGTTAGTATTCCATAAATAAAATCGTCTTATATAATATCGTGGGGTAATTACTACAGCTAGGTAACTTCAAAATTAGCATTCGTGAGTTACCCACTATAAACATGTTTTTTTATTCTTTTCCATTTTTTCCAACAAGTCACGCACTCAAATCATCATAACATGATTTGAATGAATCACGACTTGTCTATTTGTAGCATTCATGGGGGAAGATACAAATATGTATATGTTTTAGTGGGTAATTCAAAAATGCTGATTTTGAAGTTACCTATTGTAGAAATTACCCCAAGATATATAAGCTAACTTATTATTCAGGGTGTTGTGGCCAGCGGTTTAATTTACGCGATGATTGTCCCTATCAAGAAAGGATAAATTAAACCGATTCATGCACATTTGATTGCATTCGTCAATTAAATGTGTAGTTGAATTTCTCCCCGAGAGATGGGGGGTATCAGTTTCGCTCAGTCGGCAATGTCGGATGATCGCAGCCGATGAAGATCCAGAGTGGGTTTTGAAACGCGGACTGACGCTACTAGACAGGTTTTTTCGTTCTCTCTGACTTATTCTTCAAGATTTTCATCATGTGCTCATCAAACTCATACAAACTTTTGTGCAGAAACAAAAAAACAGATCAAATTGGATGCCATTGGATATTCAAAGGTTAGTATTCTTTATCCTTTTTTGTCGAGCGATAATTTTTCATGTATTGAACTGCTGGCAATAAATATTGTATGACATTAGAATAGAATATGAACAACTAAACGCATCGCAAAAAAGTGTATAATAACCCTAAGTATTATACACAGGGTATTTGACATTGTAAATAGGAGCATGAATGGGGGGGTTCAATTATACATTTAAAAGTCTTGTAATCATATTTATTAACAGACTAGTATACATGTAAATAAATTGAAACCTACTCTTACTAACATAAAGAACTTTTAGCCATCAGCCATAAAAAATTCACAGCATTTATTCCTAACAATTCAACCATTTCAAACAAGGGAAAACTTAAATGTGGGTGTGCGTGGAAAAGAAAACTTACTTTTAAACTCATAGTCCCAAACCGCTGATAACGATTTATAGTAAGATGCTCATTTGAATTCTTTTATAATCTATAAAGTATAAAAAAGATAACAAACAAAAAATAAATGCTCTCAACTTATACAGCTTCACTTTTATTTATTATTGTCTGTAATTTCACTTAGTAGATATCTCATTGCTGCGCCGGAAGATTTAAAAGTACATTTTGTCCACCTGGCAGGTAGGTGATGTTTCTGGATTTAGATAGTTGGTAGGCGATGTCTTCTGCAGCTTCGATACGACGGAGTTCAACAAGACCTTCGCCGGCGTTTCCGAAGGATTTCGCAAGTAAAATGGCGGCTTGGGCATCTCCCTCCGCTGTGATGATGGCTGCCTTCTTCTGCTGTTCAGCTTTCTCTACGAGGAATCGGGCCTTCTCAGCATCCTGCTGGGCTACCTGCTTCAACTCCACAGCTTGGGTGAACTCTTTTCCGAATGTGAGATGGGTGATGGAGATATCATCAAGAATCACTCCGAACTGTTGCGCTCTCTCAGTCAGACTTTCGTTTACTTTTTGGGACACGATCTAGTTAAAAATAAAATTATTTAAATACTAACAAAAAAAGTATAACATAACATTTATAAAATTAATATACAAAATGCGTTTTTAAAAATCTTTAGAGAGCTGCGGGAGATCTGTAAACTGATATAGTCCATTTTTTAAAAGCCCAATTTTGCTTAAGGTACTTATGTAATTCTGCTTTCGGTAAACTCAAACATATTTTTCATAGCAAAGAGTTCCCAATTATTTTGAAATGAAAAGCTTTTAAACTGTGCATATTGTTGGTCATGACAAATGGAATGGAGACGATGACACTCACAAAGAACTTAATTGCACGCAATTATCCGTGGAAAGGTCCATGCTTGGTATTAGCCTAGGAGATAAAATATCAAATAATGAAATTAGGCGCAGAACCAGAGTGGTGGAAATCATGGATCGTGTAGCAAAGTTAAAGAGGCAGTGGGCAGGGCATGTCGCAAGGCACGATGCCACAGGGTGGACTCCTAAGTTTTGAAGTGGAGACCTTGGGAGAATAAGAAGTGTTGGAAGACCTCAAAAGATGTGCCGACAATATAGCCGCTGTGGGGGGAAGAAATGGCTACAAAAAGCAAATTACAGAGAAGAAGGAAGGGTATGGAAGAGGCCTATATCCAACAGTGGAGAGATAAAGGCTGAGGAAAAAGATAATTATTTTGAATTCTCTATCCTTAGTTTTTTTGTATAAATATATTGAATTTTATAACAAAGATACCGGCCTTGAAGATGTCGCGAAAGTGATGAAACCAGTAACTAGTTATTCAAAATTTGTGAATTTTAGTATCACCCGTCTTTTATTTTTATAATAAATTATGTAAAACTTATAATAAACTTATTAAAACTGACTTCTATATCAATTGTAAAATAAAAGTCTTTTATTTATATAATAAATTATGTAAAACTTATTAAAACTGACTTCTATCTCAATTGTAAAATATAAAATAAACAATAAAGATTGTAAAAATAACAGGATATTTTTTTAAAGCAATGATCAATATGATGAAAATACCTCTCGCTGTGTGATGAGTTCACCAGCATCAAATTGAGCGACTACAGCCTTGAGTACCTCAGTAGTGATAGAAGGAAGGACTCTCTCGTCGTAATCTACACCTAAGATAGTGTAGATTCGAGGAAGCTGGTCAGGAATAGGTCGGAACAGAATGCGCAGAGTGATGTTTACATTTTGCAGATCTAGAAATCAAAAGAAATGAATTAGAAAATTATAAGGTAGTTTTAAATTTATTTATATTTATTAAAAAGAAATCTTACATTAAAAAGAAAAGAATAAGTAAAGAATGTGTAAAGGGACCCTAATATTTTATTTCCAACAAAGCAAAATAAAAATTACTCACTCAAATTAATAATACATTTGATTTTTTTGAGACGCTATTTGATATAGCTTTACAATAGTATCAATAACACATCACATAACAAAAACAGTAGTCAATAACTGTTTTCAAAATGAAAACACCAAAAAATATAAAACAAAAACAAAAAAATAATTATTATACAGGCAAAATTTTACAAATGATTTATTCTCAATTCGTCTTTTCTCTATCTACACCCAGTGGTGCATAGGGCACTGCATTAGCACTGTAAATTACAGCGTATCTGGTTCACTTTTATTACATAGAAGGTAAGGTGATAGGTCTTATGCATCAGGTGCCAGTCCAGGAATGAAATATTGCAGTGTAGGAATTAAACTCGGGACCTCAAGCGTGGTAAGAGAATGCATCAACCACACTACGAAGCGGACTTATCTGCACTTGATTTCCCTTTTCAGGATTTTTTCCTGAGAGTAGTCATTGTTATTTTATTGTTGCTTAGAATGTGTGTTCAAACCTTAGTACGCAATATTAACCCCCTAGGGAGTTGATCAAGATGCCACTAACAGGTTTAAAGCTCTGCAATGCCTATACTTCTAAATTACTTTGTCAGAGAAATCTCTTTTGAAATAAATACCATTCAATCGAATTGGCTTACCTTTACTACCGGTGACGACGGGAATATTTCTAGGCCTGGATCTGATATCGAATATGATGGGTCGCTGTACCCACGGAACGTAAAAATGTGTTCCTTCTCCAGTTACTGCGTTCTTTATTCCAGCAAATCTGTCGAATATTACTGCTCTGTGACCACCGTCAACTAAAAATGAATTAATATAAATACATTACTTAAAAGATAAACAAAATCATTCAAATGGTGAACGAGTATGAAAAGAAGTATAATCAGTATAAATGCAAAACTAGTATCAATCGTTAAAAATTCATATTCTAAAAGCACTCCATTGGATGTTGACGATAATCGCCGAGTACCACATTGGAAGACAAATAAACTTATATGCAAAAAAAAAACTCTGATATTATTTATTGAATCGGCATTACCTTTGTAATAAATAAAATGATTAAATATATCGATCAAACACTTACGCCCACTTACATGTATTTTACACCACTACATATAGTTTCGGAAAGCACAGATCTTTCCATCTAAAGGTGTGTTTATACTTACTATTTTAAAATTGTTATCTTGTACCTTGAGTTTGTTAAAAAGGCTATGATTTCCATATTACATAAAAAATAAATAAGAATTGGATTATTTTACCATCTGTCAGATTGTTAAATAAAACAAGGTAGACATTTTGTTAGTATTGCAAGGGTGGTCGATTTTTTTACCCGGCTTTCCATTAATAAACCTTAGTTTAATATTAAACGGTATTAATTTACTTAATTACAAAATTATTATTTAATTATTTTTTATGTTTGCCTAATGAAACTACTTGTTTTTTTTTTATAGCCCAGTCAGTAAAATATTTTTCGTGGTAAAACACAACATAACAATGCACAAAATTATCTTATATTTGTGTTATGAAAATAAATTGTTTGCAGTCTGGTAACATTACGCGGCCACTTCACGCATGCGCGGCGCAGGCGGGATGTCAGATTTTTGGACACAGTGCGGTGTATGCAAACATGATTCTACGCGCCTTCTGGAATATTATAATTCTATGATTGAGTAGTTTGCTTAACTTCATCTTTAAATGGTAAGTTAGAAGAGTGGGATTTTCCAGTGTCCCATCAGTCACCAAATAATAACACATAACATATTGACCGTTTGGCTTTTTCTTGAAAGCAGTATAGTAAAATGGTTCATTGTATGAATTCTCATGACATAGTTACAACTCAAACAATGGAATGCCCTAGTAGCAAAATTATTTAATGTATTAACATTGGATCTAAATCTAAATGCAGAACAAATTTGTCAAAAAACGCTACGATTAACCGTATTATGGATACGTATAACAGGAAATTTAACGACATAGATATATTTACAAAAAATATTAAATTTATCAAAACTGCCATTGGTAATAAATTGTCTTTGTCCACATCCTCCCCTTCGTTGCTCTCTATCCCTGATTAAATATAAGTTTTATAGTGAGAAGATCTTTTAATATAATTATGTATTCCCGTACTGCGGGCCAACTGACACCTGATTTTTATCATTCTAATCATTTCTATCAAACTTATGTGTTATTCTTATTTATATATTATGTAGGTGCATATAATATGTATTTGTATGTTCGTTTTGAATCAACGTTCGCGTATTGTCAAACGTTGTTTTATTGTTGACATTATTTCGTATTTACTGCATTTTGTGGTTACCTACCGTATTGTATGGGACTCGTCGCACATTATTCATTCAGTGTGTATCAGTTAAATTTTAAAATAAAATGCTTTTTTTCTTTTTGGTAATTTAACATACTTTTGAAAAATACAATTATAAAATTTCTTTTAAATTTTAACAAAAGGTTTCAAACTTTTTACAAAGCTTTTTCTTGTACCATTTTAATATAATTACAAGTTTTAAACAATTATTTTTATACTTACGCACCCACACACACACCTTCTCCCTCATTCATTCCCACATTCACATACACATGAATACAAATGTCACACACATACAATTATGTAAACTCTTTTCTTATATATTATGTGTCATTAGATTTACGGTGGATTTTTTTATTGGCTCAACAAGTATTGTTAATATATTTCTACTTATTTTGCTTATGTAATAGCTGTAAAAATCCCAAATAAAAAAAATAATAAAAAAAATGGATACAGGTACATATTTTTTAGTAAATAATTTGTTACCTACTGTCTGTTCATTATTACAAGAATTTCCAAATAAACAAACCAGCTGGCGTGATATCTGACGGAGAAAAGCCCATTTCACACATATCATCTTAATCTAAACGGCACAGTAAAATGATAGTGGATTGACATTTATTAGATTCGATTGTACCTATTTTGTTATTTATTGTTTATTAAGAAAAACAATAATTGATAATATTTTATTTTTTTATAAAACTCCATAGTTAATGATTTTGGTAAAAAAATATCAATAAAAACGCTTAGGTTATATACATAGATATTTTTTTAATTAAAAAAATATACTAGCATTCTTATAATTTAACAAATATCAATTTCAATTTTGGTGACCATTTTCAACGGGTTGTAAATAACTCACCATTAGAAAATGGAAATCAAGTTAGGATAGAGTGGGGTGCGAACCTCGGACTCTGATCTGTGAGTCCGCAACATTAGCCACGGGACCACAACTCGATTAAAGATTAAAGAAATTGTAATGATAATTTTATCAAAATCATTATTTAAATTTAGTACTCTCAGGTAAAAATACTGCAAAAGCAAATCGACTGGAGATTGGTCAGTCTCATGGTGAACTCGTTATTGCGTTATTGCCAGGCATTAAATAAATAAATAATAGTAAAACAATAAATATCGATCCCCCATATTGTTTCTTATCATGCCGGGGTGTGAAATGATGGGCTAATCATGCAATTTCACGCAGTGGGTTCGTGGTTTGCACGTGCACAGTGGTCCAGTTTCCGTGAATGTACTTTATGTTTAATCACAAAAATAAATATTTACACTGGCTATGTTACAAGCTTGTAATGTTGCTAGTGCGAGATACGATTAAGTAGTCTTTTTATTGGGAATTACTTACAATTTAAGAGTAGGTACTTTTAAAAAATCAGCTATAGACATAATAAATATTTTTTCAAACTCTTGAAAGGGTCTGTTCTGAAAAATAAGAACTCATTTTAGCAGAACTATTATTTAAAAATCTCTATTAACCCTTTGTAGGGCAATTGGCAAAAATGGGTACATATGTACACACTTACATTAGAGATGCTATCTTCTTAATATTGAGATGAATTTTTAATTTTATAAGTTTAGGTGTACTATATGGCGCAAATGACCCAAACGAGTCCCACCGTGTGTGAAGTTGGATAAATTGATTAAAACTGACAGCGGGAACGTATGTGCCCAATAAAGGGTTGTAAACTAATGGAACAATTAGATTAAAGCAGAAATACCATATTATTTAGTTTAAACATACCATTATATAGCGCAGAATTAACTACGCCTCCTACGAGGGCGACTCCTAAACCCAATTGACCAATTCTATTGAAGAACTGTGCTGTCATCTTATTTTACCTATAAGAAAAAAAATTAACTACATTATAGATGCAATCGAGCAAAGTGCATTTAAATCATTCATCCATTTTAAAAAAATTAAATCATTCATCTATTTTTTGAAAATTAAAATAATAGAAATAAGAATTAATATTTGAATAAAATCCAACATCGCAGTACTCGAGAATTGTAAACATTAGTAAACGAAAGCATAATTTTGTATTTATTTATGCTAAAATCTACCAATTAACATAATTTTACCAAGAAAGGGATGTAGAGCTCCATTCAAGATTTTGAATTATTTTGACAGAAGCACCACGATTGCACAATTTCCCCTAATTATTTACACGTTATTATTTTACTACCTATCAAACGTTTAAGAAGAGTAAAGTTGGAATCATATTTTTCATTGGAAAATGCATGTGCAAGTAATAAACTCAACAAATCATCGTGACAAAATGATCATTTGAACACTGAACTATGGCCGTGACATAACCTAACTTATAAATTTTAAAAGGATATCATTTAAATATGACAAAATCAAAAGTAAACTTTGATAAAAATAATATTTATTATTTTTATTTTCAGTACCTTCAATTGTGGACTTGTATAAGATAATTCAGTATGTGTAATCGTACAAAATTGCGCAATTTTAATCCGTCACACGCCCGGCGAATTATATTATATATTATAGATAGAGATAGAAGACAGAATAGAAAATGGCGGAACCATAGAGAAAAAGTATAATTATATAAGACTGAATTTCAATGTCTATTTAAAAATCCATTACTGAGAGAGTTTACCAAAATATACAATTATAAAAGTTAACAGATTTAAAATTTCCTGTCTCAAATATAAAAACACTCATAAAAACACCCCAGAACGTACCTTTAAGCCAGTGGAGGGGCTACATAAACAAATAAAAAAATAAAATGTAAATGTAATATATATATGTCATGTATACATTTATTTCTAAACCTTCTAAATATTAGATAGTTGGCTAATTGAAATAAAAATGTAAAAAAGTTCATTTTCCATTAAGTTTTTTTTTTAAAAAGACCTATATTTACATAGACGCGTCCTATGTTGTAAAATACTTTAAAAAACTAGCACACGAAAACGTTCCGGTACGTAGTTACTGAAGTTGTTTATTTGTAAAAGGGTTGCATTCAACGAGCATGCATATACTACGAAAAAATGGAGGATACCCATTTTCAGTAAATAAAATTAATTGTGTTTTAATGCACACAATCAACATTAGTTTTTGGTCTATCCCAATCAGACGCTTTCTTAAAAATCTTTATAATTTGGACCCATTTATTTAATTTGATCTTGAAATAAATTATATTTTTATTTGTGTATGAATTATTTTAAGCTTTGTTGATTATTCATTTTTACCAACGAAAAGTTACACAATCTTTTTTATAATGTTTTTCCGAAAGGCTTTTTACAAGCTTTTGACAAAAGCATGTATTTTGATTTCGACTCTAAACGTCCCATCTGGCTGGCGGTCGAAGAACGGCTAACTTCGCGTTGGTCATCACTGAGCGTTTAGGTACCGCGAAACCATCCAATTTTGCCCTGGATGGATATTTTGCCTTAACAGTCTAATCTATGATCAACCTTTAAAAAAACATATTTCCATTTGATTTCGGTAAATTTGGTACCAAATTTACGTGTCATCAAGTGTCAGTTAAGTGTCATCAATTTGAGGGCTCAGGAGTAGGTATTGGCTCAGGGCAACTCTCTGTGTATTAATTGGTCGATGCATTTATTCGTTTTACGTACTCAACTACAGCGAGAGTTTTTGTTGAATACCTAGCTTAAACTTTCATTAAGATAATACGCGTTTTATAAATAGTGAAATAAGAATCACGTTACAGAGTCCATTATCCTGAAATTCGATTTCTTCTTTCTTTATCCGAGGCAAACAATAAAAACATTGTCATATCTTAGAACCCTAGCCATTGTGGTATTCTGGAGAACAAAAACGTGAACGAGTTAGCAAAGGAGGTGGTCCATTCTGGGAATCTTGCCTATGGTAATTTACTACCACTAAGTGATCTCGTTAAACAGAGGGAGAAACAACTTTACACATGGCAAGAATATTGGGAAGCCGAGAAAAGACATTTTATCCTACCGATACACATAAATATAACGGGAAATCCTTGGTTTTCCAAAATGATTCTTAACAGATTTGAGACATCCTCCATACGCAGAATGCCTATTAATGGGTACTGCTGCAATAGTTCTCACCTGTTCAGGATCTATGTTCACGACTTTGCCAAAATGTGCGCTTGAGGAGGAAGATCTAAATCATGTTTTATTAAGATGTCCTACAAATGATTGTTATCCTGAATCCCTATCTAACCTCTCCAATATCAACGTTTTATTCCCTACTGATGTTTCAATTCTCAATATATTCCAAATTTTATGTAAATATCTAGTTATAAATGGTATCGAGTTGTAAAAATGATAAATATTATGAATAAGTATAAAAGCGTACTTAATATTAAATACCAACACACTTAATTAAGTGCAATACAATTGTATGTAGTAGGTACTAACACATGTGTAAATTTATCTATAACTCCACACTGGTTAGAGCACCCCAGTTGGGAGGTGAAAAAGCCAAAAAAAAAGAAGATGATGGAATAATCTGTGCCCGTCAATTCATATTGTTTTTGGTCTTTGGTTTTTTGCGGTTTGTGGTTTTAGGTAACAAGTAACAATAACATTCTGAAATCTGACAAACATAACCTAAAACATAACCAAAAAATATTCGTAAATATACTAAATATATCGAATAACTTGCCTTGGCGTGGGAAAACTATTAAAATTAGCGTTAATCTGTTTATGTAGTTGTTCTGATCTTATCAAAAAATATTATTCTTTGATTGTGATATTTATTTACTCTGAAATACTTCGAGTGTCCCTTTTTTGCTTTAGATCCAAGATATGGCTGCGACCGATGATTTGGATTTTAAACCAGCGTTCTTCTGCGGGATGGAATAGATATCGAGTATGGAAATATCTGCTGCGTAACTATCTGACTTTATTCTAATGTTCATACTATACCAAAAACATTGTTAAAACGCTTGTTTCAGAAATGTGAGTAGAGGAATGGTGACATTTGAAACGGATACAGAGTTTTTACATCAACTTGATATGGCCGAGGGATATCAATCTGATTCAGAGGAGCCTAATTTCTTTGGGTACAATGAGATGGAATCTTGGGTTCAGAAACCTTTCGCCAAACTATGGTCAGAGATGACTCCAGTTGGAAATGACGACTTGATTAGAAAGTCTATAATAGTGCATAGCGAAGGGAATCCATTAAGTGACAATTCCTCTATAAAAGTTCGCCTTAGTGGATTTTGTGAAGGTGCGTTAGAGCCTTTTACTTGTACTGTGGACTGTAAAACTATGGTACGTTTTTTGTAATTGTTTTTTTTATCTGTTGTTTTATAGATTTTATTATTTCTAATAAATTAACATTCTTAAAAGTAAGTCAGTGTATTATTACAATACTGTATTACTTTTATTATTTATTTTCCAATTTTATTTATCTATAGATTCTACGGAAGAAACTTAAAAAATATGCATAATTTATTTTTTTAAATTCCATTTCAATTATTACTTGTAGAAATAAAATAGTTGCAACTGTGTAATAGACAAAAATACTTTTGATTACCATCAATTGGTTTTATCTCTTCTACGACATCTTCATGGCTGGATCTTTATTGTTTCACCCGCCTTTTATTTCTATTAAAAATTTAAATTACCTTTTATTGATAATTCAAAATTTTTAATTCCAGATTTTGCATATTGGTGATGGTGGTCAACTTCCTGGTTTGGACATGTCCCTGAAGACTATGAGAGTTGGGGAATATTCTAGATTTTTAATTTCCTATAAACTAATGTACGGAGTACTTGGATGTCCAAAGCTAATTCCTGCCAAAGCCGATTGCTTGTTCAATATATTAGTTGTCGGTTTAGTTCCGCCATTGAAGATAGGTAAAAAGATTAGCATATTGATGAGAAATATATCAGGTTGTTAAAGAGAGATACATTTGTTTTGCCAAGTGAACATCAAAGTCTAGACATTCACAAGGTTTATGACTCGTTATTGATCATCCCTCTGTACGTTGTGCAACCATTCTGATTGTGATTGAACATCCATAGCATTTTGAGACTCCTTAAAATATGTTTTTTTAAATGGAAAGTTTCATCTTCAAGAGATTCTTTTTCTACCAATCTCTTGATTTTATGTGAAATAATAGTTGCGTAATTCGGGATCAATAAAGGTTTGAGCTCTACTATTTCACAAAATAATCAATAGATCAATGGCAGCTACTTAAACTATCTATTTTGAATTTAATTGAATATTCAGCAATGTTGGAAATTATGACTTTTCAGGTTTGAGTTGACTAGAGCGAAGAAGAGTTTTAGGATTCAATATATATTTATATAAATTTAGGATTCATAATATTAAACTTTGTGTGAATAGACATTAGGAAGTTAGGTCTATAATCAACACTTTTTAGCAACTTCAATTGACTGTCCTGAAAAGTTGTTATTTTCATCATACCTACAATGGTTGCCATCAAGATGGTTGTTGGAATTCCAGAGAAATGTTTAAAAAATCAAATGCTTACTCATATTTACATGAAAAATACATTCTTATTACTTGTTTCTTAGTTATTCTATTATTATTTTCAATAATTATTGTTTAATTAATATTGCGATATTTTAAGGTCTGACTTAAGGAATGAATACAGCACATTCACCGTTATTTATGAAAAGGCAGTAGCCCTACACATAACTGGTAAAATGTTTTTCCAAAAAGAGGAGTATCGTTACGCTATAAGGTCTTTCAGATCAGCCGTACACTATCTTGAATTTTGTAGGCTGAAAGATGAAATTGAGGAAGCAAAGCAACAAAAATTCCTCGGCAAATTATATTTAAACTTAGCCATCTGTTACAATAAATTAAAGTTGCCACTCAAGGCGTGCTGTATGTGTAATACCTTGAATTATATGGGGAAATTGCAAAATAATAGTAAGGCTTTGTTTCATAATGGCCGGGCACTATTAATGATAGGTGATTATAAAGCCGCAGAAAAGAAACTCAGAGCAGCTCAAAAATTAGATAGAAATTGTCCAAATATAAGAAAGGAAATAGAATTATTACAAGAAAAGAGGGATGTTTACCAAAAACGGGTTGAAACTTTGACACAACCTCTCAATCATTCTTTCAGAGTGTATAGAGACAAGAAATTAGTGTCAGATGAGCCATCTGAGGATTTCTCAAGTTCTGTTAGAGACTTATGCAAATCTCTATTGAATGACACTGAAATTGTTACGGCAAACTTACCCAATGGTCTAACTAAAGCAGAATCAGATGAAGTAAAAAGAATAGTCGATGATCATAAATTATTTTGCGACGAAAGTGATATTGTTACATTTGTTTCCAAAATTAAAATAAGTGACATAGAGGAATAAAATATTTTTATTATTAATTTGTTTAAATTATAACCTATTTTTTTGAATTTATTTATAACCCTTAAGATTTTTACATATCTATGGGCGGGGGGAACAATAACATAAGTCAAAATGCCTTATTTTTAAGGAGACAGTTTTTTGTGTCTCAAACATTGCAGGAATCAAATATAACAAAATAAAGTATTTATGCTATTTTTTGTTTTGTACACCATTTTGTTAAAAGAACCTAAATTATATTGTTATGGTATTTGTTACGATCAATATAATGTAAAGTTTTTGCAAACCAAGTTTTGTAAAATGTCCATTGAAAATAAACGTAAAAATGGCATTTTTCAATAAAAAATTATAAAAGTGCCATCTATAAATAACTGGTTTCTTATTTTCGTTTTGAATCACCTTAATTTGTAGATTTTTATTATCTTTATATATTGGCCACTTTGATGATTAAACGTCAAACAAATACGAACATGTGCAACTAAATATAAATATTTCCATTTGGAATTTGGAGCATTATTGCGGCCTTAAGCATTACCTAAAACACATTGACCAAACCGTATTCGTTTGTCCGTTTTTGAAGCCGTTTTATACACCATTTGACGTTTAATCACCAGTGTGGTCATTATATGAAGCTAATAAATAAAATAAAAATCTTAAAATTAATCTCTGTAGAGAAGATCTACAATACCACCCCAGTGGTGATATTCTAAATCTTCTCTACCCCTTTCTTCTTAATTCTCATTTTCTAATAGTGAGTTATTTACAACTCTTTGAAAATGGCCCCCAAAATGAAATATTTGGATAAATTATAAAAACGCAAATGTTTCTTTTCCTAAAAATAGTAATAAAAAAATTCAAATAGCAAAAATTAGTCGCATGGAAAAAAAAATATCCCCAAATTAACCTCTCTCTAGGGGATAAAGAAGATTATAATTGCACCCGGGGCTGGTATTCCAAACGCTCTCGCGGCCGTGGAAAAAACATTTATTTCGCTTATTTACATACAAAATTCACGAGATAACGTGTTTTCTACGGCGACAGCGGTTCAGTAAAGCACCGCAGGTACATATATAGTGTTTACGCAGACTACTATAATAATAATAATATTTGGCTGATTTATATAGCGCCATTTTTGTAAAAAAAATCACCTTATGGGCGCTTTACAATTGTATACCTAAACATGGGACTGGCAATTGGTTCCAGGCAGAGGGGCCGGCGGCGGCAAAAGCACGATCTCCAAATCTAGTGTTTGGGGAGCGCCGGATTTCGACAAGCTTTCCTCTTCCTGAATCAAATGCTGACCTAAGAGTAGATTTTCTTTGACATGTATTTTCCCTAATACAAAGGTCCGATAGGTATTTTAAAGCTATTTCATGAAGGGATTTGAATACTGTCCAGCAAAGCTTGTATTTTATTATCTCCGGGCTTTTTAACCAGTGCAAATCTCGAAGATGTCGTGAGATGTGAGAATATTTTTTTACTCCCGTAATAAGCCTTGCTTCTGCATTGAAAACAGATTGAAGTTTATTAGTTTGATATTTTGGGAGATTTGCAATGGGCTTTTAGGTTCCGGGATCGATTTCTGGCTCCTGGTCGACATTTAATATTTGTTTTAAAGGTGGATTAATCTACACTGCAATATTTCATTGTCCCTGGACTGGCACTTGGGATGATTTTCCGAATTTTCTTGCGGGGGTAGAGATGATTTCTACTGCATATAACGTAGGGATTTTTATTTTTTGCATGCGACCTAATTTATTTTATTTACATGCTTCATAAATTACTTCAGTCCAGCTCGACGGAGTCAGTCAATTCCAGCATGTAGTTCAAGTGAGTCTCTTCAACCCATCAACACCACTGCGCTCGTGCTACACAACCAAGTGCTGTATCTTATTCTCCATGTAATAAATACGCATTAAATAGCAACCTCGTGTCTTCCCTGTCAATCTCTAACTGGGGTAGGAGCTCCAATCCTCCCAACTACCAAAATTCTACAGATATATAATCTAGAGATTTTTTTTTTGCATGCGACTACACTTTGCTTCATACATGGCCACAGTGATGATTAAACGTCAAATTACGTAAAATAAACTGTTTTAAAATTCACCTTTCATTGTTCAACATTATAAAACTGTTTAAAAAACGGAAAAAAACGAAAACGGTTTAGGTAATTCTTAAGGTCGCAATAATGTTTTAAATAAAAATCATCATGTTTGGTTTGATGTGTTCGTATATATTTTTTCCCTTCGTTTTCAAAATGTAGTAATTTAATATTGTTTTGAAACAAAGGGAAACAATTAGATAAATTAGAATCATTAGAAATTAATAGAATTAAACTTAATGCAGTATTAATTACCAGCAATTGGAATTATAGAACTCTCCTTTACTTGAACCATTAATTTAATATAAAACTACGCTCTGTTTGATTGAATTATTTACAAATAAAATAATATAATTAACATAAATTTGACTATCAAAATGTATTACTTCATTCCATAAATACATGTATTATCTAGGTATGTATCTTGAAATATTTCGTCATTCATCTATAGGTATGTAAAC
This sequence comes from Micrasema longulum, assembly GCF_059751315.1. Taxonomy (NCBI): domain Eukaryota; kingdom Metazoa; phylum Arthropoda; class Insecta; order Trichoptera; family Brachycentridae; genus Micrasema; species Micrasema longulum. The sequence continues at coordinate 116,955 of NW_028278676.1, read as the reverse complement.
TTCCCTGTCAAAAAATCAAAGTATTGTGCTACTGTTAATATGTGTATTTTCTACTCTGTTGTATTTCGCCATGTGTTCTTTTCTCACCTTTTAAATAATAAATGCTTAATCCCAATTTCGGTCCAAAAACTCCCAAAAATATACTGTTTGGCAAACTAGTTGTAAATATTTATGTTTTCTGTCCCCTGTTAAAATACTTATTTGATCTTCTATCTCCAAAATATTTTAAGAATAGTATAAAAGCTGTAAACGATGTAAACAATTCACCAGTCTTGAAGATGCCTACTTAGGCGAAAGCGCTCGTTGGTCAAAATAATAAAAAACTAAACTAAGAAGTTTCATTGATAATTTTATTTATAATTTTATCAGAAACTGTGGAGTTTTATCAAGAAATATCAACAAAAAAGATCAAATTATTTTGATGTCAATTATTAATGTTCTGTAATTTTGGAGTAGGATGCGTGTCCCTCGGGGTAGAATTATAAAAAAAAGGCATGAATTTGGGTTGAATAACTTGATAAAAATATTCGTTTGGAGGGTAGATATTAGAATTCTGCCCACATACATTTACATGTCTGCGTCTATTGTCTACATAATTAATTATATTGTTTATATAAGTTATTTTAGTTTGGTTTTAATGTAAGTCATATAACATAGGTATCTCCATTTATAATACACGTAATAAAAAAATCTAAAAATATGTAATCACCGCAAACTGTAAACTTAATTTATCAGTAGGTACAAAATGATATGAATTTTTAAAATAAATCACAGAAATCTCAATATCTAAATACAAATGTGATCTAAAAAAACTTACTTTTGAAACTCGATAAAATTAAAATATCTGTGTTTCACCTTTCACCTATTCCCTAAGGCAGTGGTAGACAAACTCATTAGTCAAAAGAGCCAAAGATTAGCAGTTAAACAATTAAGATTTCCTTTGAGAGCCAAATTCCGTAATGTTTTAAACTGTTACTTCTGTAATGCCAACGTACTTTAATAATAACGTGCGTGCATAAGAAGCAGAAACTATTTGTATTTGCTATTTATTTTAGCTAGAAATTCTTTAAATGACCGATGATAAAATTCTTTATCTAAAATTGTGATGACATTATTAATCATTAAAACATTTGTCTGCACACAAAACGGTTCTTGATGAATGATGCAATAGTAAAAAAGTATCTCGTAATATTTTTTTACTCCACTATTAAAAAAAAAAAACAATTCGCCCCATCTGCATCATTGAAACACTTTAATCGAGATTAACATGATGTTTTCCCATGCATTTAATGACAGAATTTGCAATCTTTTTGCCACGTGTTGGAACTTTCAGTGGCAATAATCCTGAAAGTTTTCTTTTCGAACTGGTAGACGAAATAAATCGAATTAAGGTGAAACTTGCGCTGTGTGAGCCGCGGTCAAGTGGCTAAAGAGCCGCGTGTGGGTCCCGAGCCACAATTTGCTGACCTCTGCCCTAAGGCAACTGGAGAAATATTCACACATGTGAGACGCGTCGCTTGACGTGTCATAACCTACTATATTTAACGAGCAATTTGCATTGATACTACTGTCCCCTGGTACAATTGCCCCCGATCTACCCTATATATATCCTGTTAAAGTGTTATCACTCCTATCCATTATTGATCACAAAATTTATTTTCCACCAAAAAGAAACTTCCTGTCCGAGAACAGAGAGAATTTTGAGTTCTTTAATTGGAAAACAATTTATTTCCCATATTTATTATATTTTTTCTTAATGACATGAATAATCATTTTTAGGATAAATTGGATATACATTTAATATTATGTAATATCAGTAATATGTACAGTAACGAGCACTGAAATCTTTTCACTTATTAGAAAGGGCTAGTGCAGGTATAAATTAGTTCTAAGAAGAAAGTACCCCTACCCTTTATTTTTTTTCTACCTGAATAGCGTCTTATTCAAATAATGAGACCAGTTTTATTGTGAATTTCAACGTGTTGCCATCAAGTATTAATATTTTTGTGAATTATGGGAAAATTTAAGCAATTAAGCGTTTTACAAAAAAATACAATTTAAACTTTGGCGACGCAAAAAGTGAGTTCCAGAGCTCAGATTGGATGCAGTCACACTGCAGTGTTAGATTTTATTAAAAAAATAAAGGTTCTGCAAGTCTAGAGCGAAAAAAGGTACTGGGCATTAAAAAAACAACACATGCTGAGGATCGACTGCAGAAGCGAATCTGTTTGCAGAATCGATTCAAAATTGCCGTGGATATAAGACAGAGTTCATAAAGGCTAGTGGTTTTGAAGTGAGTACGCCGAAGACTCCGGGGGAGCGGCTTTTTTGCCAGGAGGCCTGCCAAGAAGCAACAACTGACTAAAAAAATGCGCATTGCCCGCTTAGAATGGGCTGAAAAATATAAAACTTGGACTGAAATCGATTGGCGACGAGTTATTTTCTCCGATGAGAGTAAATTTAATTTATTTGGTTCGGATGGAATTCAGTACGTGAGACGAAGATCTGGAGAACGTTTAAGAGATGATTGTTTTAGACCAACAGTAAAGCATCCTGCTGGACAAATGGCCTGGGGATGTTTCTCCTTTTATGGAGTGGAGCAATCAGCATTCATAAAAGGAACTGTGAATGCAGAAGTTTACAAAAAAAATTGGAAGAGTATTTATTCGCGTCAATTGAAATGCATTATTCCTATATTTCTGAGTGCATTTTCCAAGATGATTCTGCATCGTGTCACTGAGCAAAAACTGTAAGAATTATTTTTTTCTGACACTGTGATATATATAATGTTAAAAAAAATATTAAAATTATAACACTATTAAAATCATTTTCAGGTCAAAGAATATATGAAAATTCATGGAATTCGAAGACTGGATTGGCCCGGAAATAGTCCTGACCTGAACCCTATCGAGAACTGGTGGCATAAAATGGCAATCAAAATAAATAAACTGAAGCCTTCGTCAAAGGAAAACCTTAAAAACATCATCGAAAAAGTGTGGTTTGAAATTTTTTCCCAAGTCTACATACAAAATTTGGTGAAATCTATGCCAAAACGTATTGATGCAGTAATAAAAAAAAGAAGGAACAACAAAGTACTGATTTTGTTGGTTTTTGATAATTGTTAACGTTATGTACCGATGCAATTTTATTTTAAATAAATATTTGGTTTTTAAAATTTTATGAGTATTCTTAGCTTTTGTGCAAAAAAAACGAAAATCTACAAATCTATAAATATGAAAGGCAATGTTCGAATGGTTGTCCTCGATGGACTGAATAACTACCGGACCGATTTACGTGCGGTTTTCAGATAAATGTACATCTTTGCCACGAGAAGGTTTATAGCTCATTAAATCTTCAATTTATTAAGTACAAAAAAGTTAGGAGCTCAAATGTTTTTTTTATATTTATCACCAGGGTTGCATTAGCCGAGAATGCGGATACAAAAAAATGGATGGAGATTATTTTTTTGTGTATAATAAAAGCTGTTTTCTGAATGTTTACAAACAAAATTCGTTTTTTTATGGATCCCAGTCAGATTATTTCTTATAATTTCTACCTATTTATTTCTTTTTACTGGATTTTTGGTTTTACTAAAATAATATCAACTAACATTCCATATATTTTTTAAATCGCATTCCTGACTAAAATGCATCCCTGAGCTGAGTTTGACATTTGCTAAAATAATTCTTTATTTGAAAATAATGAATTATTTTAAGTTTTGGAATTCAAACATAAACAAATACTAAGGTACCTACTTATTAATGAAAAGTTACAAAATCTTTTTTACGTTTATCCGAACGATTTTTAATACTGATTTTTTTGTTAAGTTTTGTAAGTACCTATACTTAAGTATGTTTAATCTTAAGAGAAAACGTGGTCCGACTTTTCTTCATACAAACGTGTTTACGTATTTTCTCTCTGAATTATGGCACTAAAGAAATAGTTTTTTTTACAATAACAACAACAACAACAAACTATCGCGCCGTTTCCCCTTAAGGGTAGGCAGAGAGGATAGAACGCCACATCACTATATCTTTGCATTGAGATGTCGCTTCCTCTACATTCATAGATTCTCTCATGCACGCGCGCCGATTATTCCGACTTTTACCACGTCCATCTTCAAGTATTTGTTGGATTTAGTTATGCCATGTCTTTCTCGGTTTTCCTATATTTCTGCATCCATGAACATTCGCATTGTAAATATTTTTAGCCGTTCTTTCGTTGTCTATTCGCTCAACATGTCCAAACCAGCGCAGAGCTCTTTTTTACACATTATGGAGATTTAAAATTAGCGTGTCCTGATATTGTTTCGTTTTAAAAAAAAATGTTTATAATGGGAACAAGAACCACCCAAACCCGTAAAAAGCACAGTTTGATCTGCTGTCTTCGGGCGCACGGCGCACGGTTTACAAATATATTTTTTTTGAAAAACGCAAAACATACCGATGCAGAAAATTGTATTCTGATACTATGTTTAAAAAATAACAAAATCGGTTCAGTTTTGAGGTGCAGAAAACGGTACAGCGAAACGCCGATTTTGCACTATTCTAACAAAAGGTCTGACATGCAATTTTCTTTTTTGCACAGTATTGGGGAAGCATCTGCAAGACAGTGACAGGAAAACAATGTTCGAACACCTATTTATCAAAATTCTCTGTCCTCACAATTTATCTAAATCGAAACACAAAATTAATAATGTATACGTACATATCTAATCTGGACTAAATACAATAAATGATATCAAACTTTCGATCGTGTTCATTTAATCCATTTAGCAAGTACTCAAATCTAGCAATATCCAAGCATTGACGGGTTCAGCTCGTTAACTATAAAATTATGAAAAAAAAAAATTTTTGGTCATTTAATAGGCACTTTTTTTGTATATCATCTTAAAACAGTGTTGCTTCATAATTTTGACTGAAAAGCTATTTAGAAATTACCACAAAAAATATTTTTTTTAAAAATTGATATTTTCAGTCTGGAAAGATTTCAATGCTCGCTACTGTATGGGTAGTTAAATTAAAAGGAGCGAAGGTACTTTTACTTTATACAGCGTAAGTTACGCCTAAGTCGATACTGATGGAGTAGGTATTAGGAAGCAGGTAGGTAATAGAAATTTTCGCGTAAGAGATCGGGCCTTGCCCCGGGCTCCATTTCGGGGCCCGTAGCGTGATGTCATTAGTAGTGTTTAGTACGGCTGTTAGCCGCAAATTTCATTTTGTCGGCCGGCCGACAAAGGCGCGGGCCGATTCTGGTAAATATGGGAACGCGCATACAACGCATTGCACGCACTTTAGGCACTAACTTGCCCAAATAATCGTGTATCGGCAGTCGGATCGCGTGAATCGCCGAAGATTAAGTACGTACTTAATTTGTAAATTAATATAGAAAAAGCGCGGGCCGTGCTTAAAAAGGTTGCAACGATAATAATTAACTATTAATGGGCAAAATGCAAGGTTACTCCGTGAAAAATGGCAACAAATTTTGTAAGGTTTGACGTTTTCAAACGAATAGGAAATGTCGCATACTACGAATACCGATAAAAATATGTGAAATCGATTTATAAAAATTAGTTGTTTTTTCAAAATAAATACAGAAATTGTGGAATAACGTTTTCATAAATAATTCAAAAAATAAAATAATTAAAAATACGCCTTTTCCGAAAACGCGTCATGATTGATCGTGACACTCGTGACGTCAAGATTCAGTTTCGTCTAGTCTACAATGTTTGGCATTTTTTCTTCCTATTTGTATAAGCCGCTATCGTCGCGTGGTTTTACGAAGGATTTTCACGCTTTTAATTATATATTCGCTGTGGATCTGGGTTTATACCCCTTTCTCCCAGACATAGTGTACAAAAAATAGATGTAAAATCACTAATATATGTAAATAAACCCGGATGAAATAATATACGACGGTGTCTTCGTGACGTATAAGGGACGTAGCCAATGCAATTAAGCGTTTTCGCGTGAATTCAAAATTATAAATTTAAAAATATTTTTTATGCCACCAATAAGTACAATAATGGATTGTTTTTAATCAAAAGTATTTCATGGACCCCTACTAATTCATAAATGAAAAAAAATAAATTATGTGCCAATGTGTCGTGGCATCAAAATCATAATTATTTTCCTATCCACATCCAGTGGTGCACTCTGTACTTATTCAATTTCAGCTTTCTGGTTTATATTTGTCAGATACTTCAGCAGTGCGATTCTGAACGCTCTCGACAGGATACAGAAAGCGTTGCTAGCAAGTAATTAGTACGTAAATTGAGTGCTAGCACTGCAGGTGCCAGTCCAGCAGCTATGAAATATTATTCTTATTTTTCATCCTGTTTTCATCCACTCCCGGACAAAGGGCTCCTTCATTCGCCTCCATATCGCCCTGTTCTTCGCAGACTGCACCCTGGTCACACCGGCATGCCGGTCTAGGTCATCTCTCTATCTTGGTTGTGGTCGCCCTGCACTTCTTTTTGTTGTTCGAGGTCTCCAAGTCAACAGGCTTTTTGCCCGGCTAGAAGCTCGGACGAGAAATGGTTTTTCGGCGCTTTTTGTGGACAGTGTGCCCGTTTCTATGCCATAATATGTAGCAACCGGTAGCACAAATGCTTATACAATAATTAGGAATATTACAGAGTAGAAACGACTATTTCATGCCTACCCTGCCAGGAATCGAACTTAGGACCTAAAGCATGATAAGTAAATGCGCCACCGAATTTTCGACTTAATCGTTATTCGCAATAAAATATTCTGAAAAGGAAATCGACGCATATTAGTCTGCCTAGTGGTCTAGCGGTTGGCAAGTTTGTATATCATGCCTGAGGTGTCGGGTTCGATTTCCGGCGAGGTCTACGTAAAACAATGATTTATTGTGCTTTTATTTTTCTCAAAACTGTCAATAAATTATACTGCTTGTTTTTGTTCTTACTCTTATTATTGTAAATGGGGGTCATAACAAGCTTCTGACGTCACTGCGACCTGTGTAGATATATTGGGACGGGTCCCCGTAAATTAACTTTTTCCCTCTAAGCGCAGGTCTTTATAAGCCTGCTCTTAATACTCCTGGAGGGCGAGTGCTTTCATAGGCATGGGTAAATTTCCTCCTCCAAGCCCTCAAAGAATCGAACTATTAGGTAGGGGGCGAGTGCTCTCACATCCTCAGGTTTAACGAGTGGTCCCCCGAAGATGCGGCTTCTTTTGTGATATAAATCATCACATTAACATACAATATTTATAGGTGTTTCACCATCTCCACTGCAGAACCTACACACATCTAGAAATTTCAGAGAGATTCATTCTAGAAAGGTGTTTATTTAATCTGCAGTGCTCTGTGAGTGATAACCATCTTGGTTTCAGCTTAGTTACCGGATATAGGTTCTACAAACATGAAAACATAATTATTTTGATACGAAGAAAAAAAAAACTGTATTTATGTTGAAAGTGCCAAAAACAATATTTACTATTCTTTGCAGTTGATCAATAAAGAACTTTATCAAACTTAATCAAAAAGTCTGATTTTTTGTATTAAAATTATTGAATTAAAAACATAAAATTAAGTCTATGTACTAACAGACGTGTTAAATTTATTAAAGGGACAAACCAGTGTGTGTTCATCTATTATTTTATACTTTTGAGCATACTTGATGTAAGAGATTTATGGCATTTGTAGATATTGGGGTTCCGATGTCAAATTTGAATTATTTTTTTATTTAACCGCTCCTCACTGGTAATGCTCTCTTAAAATTAAAATTTTAACCCATAAGTTTTCTGTGGACTCATGTCTGGACTATTACTTAGTCTGGGTAATGTTTTGACTTTTTATTTGCTGAAAATGATGTGACATTTTTCGCTTTATCCCATCTTGCATAAAAATGCAGTCCCTATCTGGGTACCATGAATTTATTTGAGGTAAAATATTATTTTTCAATACTTATGTACTGCACGTGATTGATGTTTCCTTATACAATATATAGTCTAGCAGAACCATGAACAAATATAACACTCCACACTTTAACAGAGGTTAGATGTTTCACAGTTTGCTAGACATAATCTGCTTTGAACGCCTCCTCTGGTCTTCTTCGAATGTATTGGCTACTCTCTTCCAATACCGAAAAGATGGAGTCGTTACTGAAGCATAAAAAATAATTAAATATAAACTGTGTATAAAAAAGTATAAAATACAGATCATTCATTTATATAATAATTTAAAACATGCATTTTTTTACGTTTCGTAACGGCGTTAACTTCAAATATCTGATGCCCTCATTCATTTTTCAAAATAACATTTATAAAATTATTAAAAATACATAAAAAGTTTTTTTTTAAACAATATATAATTATTTAGATGTCAATTAGGTGTATTGTACGTTATTCTGTTATAAATAATAATAAAAAAAAACTATGAAAAAATATCAACATCATTATTTAATTATTTATTTCAAATTAAGTTACACTTCACATATATTCACGAACTTATTGCGGCTTTTTATACTGAACCCGTGTTAAGTCATAAAAATAAACATATACAAATAAATAGCAAATTAGAAGAAATAATGACACATTATACAACAATAATTTTAAGATTAATTTTAATTCTAAAAAATAACATTGAATACAGAAAACAGAATAGTGAAAAAAAAAACAATGTCACAATAAATTTATTCCCGCAGCAATCTCATACAGTGATTTCATCCCTTCTGTATAATCAAGTTATGGATGTTTTTTTTTAATACCATATTTCATAATTCAAAAGAAAATATTATTAGAATGATGTTATAAAAAGGATACATTTTTTTCTTACTTTGGTCTTTTCACCACTAAGCTGACCCGACGATACGTAATGTAAAATGAGCAAATAGGGTTGGTCGCTGTTTGTGGAATGTTAAAGATCTCTGTTTTAAACCGAATTTAGTCTTTCCTTATTCCATCCCTGGCTCCAATATTGATCGCACCATTTGTTTCCAGGCGGAAGTTGTCGGCTCATGGAAGAGGGAAGCGGCATCTTCGCCATTACCCTAATTTATATGTGCATTCGTCAGTTTCGGGATCCCTTGTCGGCGGTAATTTCTCTTGCATTGTTGCTCATAATTTGGCGGACGCCATGATTGACGCTACGCGTGGTAGGACTTAGCTAAAGAAGGTATCCTCATTATTCGAGTGAAAAAAGAAAATGGCCATAGCGTGCCTGTCAGGAGAGGCTTATTAATTAGGAGGCTCATCTATGAACAAGCGGTCGTTAGCAAATTAAGGCATCATTAGGTCCTGGTTGTTCGAAAATATTTTTTGTTCCGGTTAAACTGACAGGTGAGTCAAAACCATGTCAAACACTCGACCCATCATCAACATAACATTAACCACCATCATTATATCCCTATCTGCACCTGGAAGTGCATAGGGCACTGAATTGGTACCCCAAATGCAGCGTTTCTCGATTATTTTTTAAATGTAATTAGGTACCCACCCACGCAAAGAGCTTTCAATCCCGCAGGTGATTTGTGATCTCGGTATTTGCAGGATTCCGAGTGTTTCAGTAGGTACAGAGCTTTTATAATTTGTATTTGGTGTTCATACATTGTTTTCTTTATTCAGTTAATTTGAGGTTGCTATAGGAACGAGTGAAGCAGGAATATGGTATTAAAAAACACATGACAGTTAACAGCTAAAATAAAGGTCTATGATCTACCACATAAATATTTTTATTCATAACTTTTTTATGGAAAAGAAAACTTAATTAAATCTTACTAATCTAAGGAGTTCAAACTGTCAGTAGGGTCGCAGTGAATCACATTTTGATGGAGGGTGTGATTCTATAAAATGCTGCAAACGCCCAGTTGCATTCTACAGGCAACACTACTGACCAGTCCTACTTGTTAGCGTCCACGTCGCGAACCCCAGGCAATGGGATCACACCCATAACGGTGTGATTACAGTATATAACGAGAGGATGAAAGGCGAGTTTCTGGCGCCTCCAAACCAGAGCCAACCAGCTAAGGGAAGGTAACCCCGACAGAAAAATCCACTAGAGAAGGCAACGGGAAACCACTCTGGTCATCTTTTCCCAGGAATTGCTATGGCAAGTACCTACATCCAATAAGCAGTTGTTCTGGCTACGGAATACAAGAGTAGATTAGACCGAGATGCTTTCGCTGTAATGATCGCCAACGTCAGGGGGACCTGACAAAGCACCGCAAGAAGAAGAAGAATCTAAGACAAAGCCAATTATAATAAACCGTCTATTGTGTCATTTGCCTAACTGCTGAGAATATTAGAGGCTAAATAGCCGGAAGCGGAGAAAGCCCTTTCAGCTTCAGCGCTCGTAGGTGGAATAGATTTTAGGGTAATAAATGTAAATTTTAAATACTTCCCCAAGCAGCCTTCCAAGTTAAATAAGATCATATAAAAAAAAAAATAATAGAACTGACGCTGGATGGTGATGGGCAGCTTATTTTCGAAGCGGATGGCTGAGTAAGCTCTAACTCCTCTTGCAGTGAAATATTAGAAACTGGTGGAGAAATCTCATGATTGTTGCTAGCAGTTTAGGCAGTCTCTTCTGCAAGAACAGAAAGAAAGACACGACGCCATCATTATCTTTGGTGTTCGTATTATTCGTCGGCCTCGTGATGTTATGCTCAGCGCGTTTGCCTACCATGAAAGAGGTCTCGGGTTCGATTCCCGAGATTGTTGATATGAAATATTTATTTGCAAGGGTGTTTTCACACTAGAATATTTCAAAGTCCCTGGACTGGTATCTGAAGCGTAAGACTGATCATCTTTTTTTTTTTTAAAAAAAGATTTTTTTTTCACATAAGCATTCTTCTAAACATTTTTTTAAATTCCCGCCAAACTGAAAAAGCAGTTTTTTTGCAGGGATTTCTCTCTTTAAACATTTTGGTAACACAATATAATAATGTTTACATAAAATATAAAAAAATCTTAAATATATCAATAAAATAAAAGTTTAAAAGAATTAAATACAAGTAAATCAAGTCTTTTTTGATAACAAAATATATGAACAATAATTAACAAACACCTTTTTTGACACTGTTTTAAATTGTTTGGTTTCCCCATTTTTTAATATTTTTTTTACACACTATACTTAGAATTTAAGAAAAAGATTTTTAAAACCAATTTTACTTTGTTTTTATTTATATTACTATTCTTTATTTCGTCCGGGAGTCTCTTTACTATGCGAGGGAGTATATACGCCCTGGTCCTCTTTCCATACGCATTTATAGCTCTTACCTTCATGTAACAAAAATGATCAAGATACGCTGCAATTGGTGAACCGATTCAGTGCCCTATGCACCATTAGGTGCGGAAAGGGAATGATGATGATTTTCAGTTTCTGCTTCTAGTGCTGATGATGATGTGCCAAACTGCATTGTCTGAACAAACTATTTCCCTTCGAAGTACTCGTAGACTTTTGGGTTAGAAGAAGAAGAAGAAGACGACATGAGAAACATTTCATCGTCACTCGAGGCTAGGTGCAAGACTTATTATATTTTTATAACCAAGTATAAAAATATGATTATCAAACCAAACATAAAACACTAAACTTGTGTATATATAAACAATATGAACAAAAAAATTCTGTGACAAACATAGAAAAAAATAATTCACAAACACATATACCCTTACATACATGGAAAACAAATTAACACGATAAAAAATTTTGAAAAGTTTTTTTGTTTATTTTTTGTATAAGAAAATGTACAAGATAATTCGCAAGATCTACTAGTACCATATTCTGGCCCATGAAATACAAGCTGAAAATTCAAATTTTACAAAAATCAGACTGAGTGCAATCGTTTAAAGGTTATTTTTCTCTTTGACGTTAAGTGAAAGTTGCTATTGTTTTACAAGTTAATAATACTATCAATGTGGATGTGAATTTAATACTACAAATGTCCCGCGTGTCGTCGACATCCGCCCTGAAAACAACATGTAATGAAAACAATTTTATTGTGTAAATAAATTGATGCCGTTTTAAATTGTAGTAGTACCTACCTTGTATTTGCGAACAGATTATTATTTTATATTATGCCCGGTAAATGACACTTGATTTGGCGGGAAATGGAGACAGAGAACTTAAAATGGCGGTCATCGCCATAATAACTAATATTATTAAGGTCAAGCTAATTCAGGGAGTAAGTTATTTATTTTTAAATAAAATATTAATAATATACAATATGTCTGCGCGCGGGCGGATGTCTTCATCCAGAACTGTATTCTTATACAGTTTTATAAGTTTTTTTTTATCTCATGTACCTTCGAAGTTCCTTTGCCCGTGATGTCACAAGTGTCGTCGGAGAATCGTACTGACATTTAAAAGTAGACCCCCGTAGCGTCAAAATACCTCAAACGTTAAAAAAAAGACTACCTGGAAACCGGAAATCTATCGCAACACATCTCAACGCTGTTGATTGGTTGATTCACAAGAACTTATGACGTATATTTCGCCGAAAAGCACTAATTTTTACCACATTTAAGAAAACATTTTCATATCCAATTTCCCGTATCACTGAACTTCCTCATTAGTATTCCGCCTCGTGGTGTAGTTTCGGCGCGTTCGCCTACCATGCTTGAGGTCCCGGGCTCGTTCCCGATATCGATATTCAATATTTGTTAGAAATGAGGTTTTATCAAGCAGTATTTAATTACCCTTCGATTGGTACCTAAAGCGTACAACTATGATTGTGCCCTATGTTCCACCAGGTACAATAGGTGTACGTTGATATTTAATTAAATGATATATTATCATAATTATTATATTTTTACAAAAACTTACGTTAACGATTAAATAATATTTTGTTTGTTGCAATGTATTTAGATATTGATTATTTATTTCACCATTAAATCCCAATCCGAACATCTGGTGCATAAGGCAGTGCATTAAAATCGCAGAATATACTGAAATTATTATTTCATGTCATACCTTACCAGGAACCGAACTTGGCAATGCTATCCCGGTAGTTTAAATGATTTTTTTCTAAAACCTATTGACATCAAGTTCTACGTTGCCTGCATCAGAATAATTGGACCCTGGTGTGGTATTTATATTAATTTAGATTTAACTTATTTAAATTTATACCGTTTAATGATATTAATTTTTATAATTAAGAAAAAATACTGTTCAATGGAAAATTACAAAAGAAACATGAAACTAACAAAATAGTAGTAATTGTTATAATAAGAGATGAAATATCCGGTATCCGGCCAAATTTATCTGTCCGGATTCCGGATACTGGTTCAATATTTGGAGGATACCTAATATTGATTCAACGGCGAAAATTTCATGAAATCAAAACAAACAAACCATCACGCCATTTCCCCGTAGTTGTAGGCAGAGAGGATAGAACGCCATATCACTCTATCTTTGCATACATACCTCACTTCCTCTACATTCATACATCTTCTCATGCACCCACGCCGATTATTCCTACTTTTGACACGTCCATCAAGTATTTTATGGACTTGATCGTGTCATGTCTTTCTCGGTCTTCCTCGTTTTCTGCATCCATCAACATGAAATAAAAATGAAATCAACGCCACAAAATTTATTTTTTAATATTGACCATGTTTGGGAAAAGGGAAGTTACCCTTATTATTTTAAAATTGACTTTTTTGCGTTAAAACGATTGTCAGTGTTCATTATACATTTAAAAAAAAGAATGGCAGTAAAAAAAATACATTTGCGTGAAAAAAGTAAAGCGCAATGAGAGAATCTACCCAAAACAATAAGATTGATTTAATTAATAAACTAGTAAATCATTTTGATATGCAAGTCATTGATCGATTTAAAATCTTTTACTTTATGCCCATTAAAAGTTTTGTCTTTAACTATGAAAGAAATTCGAGTACCGAGGTGTTTTAACTCTTTTTTACTCATACTGCAAAATTTAACTTTATGGGTTATCGCTTTTTATCGGAACATGGTCGATATATTATTAAGGAAGATACAAATAAAAATTAGATAGGTAATCTTACAAAAACTGTTTATTATTGAAGGATATCCGGCGGCCGGGTATTCGGTTATCCGGCTTAGGGGCTAGCCGAATATCCGGTATCCGGCCAAATGATCAATTGTATTTTTTTGTATATGAATTCATAAAAAAATATGGAAAAAAACTGCTATTCGTTTCATCACTAATTACAATAAGTACTCTAATATATATTAAAAATCAGGGTAGTTTTGCCAAAAAAATGTAATGGTGGCAAGCGGTTTATTGGCATGGAAAAATAGATATATTACAAGATTTTAAGTATTATGGTAAATTAGGTAAGAAAATAAGGCAATCTTAAGTGGATACGGCTAACTGGGTTATATACTACGGATGCCTTAACCAAAGTTTCTTACATTACAGGGGTTTTAAAGGTCCTGTGTGTTTTTTAATTTTCTTGTCACAACCGCCGGTGTCACTATTTGAGCAGAAATAGACAAAGTCGTGTACTTTTTCAAGATATTTTAATAGGTTTGATGAAGGAAGTTTATTGGCTCTATCGATCACCAATAGTTTGGTGATCGATATTCAGATCGAGTGCCAGACTTTCCCTCTCAACACGATATAAAAGTATCTTCATTTCGGACTCACTAGTTGTCACCGGTGTTGTCATCAGAAAATCTCAGGTTTGAGAATTTTTTGCCTCCAATGCTGAAACCAGCCAGCCTCCCAGCCATCAAAAGTTTTTCTTATTATATTATCTCCATATATGTTCAAGAGACCGGGGGAAAGCATATATTAATGGCAAACGCCTTTTTGAAACAGAAAGCTATCAGATAAGCATTATCAAATCTGATCACAGCTCTTCTCTTTTTGTAGAGGCTAATCAATAGATGAATCAGATATTTAGGGACTACCGTTTCATCCAGTACTTTACGCAATTCACTCTACTTGACACAATCAAAGGTCTTACTGTAGTTTATGAAGCAAATTATAACAGGGCTGGTATTCCAAACGCTCTCTCGACCATATTATCTCGTGTATTTTCATACGATATACACGAGTAAAACGGTTTTTTCTTGCCGCGAAAGTGGTTCAGAAAAAGCACCCCTGGTGTATTAAACTCTCTTCGTTTCTCAATTATCCATCTGATCTTTAGAATTTGTCCCTTCGCCCCTCTGGCGCTTGCAAAACCAGTCTGTTCAGATGACACTTGCAAAGCGTTTTTTGAATTTACAAAGCGAATAATTTTTATTTGATTTGTTTTACTATTTTTACATTGTACCGGAATTCTTCGCTTCAGATCCCGACTTGCTAGGAATTTATTGTGTTTAGGCAGGATTTTTTCGTTTCGTGGGATTGTATGATGCTAAAACAATTCAAATTAATACAAAAATTGAAACAGACATAAAAATATAAATAACAAAATAGAAAAAAATAAAATACAGTGGTGCCTCGCATAACGAACGCCTCGCACAGCGAACGCTGCACACAACGAACTTCCTTTTCGTTCATTTCACGATTCATACAACGAACTTCGCTTCACACAACGAACTTCGCTTCACACAACGAAGTCGCCCACTTCACACGATCACTGCCGATTTATTGCATCCTTCCGCGCAGGCAGTCGTTAGTCACTGAGCAGTACGCTTAACTTACGCACGTGTCGCAGCAATCGTTGAAGAGGATGTAGAGGAGCTTATTGAGGAACACAAAGAAGAGCTGACAACTGAAGAGCTCCAAACACTTCTGGCCCAACAACAGGACAATGCTCAAAGGGAAGCGTCATCTGATAACGAGGAGCAACAATCAAACAATCAACCAATTCCAACTGCTGACATCAAGAACATCCTGGTCAAATGGAAAGCAGTTCAGGAGTTTACCAATGCCCACTATCCGGATTCCGCTGAAGCAAAAAGGATCAACGACCTGTACTCCGATACTCTTGTCCGTTATTTCCGGCAGATGTTGAAGAAAAGAGAGAAACAAACGACTTTGGACAGGTTTTTCACTGCACCATCGGCCAAAAAGCGGAAAATGGATGAAGATGTGCAAGATTCGATTATTTCTTAAAATTAAAAAATGTGTGTTTTTTTCATTATGTTTTTAGATGTATCTAAATAAAAATAATAACAAAAAATTTGTCTTTTTTTTATGTCATCTTACCATATTTTATGCTACAGAACGAATTATTTTTTTTAACATGTATTGTTATGGGAAAACGCGTTTCACATAACGAACTTTTCGCATAACGAACTTGCTCCTGGAACGAATTAAGTTCGTTGTGTGAGGCACCACTGTACCTGAAAAAAATGTTCTGTATTTATGTCCAAAGAAATTTGAAAATAAATCAATAATCGTATTAATATCGTAAGAAAAAAATCTTCTACCTGTTAATCAAAGCTTTGATTAGTGGTCTACGTATAATTAAAGTTTACAAAATTGTTAAAGTCATAAGTGAAAACCCATTCATATTAAAATTGGGTTATTATTTATGAGAAGGTAGAAAATGATCTCAATATGTTATGGGTGAGTTGGTAGATTATTGGAGTTATCAAAATATTTAAAAATGATGAATTATTTATTATCACTGTTACTTCACCTCCAAACTTTTCCCACAATTATTTAAGATAAATTAACTACCCGGAAGGCTCAATGTGTCTCAAAATTGTTCCGTAAACATTATCTAAAACGAAACGTCGAAAAAATCTATTTCTTTGCGTGACGAGGACCAGCTTCAGGTGATGGCGACGGAAACTCCCTTAAATACGAGTCAATTATCATGATGGACGTTACAAGTATATATTATGCTTTAAAGTGTAATATGAAAAGTCAGATTAAGTAAATTATTTAATTACGACGGATGTACAATATTATTCACTACTTAATTTTAATAACTGTAGAATACTTGGAAAAGATTGGGAGCATTTGAGCATTGAAATAAACGAAGAGTTTTGTCTACACCTGGAATGTCTTCAGATTTTTTTAACTTCATCATCATCATCATCATCGTTCCCTTTCCGCACCTAATGGTGCATAGGGCACTGCATTGGTACACCAATCGCAGCGTATTTTGATCATTTTTGTTGCATGAAGGCAAGATGATCAGTATTACGCTTCAGGTACCAGTCCAGGGACTATAAAATATTCTAGTGTGAAAACACCCATTCAAATAAATATTTCACACCAATCATGTCGGGAATTGAACCCGAGGCCTCTTTCATGGCAGGCTAACGCGCTGACCATTACGCCACGAGGCCAACGGGTAAACTTCAGGGTAAAATTATTATTTTTATTTTATTTTATTAATTGTTTACGCCCATAAGGTTTTTGCATACATGGAAATTATATTAGATATGAGTATATAAATAACATAAAATTAAAAAAATACAATATAACGCAATAAAAGATAGAACAGTGTTTATAAGTAAAGTTGGTATAATGAAAAGAAGATGAGTTTATAAACAACATAAATATATAAAAAAACAATATAAAGAAATAAAAGATAGGAACAGTGTTAAGAAGGATAGTTGGTATAAAAATAAAAAGATGAGTGTATAAACAACATAAATTAAAAAAAAAATACAATTTAAAGAAATAAAATATAACTGTGTTCAGAAGTAAAGTTGTTCTTTTAAAAAAAAAAACTATGGAATATTAAAGAAAAAAAATGGATAAACAAAAAAAATACAAACAAATCAAAGAAATGCAGTTTAAAGGTTTAAAGCAGCTAGGTACATAATGGTATAAAATACAATCTAAACAGAAAATCAAGTTCTTTTTGATATGGAACACGTGCATTGATATTTAAAATTAACAAGACCCACGTTAAAAACATGGATGTTGTGAGCATATTGGTTCGCAAGTACATGCATCCGCACGATGGATTATTTCTAATTAAATAGTGAAGACCCCGCAGAGAACGGATTGTTTTAAAGCCTAAATTTTAAATATTATTTTCGACGAATTGTATATTTATCAGAAAAAAAATCTTTTCACTAAAAATATATATTTTTAATTACATACAACCGTATTTTCTGATCTTTTATTAAGGCCTTTTACTGAAACATGATAGAATCGGCAGAACATATTTACTAATTAAAATGAAATAAAATATATGTGCATGTATTTAATAACGAGAAAAAAATTACAATGGAACATTACACAAATAACAACATTGCTACCATAAAAATAAATCACTCATACCGGAATAACACAGGAGAGTTTGTGATAATAATACACACAATACTAGACATACAATTTCAGTATAATATGTAAATTGAAAACAAGTACTGTCAGAAAAAAACCCACCGAAAACCTAATAGTGCCTATTTAAGATAAACAAGCTTATTGTGGGTATATGAAATATAAATAACACTCTTTACCCAAAAGATAATAACAAAACATAACATAAACAGAATCTTATAATAATGCACAGCCAATAAATTTCGAAAATTTTATATAAAATGAAGACCAAAGGAACAATAAAAAATAATAATATCTAGACCCGGTTGTTTGATTATTGGACCAAAATGTTAACGAAAAGGCGAACTGTAAATGAAAATCGAATTTCATTCAGTTTTGTTATTGGGAAATATTTGAGAAAGGATAGGAACATGGAATGGATACCTACCTTTAATATGATCTGAATGTTCTTCAATTTCTGGCACTGGATGACAAAATGAACTATATATGACAATATAACAATGTTTTCCACGACGCGCGACGATTCAACCTAATGGTTTTGAAAAAAATATTCAAAGCTTTAAAAATTCTTATCTTAGATTTTTAATTAACACTAATGATTAATGATTAATGAGCATAAGCGAATTTAGGAGTTTCGAAAAAAAAATATGAAAAACGGCTAAGCTCACCTGAAAAATCTACTCGTAAAAGGTAACTGTAATCGGAGTCTTCTTTTCCTGTGTACTTTTTAAAGTTGAACTTTAATATCGTGAGAAAAATCTGTCTCTTAAACTAAAGCTCGATTAAAAATCACAGAGGACAGACGGCGCTTACTGTTTTACTTAATGAATATCTGCTCCTTGTCTTGCGTGTAAAGAGCAATTTATCCCAAATCGTGCGTGTCTCTTGTTCCGTTCGGTGGTCGCTAAGTAGAACCGTGTGGGTCTCTTCCTCGGCGATAATTAGGTGGCGGATTGCGTGTTCCCATGTTCTCAGTTACCAGATACCAGTTACAAGCCATTCATGAAAATGGTAATGGGGACGACATTAGCGCCCGTTCTCTGGGTGCCGTACTCATATTATACACGAGATATTATGGAGCGAGTTCGATCTGCGTAGATTTGGTGACGAGTGGCGCGTCGTGTTATTATCCTTGGAGATGAGTTTACCTCCTTCGGTCACACCTACTCCCCATGGGAAAACATATTTGGCCGGGGGTGTTTCTGGTTTTGGACTCATTCATGTTTTTTGTTGCTTGAACAGTTTATCGTCAAACGGAAGAATACCCTCCGTGCATGTCCCGTTGTCGTGTGAATTGTAACAACTTATATCGAGTATGTTTCCTAACTGTATGGGTACTTTACTTTATTTATTTAACGTGGGAAAACATTTAAAAGGTGAAACGTTCACTCGAATGAAATTCGGCTAATGTGAGATTGGATTTATGTCAACCGTAGAATCAGTTAATAAGTAAATCATTTCATATAATGGTAGGCATAATATTAAACTTGATTGGTTAATTATATTAATCATTTCATAAAGATGTATTACAAACCCCTCACAAGAAGTTCGTTAAAGAAGATTTATCTCCACATGAGAACTACAATCAAGGTATAAATTTATTGAAGGCTTTGGTTAACAGAACAAAAAGAGAATTTAAGTCTGTTCATGAATTAAAAGTATTATACATGACCTAAGTAAGAGGTATGTTAGAGTATGCCTCCTTAGTATGGTCTCCTCGATATGTTTCCAGCTTAAATAGCACGAAGAAGGTGGAAAACAAATTTTAGGTTTATTACATTTAAGTTAACCATTCCCTTTAAAAAGCTATAATCGTCTTCTTCAGCCTTCTGTTCTCCACTGCTGAAAATAGGCCTCTTCCATATTCTTCCATTTTTTTCGGTCAGTTGCTACTTGAAGCCAAT
The DNA here is from genome assembly GCF_059751315.1 of Micrasema longulum. NCBI lineage: Eukaryota > Metazoa > Arthropoda > Insecta > Trichoptera > Brachycentridae > Micrasema > Micrasema longulum. Next base: position 96,903 of record NW_028278676.1, on the reverse strand, counting down.
TTTTACCCCTTACTGCAGCTATGTCGTCGGACCATCTTTTTTGAGGTCTTCCGACGCCTCGCTTATTCTCCCAAGGTCTCCATTTTAATATTTTAGGGGTCCATCTTGTCTTGTCTCGCAACATGTCCTGCCCATTGCCACTTCAGTCCTGCTACACGACCCATAATATCCGTTATTCTGGTTCTGTTCCTAATTTCTTCATTTCTTATTTTATCTCTTAGGCCGGTGGACCGAAACCACATCGTTGCTACACCGAAAGTTGGATCCATTGAATTATAATATACCAGAAGGCATGTAGAATCATATTTGCATACATCGCATTGTGTCCTAAAGTTTGCCAAATACCCCTCCTCTTCCTGCACGACATTTCACCTACGCGCATGCGTAAAGTGGCCGCGTAATGTTGCCAAAAAATATATTATCATAACACAAATATAAGATACTTTTGTGTTATGTTTTGTTTTACCACAAAAAATATTTTTCTGACTGGACTATAAAAAAAACAGGTACTTTTATTAGGCAAACGTAAAAAATAAACATTAAATAATCATTTAGTATTTATTTAAAATTAAAAGAGTGTAATATTATTTATTTATTTATTTATTTTTTTATTTATTCACACTCTTTATCAAAATACTAAAGCTTATTAATAAAAAGCCGCGTAAAAAATTAGACCGCCCTAGCATTAATAACAAAATGTCCGCCTTGATTTATTTAATAATCTGACAGACGGTAAAATAATAGAATTCTTAAATAAAATTATTTGTACACACGAAATGTGATCCCACCCTATTCCCCTTTAATCCAACCAGAATTTTGACACTTAAAAACGACAAAACACGGCGCAATTGAATTTAAATTGGCAGTTGCGTACTAAGGGACGTCTACAGAGTAACTAATAGCCAAACGTAAAACTACTCATTTATGAGTAGATTTGTCAGCTTCAGCTGAGTGTGCATACGCGGTTTCTGGACTATTATCATTCAATGGTTGTAAATGAAGAATATTGTACCCGCTGCTCTCTTTACATCGAACTTTATCGGACTCTAGATTGATTTTAAGTACTTTGGTACTCAGACAATCTTTTCACGATGATTTATTTAAATATTTAAATTTTATGGCCATTTAAATCTATTCAGTGATACTTATTATCATAATAATTTCACGATCTGCACTTAGTGGTGTATAAGGCATTACATTAGAACATTAAATGCATCATATCTCAATCATCTGTTACAGGAAGGTAAGGTGGTTAGTCTTAGGCTTCAGGTGCTAGTCCGAGGACAGAGGAATATGGCAATAACACTACTTATTATACCAGTTATTACCAATTTTTACTGTCCCTGTACCGGCACAGTAGTAGTGAAATATGGTAGTGTAGAATCAAATTTAAAAAAAAAAAAAATATTCATAAATTTCATAAAAAGTACATGTTTTTGTAAAATTCTAAACATATATACTTTTACACATCTAGTAAATGTTATCACTGTAACTCCCCAAAAAAGAGACTAACTCTTGTGCTTGGAGAGTGACTTACACTGTTTTAGTTGTTTATTTATAAGAGTTTATATAATTTTAAATACGGGTAGGTACACGAAAAAGAATAATAAAAACATAAGATATATACAGAAAAAAAATATAACAATAATACATTCATACTAATTAAAATTTGATGTTGTTTTTACACGAGTTCAAAAAAATCTTTAGAATAACTTTAAATTTATTTATTGATATATTATTTTTATTAGTTTCTAGTTCATTCGGAAGATTATTATAATTCTTAACACCTTTGAAGACAAAGCTATTTTGACCATGACTTGTATGGAATTTAGGAATTTTAATATTATGTTAGTATCTGAGTGACTCTGAATTTCAAATTCTTTTATTTTTTCTTTTTTATATACTTGTATAATAGAATTTATTTTATAAATTTATAAATAGAGTCTACTGTATAAACCTTAAATATTTTAAATAGATTTTCTGTATTGAATGTTGAGGGTTTCTTTAAAATGACTTTAATAATTAAACTTTGTACTATTTTAAGAGGGTTTAATATATTGGCATATACGCCACACACATGAATGATGTTTGTTATAAACAAATGTTTTATGTAGATCTTCCCAGGAATCGAACCCGGGATCTAAGCATGGTAGGCGAACGCACCAACCACTACATAAGAAGGTGAGCATGTAGAATAAGCATTTACAGTGGTTAAACAGTTTTAAGAAGAAATCTGAAAAAACAAACAATCATCATAATTTCACTGGATTGTGTATGTACACAGTACACCAATCGATAATGTTTTTCTGTTGGAAGTTCTTTGACGCTCATAAAGACAATTATGCCTCTACTATCCTAATTTCGCGTCAGAACATAAAATAAAAAATGGTGTATTTAAGAAAAAAGTGTTTTTTAAAAGATAATAACTAAGAAATTTTCAAGTGAATTTTATTTAGTCGTGGGCTGTCAATCATTTTTAGACCTCAGTTGTTCGTATGTACAAAGAGAGCCGCTTTGCGGCATAAGTTCTTTTATCAAGCAAAATAACATAAATTATCTGCCTGCATGATAAATATTCAATTTTAATTAAATATCTGTTATGTTTTTAATAAATATCTATGACGCTATATACACAATAATACAGAATGAATCAGTGTTAACTTCTTATATTGAATGTCATATCAGCCCGCTGGTTTATATTTTTGGGAAATTACTATGGTGAAGGTGTATACGGGGATTTGCATGTTAGTGCAATTAATGTCCTGACGAAGAGACAAATACGTCTCGAAACTGGGAAACATAGAAAAGTCGGTAAGTGGTTATAGAAAAAACTAAAATTAATACTTAGAACAGGCTGAGCCATGTTAGAAGGAGATTATTATAAACAGAGAACACTTCGTTTTCATTTTCTATTAATTAGTTTTAGATAGATTCCTAGTTATTAAATATGTTTACTAATTTTATACAGTAAATTTATGGAATAAAAAAAAAAGATTAAAAAAAGATTCCACCGGACATTACTTACGTGTAATAAAGGCGTTAACATTTTATTGTTAAGGTACTTATGCCTAGTATTTTTTTCTGATGAATTTATGATAAATATATTGTGTGGATGAATGATGTTTGTTATAGGTTGTACATTGCGCAAGGGGTTGAAGCAGTACAGTGAGTTACCTACAGAAATCTTAATACCCATCCACAATTCCACTTTCTTCTCTAACTCATATAGTGTCCATGCGGCTCGACTGTGGAATCATCTCCCACCCACCATCAAAGATGTTACTACATTATCTCTGTTTAAATCACGTCTGAAAAAACATCTCCTTTCTCTTCCTTAATCTCTCCTCCTTTCCTTTTTCCTCTTTCCTCTTTTTTCCTTTTTCCCATTGAGTAATAGTTTTGATTTAAGGTAATTTAGAAACAAATACGTTTATTTCTATTTTCATATACTTTTAGCTTTTTATTTTTTTTTCTATTGAATATGTTCTGTAACTTGAATTATAAAAATAAAACTTTTGTTTTATCGGTTGATTGGAAGAAATTGCCATTTGGCAATAAGCCCGCCAATGTACAAATAACATTATGTACAAAAGTTAAATAAATAAAAAGAAATAGAAAGCATTGAAATATTTAAAATTAATTTGAAAAAATACGTTCTTGAGAAATTTTGATAGTAAATTGTAATGTTGTTAAAAGTTTATATTATTTCTTCAGATGTTATGAACTAACTCAATAAATAAATAATAAATAAATAAATATATTATGTTTTAGTGCCTAGGGAGAATTAAAAATATAAAACATAAACAGTTTATTTTTCTAAACGTGTTAAATTACAGGTTACCGACGAGGACACCTTAATTTTTTATACAAATATACACATTTTGGCACATAAATATCGTTTTTACTGTGCAACGTCTCGATACGTACCGATAACGACAGCGTCTGTAATCGCAGCCCAGGGCCCGATCACAATTTATTGGAAGTAAATAGAGTTATATTTAATCGTCTATTAAATAAAATCGAATTTCTGTACGAAAATATGAACATTTGTATGAAAATTTAAAGTATCTAGGTCGGTAATCAGTAATTGAAGATATTTTAAAAACAATTTTATGTGAATATTAATTTCTTCATGCAGGAAATTCTAAGGAAATTTATAGACAATTTCTTTATTTTTATTACTTATTATTACTACATACTTATTTTCCATTTCTTTTTTATAACTTTTTTCTTATATTTGTTTTATTGTTCCCATTTCTTCGCATTTCTTTTATTATTAATTCATTATACAGATATGGCAATTAACATTGTTAACTTATTATTACTACTATTGATAATACCTTATCATATAAATTTAGGAAAGGGAAATTATTTTATGTCCTTAGAATAAGAATAATTTAATGTGACTAATTAAATATATTTAAAAAAAGATATTTTAAATTAATTTTAAGGGGAGAAAAATATTTTTAATTAGGCCATAATTTATCCATAATATCTATACTTAAATGCGAAAGTGTGTTTGTTTGTTTGATTGTGTTTCCTTCACGTCTCAACGAAGTGACTGATTGAGGTATTTTTTTGTTACGGGACAGCCGGAGGGGTGAGGCGTTAAATAGGATACTTACTTTTCATCAAGAATTAAAAAAAGTACAACGAAAAAAAAATTGGTATAGTATACTAACAATGAGCAACATTTCTATACTGGAAAATGAGTAGGCGATAAAGTGGGATGTCAAAAAAAATAAATTAAAATTAATTATTAAAATTTCTATGATTGACTTGCTTTATCTATGGTTAGTTTGGTTTGCTTTCGGTTTCAGTATTGTAGTAGGATTTTAGATTTGCGAACGGAATGATATGGACACAGAATCTCAGATAAACCAAAATCTTAAGTCTGGTCATGTCAAGAGCAGGCAGAACCGTGGGGCATGTATGACAAGATGCATGAATGTGGGAGAAGCTAGGAATATACGTCATGATTGACGTGTGTGGCGGTCTATTCTCTCTGCTTACATCTACGGGTAAATGGCGTGATAGGAGTAGTTGAGGAACCATCGTTACTGGAACAAATGGCAGTCAATGTTCCGATCCGCCGGTTGCGAAATAATAATGTGCTGTTCCTCGATCAGCACAGCACAAACTGCGGCTTGCATGAACCAATGTCCCGATTGCATCGTATTATGAACTGAAGACAAGATCTGGATTTTTTGGTGCAAGTCTTTCGAGATTTAAACAATCATTAAAATACACCAAATCTTGTCCTTAGATATTCTTAATTATTATTTTGTTCGTGAATAAATAAATAAAATAATTAGTAATATTCTTGAGGATAAGTAATTTAATGATTTTGGGAAACGTATTGTAAAATGATTTGATTTGCTCGTGACGATAATAATCTGTGTACGGATATGGAGGCTGGGCTATCGCCATCGACATGTCGACTTGTAACTTACTGGTAGGCGTCATCCCATATCGAGTATCGGGTATCGAGCCAGAGAGCAAAGGTGAACGTCGATATATTTATCTATCAGAATATGAGGCTATACATTCACAGTGGTACAAATCCACTGAGATTTTTTTTTCAATAATTTCAAATATTAAATAACATAAATACCACATAAGCCATTCTTAATGTATACATTTTAAACTGCACATTACATTTATGCAGAAAGTTTCTTCATGGAGTTGCTTGTTTGGGATAGTTGCTGAATGTTCATATTGATTGGTTCATAATATGTATATGTACCGCATTTAAAGTGTTTGTTTATGTTTTATATATGCATGTTAATGTGCTTATGCATGTGTGTATATGTATACGTTCATATATGTGCGCATGGGTGACTTAAGGTGTGCATAATTTATTACCAATAATAACCTCCATGAATAATGCAAATTTTTACGATAATTCTGTTCTCTTAATTTTTTATTTTTCTATTTTTTGACACTTTTAATGTTTACATCTGTTACTTAATTAATAAAAACTTAGTTGATCTTTTTATGTTAGAAAATATTTGTTTTTAATACTTATTATGTATGACTGAATGATTTCTGAATAAAACAAAATAATAATAAAATAAAATAAAAAATAATGTTAAAAAAAAGGAAAATACGAATGTTCAAATAAAAGTAGAATTATTAATATTACACGTTATGTAAAAAAGCGAATGAAAGCAACTAATGATAGGTCATATATCATGTAAATCCTTCCACATTCAGAGACTTCCAAATTTCTTTTCTAATATTCTTAATTTATGTCGAAATAAACACCAATGTTGTTGTTGGGCGACGGATTCGTCTATAAAAAAATATGCGTACCATGTGAAAGCCATTTTTTAAGAGAAGTGTACAAGTTTAGTTTTTGACTTTGGAAAGAGACCATTGCAGGATACTGCTGCGAGACATTGCAAAGATTTTATATTATTAATCTTGCTCTCCAGAGATTGATTAAATTTTATGTTTATTATTGTTATTATTGTTTTTTTAAATAATATTTATGTTTATATTTTCCATTACATTGTAATCTAACTCAACACAGGGCTTTTGGCCTCATGGAGTTAGGAATATGCTATTATTTTCATGTAATATATACAAATGTATAAAAAAATATACTTTAAATATTGTTAAAAACAAGGATATCTTTAAATTTAAATTACTAGTTTACATGTTTGTAAACAAATACGAATTTATTTGACAACATTTATTTTCAGTATACGTTTAAAATAGTATTTTTCTGTTTTAATTTTCAAATACGACAATTTTTAAATACTTTGTAATTTTTATTTGTTAACATTTAATTGATTATAATTATTTTTATTTTTGCTTCAATTTTTAATATTACTATTATCGATTTAATTTATTTAAGCATTATTAAATAAAAAACACATAAGTAACGAAACAAAAAAGGTCCCGCTTAAACACACAAAATTCCTAACTCGTTGGGACTTAAAACAAAGAAATTTTTTACATTATAAAAACAGTGAATAAATAAAATATAAAAATTGTGGAGCTGGACCATGGTTCTAATATGCTACATATGGATATATTACATAGGTGCTTATCAATACTCAATACTCATTTATAATGTACGTGTGTATCACCACGCATATATTTTTTCGATCTTATAGCACGTGTGAGCTGTGTCTTCAGAGATGAATTAGTAATAACATATTATTAAATTTATTATTTTTTTATATTTTTATATTTATTATTTTACATATTTATTACAGCAATATACAAATAATTATTTATACAACAAATTAATTTAGTAGTAAAAGTAAGCATACATATTTTTTATTTTTGCTGTTGGTTCATCTAAACTGCCTAACTAGGGATAGCTTCCCCGTTCTAAGGCAGTAAATTATGTATTTTATAATGATATTTAAAAGTATTTACAGTTTTATCATAATGTGTGCTTTTTCAGTCTTAAAGGTAAACAATGAATATCCAGAGAAAACATAAATAATACCAAAATCTCTATATCCTAAGTCCCAAGTCATTACTAGTAAAACAAGCAACCAACTTACGTCCTTCTACATCGGACAACAAATTCTCTGACTCCCTCCGACCAATATGCATTAAGAATGCAGTCAACACCTTCCTCAGCCTGGCAATCCTACCACATTTCCACGAAACTGGAATAAGGTTATATACCCTCGGGCCTATATAATATTGCTGCCTTTGAGCCAAAAAAGTATTGACTCCTCTCTGTAGAATCAGATCCTTATTGGAGTGTCCTTAATTATTGTATCTTCTTATTTTTCATCCTCTTGTCATAGATCTAGAATCTGTTTATCGGTTCCTCACTCCTGGAATGCCGATGACCAGCAATATCTCCACCTTTTTGGTGGTCTTCCAGGTGGACGTTGATCTATAAGGATCTCGTTTGCAGCAACGCGGGCAGGTCTGTCATCTTCCATTCTATTAACATTATTGGAATTATCATCGTCAAATTATTGTCCACAACTGATGGCGTGTAGGGCTCTGTATAGGAAAAAGTAAATGCAGCGAAACTTAATAATATGTTACAAGAATGTTAGGTGATCAGTCTTACGCTTCGAGCAAGAAGAACAACGATATAATCCACTAGTGCAGAACCACCTTTAGAACCAATATTTCTGTGACTTAGATTAAAAAAGCTAATGTCGTAAATCATAACATTACATGAGAGTAATTTAACAGCTATTTTGTGATGTTACAATAAATTGTTTGAGGTGTTTGTTACTATTATCAATAAAAGAACACTACCTTATGTGAGTGTAAATAAAATCGTCAAATAGGTTTAATTTTTTATTGATATCAACCCTTTACAAAATGTTGAGAAGAAAAATATTAAATATTAAATCCAACATTTGTCATTTTAGACCCAAGGCACAGACACTCGTTCAGCAACACAAATTTACTGTATTGTCCCATTTGTATCAACCGCCTTTGGTAAAAAGCAATATAATTAAATTGCTCCAAAAGTATTTAATTATTTAATGCTAAATATAAAAGACTCATAATGTAAAACAAATTTTAAAATAAAAATAACTGCACATACAAATAATGTTGCGAGAGATTTTTTTGAAAAATATATGTAGATTAATAAACGTAGTACTTTATGTAATTGGTACACATATTATTTATATTTTTATGTATTTCATTACTTTATATTTGTGTTTTATTATATATTATACTTTATTATTTGTGTTTAAGTAACATGTATTCTTGGCTCGTATATATTTATAAAATAACGATTTTTAATTTCTTACATTTGATTAGCTAGGCATTTATAATTAAGTAGTTTTAGTTTTTTTTGCTATCGTTATATAAGTATAGAACTACTTATGCTTTAAAAGATAAAAAATCTCCATCTCTGAATAGGCTGAGCCATGTTAGATAGCTACTAGCTATTTTCTATTCACTAGTTTTATACAGATTCTCTGTTTTTAAATATGAATACTTATGTAATAACTTTACAAAATAATAAAATAAAAAATGGTGGTTGTAAGCAGCCATCTTTAATTGTTCAAAAACTGGCACCTTAAACGTAAGACTAATGATCTTAAACTAAAAAAAATGGACAAACTCAAAATATTGTTGATTAAACCGACTGGTCCAAGAAGCATAAAATTTGAATAATATTCTCAGGCGTTGCCTAGTATACAGTTGAAATAATTCAGTCAGATGACTCTCATCTGGATTAATAAAGGTTTTAGCTCTTTAACTTCACAAAAAACAACAGTTGAAAACAAATCAAGAATTGAAGAAATATGGGTGCTCAAACATAGAGAGAGCGATAAATGCAACATGGTGTATAGTGTGGCCACGTTAACCAGCTAATGACGGGTCATAAGCCCTGAGAATTTCATATTCCCTTCTCTAAAATGTTCTCCGTCTCTGTTGCAATATGTTGATCACCTTACTTTTTATGTAACAAAAACGATCTAAATACGCAGCAACGAGAGAGTTCAGCGAAGTTCAAACTAAGCCGAATTATAAAAAAAAGTATTAATATCACTGAATGCAGCTTGACCAGCACATACGCAACAATTATTTAATTTTAAACTTTATTTTTCTTTGTTTGTAGTACCAAAAGTATGTAATAAGATGTAAATACTCTAAGGTAATAAGTTTGGTAATAGAATTCTCAAATATTTAGTACCTAGAATTTTTAATTTATTGCCGAAAGAACTTAAATTTAACTCACATTGTAATAAGATCAAAATAAGAGAGTGGTCACTCGATCAAAAGTTTATATATGAATAGTAGCTTATGTGTAAATATTTAAATTTTTCATGTATTATTATTTGTATATACAAGTATAATCTGATCTTTCCGGCTGTTAATTTATATTAGTTATTCATTGTTTTTATAAATGTAAGTAATATTATATAAGTTAGTATAAATATAATCTCCACCAACAAGCTACAGAAAGTGACTTGGTGGGATTTTAGTTTTGGTAAAAATATAACAGTTGAAATTTTTTTTAAATGTGAAAATGTGTATTTATATTATTTAAAAAATAAAAATAAGAATTAACTTTTATGACAATATTTGAGTTTTTCCAAATGTTTGTACACAAAAGACTGGATTTCACCCCCTCGGGAGTCGGGAGGATGGAGAATACCTTAAATAAGAGAATATGGAAGTCTAGGCATTTACTGGGCTTACGACCTGTCATTGACTGGTTTAAGTGGTCACTTGTCACACTTTGTAATATTCACCGTCAACATCACTAAAATCATCAAATGGAAGAATTGAAGAAATACGGATGTTCAACCATAGGCAAAATGGTGAATGTTACACAGTGAGTAAAGTGGTCACTTAAACCAGCCAATAACAGGCCATAAGCCCAGAAAATGCCTAGACTTCCCTATTCTCTTCTTTAAGGTATTATCTATCCCTGTTGTAATTTGTGAACTTTTATGCTTTAATGCTCTTTAGTGTACGAAAAGTAAATTAACAAAGTCACTGTAACGATAAAATCACTGTAAAGTCTCTGCCTACCCTTACGATAACAACGTAAGGGAGATACGATAACAGAGAGGATAGAACACCACATAACTCAATCTTTTATGTAAATATTTTTTTGTCATGCTATGTTTTTTTCGGTCTTCCTCTATTTCTGAATCCTCAACATTCGCCAAATTTACAGTAAATTTACAAATTAATTTTTGAATGTAAAAAGTACAGTTTTTAGAAAACATACCGAGATGTCACATGACGTGTGTGAGATGTGTCTTGAGAAACAATATTCTTTAATAAACTCACGTTTAATTTTAGTTGTTTTTTTACCTTTCAGATTTTCAGTCGATTGCGTTGGCAACCCTAATAGTGCCCCATGACGTGCTGATCGGATGATGACAATCTTTTGATGCAATTTTTTTTTGGGAACATTTGTTTTTAATTATTTTTTACATAAGTTATATATATTGTTTGTTAAATTAATGTGTCTTTTTCAAATTATGAAATCAGCTCGGCAACATTCAGAGTTTTTACCGATTTTTATACATTTATTTATTATATATTTTACGATGGCGTTCAGCCCTGAACTTATTAATGAGCTTTGGCTGTTCGCCGCTAGGGAAGCCAGGGGGCGGGGTTGCGTCTTCGCTAATAAATTCACTCCCTAGTAAGTAAAGTTTACACGAATAAACAAGTTAATTAAATTTCCGCGTAAAAAGCCTCCCAAAGAAGTAAGTATATATTTATTTTATAAGGTGTAGTTAATCACACAATCACGCGGGTGATCAATACCACCACTAATCAAATACCTACACGTTAAAAAATTATTCATTAAGTTTAAAGAATCGTTTACATGTGGACAATTCAATAGATATGACAATATTGTCTTGTCTCAGCTCCGTGAACAGCCTTGACCGCGCTGGGTAGAACGCTGCGAAAATGAATACACGGCGGATATTACGAACGAGTTCACGAAAAATACGATTTATTTTATATCAAGATATATTGGAATAGGGATACCTTTTTTTAAACATTTTTAAAGTAATAGATTGCAAAAATAATTCTTAAAAAGCCCAGAACTTACCCATCAAAACTAGTATTCGAAGAACTTAATATACCAACAATTGAAGAAATTTTTAATAAAGCCTCTATCTTACAAACTTTTAAAGAAAAAACAATTGAAGTGCAAAATTCAAGTAACTCTAGATTTTCTAATAATTTAATTTTGCACAGATGTAAAACAACAGCAGCGTTAAACCATTATACGTACATAGGTAAAAAAAACTTTAATAAACTTCCGGAAAACTTAAAATCTATAAAAAAAATTATCAAACATTTAAAACTAAAATTAAAAAACATTTAAGACTCACCCCTTCCTAGACTCCATGCCAAAGAATATTTATTCTTTTATTTTTAATTTACCTTGTTTATTTTTAATTTTCATTTTAATTTACTTTGTTTATATAAAAAAAAAAAAAAAAGTGAAACGAACTCCCTCTCTAAACACAAGTATCTACTTTATTAGAGAGGTAGAAACGTTATATATAAGATGTTCTGTATATTTACCTATTTTGTATTTCAAAAATGTATTTTGTAAAAAAAATAAATAAAAAAAATAAATAAAGGTCTATGAAGTACTGTCCAGTAAAAAAACTTTTTTGCTAATTATTAGTAATATGAAAAATAATTTTAAATTTGTAATCTTGAATTCCTGCAAAAACGGTAATTCCATTGGCTACTACTACTACTACTACCATCACGCCATTTCTCCGTAGGGATAGGCAGAGAGAATGGACCGCCACACACGTCTATCCTGGCATACATTCCTAGCTTCTTCCACATTCATACATCTTGTCATACATTCCCTTCGGTTCTGTCTGCTTTTGACATTACCAGACTTAAAATATTGGCCACGCCCCTAATACGTCACGATTCATGTTAATTTGTTCCTGGTCATTGAAATTTGTTTAGGACGTTATCACGAATCTTGGCGTCACAACAACCAAGGCCAAACACGTCGCGTTTTTCTGACAACGTATTTTTATTAAATTTATTTTTTACATGTATGTATGAAAATATTTCTCCACAATATCTTTATTGATTTTGAAAATACAAATAAATATTCCTAATTTATTTTATATATTGTATCGATACTCGTAGTATGTGATATTTCCCTATTGTTAAAGAAATAACTGAATAATAAAACGGGTTTTTTTCTGCCTCCATTTTCGGCAGAAAAAATATGCGGGAGTAACACGCTCACGTGGAGCAAATCACCATACAATCACAAAGTAAAGTAACCAATCAACGTTGCAATTTTTAACAAACTTTTTTTTTCTTCTTTATTTAAACACCTCGTGTTTTTCTTGGAACGTATCTTATTAAATTTCTTTTTTACATTTATGTATGAAAACATTTTTCCACAACATCCATATTGATTTAAAAAATAAAATTCATTATTTTAAATCCATTTTCAATGTTTTTATCGGTATTTGTAGTACGTGATATTTCCCTATTGTTAAAGAATGAACTGAATAAAAAAACGGGTTTTTTTCTGCCTCTATTTTCGGCAAAAAAATATGTGGGAGTGACACGCTCACATCGAGCAAATCACCAAGTAAAGAAACCAATCAACGTTGCAATTTTTATCAAACTTTTTTCTTCTTATTTATTTAGGTCTTTTACCAAAACATGATAAACACGTTAATATACCTACATATTAAACTAAGTATTTGTTTTAATTGTTGTTGTGTTTGTGTGCGAATTTTTATATGAAAACTAGTCTAATTAGATTATCAATCATATTAATAACCACTGACCGCATTTCTGACTATCGTAGGAAACTGAAATGGCCTAAAATTAGACAGCGGAAAGACTATCACTCCCTCTCACTTCTGTTCACTGTAATGTAATCTGATGTATTTATTTAGATAGTTGTAAAAAAACCTGAACTAGTTAGAACTTACATTATACTCAATTTGTACAGACATAATTTCAGTTACTGTATTACAAGTTATTGAATTCAGACGCATTATGTTTCCGAGTTCTTTTATACGCCCCATTCTTCATCTGATTGAATTATTTCAGTAACTGTGTGAGTTATCTCTACTGTACTTCATAGTCCTAACGCACCTATATACCTCGGTGGAAAATTTCAACGCTTATCATGCACTTGGTTTATCTTTTCCTTTTTATTCTCAAACCACCCTCTTAATACTTATACACAATTCGTTTTTTTTCTCCAACTCGCATAGTATTCATGCGGCTCCGTTGCGGAATCATCTCCCATCCACTTTCATAGATGTTTCTACAGCATCTCTGTTTAAATCAGGTCTGAAGAAACACCCTCTTTTTCTCCGTAAATGCACAATTCATACGGTGTACAAAATGTGAAATAAATAAAAATAAAACGTAAAATAATAATAAAAATGTTTATTCGGTACTAGAAAAAAAATTACAATGCATGTTTTTCTATTTCAAGACAAATTATATTATTTGAATATAATATGAATTAATTTCATACAAGTTTGGACATTGCCTTTTCGTGATTCAAAATATGATTTGTACCTAGAATAATTATCAATAAAATTGAGAGACTCCGGATGTGAAGAAGGAAGGGCCAATTTAAAATTTAATTTGTTCGGAACCTCTCAGGCTGACCTCTGACTTTTAGTTAAGGACAAGCCCCACACAAATATTTACATGTTAATGTGTTTCTACTCACAACATATTGTAGTTGTTTTAAGAAGGAGAACATCAGTAAACTGAGTTTCGAAGCGTATTTTTATATTGATTTTAAAGAAGGTATTTGATTGGTTAAGACCAAGAAAAAACCGTATCTACTATTAACATATTACAACAGAGATTAAGAACATTTTAGAGAAGGTAATATAGAAGTCTAGGCACCCAGGGCTTATGACATGTCATTCATTGGCTAGTTTAAGTGGCCACTTTACACACTGTGTAACATTCACCATGCTGCCTATATATAAACATCTATATTCCTTAAATTTTTTCATCTGTTGATGCTTGTGAAGTTAAATAGCTGAAACTTTTATTTATGCGGGTGAGATGCATCTAATTGAACTATTTCACCTACATAAAACCCACTTGTTCTCTAAATCATTTGAATAAATCCGTAGCACGTGACAACAAAATAAATTATTTTAATTAAATTACAAATTTAAAAGCTTCAATTAAATTAACTTAACAATAGAATCACCATGTAAAGCGCCCTTGAGGTATTTTATTACGAAAATGGCGCTATATAAGTTATCCACAATAAATACTAGGCAAAGCCTGAAAATGTTATTTTTTTCAATTTCTATACTTCTTTATGGACCAGGTGGATTTATCATCAATATTTTGAGTTTGTCCAAATTTTTGTAGACAAAGACTGGATTCAACTCCCCGGGAGCTGTTACTATTAAGGTACAACAGAGATGAAGAACATTTTAGATAAGGTGAAAGTGTGTAAAGTGGCCATGTGAACCAGCCAATGACAGGTCATAAGCCCTGTAGATGCCTAGACTTCTATATTCTCTTCTCTTAAATATTTTCTGAAAAAGTACATTTACTTATAATATTCTACCATCATACCCCCTGACCACAAGCGATTGTACATACGGCTGTACTAATGTAGTGACACTAAGTACAGCGTATGTCGGCCATCTGTTACATGAAGGTAAGGTGATCAGTCTTACGCTTCAAGTTCCAGGAGAGGAATATTAAACATTGCCGTGCAGAATCACATTTTTAATACACATTTTATGTCTACATTACATTTTTTTAAACATTTTTTTTGCACCACAACAGGCTAGGAGGCCTAATTACAGTGGTGAATTACACCACAGAGCACCCAGGCTTGAGAAAAATCACATTTTAATTTTTGTGTTCTCACCGGGAATCGAACCCGGAACCTTCCGTGCGTGAATCAAGCGTCTTGACCACTACGCCACGGAGGCCGCCAATCATCCCAGGAATCGAAACCGGGATCTCAAGCATAGTAGGCGAACGCGCCAACCACTACAGACTTATGTCCTCTCGAATACCTCATTACCTGAGAGCGGCTTTACCCACAAACATGTATTCTTATTCCACCTGGACACAGAGACAAATATTCCTGTTGTCTTATAATATTAAAAGGTAGGTACATGAAAGTTACATTTTTTTGTTTGTTAAACATCAATATTAATTAAAAACAAAACAATATGAAAACGTTAAAATGTTAGTCAATCTTGAAAAAAATATTAAACATAGGTATCTGACTCCGCCTCTCGGTATGCTTACTGAAAGGTGTGGGTTACATCGTCAATTG
Organism: Micrasema longulum; assembly: GCF_059751315.1. Lineage (NCBI taxonomy): Eukaryota > Metazoa > Arthropoda > Insecta > Trichoptera > Brachycentridae > Micrasema > Micrasema longulum. Next base: position 81,140 of record NW_028278676.1, on the reverse strand, counting down.
GGTAATTAAAATAAATTAAACATTTGAACATGGAGCGCAGAACGTGGGGTCGGACCTCATTTGTTTAATTTACGGCTAGAGGAATAAAAAAGCTTCTATTTTTATTTACTTACCCGGTACAAACTCTTGTAAAAACGTCAGGGGGGTCCTCCACAATATATGTGGTCCGAATAGTCAGGTGCTTACCGAAAGACCCGTAATGAAAAACTCTGAGTAATATCACCCACGTTTTATTTTTAAATAGTGGCATTACCACAAGTAAAAATACAATTCTGAAGTTATTAGTAATAAATAATAATAATTAAATGGTAATTTTAAAATGCTTGTGATGAAATTTTTACACATTTCTGTCGTTTGATAATAATTGATTTTATGAAATACATGTCATCATCATCATCGTACTCTGATTCGCACTGCAGCATATCTGGATCATTTTTATTGCGTAGAAGGTAAGGTGCAATTTTAAGATTCAATTTCCAGTCTAGGAACAATAAAATATTGCAGAGTAGAACCACCATTATCGGTAGACTTACATCCACTAGATTCCCCTTTCCTGGATTTGAACCTTGAAGCAGCCATTGAGTCTAAAATAATCATCTGGATTTTGGTTCTACTTTACACACAAAAATGTGTTCTTAATAAAACTGTAACGTAATACAATTGATTTATTTAGTTTGTAAATTTACTAAGTTATATCAATTTACTTACTAGTAATAACGCTACAAAATAATTAATTTTAACCTTCAACAATGTTTGAGTATGTCCAAATGCTTGCAGACTGGCTGGATTTCCTCCCTAGGTAGTTATTTATATTAAAATTTATTTCAACGGAAAGGGAAAACATTTTCTTTTTTTTACTTCACAAAAGTCAACAGATGGAAGAGTTGAGGAAATGTGGATGTTCAAACATGGGCAGAATGGTAAATGTTACACAGTGTGTAAAGTGGCCACTTAAACCAGCCAATGACATATCATAAGCCCTGTAGATGCCTAGACTTCTATATTACCTTCTCTTAAATGTTCTTCATCTCTGTTGTAATATGTTAATCCAAGCAGAATGTTAAGAAATATGTGTTAAAAACTTGTAAATGAAATATATGTGTATTGTTATTTAATAATAACAATACACATATATTTCATGAACACACATATGAATATGTTTATGTGTGCCCTATTTCAAGTTAAAAAAAAAAAAAAATTACAGCAAAGCTGAACCGGTTTTTTGTCCCGTGTACTATTGTGGACTCACCTACCAAAAGTCCAAGGTTTAAATCCCACTTTACCACAACTCAATTTCCATTTTGTTAGCACATGATTATCACACAAATTATTTATGACTTTAAGGAAATGGTGTGGTTTTAAAAAAGTGTTGTATTTTATGAAACCGTATTGCGAAGAAGCAGTAGCTTAAAGTTTTGTGTTATTCAGACGATAACAAAAATATATTTGTGGATTTTACGGGTGCTCAAAATCCAGAAATGGCGGCATCATTAAATGAAAACATCACGAATTCGACGCAAGTTATATTTTAATTGAATTATACCCTTTTCAGCTACAAATCTTATGGTGTTTGTGATGAACTATAGGCTAAACCAAAATAAATACGACACGTGTACAGAATAACATAATTATATTATATTATTGCAGAATAAATATATTTTTTAAAAATCAATATTTACGTTTATGCACTTTTTAAAGGAAGAAAGCACATCTATAAAACACTATTATATAAATATATTAGTATACTGCCCCCATATGCAAATAGGCAGCTTTTAGAAAAAGTCGTATTTTGAGATTTGATACTTTTAGTTTATCAATTTTATGCTAATTTAAAAAAAAACTGTAAATAATTATAAGTAAAAACACAGTATGTCAATTGTTTCTAAGGATAAAACTAACATGTGTTATATCTACACTGTGTTTTTGTTTATGAATCTCTAGATATTGTGTTATTGCTTAAAAAACTTTAAAAACATATCGTTTTTCGATTTTTTTTACTGCTTTAATACAGGCTTAAATGACCACGTATTTTTAATAACTTCTTACGTTAAATACATTATTCAGACTACTCTGTACCTATGTACATACGAATTCGTGGGTAGTATAAAGGTATTAATGGTTCGACATCTTAAGAACTTTATATCATATTCAATTCATTTTCTGATTGTTGTCCATAAACTGCCGTTTTGATCACTTAAGCAGGTATTGTAATAAATATGGAAAAAAAACTTTGAACTTTGTAATTATAAATATTTCATTACGACTCGACCGAAAACCGATTCACGGTAAATGAATGATTTAATTTTTTAAATTTTTAATTTAATCATCCTTCCATGTACGCTCCCTAGTTGCAGCATATGGTGTCAACTAAGATCCTCCAGGCATCACTGTCATCTGCCAGCTTCTGTGCATCTCCTAAAGCCAGGTTTGCGGCCCGTAGTTCTGACATGAACTGCCGACGAACGGTCAGGATGACGTCCAGGATGTTGAGAACCTGATGCCTTGTAAAGTAGGCAAGCATGGTTAAGGCTCTCAGGAGGTATCCGCAGTACATGGCCAAGCCAACCATATCGCCTACGCTTGATGACAGTTGTCATCGGAGTTTTCTGCGTACTATTTTGTCATTTTTGGTTTTGTCTCTTTTACACAAACACCGGCCACAGAACAGTGTCTCTGTCTTCTTTGTTATATGTTTTATACTCGGGCTATTTCTTGTACCGTAAAACAGATTTATTGTGGTATTGGCATCACTATCATTTGTATAATTATTCTTCGCATAAAAGGGATAAATATTTTTTATATTAAAACCCAGCATATTTATACAAATTCTAAATTCCAAATCCGATGTAAAAATGTCAATTTGAAGGTAAGAAAAAATACAAAATTTATAATTTAAAGAAATAAGATAGATATATCTTGTCTTGAATCCTATGTAGACTCGTGTTACATCATAGCCACAAAAGAGTTTAGCAAAAAACATTTTTTAATATATAAGTATTTCAAAATAAAAAAAATAACAGATAATGTATACATTTGAAAAATACATATTTCGTAAATTATAAAAATAATAATATTGTTTATTTTGGCATGTTATGGCAAAATACGACTTCGTTATTTGAAAAAAAAAGTTAGATGTATCAAGTCTTGTACTCAATGTATGTATATTGTAGAACCACGGGACATTATAGACAGACAAGAGTTAATTAGTAAAGTTTCTTATGTTCTTCTTACATTGTTAAATTTATAAAATGCTTGAGTCAAGAAAATTAAGCCGTGCTGAGCAAATAAAATAAAAACAGAAAAAACACTTATTGATTTCGTAAATTTTCTACTGAAAATTATTATATTAATGTTATCTGCTATTTCCCCCGTAACGCCCATTTCATTGAATTTAGTTTATTTTATATGTAGGCCATTTATAATTAATCACATTTATTTAATCCTTGTTTTCTCCGATAAACGACATAGCTGACGTAATTGTAATGTAATGAGCCACGAATTAAAAAAAACTCTGAATAATTATATCCCGATATTTTTATATTACAACCTTCGCAGTTTAATGAAGGGTTGGCATCAACCCGAGACGTTCGTCCTTTTGTGAACTTCTGGAAATTGACCACAAGTCTGAGGGGACTATTGTCAGGAAGATATTGGAGTCAGAGAACCTCGCTGGCCAACTGGGGGACTAACACGCATCATAGCAGGTGTCAGGAGAAGAGATTTCGTTATAATCCGGACTGTCAGATTACTGTTCTTTAAGTCAGTCTCCTAACTAACGACCCGGGGTTAAACATAACTGAAACGAATCGATAAAACATTTTGATTGGTATTGGATTTAATAATATAAAAATTGTGGGTAATGTTTTAGTACTTGTACTGCAAGCTAATTTTACGGTTGGAAAAATATATGATATTATTTTGATCTTAGTGATTATTTTTTAGAAAATATTTAAAATGCGTATTTATATGGATAAAATTGTTTGATTTAAAACATCCAACGGTAAAATGTAAAGAGAAATATGTCTCGAAATTTAATGCAAAACATAATAGAACTTTTGCTGTAGCGCAAATAATTTGTTTGTAATAATATGAGTTCAAAAAAACTGTTTTAATGGGAACTTCTCAGTCGTGCCGGTTTTTCTGTAGATTTTCAGGACTCTCCAAATCTAAAATTTCCAATTATCCGGATTGATGAGTGCCAGATGTTAGCCGGATATAAAAATTGAATCAACCATAAAATTAAGGCAACGATTTGAAAGAAAACGCAAAATTTACTCGATGATAACTATTTTATTGCTTTTGATAGATACTGAATACTGAAAATTGGAATCAGATTAAAAACTTACTCAAGTATGTCCAGAAAAGTTAATTGCTTTGATAAAGAAACCAATATCTCCTTTATTTTATTATTTCCTGATAACAATCCTTGTTTTACTGAATATTATTCGTTGACTTTGAAAAGTCTAACTCACTACTTTAAAATGAGAATAATGTTGCGGTAGAGTGGGGTTTGAACCATGGATCTCTGATTCACGAGTCCGGGACACTAGCCACGGGACCACAACCCAATTCTCACAATTGAAAATGGTGGACAAATTATAAAGGTACTTTTTAAATTACAGGAGAAACCGAGTTCACGAGTACTTAATGAAATTATTTTGCAATTAAAAATACAGTTGTTAACCGAGAGTCAGTCGGGTTATAAGATTTTATATTCTGACCGTATTTAGGTTGCAAAAGCGACAGAAATAAACGCTTATTCGAATAATGATAAGTCCCAGTAATTTGACAGTTCTGCATCATAAAAGAACATGCATCCTTTTTGGACAATATCTGTGTCTTTCATCCGTCACTCAGAATCTTTTGAATTTCTTCCAAGTTCTGCGAACCTTTTGTGTCTGTGACAAACGATGTTTTATTTGTTGTATTTCAAAATGGCGTTGGAAAGTACATTTCAAATTATTCTGGAAAAAACTGCCGTGAAAGCTTATGCAATTTATTTTTGTCAATACGCCATGCGGATATATTTAGTTTTAATTTATTAAATACACAAAGGAGTAAACCGTTTACTTACTTAAGGTTTAAAAAGCATCTTATTTCAAAATAATTATCATTGACATTTGTACTTTTATAGGTACCATCGCGAACAAAATCTATTGAGATCATTAGCGGAACTTTTTCAATTTTAATAAAAATTAATTAAATTAAATAAAATTTTAATTTTCATAAGGTTACAAATCTCGCAACTCGGCGTATAATGTTGGATTTGAGCTTTCTCTATAAAATTGTTAATAACCTAATTGATAGCCCAGAAATTGTTAGAAGCATTTCATATCGAGTCCTTGCTCGTAGAATTCGTCAATCTATACTCTTCGACATTTCTAACTCCATTACTAATTATATGAAAAATAGCACTCTTTGAAGAATACATATTACCTATAATGACAGTTTTAGTGACATCGACATATTACACTGAATATACCATATTGTTATCAGATCTGTTAAATAAATTTTTAATTTATCTCCTGCTTAAGTTTTTACTTTTAATTTTAGTTTAAACTTTTAACTTTAACCTTTAATTTCAACTCTTGATTTTTACTTATTTACATGTTCATTTACTACCTGCATCTAATTAATTATTATTGGATCTAATTAGTAATTGTTCATGGAAGCAGAGAGAGAGGGGGGGAAAATGGAGTTAAAGCGTCTTTTCTTTTTTATGTATTTTTTGTTTAATTTTTACATTTTTGAATATTTATTTTTTTAGAATTTAATTATTTGTTCCCCTCTCCTCCTGCATTCGTAATTAATTCACGTATAATCTGTAACTAGTGATACTTTTTTATATTCTTTTTTGTACCTTGTATTTATTAAAAAGTACCATTATTTCCTTAATAAATAAATGAACTCTTTTGTACATTTTCTTTTTTAATGGCTATTTCAAGCCCTGGCCTCCACCGCCACAACCTTCTATTTAGATATTTCTTGTAGTTGGGATGCAACCTTTTTTTACGGCATCTACCCATCGCAGACTCAGTCTTCTGATCATTCTTCTGTTGAGTTTCCATCTGTTAAGTAAATAACAGCATTTATCGATACTATTCCTGGCCGATTACCTTTCTTTTCCATCCTTCCCTTGAACCATCCTTATAGTACCTACCTAACATCAAGATAGAAGATATTAAAAATTAGAAGATTTAGATTTTAACTTTGCAGTCAAACATTTTAATGAATGTATGTATACAACCACTTACCATTTTTTTTACGACTACCGGTTTCCTCAGGACACTAATTAAACTAACGTTCAAATTCCACTATACACATTCATCATAGTCATTATAATCATCATTCCCTTTCCGCACCTAATGGTGCAAATTGCAATGCATTGGTACACCACACCTATCGCAGCGTATCTTGATCATTTTTGTTACATGAAGGTAAGATGATCAGTCTTACGCTTCAGGTTCCAGTCCAGGGACTATGAAATGTTATACTGTTAAACACTCTTTCAAATAAATATTTCGTAAAAACCACCCGAGATCTCTTGAATGGTAGGCAAACGTGCTGACCATTACCACGAGGCCGATAACATAATAGTTGCACTGAAATATATAAAACTAATGTGCTGATAGGATTCTTGCTATTGGAAGCTTACATCATAAAGCTAAATGCTCCTTGGTGTTAGCTTCTAGTAGCATGAGTCACATAAGCATAGAGGTTTCATATTTTTGCGCAAACACTTTGATGGGATATCAATGTTAGTGATAACACTCCATTACAAACGTCACGACACTAATTTTAGTTAGACGGGTACGTCTCGAAACCGGTAGACATAGAAAAGTCGGTAAGCCGTTGTGTTTAAATATTTACTAAAAAATATTTTGAAGAAGCTTTCAGACTGGTTTTAAAATAGGATTTTTTTCTAAATAGTTGATATTTGGATTTAAAATTGTTGCAACAGAGAGGGACAACATTTTCTAGAAGGTAATATGGAAGCCTAGGCATTTACAGGCTTCATGATCTGTTATTAGCTGGTTTAAGAATCCTTTTTACACACTGTGTAATATTCACCATTCTGCCTACGTTTAAACTTCCACATTTCCACACATCTTCTAAAAACATTGGGACATACTTAAAACATTGTTGAAATGATATTTGACTTAAAATATCACCGTTTAAATAAACTATACATAAAAACACACATGCTTAATGCATATAAAGTACTTAATTTATTTATTTTATTTGTTCTATTAAAGATAATGTTTTCCTCACTGGGGTGTCCCGTGCCGAGGGAGACATTTTATATAATTTTAAAACACGCGTTATTAAATGTAATTAAATCACAATCTCAAATACATATAAAACGCAATTAGTTTTTTTTTTTTTTTTAAGTTTACCTATTATTAAGTTCTTGTCTTGGCAGATGAAGAATATTATTTCGTATGTGAAATAGAACCAGAACGGAGTTTTAGACTCGACGGCTACTTTGAGATAAAAATTCTAAAAAAGAAAGTCTAGTGGGGATAAGTCGGCCTTGTATTATCAAAAAATATCTCTTATTTATTTATTTATTTATTCACACTCTTTATCAAAATACAATTCCATATTCACTTTGCCCAGCTAACAAGGGTACATACCCCGTTCCAAGCTAGGCAATTACATTTTTATATATTATAATAGTTAACAAATTAATATAGAGCACAGACAAACAAAATATAAACTTATTCGGATACACATTTTGATTCATATACATACAGACATACACATATATACACACATGTATATATAAATATACACATATATACACATGTACATACACACACACGTACATACACCCATGCGCATACACATACATACATTCATAAAAACATAGACAATTTATTTATGCGAAACTTCATGGTTGTCATCTATAAATATTTTTTTTTAAAATTATTCCTTATTTTTTATATTTTATTTTTGACATCCAGTAAGGTTCTCCAATCCGTGGCATGCATCAACTTTTCTGACTCCCTACGACCAATGTCATGAAAGAGCGAGGTCTACATAAAAAAATAATATTAAATGAAAAATACTTTTTTAAGTCCGGAATTTTGGCCCCTGCGTGCACATAGATTAAATTCTACTTATTAAATACTCATTAGTCACCAAAATTTCGAATTTTTATTTCGAGATCTATTGTTGCGGACAAAATGAATGTAGACTTATTTGACTGCTTTTTAAAATGCTTTGAAATGCTTTCTTTTGTGGTAATATTACATTTATAATTAAATAATAATTACCTCGTGAATTAAAGGACTTTCATTTTAACCTATTTAATTTTCAAAATCTTACTAATGTTTGTAGTTATATATATTTTATATACTATATTTTGATGGTTTATTTTTTCTTGTTTAATAACATTTATAATCTAGGGATGCTCTGTGTAAATCCGTTAGCGATTTGATCATAGTAAACAAAAAAAAAATTGGTTTTAATATTACTATTTTTTTCCTCATGTATCTCTATAATAATGTATAAACTTATATGTATGTATATGTATATATATATGTGTATGTTTTCATATGTAAATTTATTAAATATTTTTCTGTGTACCCTATCCCTATGTTGGTACATTTCATTATTTTTACTTATTATTGTATCTTTTAGTTTTTCTTATGTTATCTTTAATTTTAACGAAATTTATACACTTATGTTTCACTGCTGCACTTGAATGTAATTTCTAATATATGTAAAAGCCCGTAGGGCGTGTAAAAATTATCAATAAAATAAATAAAATAAAATAATAAATTTTAATAATTTTTTTTTGACTAAGTTTTTTTTCCAAATGAAGAGAACACGGAGACGCAACAAGAAAAAGTAACTTGTCAGTAATGCATTTTCCTTCATTGTTTAACTACAAATTAGTCAATAATGCATAGTTTCTTCACCGTACACTGCGCAAATGTCGCGAGCAAATTGGGCAGCTTTATTTTCTTGATTGAACACGATCAGAAGGGTATCAATTTTTTTTACATTTTTAGACATTTTTTGAATTTGAAAATTCATTTATAAACGCTTACGGATTATTACATTCATTTTACAAAAAAATAATGTAAACATTTTTTATTCATACTCTGTTGTTCAAAATATTTTTTTTTACATCTTTTGAAAAATTTGTCTGAGTCTTTTGTTTAGTTTTGTCTGGTATTTTATTGCATAATTTCAGTCCCTGGTTCATTAGTCTTGATTGTCCTTGTCTTGTTTTAGAAAGTTGTATATGGTATTTGTCTGATATTCTCGTATTATGTCCATGTTGACTACATTTTTTTACAAGTTTTAGTTCTTCGTCTACAATTACATTAGTGGCTAATTTATGGATAAATTTTAATGATTCTAGTTGAAATAGTTCAGTTATATTTAATTGCTTAGTTTGTCTAAAAAGTTCTCTAGTTGCAGTTAGATAGGGAAGGTCATATACTAACTTTAATCTTTTATTTTGTTGTCTTTGTAGTCTGTTTATGTCATTTTGATATCCTGCTCTCCATAGTAGTTGCGTATAATATATTTTAGTTTTTACATAGGCTTCATACATAATTTTTTTTTCCGTTTTTGGAACAAAGTTTTTGATTTTTAAAAAAAGACTCTATAATGTCGCCACTTTGCTAATTAAATTATTCATATGAATTGCCATGAATTCCATTTTGAAGCGTATTAATAAAATAAAATAACGCATATAACGAAAAGCAAACATTATATCTAATAGAGCAGACGATTTGCTTTCGAATGACGTGTAACATTTAAGATTAAAAAAAACTTTTAGTGTTCATTTTTTAATTTGTAAAAAAACATACCTAATATCAAAATTTAATAGAAAATTAATTTATGGAAAATTGGCACTAAATACTGTATTTTTTGTAATTGCCTTTGTTTAGTAAATATTTTAGAAATGTATTATAATCGTAAGCGTGGATTGAAGGTGAGGTATTAGATACTCTCCTGAAACGGCAGTCTTGCAATCAATTTTCAAAATTATGTCATATCATATCATATCGTCGCTTTTTTTGTCCAACAAAACATTTTTAACAAAATTCAGTTGAGTGTTCAGGAGTTCTGAAAAAGCCTTTATTTATAAAATTAAAATGATAAAAAAATATTTTTTTAATAAAACAAGGGTTTTTTTTTAACGTATTTTGTCTCAAATTGTGGTAATTATTTATGCCTATTTGGTAAAACAAACTTTAAACGTCTATTACTGCAGATTCGGGTTTTGGTCTGTTGGACAAAAACGAACTGAAGCGACGATTTGTTTGGTTATGCATAAATATTGTGAGGTTTACATAAAAAATGTAGGAAAATAAAAATAACTTTTACTGGCACTTATTAAGCAACTGAAAATGTGTAATCATTAAAACTACTCATTAGTCATCTTCATATTTAAGTAATATGTATACCTTTAGTTATATTACAGTAATATGAAATCATTCATTAACTCTTTAAAAAATATTTTATTTTATTGAGAAATCTTCACACAATAAGTACAAAATTACAAATTGATGGGTAGATAAATAATTAATAATAACGTTTCTACCTCTCTAATAGAGTAAAAACTCGTGTTGAGAGGGGGAATTCGTTTTACATTTTTTTCTTATACATATAATATAGTATACACAATGTATGTATTATATTTTATTTACATTTCATTTTTACTAACAGATTCCTTAAAATATGATATTCTATAAGATACAAAATTTTCCATTGCATGGAGTTCAAGATAAAGTGAGTCTCATGTGATTTTTTAATTAAGAAACAAAAAAATTAATATTAGTTATTGATTTTAGGATTTCCGGAAGATAAATAAAGTTTTTTTTCCCAACTAATGAAAAGTGATTTTGATTCATGTTTTTATGTCCTACAGAAACACGATTGTAGATATTTTCGAACGCGGGTCTTTGGTCATTTTACACATTGCTATGCATTGCATCATAGATCTAAGGGGGCTGAAACCAGTTCATGTCTACAAAGGTTTGGGCAAACTAGAAATAAATAAATATTTTTTCAATGCATGTATTTTCTTTTGGCCACCCTTAACCCGGTGTTGTCTAGAGGCAGTGTCCATCTTTTATATTTCAATCATAAACCGACCACCAGGTTTTAATTTCAGCCTATTGTGGGCGACTTTAATCTCCGGCATCTATTATCATCAGAAAAGGTTACCTCGGCTCTTTGAAGGACCTGGAATGGTCAGAGGGGGTGGTTTGGAGAGAGGGCGGACGATGAGTAAAGAAGGGGTAAACTGAGTGAAGAGAAAAGAAAACTTTAAATGACTACTAAAAAAACTATCAAAACGTTCAACATTCAGATTAGTTATTAGGGAAATTTCTCAGTGAAAATAATTGTTTATTTTATAATAATGCTCAAATGGAATTTTCTTCACAAAACAGAGTTATTTATTTATTATGAATTAATTTATTTATCACGTACATAGGGCGTTTATATGGATTATAACATTAATAATACCCTTTCTCCTCTACTGATGCGAATTGCATCATTTTACTAGAATCCAAAACAGCAAACTTTCGAGTTTAGAAAATAGGTGCCTTAGAAGAATACTGAATGTAAAAATATGAATTATACGGGAAGTGCATTACTTTTAACCTTGTTTATAATATCCCTCTCACTTCTGTTCAATGTACTTCATAGTCCTAACGCTCCTATATACCTGTGTGAAAAATTTCAACGCTTATCAGTTCATGGTTTACCTCTTCGTTTTCATTCTCAAGGCACTCTCTTAATACCCATACACAATTCCTCTTTCTTCTCTAACTCATATAGTGTCCATGCGGCTCGACTGTGGAATCATCTCCCATCCACCATCAAAGATGTTACTACATTATCTCTGTTTAAATCACGTCTGAAGAAACATCTCCTTTCTCTTCCTTAATCTCTCCTCCTTTCCTTTTTCCTCTTTCCGCTTTTTCCTTTTTCCCATTGAGTAATAGTTTTGATTTAATGTAATTTATAAACAAATACATTTATTTCTATTTTTATATATTTTAAACTTTTTAATCTTTTTCTTTTTCTTTTGAATATGTTCTGTAACTTGAATTATAAAAATAAAACTTTTATTTTATTGGTTGGTTGGAAGAAATTGCCATTTGGCAATAAGCCCGCCAATGTACAAATAACGTTATGTACAAAAAGTTAAATAAATAAATAAAAAATAAATATAATATACAAGGTTTATATTTACTTCAAAGAGATAGTTATTTTTTATTTATTTTAAAAAACATTATAATAATCATTCCTTCTCCTCGCCTAATGGTGCATAGGGCACTGCTTTGGTACACCAATTGCAGCGTAATTTGATTATATTTGTGACATGAAGGTAAGATGATCAATTTTTCGCTCCAGGTGCCAGTCCAGGAACTACGAAATATTCTAGAGTAAAAACACATTTTTAAATTCGATATTTGATGTCAATCATGTCGTCAATCGATCAAATAATAATAAAACATATTGGAATAGCATATCTAAAACTACTGATGTTTTTTGCATGAAAATAAAGTGAATTTCAGATTTTCATTTTGACTTAAATAATTTTTCACATTTTTACGGTGAAAGTAGACTTTGGTGCATAGAATTATAATATACCAGAAGCGTAGACTCAAATTTGCATACACCGCACTGTTTCCGAAAATTACCAAATGCCCCATTCCTACACGACATCCCGCCTGCGCGCATGCGTGAAGCAGCCGCATAATGTTGCCAAACCGCAAAAATATTATATCATAACAAAAATCAGTTACTTTTATCAGGCAAACATAAAAAAATAATGAAATAATCGTACAGTTATTAAGTAAATTAATACCGTTTAATATGATACTAATACTGATTAATAGAAAGTCGGGTTAAAAAATCGACTACCATGGAAATCCTAACAAAATGTCTTATTTGTTTTATTTAACAATCTGACAAACGGTAAAATAATCGAATTCTTAAATAATATTATTTGTTAATTCGCTACTTACGATACCACCTTTCTTCCTTTTAATCCCGGCAGTATTCTGACACAGACAAACGACACAACACGGCATTAATGTATTAAAATCGGCAGTTGTTTACTAAGCGACGTTGTTTAGCAAATAACAGCATTTATCGATACTATTCCTGGCCGATTACCTTTCGTTCCCATCCTTCCTTTGACCCATCCTTATGGTTCCTACCTAACATCAAGATAGAAGATATTCAAAATTAGAAGATTCGGATTTAGAACAAAAACAATACAACATTTTTGACTTAACATAAAATCGGATAATAAATGGTTGGAATCGTCGCACGTCGTGGAAAACATTGTCTCATTTTATAGTTCATTTTGTGATCCAGTGCCAGAAATTGAAGAACATTTAGATTACATTAAAGGTAGGTAATCATTCCATATTCCTATCCTTTCTCAAATATTTCCCAATCAACAAAACTGAATGAAATTCGATTTTCATTTACAGTCCGCCTTTTCGTTAACAGACGTCTATAGAGTAACTAGTCGCCAGAATGTAAAACTACTCATTTATGAGTAGTTTAGTCGACTACATTTTGATGGGCGTACGCGGTTTCTGGACTATTATAATCTATGCTTTGGTGTTTTATTCACGTATAAAATAGCTTGATGCGATAATTTCTGTTTTTTAACTTCAAAGCGGCAAAAAATGGAATCCTGTAATTTATCCCCTAAGGTACAGAAATATATTGATATCGATACTAGTCTTTGATGGGACGAAGAAGTGCGTAGATTAACGGGCTATAAGGTAAAGCTAGGAAAAAAATTATCTCGCGTATTTACATTCTGAATACATAAATAGATACATAAAGTGTTTTCTACAGCCGCGAGAGCGGTTCAGAATAGCACCGCAGGTTGAACCAATGGTCCACCGAGGTTGCGGCTTCTTTAGATTTGAAGCATCACCTTCACATAAATTGTGTATAGGTAAAATTTGGAAGTACTCGAAGGTCAGATAATTTATTCTTAATTTGAACTCAAAACGTACCACAGATTGTGATGATTCCCGCGCCCTGTGATCACCAGCGCCACCACCAACACCCACCCTACTTATGGAGATATAGACGTAAGCGGCCAGTGTCATTTGCCGATAAAACAGGGATTTATTTTTTCAATTACGATTGTATCATTTTTTAGACATGTGCTCAAGAGGGATGGGGATGGGTTGTGAGTGGGGTGGGGGAGGAAGGTTCAACATACACCCAGTGGCTGGTTATTTGAATTACCATGATTATAAAAATAAATTTTAAAAATATATATCCTTTAGTAAAGGACTGTTAAATAAATTTTTGATCCTTTTGACTCATATAATTCTCATAATAATAATAAATAAATGTGTGCCAGATTGTTGACCTATGGGGGCTTAGTAGATGAATGAATTCAGTCAAATGAATCTCACACACATCAATGAAGGTTTCAACGAGTTACAAAAAGTGGCTTGCTTAGATTTTAGTTTTAGAAAAAATATGAAAATAGAAATGTAAACACTGTAAAGATTTACAATTATATAACGAAAATAAGTACAGAATCAACAGTTAAAGCATTCTCTCCATATTTCTGAAATACCGTTTTAAAGACCAAATGTCTTCCTATCTGTTTCGTTATTTTTTTTTACACAAAGCTTTTTTAATTTTGTCAATAAGCAAGCCACTTTTTTTTTGTAAAAATAAGTATTTAAGTTCTTTTGATTTACCCAAATATTTAATTTTGAGGGACATTCTCAAATAACCCACTATTAAAAAAAGGGAATCAAGTTAAGGTAGAGTGGGATTCGAATCATTACAATATCATAAAACGCGATTTAAATTGTACTTGACTCTACTGTTTTTGCTATTGATTTAGCAAATTTTACAAAAATCAGCATGTCGAAGAATCTAAGAATTATACATGCAGAAAAGTGAATGTTTCACATTGAGTAAAGTGGCCACATAAAAACCCTGTAAATGCCTACACTTCCATATTCTCTTCTCTAAAATGTTAGTTTTCTCTGTTGTAATATGTAAATACTTATTGATTGATTTGGTGTATATTTTGTAGAACTCTATATTTAAACTTATAATATTAGAAGAAGGCAAAACAATTGTCACGAAGTTTTTATTTTTATATGTTTATATTTGTAAAAATAAAATAAAGTGTTCAGTAGACTCAAATCAGTGTTTGATTTCTAATATTATAAGCTTAAATGTAAATACTTGTTTATCGGGTCTGGACTTCAGACCTTGCCATTTCAATGTGGAGCGACATTCTTGTATCGCCTTGTCAGTGGCCGTCCTCAAATCATCCTCTTCACAAGTCAGCCGCACTTGTGGACACCGGGGCAGATGAGAATAATCATGCACGTCTCCATAATCGCAGGCCGTGTCCATCTCCCAACCCCATCTCTGTTGGTTATATTTGCACCTAGCCACCCCTACCCTCAGTCTGTTAAGAGCTTTCCAGGTCGGAAAGTCCAAACTGTGGGCGGTGTTTGTGCTTTCGAATGGCGTTATCCAGGGCCTGTCGCCGAATCCCTCTCTCCATAGATCCTCTCTGGGTTTTTCTGCAGAGAGGTCCAAGTCAGTTGTGACTTGTGACTGTGAGGAAACTGTTTCTCGATTCCAGTGTCAGAGAAGCTATTCGATGGTCGTAATGAGGGTGTCTAGGGTAGTTAATATATAATGGTATTGAATTTTTTCAATGAATAGATTTGGGAACAGGAGATATTTTGTTTAAAGAATTTTATATTATTTTAGAATACATGATTAGGTTCTGACCCTGATGTGTGGGAGCGAAGTATGGACATGGAAAACAGGGATGAAAGTAGGCTGAATGCTGTCGAATTCGATCTCTAAGGCGAATGTGTGGTTAAACTATGTACGATAGATGCACACATGTTGAGATCCGTACAATATGTAAGGCTGAGACAAGCATTATCGACAAAATCAAGAAAGGAACTCTGCGCTGGTTTGGACGTGTAAAACAAATGAACAGCGAAAGAACGGCTAAGAATATTTTCGATGCGAATGTTGATGGATGCAGAAATAGAGGAAAACCGAGAAAGACATGGCATGACCAAATCCAACAAATACTTAAAGATTGACATGTTAAAAGTCGGAATAATCGGTGCGCGTGCATGAGAAGATGTATGAATGTAGAGGAAGCGAGATCTGTATGCAAAGATAGAGTGACGTGGCGTTCTATTCTCTTTGCCTATTCTTGCGGGGAAACGGCGTGATGGTTTGTTGTTGTTGTTGCTGTTGATTAGGTTTACAATATAAACATTTATAACAATAAACTGAACGGAAAAACACGGCAGTTTGACATAAAATACTTGAAATGGAAGAATCTTACTTATAATTCATTTTAATGTATGTATATTTTCATTTCTATGTTCGCCCAATAACAATGCAACTTTGTAACCCCTACTGCACTGGTTGCGCTAATACTTCTCATTGCTGCTTTCGATTAGGGGTTTGTTTTCTATGCAAAGCGATGTTTGGAGGAGATTTGACGACATTAATGAGGTCCGTAACTATTCAGGACAGGATTGTCACTTGTATCGACATCTGCTGTATGTAGGGAGAAAACAAAATTAATCTGCATATCTTCAAGTGGTAGGGCGGATAAAAAGAATTAAAGAGATTGGGGTGTAAAAACATTTATTATTTGGGGGGCTTAAAATAAAAATAGGTATGCATGTTAAAGATAAAGTATTTGGTTTTTATTTTAAGGTTTGAGAAAGGATTTTATGCCAGTCAAATAATATGAACCAGAATGATTGTGTTTTATTAAGGAGTATTCTTTAAAATGCATTTTTTCATCTTGTCAAATGCAGCATCTGAAACAAAAAAAAAACGAATATTTTATATTTATTCATATTAAAACGAAACAAAACTTATATTTTTAAATATGAGTAGGAATACATGTAACGAGAAAGTTCAGCGCTACGGGAATCGGACATAATGTGTATTAAATAGGGAAATATCCCATACTACAAGTACCGATAAAAATATATGAAATGGATTAAGAATAATTAATTGTGTTTTCAAAATCAATATGGATATTGTGGAGAAATGTTTTCATAAATAAATTTTAAAATAAAACGTCACTAGAAAAACGCGACATGTTTGGCCTTGATAGTTGTGATGTAAAAATTTGTGACAATGTTCTAAACAAATTTGAATGGTCAAGAACAAATAAACATGAATCGTGACACATTAGGGGCGTTACCAATGGAATAACCGTTTTTACGGGAATTTATAATTACAAATTTAAAAATATTTTTTATGCTATTAATAAGTAACAATTTTTTTTTTATGTGGACAGTATTTCATAGACCTTTATTACTTTGAAAAAGTAAAAAAAATACGTGGTATTTCCTTTACATTTATTGTACGAAGAAGTTTCTCGAAAACGTAAGAAAAATTAATTAAAACGGCTTTAGTAAAAATAAAATACTTTGAACTTCGGCACAAGTTTTTGTGAATTTACCAATTAATTATAAAGTTGTTATATATTGTGATAGATTTTCAATTTTCGGGTAGCCATTTTTTTAACGCTCAGTGTGCTTTGACGCTTTAATAAGTCTACGTCAATGTTTTAGTGCCTGTTGATGAACTAAGAAAACACTTTTTTTTTCTTGTGTACGCACGCAAGCAAGTAGTTTATTAAATATCAATAATATTATTGTTGCATTTCAATGATGTTATTTATCATTCATGTTTGTATCCGTACGGTATTTTGATTTGTAAATATTATCTGCAATATTGGCAAACACTCGTAAAGTATTTGTGCAGATGTTGGGTTATCAGGAGCTTGCCGGTGAGCTTAAAGAGCTTACTACCCCGCGGCATTAGCTTGTTTCTCGGCTCAATATCTCCACAGTACTTATAAGTTGTCATAACGCATTACTGTTTTTTTTGCTGTTATTTATTACGTGTATATTTTTTTATGAATGTATGTGTACGATTAAATGCATGTGGATACAGGGAGCTCCTCCTCAGTTGGAGGTTGGTAGAAAAGAACGATGTTGTAGGTTGAAGTATTACATGTTAAATAAATAGTGTACTGGAGAGAGTAACTGCGTAAACGTTAATCTTGATTTCACTGAACACCGAACTGGATTACATGATGGAACTCACTGTACGAACTGCACATTTTAACTACCTATTGCAACTTCATATTGACACTTTATTTCCCGATGAGATTTTAAAGTCGAATACTCATTCCGTGTTTCTCAGCGATTTTTATCAGCTCGTATCAGCAGTTTGTAAATAGTTGAATGTTTCGATAATAAATTGTTTATATTCATGAAATGTACGAGTATGATTCAATTTCTGCATTGTTCTTAATACGATAGTAGGTACTGACACTGAGAATTGATTTCCGGGTGACAACTACGCATATATTATTTAGGTACCAACAATTATTATAACTAGGGGCATAAAATAAATAAAGTTAGATGTGTTAATTAAAGAAACAAAGTAATACGCAAAGCATTAAAAAATTCAAAGCAAATATTATTTTTTAAGTTTGTCTTGAATCTTGAATGCACACGTATGTATCAACATTACAAGAGTAACTAATTCCACAAAAAAAAAACTAAAATTTAGAAAAAATATGTGAAACCTACAATGAGGAATTTCAGCGTTTTTTTAAAAAGAAATATATATATATTTACAGTATTAAAATTAACTCAAATACTACAACTTTGGTGGCAATTGTCAATGAGTTGTAAATAACTCACTAGTAGAAAATGGAAATCAAGTTGGGGTAGAGTGGGATTCGAACCTCGGACCTCTGATCAGTGAGTCTGCAACACTAGCCACGGGACCACAACCCGATTACCATTTGTTAATAGACTATTAAACTAAGCCAAAAAAATATAATGCAAGGTATTATCAGCGCTAAGATTTTTAAAGTTTTGTATTTCTGAAATTACTCCGCATGTGACGTCTCAAGTTCTCTTCCGCTTCTTCTCAGTCAGTTCTGCTGATTAGTCCGTTGATGGTTAGTAAACCGGAAATCTTCCACAACTTTCTTATCATTGGTTGATTCATATGAACTAGTGACGTCGTTTAGTAGTACGTTATAATTTAAATATTTTAAAAGATTTTTTCGTGTATTTTCATGAAACTTTGCAGTATAATTATTTATTTTGTTTATTTACTATTATTGTGTTATTTTGTTTTTATTTTTAAAAACAATTAATTACTGAATTGAGCTATAAAATTGCTAAAAATTATTAATAATATATTGCAATGTATTATTATTTAACTTTTCTGGATTCCATTTTTCAACATGTATAAATTTTTACTATTTACATTTTTCTATTATTATTTTGTACATTGTTTTGATTATTTTGTAAATTGTTTTGATTATTTTGTAAATTGTTTAATGTATAAATAAGTGTTTTTGTTTATATATAGAAGAGTCCCGACTTAACACTGAATTTTATACCAAGTCGGGATATAAAAAAATTATAATTTTACTCTATGATAAAATTGTGTATTTTGTGCATTAATTCAATAAAATAAAACAATAATTTTCAGTTCGCAAACAGTTAAAGATATCGCAATATAAATAAGAATTATCAAATAAAAAATAATAACACAACATCTTTCAACAATTATATGTGAACACCAATAGTCACAAAAGAAAAATTAAAAATTGTATACAGACCAAAATGTTGTTTTCATTATATGTTATAAAAGCCGTTTATTAGAATTTTTATAACATTAATTTTAATAAAATTTGTAAGACGCCATTTATACAATCGATTAGACTTTCACTAGAATATTAATAAAGTCTCGTAGTAAAAACTTATGCACATATGATCACCGAATTATAAAACTCACACAACACCGTCAATTTTATCAAATAACTATACGTGTATCCATAGTGATATTATGCAACCGTGCATGTGTGAAAATATTGAAAATATTGAGCAGTATGTTTATTTAGGTTTAACTATAGATTGTAATTTTAAATGGGATGTACATATTAGAAAATTGTGTAAGCGATTAAGAGCAATAAGTAATAGAATGTACATATTGAAATATTATGTCCCTGTTAATACTTTACGAATTATTTATTTATCTCTCTCTGAATCAATTGTATGATACGCCATAACTTCCTGGGGGTTATCAAGTGAAACTAATATTAATTTTATTCAAACCTTGCAAAATTCTATGATCAAACTGCTACTAAATAAAGATGTATACCGCCAGAGACACAATATTTCAATATCATTGATGTATAAATCTGTAAATAAATTATCTGTTAGGGCTCTACTTTGGTATAAATTAATTTGTCAGCATGCGTCGCACTCCGAGTATAAACACAAGTTTATACATGATTACAACACCAGGTTTACTAGTATGGAAGGGCTAGCTGTTCCTAGATATTGCAATAAATATGGCAAAAGGACACTGCAATACAGTATGCCTAAAATATTTAACATGTTACCAAATAATATTAAAAATATTGAGTTAAATACAGGAGTGAGACGTTTGCTCAAATTATGGTTATTAGAAAAAAGTTTTTTGGATAGTTTTTAATTTTTTATAATGTAGTAAGTAATTGTTTTTCAAGTAAAATTATTGTAAATGTAGGTTAAGTGTAAATAATCGATGTAATTTATAAGAACCTGCTGACGAGTTGTATGTATGCAACTCAGCAGGACTTTAATTTAAGACTATTTTGAAAATATTTTTAAAAATAAATTTAAAATAAAAAATAAAAAAAAGATAAGTTTATTTAATGTAAATAAATAATTATAGTAATACTAATCACAATAAAATTAAATCTTAGAATAAGAATTCAAATAAACTTAACAATACAAAATGATTGAAATTGAAATTAAATTATTGTTAAAATTAGTTCGACAACATTAAATACATCGTATATGTAAATAATAATAATATAAGCATTAAAATAAAATTAACAAATGTAAATATTAATATTTGACTTAGCAGAAAGCCTAATATCCATCTATAGGTCTGTCTTCACCATCACTTTCCCAAAAGTATTTCCTTGTTGAATTTAATTGATTAGAAATAGCAGCTAGTACTCCCCTCTCTCTTTATATGTTGACGCACTTGATTCACGATCTCTTCTATACACCGTGTAGCAGTCGTCAAATAATTCTCCACCAAATATTGTAGAATCAAGCTATGTTTCAGTCAAGCATACTTAGTTAAAGTTAGTATTTTATTTCGATAAACATTTGTTTTAGACCAAACCCCTCTAACATATTGGTTAAATATTTCATGTATCATAGTGATATAGATAGACAAAAATGTGATAAAAAATGTTCTAAGTGTATGCAGTAAGATTAATAGAAAAATAAGTAATAAATAAATATCATGCAGCAAAGTGAAAAAAAATAAATTTAAGAACGTAAATCCAATAAACAGGAAATCTTTAAAAGGGATATAATATACAGAAACAGGATAAAAAAATGCAAGTAATAAGATAACATCGGAGTAATTAAATGCTCTAATTTTTATCGCGCGTATGAAAATTGTATCCAATTTCCCGTCTGACTGAAGTTCCTTATTGGATTTTGAAATAAATTTATTTTTTAAATAAATAAACAAAAATATGTCAAATATATAAATATTCAGATTTTAAAACAGTCGCCTATCAAATTAAATGTGTGTGAACTTTATAGAATTGAGAGAGGCATATGAAACATATTTAAATCTAAAATGAACACACATCAAAGAATTACAGTTTGAGCAAAACATGTTTAAGTGTTAACTGTGAAACACGACTTTTTATTATTCAAACACATCACACTTCGCGCTGTTGCGCTCAAAGTCTTGAACGATGAACAAAAAAGTCTCGAATATTTATCAAAGCATAGGTAGTCATTTGCTTAGTAGCACACATACATTTGCTGAAACCTGAAAATAAAACTTCTTTGAATTTCTGCTGTTTGAAATTTCAAATCCATTTCCTTTTCGTAGCGACAAACTTCCGGCACGTGTACGGTTTGGTACAAATACACAAGGCTGGTCACCGGAAATAGGTATTCTGACAACCTGCTCCACTTCGGCCATGGGTGCCTTTAAGAAATTAAATGATTATTATTTTTCTATTTCGTATCAATTTTATTACGACCTCAAATCGTAAAACGTTTTTTAAAGCAATTTAAGAACCGCCGAATATTGAAAAATGACAATTAGAGATTATTTTTAAAAATATATATTTTTTTATATGTCTAAAATTATTTTTCAACTTTGTGGTGTGACGCTTTTTAGGTATAAATTAAAGTGATTTATGGACTATTAATATTTATGGCATAAACTTTATCATCAATATTTTAAGCTGTCCAAATGTTTGAAGAAAATGAATGGATTTCACCCCCGAGGGAGTTTTTAGGAATATAATATAACAAGAGAGATGAAAAATATTTTTGAAAGGAGAAAAGGAAGTATAGCCATTTGCATGGGTTATGACATGCCTTTGGTTGGTTTATGAAAAAACCAGAATGTGACTTTAATTTTTTTTAATTTGTTTTTTAAGTATTTATAAATGCGTCTACACTATAAATTCCATAATGTAATCTTGATTTGTCGGCCTCGTGGTGTAATGGTGAGCGCGATTGCCTACCATTCAAATGGTCTTGGGTTCGATTCCCGACATGGTTGATATGAAATATTTATATAAAAGGGTGTTTTCACACTAGAATATTTCATAGTCCTTTGCCTGGATCCTGAAGCGTAAGACTGATCAATTCACCTTCATTTATCAAAAATGATCAAGATATGCTGCGATTGGTGTACTAAGGCCCTATGCACCATTAAGTGCGGAAAGAGAATGATGATGATGATTCTAGATTTAGATTTCAGGCCATACCTACTCGTAAGTGGGTTTTTTTTGTTTTTATAAATTAAGTGATATATTTAGAAATAAAAAATGTAACAAATGTAGATCTTAAAGTAAATAAACATAAATAAATAAAATGTGGCCTTTGAACATCGGTGAAATGGTCAATATTACACATTGTGTAAAGTGGCTACATAAACAAGCCAATGACAGGTCATAAGCCCTGTAAATGTCTAGACTTCCATTTTCTAGTCTCTAAAATGTTCTTTATCTCTGTTGTAATATGCTCACATTAATTTTGTTGTAAAAAAATTCAAAAAATGTTAGTAAATATTTGTATATAATCACGTACTGACTTTCCTATGTCTACAGGTTTCGAGTAGTACCCGTATCTTAGTCAGGATACAAACATGTAAGTGCACATAATAGCATGTATCCTATCAGAACGTTTTGTTTCACATTTTTAAAAACTATTTTAGTGAAGGTGCATAGAAGAAGTCATTAATGTCTTGACGAAGAGACATGCAAGTGTTGAAACTCGTAGACATAGAAAATTTTGTGATTAGTTTCATGCAAATATTTACTAACATTTATTGAAATATGTATATTATTAATTATAATTATTTTTTTGCACTACAACAAGTCAGGAGGCCCAATTACAGTGCTGAATCACAGCACAGAACACCCAGGCTTGAGAAAAATCACATTTAATTTTTCTGTTCTCAATGGCAATCGCACCCGGAACCTTTCGTGCGTGGGTCAAGGATCTTAGCCATTACACCACGAAGGTCACCAAATATGTATCTATTAGTACATAATTTTTTTTTTTTGTTTGTTTTATTAATAAATTTCATAAAAGGTATACGTTTTTTAAAAATTCTATACATATTTACTTTTACACGTCTAGTAAATGTTATCACTGTAACTCTCCAAAAAAAGAGACTAACTCTTGTCAACAATATTTTGAGTTTGTCCAAATTTTTGTAGACAAGGCCTGGATTCAACTCCCTGGGGAGCTGTTTATATTAACATATTACAACAGAGATGAAGAACATTTAAGAGAAGGTAATATAGAAGTCCAGGCATCTACAGGGCTTATGACCTGTCAATGGCTGGTTTAAGTGGCCACTTTACACACTGTGTAACATTCACCATTCTGCCTATATTTGAACATCTATATTCCTTCAATTCTTTCACCTGTTGACGTTTGTGAAGTTAATTGGACAAACTCAAAATATTGTTGATAAATACCTGGTCCATGAAGAAGTATAGAAATTGAAAAAATAATATTTTCAGGCGTTGCCTAGTATGTAGGTGAAATAATTCAATTAGATGAATCTCACCCGCATAAATAAAGGTTTTAGCTCTTTAACTTCACAAACATCAACAGATGAAAGAGTTGAAGGAATATAGATGTTCAAATATAGGCAGAATCGTGAATGTTACACAGTGTGTAAAGTGGCCACTTAAACCAGCCATTGACAGGTCATAAGCCCTGTAGATGCCTGGACTTCTATATTACCTTCTCTTAAATGTTCTTCATCTCTGTTGTAATAATATGTTAATTAACTCTTGTGCTTGGAGAGTGACTAACACTGTTGTAGTTGTTTATTTATAAGAGTTAATATAATTTTAAATACGAGTACATGAGAAAAAAAATTAAAACATAGGATGTATAAAGAAAAACATAAAACAATAATACATTCATACTTATAAAAATTTTACGTAGTTTTTACACGTGTTCAAAAAATATCTTTAGATTTACTTTAAATTTATTTGTCGACATATTATTTTAAAATGTAACCACTTACTTTTTAATGTCGGTAAGGGGTTATATTATTGTATTTATTTACATTCGTACTGTAGTACTCTTTTCAAGTATTTTTATAAGTGATATGGCGTTGTGAATTCGATTTAAAGAATCTCATCAAGTCCTGGCAACATTTTCCCATTTAGTTTTACAAAGCAACCCTTCTTTAATGCGTTTTCTTAAGGAAGCAATTAAGCTATCCTCTCCTAGCCGCGCACAATGCCGCCATTAGCCAAGTTTCCCTCCACGTTGTATGCGTTTTCTTGCAGGCGATACACGAGGGTGAGTGGGGGGGGGGGGGGGGGGTAGATCTGCAGATGACGAGCCTTCATCGCGTCAGACAATTCTAACACTTAAACGGTGACGTCATAATATCAAAAATACTATAATGATTCATTTTCGAACTAACCGTTCTTTGAAAGTATAAATATTAAAAGTTTTACCACAGAAATTGAGAACATTTAAAAAATAAATTAAAGAAGTCTAAGCATTAACGGGGCTTGTGACCTATAATTTGTGAAGAAATATAAATTTTCAAACGAAAGCAATTGGTGAATGTTACCCAGTGTGAATTGGCCACATAAACCCAGTGCGACCGCCAGCACAGCTCCAGGGAAGGAGAATAGTGATAGTGAAATTAACCCTGAAACTTGCTCAGTGAGGCAGTTACTTTTCAATTTTAACAGCAAAATGAATATCATATTTGAAGTGCAAAAGGAACTAAAGGAGATGAAGGAGGCAAGGGACTTTATTAGTGATCAGTATGACTTAATGTGTGTCAAACTTGAAGAATGTACCAAAGTGTTGAAAGAAAACCAAAAGATTATGATTGACCTGAGAAAAAAGTGCAACGAAAAAGATGAGGTGATCGAAAAACTGAACTCAAAAATTGCGACCATCGAGCAAGATAACCGTTCTAAAAATGTGGAAACTTATGGCGTAAATGTCTCGGAATCTGAACTACCAGCTCAGCAAATCCTAGAAAAAATCTGCAATAGTCTTGATATAAACGTTAGTAACTCTGTCGATTATATTTACCGTAAACCAGCCAATGACAGGTCATAAGCCATGTAAATGTCTAAATTTCCATATTTGTTGCTTCAAAATATTCTCTATTTCTTTTGTTATATATTTCAATAAAGGATCTTGTGGCATTACTTAATATTGTAAACTCTTCGATCGTGAACACATTGTTATATTGTAAACAAATCTCTCAAACTTCTCGGTTTTATAAATAGAATGACGACGGACTTCAAAAATATAAATACCATCAAAATTCTTAATTGCTCACTAGTTCGACCCCATCTAGAATACGCTTCTCCTATTTGGTCTCCATTCTACACGACTCATATTGACCATGTTGAGTTTGTCCAACCCCGTTTTCGAAGAAAAGTGGCGTGGTTGCTCGGATTACGAAGGGGTAATTATTCTTATTTTGAAAAAAAAGTCAATCTATTAATCTGTCTTCATTGGAGAAACGGAGAACTGAGGAACTGGAAACTGATGTATTTTCAGAATACTTAATGCTTATATGCTAGACGTGAGCCAGACAATCTAGAAAAGGCAATAATGTCTGCCGAGTTTGAAGGTAGGAGAAGCCGGGGTAGAATCCCACATAGATGGACTGACCAAATAAAGGTGGCTACGGGGCTAAAATTTGATGAGTCAGTACGTCGGGCTGAGGACAGACTGGAGTGGAACAGACTAGTCAAAAGTGTTCATGGTGATCACGATCCTCAGCATTGAGGAACCAACTTGGAAGAAGAAGAATGCTATAAGTGATGTCCTATCTCTGTTGCAATCAATTTATTTTCAAATTCCTAACATGTTACCAGATGTCAAAATCTGCTATTTAAATCTGTCCCTAACAAAGCAGTTTAGGTAATAAAGAACTCACACGAGAGGTAGTATCATACATGATAAATATAGCTCAGGAAATTGGTAAAATAAACCAAAGTAGGGAACAAAATGCCGAACACTCCTCTAGTGGAACGGAAGGCCTGTTGACTACTGCCAACAGGCCGGCTTCTCCTGAAGAGTTTTAAGTGGTTTCCTCTCCACGTGAGCAAATGCTGAGAAGTTCCTGATTAGCCCACATTAATATATCCCTCCTGATCCCAATAGTTAAGACAAATTTTAAGATATTTAATAGCAGAAAAATCCACTTTTTGAAATATAAACCTTGTATATTATAAGCAAGGTAAATAATAAAGCAACTCCTATATAAAAAAAAAAAAAAAAAAAACAAAGCATCCAAAAATTACACATGATCCGAACGCCTACTTGCATATTTAGTTCGCCCTCTTTTAGAATATGCCTCCGTGGTCTGGTCTCCATTTTATGTCAATCGCATAAATCACATTGAATCAGTCCAACATCGCTTGTTTCGAAAAATAGCGTGGATGCTTGGATTAGAGAGAGATAATTATTCTTATGCTGAATTAGAGTCAATGTTAAATATTTCTAGTCTACAAAAACGTAGAACTAATATTGACTCCATGTATATGTTCGGCATACTAAATGGTATAATCGATGTTCCATCATTACTGGGACAAGTAAAATTCAATATTCCGACTCGTAGATTGAGAAACAATGAAGTACTGTTCATCGATCACCATAGAATAAACTTAATTCTCCAATGACCCGTCATTGTCGTATTGTTAACCCAAGACAAGATCTGGACTTTTTTAGTTTAAGTTTACAACGATTTAAACGAGCACTAAATAAATAGTCCAGATCTTGTCTCGATGTCTTTTATGTTTGTCAATGCTTCTTTTCTTTTTTAAAAATGTTTTAAACTATTCTTTTATTGTAATATTTAAACTCTATAAATGGACATGGAATAACATGGACAATGTCCGTTAATAAATAAATAAATGAATAAATAAGTATATGGCGTCAGGAGAATAAAACGTTGGAAGCGTTTATGACCGTGCAATAATTTATTCATGTTTTCGCGTACACATATTTTACTCATTCGTGTATTTTATTCATTTTTGTTAGTTTTCCGAATGCTTATGTACATAGAGTGAAATTGATCCTTGTATTATTTATGTTTTATTTTGACAACCGTTTCAAAATTTAAAAACAAAAACATGAAAATGCTTCTTTTTATTAATTTAACGATTGAAAAAAATATACGGCAAATATCTTTAATAATAGAGTTATCGAATTTAAATCGGTCTATGGGGGATTCGAACCTCCCCCTTCGGTCCAGCTAGGTTAATCTTCTAAGAGCAACTTTTGTTTTTATGCCCTTATGTCCAGAATGTGTAGATTAGTCAATGCCACTAAATCAACCATCTTTCAGCTTTTCGTAGATCTCTTCGCCACTAAAACAGTGTGGGATGAAGTTGGATTCCTATACGTCTTTCATTTTAATGAATATATTATATACCATTATTGTATTGCCCGTGTTTGTCTTTGCTACATACTTTTATGTTATTTTTGTTCGCTTTTTTATATTTATGTTTATTCATGTAACTATTGTAATTGGCTTAGGCCGTATAAATTATAAATAAAATAAATATGTTAATTTTTATAACTCCCTTGGGGTGAAATCTAGTTAATGTCAATGAACATTTCGACAAACTAAAAATATTGTTGAGTATAAAAATTATTCAATCACTGAAACCAGAGAGTGAGAGTTAATAAAGAGACCAATATCTCCACAGAGACAAAGGAAATATAAATTTCTTAAAGGATATCTCAACTAAGAAAAAGGAATTATTAGAGAATGTGGAAATTTAGGTATATTAGGAGCAAGCAACCGTATTTATAATCAAAAGTTGAATATTGGACAAATATCTGCTAAAACTGTCGTAGTGTAAGTTTTTAATACATTAATTTATTGATATTACATTATTTTCAATCGAGGCTATAATTAATTTGTGATATAAATATTACAAAAGCAAAACACAAAATCAGCGAATTTCGAAGTTTATTACAAGAGGGCGGAAAAACATTTTTAAGACGGTTATATGAAAGTCTGTCCATTTACAGGACTTATGGCCTGTCACTGGCTGGTTCACGCTTCACCTACACGCTGTGTAACATTTAGCATTCTGCCTAATGCATGTATATGATATCCACATCTACATAATTTTCAAAAAATCGCTAAAATAAAGAAAATCGCTGTAAAAAAACTTCACCAAAAAGTTAATATATGTCACAAAATGTGAAAGGATGCCTGCTTAGACTAGATTTAAATGGGTTGTGGTCCCGTGGACAGTGTTGTGGACTCACGGAACAGAGGTCTGAGGTTCGAACCCCACTCTACTTCAACCTGGTTTCCATTTTCCAACAGTGAGTTATTTTCACAGCGCAGCGTGTAAAGCAACGACATAAACCGGTCAAAAATAGGTCATGAGCCCTGTCAATCCCTAAATGTACACACCCCCCATAATTTCCTTAATGTCAGATGTCTACCAAAAATATTATATCCTTGTTTAATTTCTGAAACCTCACCTCACCATTGTTACATAAAAAAAGTAATTTAATCTTCTTCTTCTTCTTTTCCACATCCACTCCTAAGCTAAACATGTGGACATCAGGTATTAAATTAATAATACCTACCTACTTCAAAGTATTGTTTTAATGGAAATATAATTTTGTATATTTACAAAATAAATCCAAGACAAAAAAAAAAAAATTTTTGTATTTACGTGTAGCTTCGAAAGGAATAAGTACAAAAAATAAATGATTGTTTTCGAACAAGAATCTTTGTATGGTACGTTCTCAGTGAAATGGTTTGAAGCTTCAATAATAGATGTCCCTAGCAGTACGAAAAAAATGTATTATAAAGTGAAAAACACAGCTTTTATTTCATGTAAAGTGTTACGAAATGAATTACGATTAAATTATTACAACATTTATTAATTAAATAAGAAAACACGAGAAAATTGTTTGTAAGCTGGTGCAATTAATTAAACATTAGTTTTAAATTGGAGGTTTTATTATTTTTACACAAATGCAATTATTTTATTTTAAAAATAAAGTAGGACGTTAGTAAAAACAATACATGATATCAAAATTAGGATAAGTTAGAATAAGGCAAATATTTCATTTTTTTAATTAAAAAAATGTAGTAAAAACATAAATTATTACATGAAAACTGAAAAAATTTAATTTAATTAAAAAAATTAATTTGGCATCAAATACTAACATTAAATCAACTCATATTTATATTTAATTTAAAATATTTGGATTTTATTTTTTTGAATGCGAAAACGGCTGATAAAATTATTGAGTTTTTTCAAAACTTTGATGTAAATAATAGTATTAAAATACATATTACTTGGCATTTAAAAATGACTAAATTAATCACAGCCACAAAATAAATAAGTCGGTCAAAGTGTCAGTAGCAGCAAAAAAATAAGTTTAAAGTTAAATAATTATTAGTCAAGTGTTGCGTTTTCGTCCAAATTGACTAAAGTACCTAAATACTTTATTGCTCCAGTTTGACGAAAACGCAAACGAACTGTATCATTTTTAGCTTAAAATATCGTGAAAATTTAAAATATTTAACAATATAAACTTTTTAAACTTGACTTTTTCGGTTCAACTGGCCCAAAAGTCAGCCAATGAGGAAGTTCAGAGTTTTTATTTGATTTATTTGTTAAAAGATTGTTAAACTAAGCCATATTTTTTTGCGCATCGTATTATTAGCGCAATGATTTTTTAATGTTTTGTATTTCTGAAATTTCTTGGCGTGTGACGTCTAAAGTAAGCCGGAAATTTTTCACAATTCTCTTACCAATGGTTGATTCATATGAACTAGTGACGTCGATCAAAGCAGCTCGTTTTTATAAAAATATTTTTGCATACATTTTCAAGAAACTTTGCGGTACAATTCAATGCTTTAATTTTTGCCTTAGGAAATATTTTTTTACCCAATTTCCTGTAGGGTTAAACTTCCTCATTAGAAAATAGTCAAAGTTAAATACAGTGTTCACATATCTATGTCACGAAGTCACTTATCATCAGAGGAACGTGGCATTTAAGACAGTAATTATAATTCTAATGTCATTATTCACTAAATATTATGGTAATAGTGACGCAAAAGTTACATATTGTTTACGTCATGAGTGCAACCATCAATAATTAGCAATGTAATCAACGATCTCTAATAATTTACTAAATCATTTACACCTTTGACTTATTTCCTCATGCCTGATTTCGGTGGAGTGGGAAATGATAATTTTTTCAGGACAGAAAATAAATTTTAATTTTTCAAAATATTTTATTTATTTATATAAAAATACACATTAAAACAATATATAATGACGTGTCCCTAACTCTATAAGACCAAGAGCCCCGTGTTGGTTATAAAAATAAATTACACATCTTTTGTATTGATTTTATAAAACAAATGATTCGTCTATTGTATGCATTAAAAGCTACAGCGAGACTTATTTTCGGAATTAGTTCAGTAATATTACTTCGGAAATAAAGAAGTTCAGTGCTACGGGAAATTGGATGTAAAAAGTTTTCTTACGCGCGGTAAAAATTAGAGCATTTAAATTGTACTGCAAAGATTCTTCAAAAAATTTTTTTTCAATTGATTTTATTAACGAAATATTTTGAACGACGTCACTAGTTTTAAATCAACCAAAATGTGACAGATTTCCAGTTTACGGAAGCCAGTTCATTAAGCAGAACTTGTGACGTCACACGCGGAGTAATTCCAAAACTATAAAATCACAATAGTGGCAATATAAGCACTGCACATTAGTACGATGCAGATATTGAACCGAGAACCATGCCACTGTTGCGGGCTATTTGGCTCTGCTACACCGACCAGCTGCCGGTCCTCTAACATTCGCACAAATACCTATATACATATACATCAATGTTTTATATGAAAATCAAAAACCCGGTAAAGATAGATATTGAAGGCTTGTAAATAAACAAACGTATATATGAAACGTAAAACCAAACACAATTCCTTGAAGAGTAGATTTTTTTTTTCGAAATTTTCAATTTGGAAAAAAGGCACAACTTGTGTTAACACCTAAGTCAAATAAGTAAAAAAAATGTTGTATCGAACAAGTTTATTAAAATTTTATTAAGTTATCTATTTATTACAATATTATGCCGACAAGTTATTACAACTTTACTCACATAATTAATGCATTGAGTTTTAGTCCACCTATAATTATTAAAGTGTCGTTAAAGACTAAATTTCTTGCAAAATAGAAGGAAAATATTTTTGAAAGTGGAACAAATGTAGAAATCCAAACTATCTACAAACATTTGGACATACTCAAAACATCTTTAAAGACATCAATGTCAACATTACTTTCATTATTATTATATCATCTCAACATACGAGATAATAAGTGAAAGTATGTCATATAATAATTAAAGTTAATTCATCTATTATCATTAAAATTAATTTTAATGTCCCCTTCAACGTGACAAGAAATAAATATTTATTCCATCTGCCAGTCTGTAGCATTAACTATACACAACACTCTTTCCTCTTTCGTTCTTGTTCAACTTTAAAATTTTTTTTTTCGTTCGTTGAAATATTTAACATGCATCTTGATTTATTTAAATATAAATTAAAACTCATGCTTTCTGACTAAGATACACTCCCACTTCTTTTTAATGATGCACACGCTTACGCACACCTGAATATTTACACAACCCTAACCTGTACATTTTCTCTTTTACAAATACACACAAACACCCTTTTACATGTATATGGAAAGTAAATTTAAAAACTTTCCCCATCATAGGAAATTTATAAGGAGCTTGGAATATCATTTTGGTAACATTAAAAATGATTACGGCGAATCTTTGATTAAATTTGAATTATAATCATTACAAAAAAGGCGTCTTACGTGTGATTGAATTTTTCTTTCCAAAATATGGTTGATTTACCCTATACAAAATATTGGTTTCCGTTGTCCTCTTCGCTATACCAGATTATATTCCCTTTTTTGTATACCAAATTTGAAAAACAATTAAACCTCAAATTTATTTATTAGACGTACCTGTAAAAATTATAATGGACTCAGTATTAATGTAGATATTTGGAACTGCGTGCACCGTGGTGCGTTTGTAGATTTGTACAGAAAATTTCTTCATAGAGTTGATTATTTGGGATAGTAGGCTGAATGCACATCTCGAGTGGTTTATGCCATGGATATTTATGTATCGCATGTAATGTATATGTTTGTGTATGTTTTATATGTGGACCCAGTATTAATGTATATATTTGGAACTGCGTGCACCGTGGTGCATTTGTAGGTTTGTACAGAAAATTTCTTTAAAGAGTTGATTATTTGGGATAGTTGCTGAATGCACATCTTGAGGGGTTTATGCCATTGATATTTATGTATCGCATGTAATGTATATGTTTGTGTATGTTTTATATGTGAATGCATGTAGATGTGCGTATACATGTGTGTATATGTATGCATTCATATATGTGTGCATGGATGGCTCGGAGTGTGCATTCGGTTTTTTCATTTTTTACCAAAATAACCTCCACGGAAACCACAAATTTTAATTTTAAAATCATTCTTATTTATTTATTTTTTGTCACATTTAATGCTTACATCTTTTACATAATTAATGAAAACTTAATTGGTCTTTTTATTTTTGAAAATTTTTGTTTTAAATATTTATTTATTTTCATTTATTGACAGAAAATTTATTTAAATATTTATTGAGATGCAAGTCCCAACTCCATGAAACCAAAGTCCTATGTTGAGTTAGGACGAATATGTTTTACAGTCAATAATACCATATTTACTGCATACTCGTGAAACAAAAACATCATCAAAAATACATGGGAAATCAAATATAATAATAAATATGCAATAAAAAATATTAAAAATATATGAAAGAATAAAAAAATAAATAAAACCAAACTCAAATATTTGAAAAACCATCAAGGAGTTTCTGACTCAAATCCCTCCACCTAAGGAAAATCCGGTCCTGAAGCAATTTTTGAAAATATGGTTTATCCTTAAAATCTTTACACGCTCTTCCAAAACATTACACACTCTCGATGCGATAAAGGAGAGGTATCTCTGAGCAAAAGTCGTCCGGTTTTAAGGTTTGACATAATTCATTCCCTGGAAAAATCTCGTACGAACGTTTTGCTGAGACCTCTCCCTATTGTTCTACCAGAAGTGTGTCAATATTTATTGTGTATGTTTGTATGTTATCTGAATAAAATAAAATAAAATATTTAAATATATATACGTACGTTCACATTTAAAAATTAAGCATAATTTAATATACATGATTATTATTTAGACACTTTTCTGGTTTGTCTTTCAACCTTATCATTATTGTGTTATATAATCATTGTAGACTGTTTGTATCTGTAAAATAAATAAATAAATAAATATTATTAATATTTAAAACATTAACTTTGTGGTCGAAGATTTTAATAAATGTTATTAAATATTTGTCTATCACGTTTTATATTCTCATATTAAAAAGTTATATATTTTTGTGCATCAACTATGGTGAAGGTGTATATTGGGTTTTGCATGTTGGTTTGCATGTTGGTTTAATTGGTGTCCTGACGAAGAGACGGGTACGTCTCGAAACCGGTAGACATAGAAAAGTCGGTAAGTGGTTACATACAAATATTCAATAACATTTATTAAATAAATAAGTTTGGAAAATAAAACCATAAATGGTGCGATATATTTACGTGAGAAATTCTATCGGTTTTATTTATCACTGTGGTCGTGTTTTAAATTACATGGATTATTGACATCGCATGGAGTATAATAGATAGAGTTTGCTTTTTTATAGTTCAGAAGGATCTATTCATTCTGGAATCTGGCGATTTGGGCGCCACTTCGCGGTACATTGACACCGCCCACGCCGCCAGTAGTGCTTACTGCCCAGTACCCACTACCCGCTACCCACTACCCAGATACTAGATACCGACTGTTCTACATCGCGGGTAACAATGATACCATGAATGAAATGTCCCGAACAATGAGACCGGGACGAACAATACGTGTGTGGTGTTTGGTGTAGCCGTAGTCTAGAGAAAAGTGGTATAAATGCACAATAAACCAAGTAGAATGGGCTCCCGCCGAACTATCAATTTACTAACAAGATGCATTCTTCACGCAAGGTCGTTGGCGTTGCTCACAAAGCCACGACATTCTTGCGAAGTTTTTTTGAGCATTCGTAACTGTCAATTTACTGTCTAAATTTGTTGCAACAGACGGAAAACATTTTTGAGAAAGGAATTTGGAAGTCTAGGCCTGTGACCTGTCGTTGGCTGGTTTAAGTGGCCATTTTTCACACGGTGTAACATTCACCATACTTTTGTGAAGTAAAAGAGTTGAAACCTTTATTACGTGGATGAGATTCATTCGGCTGAACCAATTCACCTACTAGGCAACGCTTGAAAACAATTTTCCATTTTTTTTACTTCTTCTTTTACCAGTTATTAGGTCCAACAATGTTTTGAGTATGCCAAATATGTTTTCCTTCTGTTGCAACAAATTTGCATCTGAATAACTCCCTAGGGAGGAAGTCCAGCCTGTCTGAAAACATTTGGAAATACTCAAAACGTTGACAATCATCAATTTATTGATTTGTTTATACAATTTTTACATAAGTATATTATTCTTTACGTAGAATTCATTGAATCTCTTATAAACGTCAGTAAAGTTATAACTATATAATATAATTCAACGATTGGTAAATTAAACCTAACACGAAGAAATTTAAATCAGCAACACAATAAATTGATTTAAAAATCGACAAACTAAAATCGATCAATTCAAATCAAGAAACACGACTCTAATGTCAAGCTGTCTTGTCCTGCAAATATTCTTCGACTCTAGTAGTTCTTTTCAAACAGCCTGTGCTTGACAAAATCTTTATATTTTTTTGTTGCTAAAACCTCAATTTACACATTATTATATTAATGTTTGTTAGAAAATATAGTTTTGATCTTCGTTTTTTTTGCACTATTACAGAAGTGAATGGTAGTACAGAACACCCCAGGCTTGAGAAAAATCACATTTAATTTTTGTGTTCTCACCTGGAATCTTTACGTGTGCAAGCTAAGCGTCTTAACCACTACTCCACGGAGGGCATCATTGGTGTGTAATTCATGTGTTTTTTTAGTTTAAAAGTTTTTTTTGCACAGAACAAAAGCTTTCCAAGTTTTTGGTTTGGTTTTTAGTTTAACGGACGTTTAACGAGATATATGGTTTCGGTTAGCGTTCGCAATTCTCTACCTGAGTGGACGACTCTATTAGGTTATTACTTTTAGGTTTTTATCGATTTTCAAAAAATTCCTTTATTTCGTAGTACAAATGGAAAATAAATATTTTTTAATATCCTGTGAATTTTTTGATTGACATACATTTTTTCAGTTTTAATGTTTTCTGTTTTTCGGTTTTAATGAAAAAACACATGTTACAAAAAAAGGCCAGCCTAAACACAGGCAATTTTGAGCTAGTCAGGACCCGAAACAAATAACCTCTGTACACTGAAATAAATTAGTTAATAACATTTTTTTTTTATTTGAAGCACAAACTGAATGGTTATTCATTATAATAAAATAAATGTAAAACTGCTTTGTTTTTTTTAAACACTTTTTTATATTTTTTCTACGGACAAGTTTTAAAACTTACATAAGCTTCTTTATCAAGGAATAATTAATAATAAATCTTATCTTATATTATTTTAACATTGTTTACTAAATAAGGTATTTTTCATTACCTTCTTCCATATCCCCTCTATCCCACCTGCTGACAAGCCTCAAAATAGAGGCTTAGCGGATTATTCCTTTAAAAAATATATATATTAAATTCAAACATCATCAAAATTCCCTTTCCGCACTTAATGGTGCATAGAACACTGCATTGCTACACCAACCGCAGCGTATCTTGATCATTTTTGTTACAAGAAGTTAAGATGATCAATCTTACGCTTCAGTTACCAGTCCAGGAACTATGAAATATTTTAGTGTAAAAACATCAATTTAAATATATTTTTCATATCAATTATGTCGGGAATCGAACCCGCGACTTCTTGCATAGTAGGCTAACGCGCTGACCATTACACCACGAGGCTGACAAACTGAAACATATGGAGCTAATAAATCAAGTATTTTAGTTCTTGTAAAGATGGAATGTGTGAAGTGAGTGATACAATGTGTTTAGATGAAATATTTAGTAAAAACTGTTAAAATTATATTTTTTATTAGTATATTTTACCTTGATAAAGAAGCTCGTGAAGGTCTAAACCAGTGGGTAGAAAAAAAATAGTCGTTAAGAAAAAAGCTATTTTATTATTATGTTTTTTTTTGCATTACAACAGGCCAGGAGGCCCAATTACAGTGGTGAATTACATCACAGAACACCCAGGCTTGAGAAAAATCACATTTTAAATTTTTGTGTTTTCACCGGGAATCGAACCCGGAACCATCCATGCGTGAGTCAAGCGTCTTGACCACTACACCGCGGAGGCCGCCAAACTACTATAAATAAATAACATCTCGAATTTATTAAAGACTTATTACGAGATTACGGCATTTTCCCATTGTGATCTGAAACAATGGTCAATATTTTGAGTTAGAAAGAGGAATATGCGCATACTTTAAAAACACCTTAAATGATAAAACACTGTCAAATTGCACATCGATGCTAGTTTAAAAGGCACTGAACAATTTCACGGCGGCTTAAAAGTACCGGTTTTGAAAATTAATTTGGCTTAACCTCTCGCCGTTGGGATTAGCGCGCAAATCGATCCTCCGTCTATTGTGCGGTGAGCAAGCGGGAAACAATCGCGATGACGTCACGTCACGTCACCAGCAGCCTCTGCGCCGTGAAATGAGCGATCTGTCGCACAATGGCCATCTCCTGCACTCCACTCCTCTACTCCTCCACTCCTCTACTCCTCTACTCCTGTCTACACGTCTACGGGGACTGGACATTGGACACACGATACACCGTAGTAAACGCGACAGCGCAGCGTGTGTGTATAATGAGGGAGATTCGGGACAAAATATGTTTTAATACGCGAGATTCGGGACACAATTGATACGGAAGATTCGGGACGCGATTCCTAAAAAAATAAATTCACTATTTCATTAAAAGAGTTGCCCCTAAGAATCGGAAGTAGTCAGCTGGTAGACGTCCTAAGAATTTAATACTAATAATAATAACAATATTTTGAGTTTGTCCAAATTTTTGTAGACAAGGACTGGATTCAACTCCCTGGGGATCTGTTGATATTAACATATTACAACAGAGATGAAGAACATTTAAGAGAAGGTGATGTAGAAGTCTAGGCATCTACAGGGCTTATGACCTGTCAATGGCTGGTTTAAGTGGCCACTTTACACACAGTGTAACATTCACCATTCTGCCTATATTTGAACATCTATATTCCTTCAACTCTTTCATCTGTTGATGTTTGTGAAGTTAAAGAGCTGAAACCTTTATTTATGTGGGTGAGATTCATCTAATTGAATTATTTTACCTACATACTAGGCAACGCCTGAAAATATTATTTTTTCAATTTCTATACTTCTTCATGGACCAGGTAATTTATCAACAATATTTTGAGTTTGTCCAAATTTTTTTATATTACCTTTTTCTATATTACCTTCTTTTAAATGTTCTTCATCTCTGTTGTAATATGTTAACTAATTATAATAGTAATAAATCTTTATTAACCATAATATACAATGTGATAAATACAAAAATAATAAAAAAGGTATACATGATTAAATGGCTGACTAATTGCTACTAGTTTCTTACAGTCTTACCCAAACTAAATAAAAAATACGAATATAAAAAAAACTTTTTTAATATGAATTAAAAACAAATAAATAAAAGACTAAAGAAAACACAAGCAGTCAAAACATTATATTAGAGTATGGTGTCTATTGCTAACATTAATTACATTTTAATTTATTCAATCCATTTTGAATCGAGAAAAAAACGTCATAAAGTAGATGCTTACATAAATAATGAACGACTAACTGAAATTGAAGGTGTTAAATACTTAGGACTAACAATAGACAGACAATTGACATTGACAATTCATATCAACAATTTAATTAGCAAAGTGGCGAAATTATCGAGTCTTTTTATTAAAATAAAAAACTTTGTTCCAATAAAGGAAAAAAAATAAATGTATGAAGCCTATGTAAAAAACTATAATATGTTATATGAAACTACTATGGGGAACAGGAAATCAAAATGATATAAACAGACTACAAAAACAGCAAAATAATATATTAAAGTTAGTAAATGACCTACCCTATCTAACAGCAACTAATTTTTTTTTTAACAAACTAAACAATTAAATATAACTGAACTCTTTGAACTAGAATCCTTAAAACTTATTCATAAATTAGCCACCGATGTAATTGTAGACGACGAATTATAAAACTTGAAAAAAACTGTAGTAAACATGAACGCAATACGAGAATATTAGAAAAATATCATATACAACCTTCTAAAACGAGACAAGGACAAATAAACCATGGACTGAAATTATACAATAAACTACCAGACAAAACTAAACAAAAGACTCAGACAACCTTTACGAAAGATGTTAAAAATATTATTATTAACAGTAGAATATGAATTTTAAAAGTAAAAATATTTTGTTAAATGTATGTAACCTGTTAAAAATAAACAAAAAAAATGCATCCTCCAAATATTTATTTGTAGCAACTATCAAAGTTGTTAATACAATTTATTTCCTTTATTTTTCTGATTTTTACTGCCATGCATATAGCCATCGATGTATAAATGATTGTTTTACCAATGGAATTTTCAATTTACATTTACTCCTGGTGTTATGAAAGTGGCGTTTTTCCTATGTACTAAAATATTTAGGTCTTGATTTGACAATTAGACTAAATTCCATTATGTAAATACCCTTCACTAATAAAATAAACAGCTTATACCATTTTCCTAACATACCTTTTTGCTTATGTTAATAGTTTTTGTTTATGTTTTTAATCTCCATTTTATTTTTCATTGACTTTTTTAATACCCAATTCCCTTTTAAATCTAGCTTTAATTTTAAGTTTAATATTGTATCTAGTGAATCTAGTAAGAATATTTCATTACAATTTTACATGTTAAGCTTTTATTTTAATTTTACAATTTTTAGCGTTTTAAGTACCGATGTACTATGTTTTTTTTGTACAATAAAACGCCGGATTTTGGCACTAAACCGAAAAAATAATATAAAAGATTCGGGACACAATGTAATATGCGAGATTCGAGATAAATTAGGTAAAACAAGACGTTCAAGACATTATTAAAACGTGAGGTTCGCGAAACAATTAATATTTTTTACGTTCCACACAGTACCGTGTAAGAAAAACCGTATTAAAAAAAGTACCCAATATTTATTTGCATGAAAATCATTTGGGGATTTAAAAAATATGAAATTGTTTACAATTTACAGTATTTTTATTTTATTTTTAAAAACATTATAATTATTAACTCATCATCATTCGCTTTCCG
This sequence comes from Micrasema longulum, assembly GCF_059751315.1. Taxonomy (NCBI): domain Eukaryota; kingdom Metazoa; phylum Arthropoda; class Insecta; order Trichoptera; family Brachycentridae; genus Micrasema; species Micrasema longulum. The sequence goes on along the minus strand of NW_028278676.1, from coordinate 40,990 downwards.
CACCTAATGGTGTATAGGGCACTGCGTTGGTACACCAATCACAGTGTATCTTGATAATTTTTGTTACATGTACGTAAGATGATCAGTATTACGTTTTAGGTATCAGTTCAGGGACTATGAAATATTCTAGTGTAAAAACAAATATTTAAATAAATACTTCGTGTCAGCCATGTCGGTAATCGAACCCGAGACCTCTTGCATGGTAGACAAATGCGCTGACCACTATACCACGAAGCCGACAAAATATAACATGATAACAAAATACTTTACTACAAATAAAAAAATTGTAATAAAGATTATTCACAAACACACTAGGTGAATGATAATTTATTTTACTCCTAGTGTGTAAAATGGTGATCTAGGGAATTCCAAAAATGATTAGGATAAATATATTACAGGCGTTGCCTAGTATGTGAAATAATTCAGTCAGATGAATCTCTTCACAACAATAAAGGTTTCAGCTCTTTAACTTCACTAAAATCAACAGATGGAAGAATTGAAGAAATATGGATGTTCAAACATAGGCAAAATGGTGAATGTTACACAGTGTGTAAAGTGGCCACTTAAACCAGCCAATGACAGGTCATAAGCCCTGTAAATGCCTTGACTTCCATATTCCCTTATTTAAGGTTTTCTTCATCCCTATTGTAATTATTTAAATATATTACTATTACGCATTGTTAAATCAGTCTTTTTTTTAAACTTCATATTTGCACTGTGGTATTTTGAAACTTTGTAAAAAAAGGCAAAAAGTTTTTAACAAAGTAACGGTGACAAAACTTAACTGAACATGGCACCAATGACTATTCTTGAAAAATCATTTTGTGCCCACTATTCTATTCTTGTGTATGCGTATTAAAACGCCATAGAAAATAATTACAACGCCGGTCAAAGTTCCTGTATTGAAATGTGCATATTTTGTATGGTGTTGGTTCTAAAAGCCGAGTATTATTACTGTTATCGGAGATTCGCACTGACCGCATGCTGCTATAGACTATGGTTATTATTCACTTGATTGCACCAAATTCCCGAATCGCTTACATCCACAGTCTGAATATCCCAAAATGTCCATCATACAGTACACCACGCGTTACCACATCCTGCAAAATTGACTTCTAACTCGTGATATTATTATAATAACAATATGAAAATGGGCTCAAGCAGTGGCGAACGGTGACTTTTTTTATAGGTAAGCTATTTTTTTTCGTAATTTGTACCTGCATGCACATACATACATATAAGTAATAACGTATTTACACGGCTTCTTTTTCTATGGTTTTGTGTGAAAATAACTTCATATCTCCAGCTCCAGCTTCACCTGCTGACAACATAAGATGGAATACCTACTTATTTTAAATTAAAATAATTATTACCAATAATCCACCAATTTAATTTAAACAACAATCAATAACTTCGCGAAATATGTAGGTATATTGTCCATTATTTTAATATAGTACATAAATGCAAAAGATTTTTAAAAATATGTATTAAAAATATGCATAATTAACTGATTATATTTATAATTTCTTTTTGTGTAGCACTGATTGAAAACTTAGATTTAAATTATTATTTTTTTTTGAAATTTAGATTTTATACTGAAAATATTTACTAATTAAAAATGTAATGAACATATTATTGTAAAACGCCACTTCCCATTATGTACTTTAACAAAAAAAAAATTTTTTTTACGTAATGGGAAACATTAATATATGTATTTTTTTTTCTAAATAAAATTTTAAAATAACAATGTCATTCAATATTCGTTAGATACATTAGCAAAAATATTTCAACAAAAATGTCACGTGATTGTCGCCGTCCGCAACGTTTCATTCAAAAATGAATAACGCTAATAATTCTTCTTCTTCTTCGTTTTTAATGGCCTTTTCACCACGCCAACAATTGACATAGCACCGGGTGGAGCCCCACTACCTATGTTATAGTTCTACATTATCTCTGCACTAACTAAGACGGGCGGACGAAAGAACTGGCGTCAAATATCAACAGAATACTATCAAACGAAAATGGTATTTAAGAAATAATGTTCAAAATGCTACTCGCGAAATAGAGAAGTTTCAAATAATATCTGTAATCTGCGAGTGAACTCAGGCAGGAAAATATGCCTACTGGGTTTTGAGATGTCAAAATACAGTATACCTTTTGTATAGAGAAATAAACTGCAATAATCGGCCAGTTTTTTTCTCCTACTGGGAACGGGCTATGCGCTGGGTGCGCTTATATATGTTTATATTTATTTTTTTAAGGAAGATATAAAGCATGACGTTATTTTATAATAAATAAGCATTTTTTCATTATTTTTATTTAAAACTGTTTTTTAATTAATAAATTTTATGAAAGGTACATGTTTAAAAAAAATTCTATACAGATCTCCTTTTATACGTCTAGTAAATGTAATTACTGTAAATCTCCAAAAAAAGAGACTAATTCTTGTGCTTGGAGAGTGACTTAGACTGTTGTAGTTGTTTATTTATAAAAGTTTGTATAATTTTAAATATACAAAAACATGAAAAAAAAAAAACATAGGATATATAAAGAAAAAAAACACAAAACAATAAAACATTCACACTAATTAAAATTTAATGTAGTTTTTACACGTGTTCAAAAAATTTCTTTAGATTTACTATAAATTTATTTATTGATATATTATTTTTAATAGTTTTTAGTTCATTAGGAAGATTATTATAATTTTTTACACATTATTATTGATGGTCAGATAAAATGGTAAGCTACGCATAATCGATTATATGGACGATTTGCCCCTGGCTCAAGCCGACAGATATACTCGGTATTTGACAATCGTCAAGCTTCCATAAATTTCGGTTACATTAGGTTTAACGTTATTTTATCTATCTACAATGTCAATTTGTAAGATATTTTAATCAAACCTGTAATTTATCTGAATTTAAAAAAATGTTGCGGGTCGCTCGCTACTGACGATTGTCAAAAAATATCGCCGACAAATTTTCGACGGGCGGACATAAGAGTGTAACTTTTCATGAGAGCAAAGAAACGTTATTATGAACCTAATTATTTAGCTACAGAACTCGTATTTTGCGAAATGAGTTATTATTTACAGATCATTTCATATGTGTTACAACGTTTGAGTAATCTGGACAAATAACAGAAATATTCCAAAAATACTGCTGTAGATTCTAATTTTTAATAACATATAGTAAAAAGTTGAATCAATGTAATATATAATAACGGAGCGGTGAGAGTGACAACAAATGCGTAAAATACTAACGAATATGTGGGGAAAAATCCAAATGAGATGATTATCGAATATTGCAAATATGGGAGTTGAAGAATATAGTGGTTCTACTGTAATCGTAAACTGATTTAAGCAGCCGATCTTTGTGGCTGAGAATTTGAGAATTTTCTTGAGAATTTGATTTATTTCATTACACGAATTACATTGTCAGTAATATCATTTCACCTGATAATGGATTTATCATATTTGTAAAAAACTTTGGAAGAAATCCAATAATTCGACGTGCCTTTCGTAAAGTAGTCTAACTGCATTTTTGAAGATTTTGATATATTTTGTCCATGTTATTATTTGATCCTTAACTATAAATATAAACAAACGAAAAAAGCATAAAAATATTTACCTATAATTTACAGACGTATAAAATACTATCTACATACAATTTTCAAAATGAATGACGTAAAGTACGCTATGTAAAGTTAGCGTTTTTTAACATCGTTCTTCGAAAGGCCGGCGTTTTTTTAACGGCGATATCAGTCAGCGCATATTACGCATCATCTTTATCTATTATTATTTTACACATAAACATGTTTCCTTTACACATAAACAGTGCTAAGTGATCGGTATCGTTTTAAGAGTTCAGCAAAGCACTGTGTAAATATCTCTTATTACTAATGCAGCTAAATTAAAACGATTTAAAAAATCATTTTATCATGTCACTCTCAATTCGAAATTTTAATTAAAAAGTTTATTTGAAAAAAAAACACGATGAATTTTTTAAATATTTTTTTCTTGTAAAATAATAGATTTGCAGATAGAGCACTGTACGTACATCACCTCGAATTGTTTGAGTCTTGTATCGCGTGAGTATTGGATAGTTCTGTGTTGGGTATTGTGCGAGATATAGTTTTCGAGGTTTAAGTGTTAAGGATTGGTCGTTTATAATTTGATAAAAAACTGTGTTTTAGTAGGTGGATTTAAGAGTTGGGTCCGACAACAGATGTTATGACGTGGAGTGACAGGAGCTCCACGGGAGGCGGAGGAGGAAGGGAGAAACCACACTTCCGTGGGGAAATTTTACCAAAGACAATGCGTACTTCCGGTTCGCTTTTTTAAGGGATAATGGTAATGGAGAGTGGGGAGGCATAAACTACCTATATAAATACAGTAATAATGTATTTATAAAAAAAAATCATGTTTTTAAAAGCTTTCATTTGAATTTTGAAGAAAGTTGAAAATAAAAACAAATTTTCGAACTATTTGAAGATTCTCTATTTAAAAACTAATATTTCGATCATTATTTTCGAATGACTATTTTTTGTTGGGAGGATACCGTTGACATGTTATGTATCACATAGGATATGTGGCGTTCGAAGTGGCCGTTTTTGGTATTGTTCATTTAAAAAAGAATCGGTCAGTGCTCAGTGTTGACAGTTACTACTGGATATCATTGTGGTATTTTTTGATCAACTTTTACACAAGTATTGTATTAAAATAGTGTAAAATAAAGCTACGTTTATGGCGTAGTTTATAATAATTGTTGTTTGAATTGATTTTCATAGAACCCCACAAAAATAGTCATTCATAAATATATAACCTAAATATTATGTACTTATATGTAGGTATTAATCAAGGATATTTTTTTGTAGATTACATATAAAATAAATCAGGACAGCAAGCAAATTGCCTTTTAGATTCCTCGGAATGCGAAAAATATTTAAATAAATATTTGATACTACTTTTAGCCCTCAACCACAGTCTGAAGTTTTCAAAAACGTAAATTTTTTGCGCTAAACGCTATCATTTCGTATTGAAGTAAAAAAATAAGTCCAATCAAATTTCATAATGTGCATTAAGCCTTATCAAATAATCATCTTTGTAATAAATAGGTAGAATTGTTTTGATGAGCCATTGTTTTCGTCAATATTAGCCAGGCGCTCAACGGAATCAGTTCCGTGGAGTGTAAAAATTTTGTATTTCGGTTGTTTTAAAATTTGTAATGTGATTAAGTTATATCTTTACTTAAAAAAAAAAAAAAATATCAATATAGATAACTAACAAAAATATTTAGACAGTTATAAACTTTAAACCACAGTTAAGGGCCAAATTTTTCGTTCAGTGTGATCCAAAATGCAAATTTTTAGACCTCTTTTACTTTGATGTCTACAAAAATAAAAAAATTCATACATCATTGGCCCACTCTAATGTTTATTGTGACTTGCTATTTTTTTTCCAAATCGTTGAGGGAGACGCAATATTTACTAAAACTGAGATGCATTTGCAATCAAAATATTGATTAAACGTCAATTCGAATACTACTGTTTTTAAGATATAATTATACAAAAATAAAAATTAAAAAACACGGATTTTTCTAAAGATTACGCAGGCGAAGGAAAACTTGTTGCAATCTGGTGCTCCCCAAACACTAGGTTCGGAGATCGTGCTTTTGCCGTTGCTGGTCCCTATGCCAGGAACTAATTGCCCTCAAACTTACGAATCATCGTCAGTCCCAGTCAGTTCAGATCCCAACTAAAATCTCACTTATTTAGTTTATCATCCCCTTAATTTAAAATAAGAAAATGTAATATGTCAGTTTAGCTTTGTTAGAATGTAAATTTAAGGCTGTAGTCTGGTAAAACCCACGCAACATGAGGAAATCATACGATTTTGCCATTTTAAAACGAACGTTTTTTTTTAATTGCGCAAAAATAATAAAAAAAAAACAAATTAGATAAAAACAATAATTTTTAAAGGTATTTATGTTAAAAAATATACTTAAAAGTTTTATGTAACTAAAATATAATTACTTTTAGACCGGCAGATTACGCTAATTCAAATTTAAACTGAACTTAGGTATCTGGAATCTCAATAAAGAGTAAGTATCGAACTAACATTTGTTATATTAATTTGAAGATAATAAATTGAACATGAAAGTAGCCGTAGCAAAATTTTTTTTTTTTTGTTTTTAAAAAGAAATATAATCATTTTAAATCACATACATTTTTGTGACATTTTCTTTTATTTGGACGTAAAATTATGCCTTCGGTAATACTTTAAAAAAAAATATTTATTGAAATATTTTAGTTGAAACCATTTTTTATAGAATTGTATCCTCTTTTTTTTAAAAAAAAAAAGATAATTCTGGTTGTAATATTAATTTTAAACAATATCTTATTTACGTTTTTATTACCTTTATACCTGACCATACCGGTACCGATAAGGGCAAAATCGTATGATTCCCTCATTTTCAGACTACAGCCTTAAGTATAAAGCAAAAAAATGTAAAGCGCCTTTGAGGTGATTTTTCAAAAAAGTTGCGCTGTATAAATCAGCCAATTTTTTTTTTTTTTTTAACGATTTTCTAAAAAATTTTTTTTCAATCGTTTCAATTTAAGTGTCAGTGGGTGATTCTGGTCCATGTATCTAATTCCTTAACTTAGTCGTATTGAGTGCACAAGTATTGTCCCCTCTAATAACGGGGATGTGAAGTGAATAGTGGCAGGCAGCACTTAGGAATCATCGAGACTTAAGATCCTATCCAGGAAGTGCTAAAAGTGACCTATAGAAGTAGCCAAGAACACATAACTATAGTCACCTTTCGTCGTTCGCCAGGTATGCAAACATCTACCTCTCGAATAAAAGAACACAAAAAATAAATTAGTTAAGATTATGCATATAATTAGTGCAACGCGCTAATTATCACTAATTACTCAATTAAAAATTATTATCGAACAGAATTTATTATCGAATTGGCTATTCGAATTTTCGACGAATTTGGTTCAGTAAGAAAATGTAAAAACAACATCGCATGTTACGCAATAATATTTTGGTGTTCACATAAGTTGTGCTCGTTTTTTTCCAAATGAAGAGAACAAGAGGACGCCACATAAAAAAATAGGGCAAATTAATCTATAAAACATAAAAGACATAGTCAAAACATATTTTAAAACACAGTAAATACGTAGTAAAAAACAAAATACATAACAAGAAACATAGTAAAAGACATAGCAAAAAATAAATACAAATATTAAATATACACGTTTAGCAAAAAAAAACATTAAAAAAAACATCGTAAAAAGAAAAACTATGCAAAAAACATTGTAAAAGGTGTGATAAATAAAAAAATGTGTATTTGTAGTAAAAACAGAATAAAAGGTAATAAGGACCTTCAAAAATTCAATGAATAAAGAACAAAAATTATCATTACAATTCAAATACAAACATGTATTGTGTTGGCCACCTAACAGCCAATTCATAGCATCTTCACCGTACACTGGACAAATATCGCGAGAACCTTTAGCAGCTTCATTCCTTCGATTAAACGCGAACAGAACAAGGTAGTGAAAATGCTCACTTTCATTCACTTGACAATTCCATTTTGAAGGATTGCAATCAAATAATATTTGTAACGTAAAAGCAAACAGATTCTTGTAAAACAGAAAATTATCTTTCGAATAATATATCGAGGCTCTACTGACAGAATGCATTAAGTCATTTAAACAAGTTCCGAGATAATAGCATTTAAAGCTTTTTTATCCTTTCAACGCATTATTTTTCCCGCAATTTTTTCAAAAGCTTTTAATGAGTAATCTTTATTCTAGGCAAAGCATAAAATTTGAAATCAACATCTTGCACTTATATTTTAAAATATTTGAAATGTATAAAGACTGTTGACTTAATTTATTTGGTCAGCCTCAATATAATCTTTACCATTTTGTTTTAATTTTGATGCTCATTTTCAAAATTTGAATAAAAAAGACACAGTTTATTTTAAAGTTACCCACATTTTCTTTGCGATTTGTAATACTATATTAAAATTAAAAATAAATGGTATATTCTACTGTCAACATAGTCATAATCAACAGAAGGTACAAATGTAAAATCGAATACTTATTATAGGTATAAATAACTATTTATTGTAGGCAAAAAGTCTATTCTTAGCTGATCTTTATAAATAAATGAAACTAAACTAAACGTGTAAAATACATTCCTCGCCAAGGATTTTCAGAGTGAGGAATAAATTGTTCATTCATTTATATTTTTATTACATTAACGGCCTAAACCGTACAACACTGACATATATGAAGAATCAAATACAAGAAACAGAACATAAATACATGTAGCAATGACAAACAAGGAAAATATAATAATGGTACACAGTATATTGAAAAAATACGATCTACAAAGAAGACTTCGATCTATGCCATGCCAATTCTTCTTCATCTCGCACTATGTATGTTAGTGACGAAGAGATATTTTAAAAAGCAAGAAGATCTATCCCAAAGAACTCCAAGTTATGCGACGAATTGACTTATCTACACATTTTAGACATTAGGGCGTAAAAACGGAAGTTGTTCTTAGAAGATTAAATAAATAGTAAATTTCGACTTCTGATGACACGGTTGGAAACGTAAAATAAAATATAGTGTATTCTGAAAAATATTTAAAAAATAAATTGTTTTCTTACTGCATCTATTTTATCGCTCATAAAAATAATTAATAAGTATAATTTTGCAGCTTATAATAAAAATCACAAGAACCAACAATATTTTTGATTTGTATTTTCATAATAAAAAGTTTTCTGAAAAAAAAACAATTTAATAAATTTCAGTATCAACGAAACACATTCAGCCATAATACAATTGATGAACATTTAAGCTTGACGAAAAAAAGCACGAGTTAATTTTATTAAGTGGTAAAAAAATAAAAGGAAAATTTGGGAACAACCGATGACAAAAGGTGTGTCATAAAAACATTGAGGTATATAACTAGAGTAAACATGAGCGTTCTAAATATGTACCCTCAACCTGTGGCCAATTAGCATATGTTTGATAGAACGGACTAAGTTTGTTGCGGGCGTTCACTGGCTACTTTTCTCCTCGCAATTACTAAAATACCTATATGTACGCTAAGATACTGAACAAATCGATCTGGAAATGTGATGGTAAAACCTTTCACCGGTAAGTCATGTTTTTATCTTCTTCAATACTTGTTAAAAATAGCTATTTTCATGTTAAAAAAATTTACCAGCTATCACTTGTCTCTGTACTGCTCAGTTAGTCGGTCGTACAGTGAAACGATAAACAAAGGTGACGCGTATGCGGAAGGGAGCGACATGCTGTATAGAAATTACAGTAGACCGATGTAAACAGCCCGTGCTTTTTATTGTACTACTTGTTTTGCTTGTCAAAGTTGACGTGATACGACGTGACGATACTTGCTCCCCCCGCTTGTCATTCCTTTTCTCTGAAGGCGACTTTTTAGCTCCGAATCGTATGGAAAGTTATCTCTATATATTGTATTTCAATGCATAAAAAAGTGTTTTTTATAAATATTAATATTTTATGAAACAAGAATGTTGCGTTAATTCAAAATGTTACTTTAAAAAAGGTGAAAGAAATCTCATTTTTCAGTTGACTAGGAAATCTGGACAAAACAATTATTAATAAAATATGGATTCACTTTCAGATTACAAAAAGCAGAATTTTACTTATGTGCCTGTGCTACCGTTTGCGGATGTTCAATAAAAAGTAATCAGTGCATTGTGTCCATCTTAAGTCTATAGTATATGTAAGTAGCAGCTACTTGGGATACTACCCCATGTAGTCACCCAACTCCTCACTCCCCCATCTCCGATGACAATGGATTCCGCCATTTTGTTGGCGACACCGCCAACTAAGACGTGACATTTCATTTGTCCGAATCTGGAAGATTTTTCTATCCCCTTTTCGCTTTTCTCATATTTCCCGCAATTCTTTGGCCGAAATAATGGATCGGGCTTTGGATTGATAAAAATCGTAACAATAAAGTCAGGTATTTAGAAACTATATTGAATATCTACAATCCAGAACAATTTACTACAGTTTTCTCATTTTATTATCTAAATCATTATATAATATTGTTTAAAGTTAGTTATTATAAACGATTTTATCAGTAAGCTATGTATTCAACAATGACATAGTTCGATAAATTATTTTTAATGTTTCCAGAAGTTGACCGTTAAAAAAATATAAGTGAACTAAAAGAAACTTGTAAAACTCGTAAATTCGGGAATTGTTTTTTTTGCGTGCTATTAAAAACCGTTTTTACTTTCGAAGTGAAGTTTTTTCGATATAAAAAAAAGCAATTGAACACTGTACAGATATACAAGTTTTACACACGTATACATTATTAGAAGTCGTAACAGAAAGAGCCAAAATATAATTTTTGACCATTTGTGGATAATTGAATTTTACAAGTTAGGGATACGATATATGAATTTGTAATATGAATCACTAAAGCGCCTCTGATATATCATGTTACGGAAATGGCGATATATAAGTGAATTTGCAGTATAAGATTACTACTTGAACAAATACAATTATTAATAATATTACTTAAATCACATAGGTTTCACAAACACAATTTTATTGATTAAAACAGCATTCACTTCTTTACACATAATAATAAATAACAACATTGTTGTTAATTGTAAACATTTAAGTTTATTTGATTAAATTTTTCTGTGCCCGGGAGGGTTGACAATACAGTAATCTTTGTGAAATAGACCCGGAATCTTTGACGAGTGATGAAGACTCGATGGCTACTCTCAGGTTGAAATAATAAAAAGGAAATCGAGTGGAGAAAAGTCCACCTCGTAGTGTAGTAGCTGGAGTGTTGGCCTATTATATTATAGATCTTAGGTTCAGTTCCTGGGAAAGACAGCACGAAAATTTGTTCATCAGGTGGTTTTTCACTGTCATAATTCATTGAATCGGGTTGTAGTCCTCTGGCTAGTGTCTCGGACTCACGGACCAATGGTCCATGGTTCGAATCCCACTCTACTCCAACTTTATTTCCATTTTCTAATAAAGAGTTATTTACAACTCGTTAAAAATGGCCCTAAAAATGAAATATTTGGGTAAATAATTCATTCATAAAAACGAAAATATTTCTTTAAAAAAAATGAAAATGTGCCTAATTGGCACCTGAAGCGTAAGTCTGATCTCCAAACCTTCCTGTAACACATTCAATTTTCAATGCAAAGCCCTATGTCACCAGGCAAGAGTGACGGTTTGATAATGATAATTTTTGAAAATGTTCTCAGGGGGCAAAAAGGCTGCTACAAAAATATGAATGAGACTAAAAAAAAAATTGTACGATAATATTGCATAAAATCGTAATCAACATGGAGTTGCCATAAGTGAATTTGAAATAAAAAAGAAGTATTTTTTTTTGGTTTAAATTCTGACAAATTGAAAATTTTTCGTATCTTAAAAAAAACTCGATAGAAGGTTTCAATATTCAAAAACCAATGTTTTCTAACAAGAATAATAAAAGAACGGTTACAAATTTAAATGTTATTATGCATTTCACTTAGCTGCTATGGTCCCGCATCGCCACAATGGGTGAAAAACCAAACGAATTATTACGAACCAGAAAAGCGGTTAAAAACCTAATTACTTTTGATAATCTTAAGAATACCAATGAAAGTTGCAGCATGTATTTTCCTGCTCCGTTTTATTCGCATTTGGAAAGTTAATATTTTGGTTGTGTTGCGTTTTTTAGCCCCGCGTTGGGCGCCAAAAAACATATTGCCATTAGTTCTGGCCGTCAGCAGCCAACATATTGACACGTTTTTTTTATATCTACCTATATTTTAATTTAAAACTACTATCCGTTTTTACCAATACGCGGCTGGGGAGCGCGTTATCGTACACCATACTCCTATGTGTATTATTTTTTATTTGGGGAAACGTCGATAGTGCGGATAGGACTTCTCAAACTTTGGGGTAGATGATGGCAAGAAAGTGGTACTACTTTTTTTACCTTCCACTGTAAACCAAAAAAAGCATTATCGTATCATTTCGATATTTGCATCTAGTGGTGCATAAAATACTATATTGAAACACCAAATTCCGCGTATCTCGAACACCTATTACGTATATGAAGTTAAATACTACAGTGACAGATGAAAGTCAACTGCTTTAATTTAACGCTTCCAAATCTAATGCTTAACTCACAATATTGATGGCTTCAAATAAAGTAGTGCAAATAAAGGATTTGCTAAAGCAATCAAATTTATTAAAATTATATTTCTCTAAAGGCATTGATATACGATGCAAAAAACGAACTATAGGTATGTGGAGTTCATAGTCCATGATCGATGACACAAACGTGTAAAATAATTTCACCCATAATATAAAGTCATAACTTCAAAAAGCAAGTCATCGTTATCTATAGAATCCAATACCTACAACAATTTATGCAACTCTAACAGTATTGCACAGAAAAACGAGAGCATCGTCCTGCAGCACATTAACATCGTTCCTAGCATGAAAAAATGAACAACAAAGGAAGTGGCCTATAAAGAGACCACAGGGCGCAGTCAACGCCCAGAGCAGTTTAGTTCAGTCATTCCAGCCAGCCCGAAAACTCTGCTCGACGCAGTCACTCAGTTCTAGCATGCAGTTCAAGTGCAGTCGCTTCAACCCATCATCGCCGTAACACTCGCTCAACACAATTCACTAATTATTCACCGTGCAATAAATACGCATTAAACAGCAGCTTCGTGTCTTTTCTCAATCTCTAACTGGGATAGGAGCTCCACCAACCCTCAACAACTAAAATCCTACAAGTATATATGAGCACACTGGGTCATTTTCTGAACTCGTGCACCCAACACCACTCGTATTCCTGAATAACAACATTTGAACGGTAACTTTAAAAGTCGAGTATCTTGGGCGCGAACTGACTGATGATTGTAAAGATGACCTGGACATAGAGAGACAGAGAAGAACCATCAATGTTAGAGCCTCTATGCTAACAAGACGTATCTTTCCGTGCAGTGTCGAAGTGAACAAAATCCACTCTGCATCGCATTTGACGTCCATTTATAAAGCGGAATTATGGAACAATTATACGCAAGCAGCGTGGAATAAATTAAAAGTCACCTTTAACAAAACATATAAGCAATGAAAAACTTTGGCCAAACGGGAAATTGGATACAAAAAATGTTTTTTTACGCGTAGAAAAAAATAGAGCATTAAATTGTACGGCAATGTTTCTGGAAAATGTAGAAAAGAAAATAGTTTGATAATCACAAACTACTTTGAACGACGTCACTAGTTCATATGGATCAACAATGATAAGATAGTTGTAAAAGCTTTCCGGTTAACTTACCGTCAAGGACTGGTCGGCAGAACTGACCGAAAAGAAGCGGAAGAAAACTTGAGACGTCACACGCGGAGTAATTTCAGAAATACAAAACTCTAAAAATCATAGCTCTGATAATACGACACAACAATTGAAAAAAAAATTGACTTAGTTTAATATACAATAAACAAATAATAAAAAATATTTAAAAAACCACTGAATTTCGTCATTGTTTGGACTGCCTAGGTCCTGCAGTGCCTCTGAAATGTTTACAGCTAGAGGAATGAAATCCTTCGCTGCCCTACTTCCACAAAAAACCTGGAGTCTACGGAAATGCCTGAAACCTCCAACAACACGCTTCTCCAAGCCATAATAATATTATTCATGTTATTTTATTTTTCAATTACGGTTATTTCTACATTGTTGTATGAAAATTCTGCTTTTCTCATTCGCTAACGGGCAACTTTTCCGTGTATGTGGGCACCGCTAAGGAAACTTATGTCCTCAGATGCGGTGTGCGGCTGTGCGGTATGTGTTGGGCAAGCTGTTATATGGAAATGAAATATGTTTTATATGCTAGAATTGGCTCCGCACTAGCCATTTTACTGGAATAAAAATTAATGTTATTTTTATCAGGAACTGCAATTAAATTGGAATAAATCCAACACCGAAAGTTATTAAATATTTGTATATTACGACTTACCGACTTTTCTATGTCTACCGGTTTCGGACGTACCCATCTCTTTACGTCTCATATAAGACGGTCCCGGTAGAGATATAAAAGTCGGTAAGTGATTATATAAAAATATTTATCGATTCATTTAATCCAATATATAATATAATTACATAGAAAAAATATTTATACTATAGGTACATTCAATATCATTTCCTTTTTATTAATGGACGTAGCCACTCCACTGGCCCACAGGCATACTCCTGAGTGTCAGCGTATTATTTATTTTATACCTAAAAGTACACCCTTTCATATCAATTGTCAAGTCACAGCAAAATATTATAGGTGTAAAAATTCAAAAGAAATATGAAAAATGATTTTAAAACACTCCTACATGAATAAAATGAGACAGGACTTTCAAGAAATTAAAATTATATTCTGATATATGAAACATATTCCTCAGCTTCCTGTCTAGTCCTTTTAGTATCCACATTTATGGACTAGAGTTTTGAAAACAATGATATTAATTTTGTTAGCGATATACCCATACTTAAAATGTTGTATTTAAATGTTGTATTTAAAAGTTGTACTTAAAAAGTTATATTTAATAAAATTTAGTAAAATGTTTGACCACAAAGTCAATGCTTTAAATATGAATAATAATCTAACTCCAGTTTATATCCCGACAGACTCAAACCTGACAATAAAATTGATAATTTCGCCATCGTAATGAGTAATCCCAGTAAAATGGAGTAAATTACAGATACGTGTAACAGTTTGAGTTTAGCGATGAAAGTCCTAAGGTGGTACCTATTGCCTACTACCTACTACCTTCTACATACGTACGTAGGTGAGGTGAGGAGGTACCTGGCCGATACCAATTTGGGCGGCGATTCGTTCCGCCGATCGGCGACTCATCGTCTGCTCGTCAATCAAACGAACTCGTTGGACCATCATTTAACTACCTACCAGTCACAAGTTAAAGTTACCATCATTACCAACAGTTCATCAACATAGTCGAGAGTCGAGAGAGATCTATATTTACGAACCTAATAATATTACCTAAATATATTTACAATAATTTCAAATGTTTGAAGTCCAAATGTTTGAAGATAAACATTTAATTAAAAAAATATAAAAGTCAAGTTCATAGTTGAAGCACTAACTTTGTAGTTATTTATTATCATAAAATAAATAAAAACACATGGGCTTTTTATATATATATTTGTTCTACCGAATGGCTCCAAAGCTATTCAAGCTTCTTTATCAAGGTATACTTAACTTGTAAATTCTATTCTATTATATTTTATCAATGTTTACTTAATATTATGCTGCGTATGGAGCTAATAAATAAAATCTTTATGTCTTGTAAGGGTAGGAAGCGTAATGTGAAATGGGTACGATCTTTAAAACTAGACAGGACAAAACTAAAGGAAATATTATTTATTTGATTATTTTTCTTATTTTCTTATTTTCTTATTTTTCTTATTCTGAATTGCTTTTTTAATTTTTGAGATTTCCAAGTAGTCTTATTTTATTTTCAACATGAAGAACTTTTAATCCAGTGTCTTTATTGAAATTATGATTATTTTCTAACAGATGGTTTGCGAATTCAGAAAAAAATATTATTAAGGCACCTTAAGTGTTCTTTTACTCTAAAATCAGTTTCTTGTAGTTTTTCCAATGTAGATTGAGTCGCAATCGTTACAGTTAAATTGGTATACGCCTGATTTATTATATTAAAGACTTGGTCTTTGTGATTTATTAACAATGTTCCTATATTATTAGTTGTGTAGAAAGCAGGAAAAGAGAAAGAAATATATAAATGCAGACGTTATAATTAATAATGAATAAACTAAAATTCATTTGAAAAATACGTACATCGTTGTAAAATTTTATGTCATAAATTAAAAATATCAAGGAATAGGGAAATATCACATTCTGTGAATACCAATAAAAATACATGAAATGGATTGAGAATAATTAATCGTATTTTCAAAATCAATATGGAATGTTTTTATACCTAACATTAAAAAATAAATTATAAAAAAATATGTCACCAGAAAAATGTTACTTGTTTGGCATTGATGGCAGTGATGTCAAGATTACTGACGATATTTTATAAAAATTTAAAAGGTTAGGGACAAACTTAAAAATTTACATGAATCATGACGTATTAATGGCGTGGCCAATGAAATGACCGTTTTTGCAGGAATTCAAAATTACAAAATTAAAAATATTTTTTATGGTTCTAATATGTAGCACATTTTTTTTTGTTTGACAGTATTTCATAGACCCTTAATACTTTAAAAATGCAAAAAAGTTATATTTCCCTATTGGGGAAGCCCAGACAAATACAGTACAAAACCATTGAATATTTTTATAATATATTTAATAACAAAAGTTTCTATATGAAGATTATTTAAATGTGTGATCTCAAGTTACTTTAATGATTATTTATTACGATAAAGTACTAAAATGACAAAGTTTTTTGGAATGCAGGTAGAGTACTTTAATAAATTAGTATTTTATATATTTTTAGGAAAATTTATTCAAGGCAACATGTTTTAGTGGTGCATTTTGCGACATCGTGGAAGGTTACACAGTAATTTATTCATACAGTTTTTTATAATTAAGAATTAAACCTTGAACACATACTCGTATCTGCTGAAACTGTCATATTGGTAGTGTGAGTGCATTAATTGATTGGTATTAGATTATTTCCAATTGAGACCATCACAAATATATGATTTAAATATTACAATTGTAAAACATAGTTAAAATGAAATTTATTTCAACAGAGAGGACAAACATTTTCAGAAGGGAATTTGAAATTCTATGCATTTACAGGACTTACTACCTAGCTGGTTTAGGTGATTACTTACAATAAAATTCACCATTTTCCAAATGTTTGTGATTTTCACATCTACATCATTTCAGAAGTTGTATGTAAAAGGCGGCGTAAAAGTTATCACCCGGTGTTCTTTGACTGTATTTTTTTGTGTGATTAAAAAAATTTGGTGCTGCTTTTGGATTGTGCTTATTTGATATCTTTTTTTAAAAAATTAAGTTGAGAAAATTATATCGGCCAAGGGGCCGCCGCAAGAATTGATGACCATGCGTGCCCAATTTCTGGCATTTTCCATCACTCTTTCCAGAACTTCAGGCAATAGGTTCTCGCATTCTTGACGGATATTCTCTTTGAGGGCTTCAAGAGTTCTGAGGCTTGTTGACATAGATATTTGACTTCAAGAAACCCCATAAAAAGAAGTCTGGAATGTTTATTTCGTGTGATCTCGCCGGCCAGTGCAAATCACCAAAACGAGAGATTACGCGACCCGAAAATGCAGCCATCAGAATATTGGTTGTGGCTCGTGCAGTATGCGTCGTTGATCCATCCTGTTGGAACCACATGTTTTCTAATCCCAACATTTTCAGTAAAAACCGCCAATTGATGCCTAATTGCGAGGCACGTCGTCTGGTCGATACTCCGGGGTCCTCTGCAACATCTTTAGCCACAGACTCGATGTTCTCAACAGGGCTGCTGCTCCGGGGCCGGCCAGACCTGGAAGCAACTTTCGTTGTTCCATACACTTTTAGACGAGCGGCTAAACGCCGTAAAGCTTACCCAGTTGGTGTCGGACAGCCGGGAATTCTGCGCCTAATTTCTCACTGCGCCAACTCCGTCGACAAATTATTTCGCACAAAAATCGAAAAAAAAATCCGCGTTCTTGAGGAGTATAGCGATTCATGTCTTGTTGACGTGTATTTTGTATCTGTTTACTTCACAAAGGTCAAAGCAGTTCTGACATTTGCCGCCATTTGCAAAAGTAATGGCATCTTCCGATAGGGTGACAACTTTTGCGCCACCTTGTACATACCTAGTCAAAGTAGGCGTCTTTTCAAAGCGTCCTGCGAGATAGCTGTTTAATCAAGTAAGTTTACGCGAAACGTCCGCCCTTTTATGTACATAAAGTCTTAAATAAATAAATATTCGACAATGAGAACTTTGAGTATTAAAATTGTGTTCATATTTTTAAATTGCTTTGTACGTATTATATTAAGGCTTGTTAGTTATTGCACTACCCGCCCAACTGTTTTAATATTTTTTCTGTTGACTATAGTTTTTTACACTTTGCGTCTCATATATCATAAATACATACTGATTATATCCAAATTAAGCAATCTTCAAAATGTTAACATCGTAATTTGTACGTCGTAATTTTCGTGGACAATTAAAACTAGTTTTTTTTTCAATTTCCCCCTTTCAAATGCGTTTTCGAGATATTGTTAATCGCCAGAAAAATTACAAGAACAGCGTTTCGTTTTCATTCGTTTTCATTAGGTAAAGTCAACACGACAAGTTCATTTTTTAAATAATTTATTTATTAATTTACTCGTTTATTTATCGTAGCTGCTCCAAATTTAATTTACTTTGCCCCATTTAGATATTTTTAAGACGAAATTTTGTGAATTCAAAAAACACTTTCTTAAACACTGTAAAATAAAACATTTGTCAGTGGGTAATAAGTTTATGTTCCTTTAATTATGTTTATTTTATTATAATATCATAATTTTGAATTGGTCAACTTTATTATGAAAATCCCACTCCTCCACTCCTCCACTCCTCCACTCCTCCACTCCTCCACTCCTCCACTCCTCCACTCCTCCACTCCTCCACTCCTCCACTCCTCCACTCCTCCACTCCTCCACTCCTCCACTCCTCCACTCCTCCACTCCTCCACTCCTCCACTCCTCCACTCCTCCACTCCTCCACTCCTCCACTCCTCCACTCCTCCACTCCTCCACTCCTCCACTCCTCCACTCCTCCACTCCTCCACTCCTCCACTCCTCCACTCCTCCACTCCTCCACTCCTCCACTCCTCCACTCCTCCACTCCTCCACTCCTCCACTGCTCCACTCCTCCACTCCTCCACTCCTCCACTCCTCCACTCTATTTTCTCATCCCTTTACCTTCTTAAGAGCTCTTTTTTTCTTCTCATGTCTTATATAATATATTATTTTTCTACAATGTTTGATTATGTCCAAATGCTTGCAGACTGGCTGGATTTTCTCCCTAGTGAGTTGTTCATATTTAAATTTATTTCAACAGAGAGGGAAAAATTTTTGAGAAGGGAATATGTAAGACTAGGCATTTACAGGGCTTATGACCTGTCATTGGCTGGTTTAAGTGGCCACTTTACACACTGTGTAACATTCACCATTCTGCCCAAGTTTGAACATCCACATTTCCTCAACTAACCTGCGAAATAAAAACAGAATACATAGTAAGAAACATATTTAAAGTCATAGTAAAAAAAATGTACGTGTAAATAAAAAAGCATATTTAAAAAAACAGCAAAATAGAAGTAGAAAAAAAATGTAGCAAAAAAAAGTAAAAGATACAATTTTTTAAAAATGTGTACACAAAGCATTTTTTTATTTTCAATTTAAAAAAATCATATTAAAAACAAATTAAACAGTCGATGAGGTCATGAGATTAAAAGTCATAATATTGGCGTATTTCTATAGTTTTGTTTTTGATAAATTGTGGAATCCAGGATATGGAACCAAGGACCACCAAAAATCCCATAAAAGCGCCCAGTTTTATCAGCCGTCTTCGGACGTACGGTATTATTCTTATTCTTAAAGGTAGGGGTCAGTGCTATACAAGCTCCTGACGTCACTGTGACCTGTGAAGATTTATTGTGACGGGTCCATGTGAATAATTCTCGTCCTCCATGCCTAGGTCTTTCAAGAGCCTGGCCACTCTGTGGAAGGCGAGAGTTCTCATTTTGCCAAATCTACCCTCCAAGCCAAGATCCGTAAAGTATCGAGATATTAGGTAGGGAGCGAGCTCTTTAACATCCTCAGGTTTAACCAGTGGTCCCCCGAGGATGAGACTTCTTTTATTATGTAAAGCATCACACTCACATATAATGTGCATAGGTGTTTTCTCATCTGCACAGCAGAACCTAGATCTAGAAGTTTCAAAAAGGTTCATTCTAGCAAGGTGTTCGTTCAATCTGCAGTTCCCTGTAAGGGCTCTAGTGACGTTCGATGTACAAATATGATAAATAATGTTAAAAACCGCAAAAGCACCAACATAGACAATTTACCCTGATCTTAAGAAAAAAAACTAAATCGGTTCAGTTTTGGAGTGCGGAAATTGGGAATACGTACGAGACCTCGATTTTGTAGATTTTATTTTGGCATAATCAGTCCGGCGTGGCGTGCAATTTTTTTTTGCACTATATCGGGAAGGTATCTGCAAGAGAGACAGAAAATCTATGTTCAAATACCTATTGATTAAACTGCTCTGCCACTGCATATCCTCTTAAATCTTGATTGTGTATTTGTTATATACTCTCACGCCAAATACCTTAGCTTGCCTGTTTTAGATATGGTATTTGGTGTTTTTTTTTATTTGTAGATTTATTTTATTTCATTAGGTAATTTAACAAAGATACACAATTAAATGTAGGTTCTTTTTGCTGAAATATGTTTTTTTTGTACTTAAATAATAGAAAAATACACAACGAATAAACAAATAATAAAATTTGAAAAATGCATGTTACGATGACTGTATGATGACCTTCTTAAATGAATTATTTTATTAAAAGTTTAAAATAGAAAAAAAATACACGATGCTTGTTTTTTTTAGAAATTGTTTTCAATTTTAACATATTACTTACCCATGTAAACAAAATAAAAAATTCCGTCAGCTTTAATTCAAATAGAAGAATTTATTTTGACTAGTTTATTTGGTTCTAAAACGATATCCGTCGTAGTTTTTATTGATGTAATAACATGTTACCGAACGCCGACCTGGATATCGATTTGAGATATAACACGAGGAAGATAAACGTAATATTTTGATGACTGGCATATTGTATCGTTGGGCGCAGTAATTAATAGGTATGGGAGTAATTTAATCACAGCCTACTGGTTTTTAATTAAAATAACATACTCAGGACGAGGATCTTCATCCTCAGTTTCTTTGAAGTGTTAGAAAAAATGTGAGAAAATACTGATGATTTCGGAAATATTTCAACGAAAACAGATTTGCAGTGTAGTACTTCAAACGTTTATTAAATCGATATTTAATAAAAAATATTGCTGGCTGCTTTGGAAATTGTGTATATTTAATGGTCTCAACCACCCTATCCTTTGAAATCTAGTGGCTTTATTTTTTTTTATTAAAATTTTTCATTGATAAACCCTTACGGGTTACATACATTCAACAAAATATTTTTACTTGTAAAATTCACATTCTACTGTTAATAATAATATTTTAAATATCTTTTGTAAAGGTTGTCTGAGTCTTTTGTTTAGTTTTGTCTGGTAGTTTATTGTATAATTTCAGTCCATAGTTTATAAGTTTCAATTATCCTTTTCTCGTTTTAGAAGATTGTAAATTATATATTTCTGATATTCTCGTATTGTGTTCACTACAGTTTTTTCATGTTTTAATTCTTCTTAACATATTAAAACAGAGATGAAGAACATTTAAGAGAAGGTAATATAGAAGTCTAGGCATCTTCAGGGCTTATGACCTGTCAATGGCTGGTTTATGTGGCCATTTTACACACTGTGTAACATGCACCATTCTGCCTATATTTGAACATCTATATTCCTTCAATTCTTTCGTTTGTTGATGTTTGTGAAGTTAAAGAGCTGAAACCTTTATTTATTCGGGTGAGATTCTTCGTCTACAATTACATCAGTGGCTAATTTATGAACAATTTTAAAGGACTCTAGTTTAAAGAGTTCAGTTACATTTAATTGTTTAGTTTGTTTAAAAAGTTCTTTAGTTGCTGTTAGATAGGGTAGTTCTTTAGTTGCCTGATTTCACACAGTTTCTGACGTCACTTTCTTTCCTTGCGGCAAGTCAAGAAAGCAGCAGTATTTTATAATATGTCATAACAAACAAGACACAAAAAAAACATCTTTAAAATTGATCGAGGATAATGCCGCGGATCAATCAACTTACGTAAAGTGCTTATAAAACGGTCGAGTGCTATCATAGAATCAGTACCAAAAGAAAGAAAATGTAAGTCCTTTTTTCGGACCGACTCTTAACCAAATCCATATCTACCTACCCGTCCTTCTCATTTCCTAGTGCACTCCACGGAACAATAATTCTACGTGTGAGTGCCGGTAACGAGATTAAAATTGCAGTACCAATCGAATATCAATCGAGTGATGTGCTTAACAAATCTTTCACCAAGCGAGATGTGCCTGCGTCTATTTAGACCGCCAGCTCCATACGAGTTGTGCCAGCGTCTCACGACCACTAACTTCACCAGCCAGGTTCTAGCACACGTCACGTCTCATCATCAGCAGGTAAGTGGAGTTGCGCAACCTTCCTTCCCCAAAAATACAGTCCACTATTTAAATTTCCTTCTCCTAGGACGAGGTATTCTTCACACCTCGTCGAATTCTCAACATCCTTATTGGTTTCATTTTATTCCTGGATTGAAACTTTCTACATAACGTGTACTGCAAAATCGAACTTACCCAATTTTTTTTTGAATGCTTTCCGGGAAAAGGCAAGGCCTTGTTTTACAGTCCCAAGGTATCGAAGACAATGTGTTTTTCTCAGATTTGACAATTTACATAAACAAGAAGTTTCAGGTCAAACCTTTATGATGAGTGAATCATGAAACAGGCGCGAAGAAAGATGAAATTATAGTAAATGCGGTAGACATGCGGGTTTGTAGATAAGAATTTGATATTTTTTAGTAGGTAGGTAACGAATGATAAAATTGGAATTTTTGTGATGCGTTTTCATCAAAATAGACTAAATTTATGGTTTTTGCTTATCGACTAAGTTTATTGAAATAAAAAAGCATGAATTATTTTACGTTATACTGATTTTAAACTACATTTTTTTGAGTGCACTAAAACGCAATGTTAAGGATTAAGGGTGAATGCTGTGACCTCTCACGCGAGCGCGTGGTAAAACAACTATTTACAATTAGTGCATAAATGTTGAGATCCGTGCAGTATGCAAGGTTAAGATAAGCATTATCGACGAAATCAAGAAAAGGGTGCTGATTTGGTTTCGAAATGTAGACCGAATGGACAGCTAAAAAACATATAAAAAGATGATGATGAAGAAGAAGAAGACAGCGAAATTTTAAAGACATGTTAAAAAAACTAAGCGGTCAATTTTTTTTAACGAGTCGCCTCTTAAAACTGTCGATATTTCGACAGGATACCCTCCCGACGTGGACGGTCACAAATTGTGAATTTAGTTTATTACTATATCGGTTCAAGTCTCGAGTCGAGAGCCGATGGCGGCCCCAAGCTCGGACAGCTCCGCCAAATTGATAAGCGTGACTTGCAACATATTATTATTATTATCCTGACACTGAAATAGACCGAAGGCGTTCGGAGAAAAACAAATTCCCTGACCGATCTTGAAATCTATTCTCGAACTTGTACGACAATATATCGAAAAAAAATCACTAGACCAAACGTTTTATTTCAATTAAATGATAGGTAATATTTTATTGAATCCAATATCTTAAAAAAAAAAATTATAATCAAATACTAAATATATTATCCGTTTAATTAAATGAAATATATGATATCTAAAATTATTGAAAATATTTTTTTATTATTTATTCATATCAAATTAAGTCACATTTTACATATATCATATTCATGAACTTGTTATGATTTTTTAGACTGTGTCCGTGTTTAGCCATAATAAACATTAAAAAATATATTCGATTCTATTTATGCAGACAGTTTATTGAAAGAAAAATGAATTAAAATAATATTTTACACCAGAGACGAAGAACATTTAAGAGAAGGTAATATAGAAATCTAGGCATTTACAGGGCTTATGACCTGTCAATGGCTGGTTTAAGTGGCCACTTTACACACTGCGTAACATTCACCATTTTACCCATATTTAAATATCTACATTCCTTTTTCTAATTATTTCATCTATTGATGTTTGTAAAGTTTGTCCTTCTGTTATTTAAGAACCAAGTTTGTTATTTATTATTTTTATATCTTATTATTATTATTGGGTTGGATTTCCAATATATCTAAAAAAGATTATTTTTGCATGTGTCTGGATGTTGTGGCGTGTTTTTTGTTTTTTACTTTGAAAATGTGAACTAAAGAACCATATTTAAAAAAAATATAATAACCGAAAAATATGTAGGTAGGTATTGATTGCCAGAATTTTCCATATAATATTTTGTCAAAAAATGAAGGAAAGAATGTTTTAAACAGCTTTCTAGTTCACTGCTTTCGAAATTTATTTCAACGAAACAGAATTATGTACGGTATTATTTCGACTGTTCCAAGAATAAGAGCTGTATTTTCGTTTGTCAATGTACGTTTATCAGAAACCCAAAAGTTCAAACTTTTTATTTTAAATTGTATTAACGGTTGATAAACTTAAACAAAACTTAACAAACCAATCTAAATCCTACATTTAAATAATTAATAGATATGGTAACAGTTAATGACATAACTCCCCGAGTCCAACCAGTAGGACTTTAGGACCTACCGGAAGGACGCACATATTTTCGTTACACGAGGATTTTAAGACGTGCTAGCAAAGTGCAGATATTTAAAATATGTAGAGGGCTTCGTTTCCTCATAGCGCGTTTTTGAATCCTGTTTCTAAAATCAACCTACTCGCATTGGCTGCAAATATAATCCCATCTAAATCTTCCGGAAGGACGCAGCTCTGGACGTTTAATCGTTGATTTTGAACGAAACGAGATTTTAGCTAGTTTTCTTCAGAGCAACAAACTCAGTTTGGTTTTATAAGATTTTGAACAAGACCGATTCATTTGATTTTTGATTACGTAACTAGGACTAGTCATTAAGGTCACCGAAAAGGAAGTGTAGTATTTTGTTGTGCGCTAATGCGTTAATTTTTCGAAAATATCGGAAATAAGATTGATGACTTGACCTGGATTTCAAAAGCGAATTCCATTCGCACTAAAATTGGATTAAAATCGTGTGGCGGCGGCTGTAGTATATAGAATAACAAAAACTAATTAAGTACTTATTTAACATTTCATGATGTTCATAGCATCTAGCAATTATTTCTTTATTGAAAAAATGTCTTGTATTTATTTATTTATTTATTTATTTATTTTACATAAACGGCAGAAATTGCCTTTAACATATATTGAACATAAATATGAAAAAAAAAAATTAAAAAATACATATATAGAAACATAACAAAAAATTATAAAAATTGCATAACTATAACAATAGTAACAAGCAGGTAAATACATAAAAGCAACCAAAAATAATAACGAAATAAATACATAAATATGAAAAAAACAAAAAAGGAAAAAACATTTTTAAATAAAAAGAAAAGTTTAAGAATAATATTGCGAGAGAAAAAAAGAAATCAGACTCGTTTTATAACTATCAAGTCCAGAACCAAATATATCAGCCTTGTCCTCATACTGATTGCCATATCTATGGAGCCTAGGGATAGGCGAGTCTTGTATTTAAATGGTTTGATGGTCAAAATTTGAGACAGTTTTGTCTGCCATAGGGCGTAATGCATTTTTGTTGTATTCAAATGTATTGATGTATAAATAAATAGACACGTTACTAGCGTAAATAAAATGACATTTTAATTCGAGGGTTTTAGGGAAATATTAGGTTATTTTGACAGTTTAAAGTCAATAAGGGTCGATGAAATTTTAGAAGCACAAAAAATATTGTAAAATTTATAGTTTTGAAGTCCCGCGAAAACGGTTTATTGCATTGGCCACGCCCTTAATATTTATTTATTTATATGCATCAACGCTTCAAAGAACCTTTTACAAAAAATGTTTTATTTATTTATTTATTAATGAAATCATACAGTATTTATATAAAACAAGATACAAAAGAACAATAAAAAAAAGTAAGACCAATTACAGATTTCACACTAATGAATGCAGGAGGAGAGGGGAAAAATAATTTAATTTTAAAAAAGTAAAAATAAAAATATTACATAAAAAGTTCATAAACAGGAGAAGACATTGTAAAGCTACTCTACTTTCCTCCCTCTCTCTCTGCTTCCATGAGCATTTCAATATAATTGTAAAAAATCACAACCAACAATAAATTATTCGATGCAGGTAGTAGATGTAGGTAAGTATAAATTAAGAGTTGAAATCAAATGTTTAAAACTAAAAGTAAAAGTTAAAATTAAAATGAAAAGTTTAAATTAAAATTAAGTTAAAGTTTACAGAAACATTAACAGCAGTGAACAATAATTATATAGTACATAATATGAAATATAATAGAATAATTAAAAATAAACAATTTAGGCCTCGTGGTGTATAGGTCAACGCGTTTGCCTACCATGCAAGAGGTCTTGGGTTCGATCTCCGACATGGTTGATAAGAAATATTTGTATAAAAGGGTGTTTTCACACTAGCATATTTATTAGACTGTCTATAAATAGAGATTGATATTTGTCGAAATCGAAAATTAGTATATTTGCACGAACATTTAAAGTATCTTCATCGGTAACCTATAATTGAACATGTTCAAGGTGTTCTTAGATGTTATTATTGATACGAAACTAATGTTTAATATTCATATTGAATCAGTCCTGAAAAAAACATATAAAATGGTCGGACTTATTATGCGCGTATCGAAACCATTTAAACATACAGAGACATATGAAAAGCTTTACATTTATTTGTTCGTCCCCAGCTAAAATACTGTACTCCTATTTGGTCGCCTTGCTATAATATAAGTATTAATAGACTAGAAAGGGTCCAACAATTGTTTTTTAAGCAGGTCGACTACTGCTTAACATTAACTTCTCAAATAATGATGAATAATGTTAGACCAGCTATTTTGATTTTAATCATTAAATAATAAAATTGATCCGAACTAGTACGTTAGGAGAATCAATTTAAGAAGTAAGAAATACTTCCATTCCGTATGCCATCTAGACCGACAAGACAAAATCTTCTGTTTTACACAGACAACTCGTCAACAAACTATTTGAAACAATCTACAATACCTAGAATATGCCACCAATATAACAATAGATTTACCGAGGCTGATATTTTTTGTGACAATGTATGTAAATTTAGGCCAAAAATCCTAGAAATTATGAAAGATGCAAATATTGAACTTTATTATAAAATACATATTTTTTCATTTCGTTTCTTTTACATTTATTATTTTTAACATAATTTAAATTATTGTATTAAGTGTAAACCATTTTTTTTGGTGTGTGCATGAGTGTCGTACACTAATATACAAAGAAATTGACCATATTTGTGTACATACATTTTTGTTTACCCAATACAATTAATAAATAAACAAAAAGTAAAAAACGTATGCATATTCTGCTTTTCATACAGAAAACTTAATTTTACTTTGTAGATAAAATTAAAGATTAATGTTAGCTTCCCATTGTAATCGGTTCCCAGTTGTAAGCATTTTTTTGTGAAGGTATGGATTTAGAGTAGGGAATTGTAGGTTATCATTTAGTCACAGTGGCTGGAAGAAAATAAGGAATATGCAGATTGATGCGTAATGGTCAGATAATGAATGCTGCGTCGTTTTGAGTGACCAATATTGATGATAATAATTTAAGAGCACTTTTAATTGCGCGCAACACTCAATCATCGTTTAGTTGTTAATGCCATCAGAGTTGACAGCGATAATTATATTCTTTACGCAACCGGGACTCGAGCGGCTGCCCTACGCGTCTGTAAACTCCGTAAGCAGCGGACGCAGAAAATGGACGATTATGAAAAAGGTGATCGTCAGACGTATGTACACAGAAGGATTGCATTAGTGGATAACGGAACATGAACGTTGTGTCAGCCATTAAAGTAAGTTTATTTAGATTTATATAAATACATAATATATTAGGTGCTAACATACATTGTGTCCATTTTTTTCTAAATGAAGAGAACACAACAACAAAAAAAATACAACAAATTAGTCGAAAATGTGCATACTTCCACATTTCATTATGTTGTATCCTAACTCATCACAGAATTTTTGGCCTCATAAAGTTAGGGATTAATTTTTTGTAATATATGTATTTGTATAAATAAATAAAATAAAATGAAAAATGTTTTCTCCTTTTTCATTTAATTAGAAATCGATCAATAATGTATTATTCTTCATTATTTTACAACAAATTAGTCAACAATTATAGCACCTTCACCGTACACTACGCAAATATCGCGAGCAACTTTTACAGCTTTATTTCCTCGGTTGAACGCGAACAGAAGAAAGCGTCGAAAACGCAGCAGAGATGGAGAACATTTACAACTTCACAACATCAACAGACAGAAGAATTGAAGGAATAAAGATGTTCAAATATAGGCAGAATGGTGAATGTTACACAGTGTGTAAAGTGGCCACTTAAACCAGCCATTGACAGGTCATAAGCCCTGTAGATGCCTAGACTTCTATATTACCTTCTCTTAAATGTTCTTCATCTCTTTTGTAATATATTAATAATGTAAGGAGCTGGAACGAATGGCGCAAAAACGTAAGTAATGTAATTCAATTTATTTTTGCCAAACTGTTTCAAGTGTTTCAAAAGAGTAACTGTTTTAAAACAGCAGTTACAATTTTTTTACCACCTCTAAACTGAACGGTTTGGGTAGGTAGAAAAAAATTACCTCAAGGAAATATCTCCGCCCTTAAATGTATTTAAAGTGTTAAATAAATAAATAAAATAAGATTATTTCTAACAAAAAAATGATATTCTAGCATGTAGCAACTAAAATGCTTATGAAAAAATAATGATTTTCTAGTCGAGCTCTGAAAATGGCTTAAAGTACGGCCTTATTTACTTTACCGCGTAGTGACTAGTGACGTAATATTCAGTGTTGATGAGGTGATTACGCGTCGGAAGGTAGTGATTTATTGAGAGTGGCTAGCGAGGCGATAGATTGCTCTTGTAATGTCTTTATGGACCTACTTTTGGAGCAATAGCTTATGGGCGGCTTCAGATTACGAGATAAGTCCCGAGTTCTATTCCGAGAGATCGTCGGGGTTAAAATATGCCAAGATTTCATCTAAAACGAGGTAATAACATTAGCGCTAATAAGATATTGTCTAAATATCATAATGTTTCGAAATAATTACCATCAATAAAACACGCATGGATTGGAAATATTTTAAAGATAATGTTGAGGAGTCTATTTATCAAACAAGTCACATGCTTTTTTAATTTTTTTATCATTACATAATTAAACATCAAACATGACTAATTACTACATAATAAAACAAAACTTAACATCATTTCAAATTATAATAAATTTTTATTTATTTTTTCATCAAAAATTTTATTTTTAATTTTTACTTATACGTATGAACATTTACTACCTGCATCTAATTAATTTTTGTTGGTTGTGAATTTTTACTTAAAAATATAAATGTTCATGGAAGCAGAGAGAGAGAGGAAAAAATTAAAGTTGGAACTATATAATTTCTTCTCTATTTCATGTACTTTTTATTTATTTATTATTTCGTTTTTTTATAGTTCATATTTTTTTCCCTTCTCATCCTGTATTCATAATAAATGAATGTGAAATCTGTAATTAGTCATACTTTTTAAAATTGTTCTCTTATACTTTGTATTTGTAAAAAAAAAAAAATTGTTTTCTATTGTAAAAAAAGAAATATCTGACGAATTAGTCCTGTTTTAAGATTCAAAAATAAATTGTTCACATGTTCAATTTACCTAATTCTCATCTAGATACGTCATTGATATTTTTAAATAAGGTAGGTACACTTTTTTCTAGCTTATTTATAGGAATATTTAAGATAATGAATCACCTTAAAATAAACAAGCATAATCATGTTAAAAATGGAGAATGAATAAATCGAATAATTTGAGTAAAAAAAAAAAAAATATATTTCACTATGAAGCTATTTTGTAAAAAAAAATACTTGTAAGAATATACAAACAAAAAAAACTTTTTGTAAATCAAACAATAACACATTTATGGTGAATGTTACACAGTGTGTAAAATAGCCACTCAAACTAGCCAATGGCACGTCATAAGCCCTGTAAATGTCTAGACCCATATATTTCCCTTTATAACATGTTCTTCATTGTTGTTGTAATACATTAGTTCAAATTTATTTATTCTATGTTTGTAATTTTTTTTTTCATGAACCAATTTTATAAATAAGCATTTTGCAGTAAGGTTTATAAAATCCCTTCGATATGCTTAATGTGCATAATATGGCAATCAAAAAATATCCTAAAATAAATAGGTTAATGTGCAAAAAATATTGACAAGTTTAGCTTGACAATCTGAATTCGTAAAAAATTTGATTATAACGTATTATTTCTATTATTCGTCGCCAAAATTTTTACAAAAAAAAAAATCTCTTAAAGTATGTTTATGCATGAAAAAAAGTAGGCCCTTAAAAAATAAATACATAAAGTAATTAGATAGGTAGTATAAAGATTGAAGGTAGTAAGAAAATTATATGATAAAATTATTTGACTAGGTGAGTAAGCAGTTTTTGTTTTGGTTATTCGAATAAAAAAAAATTAAACACTAAATAAAATACGAAATGATTTTTTTAAAACATAATTACAATAATTTTGATTTGATTGCTGATATGTAAATAGATGACTCAATTGCAAAATTACTCTTAGTATGTTTAAGCTATAATCAAGTTGTAAAATTTACGTTATCTTCAAAGCGTTCTATCGATAAGGCATTTAGTAGGTAATAAAAATATTTATAATGTGAAATACGCAAAGCAAAAAAAATATCGTTTTCGAATTCAACCAACAGAAAATTTGATACGCTAGAAAAAACTGACCCATTATTTTTGCTTGAAAATTTATCTTAAAATGCAGAACACCAGGGCTTGAAGAAAAATGTTATTGTTCTGTATCTAATTATTGTTCTAATTTAACTAACAATAGAACCTGGGCCTCGATGACAATAAGTTAACAGAGTTATCTTCAACTGTATATAAAAAAAAACTGATATTTGTGGATGAAAATGAGTATATTTGCCTGAACATTTAAAGTATCTTTGTCGGTAACCTATAATTGAACATAACAGAATACTTAATTTTACTCTATAGATAAAATTGAAGATAAATGTTAACATCCCATTCTAATCGGGGCCTTAGGCCCGTAGTACAATGAAAAGTTAAGAGAATTATCTTTAATTGTCTGAAAAGTAAAATCGAATTCTGACTGAGAAATTAAAAACGCATATGTTTAATTTTTTAAACATGTTCAATTACAGTTTACCAACGAAGGCACTTCAAACGAATATAGGTGCACATTTTTGTACATAATTGTAGAAAAAAATATACACAATTGAGTCCAAACATTATGATTCACTATGTATGTTTTAAGCATTGACTATGGGGTCAAACATTTGAAGAAATATAAGTAAATATAAATTAATATATAACCACTTACAGACTTTTTATGTATATTGGTTTAGAGACGTGCTTATCTCTTCGTTCAGAACACGCGCTACACCAACATACTAATACTAAACTACACTTTTATCTTTACCATAACCGTTGTATATACGTAAAGTATTTTTGAAAAATTATGTGAATTACATGGAACGTTAAAGGGGATTCAAACACCACCGTTAGACATGAAAACTCTGTATGTGATTATATACGAATATTTACTAAAATTAGTTACATTGATTTACATTTAGAACATTTTAAAAACACTGTATAAGTTGAATAGACCAAACCGTATTAGTTTTTGTTCCGTTTTTTAAACAGTTTTATATGAAATTTGAAATTGAATTATCAGTATTGCCATATATAAAGTAAAGTGTAGTCGCATACAAAAAAAAATCTACAAATAAACCTCTCTCAGGGAGTCCAAAAAAAGTTTGTATGATTTAATTATTAAAAATGAAAAAAAAGCGCAGGTACTTATCTCCACTCTATTTCCCTTTTCAGGATTTTAATCTGAGAGTAGCCATCGAGTCAAAAACAGTCTTCCAGGATTCCGATTGTTTAACCGAACTTTTAAAAACTAGCAATTTACGAAAATAAGTAAAAAAAAACTTAAAACATACAAAAGCCTGGTAAATGAATTGAGAGCAACGAAATAATAATATTTATGCTTTCACTTTCTACTTTGTTGTATCCCAACTTAACACAGGGCTCTTCGACTCGTAGAGTAAGGAATACGGTATTATTTTTTGTAATATGTGTCTTTATATGAATATTTTTTTAGAAAATATGCCTACATAGGTATCACGCATTTGAAAGGTGTTGCTGTCAGAGAATTCGTATAATAAAGGTTTTTATTTATATTTTTTAATGTTTAAAATATACGAAAAAATCAGCTGTATGTTGTGTGAAATAAATAAAATTATAATTAATTAACAAAAAATAACACTTTTAATATTCAATGTAAAATAGCGTCACGGTTATAAAAGTCATTAAGACTCATTTTTAAAACAGTAAGCTCTTTCAAGCAGATTTACAACGTGTTACGTCACAATTTAATGGTTATTACTGTATGAAAAGTGTAGGTTCACTTTTTGTTGGTTGAAAAAAACTAAAAGATCAAGGTTATGTGATTTGGAGTCGCATAACCTATAAATCTAATTACTCAGCCACATTTAGGCGGGAAACGAATTAGATACTTATTGTATATACCCGTAACTTAACCCTATTGCATTTTCAAAAATAAATTTTATCGCTTTTATATTATACTTACAGAGGAATATTTTTATTTAATGAAATGATCAAAGAAAATGAAAAGTACAGTCAAGAATACAATATATTTAAGAAAAAAGTGAAAAGTTACATTTATAATTCTTCTTTGTGTAGCACTGATTGAAAACACCGTTTATATATTTTTTTGTAATTTATATATGTTATCCTAAAAATATTAATAATTAAAAATAAAATAAATACTCCCCATTATGTACACAAGAATTGTTTTTTTCTTTTACGTGATGGGAAACGTAAATGTATTTTGTAAATATTTGTATTTAATTAATGTAAAAATTGTATTTAGTAGTAATACTGTATTTAAATTTGTTATCTGAATAAAAAAAAAAAGGTTCTCGTGGTCAAATTGTCAGCGCGTTTGCCTAACTTGCAAAAGGTCTAGGGTTCGATTCCTGGCGTAAAATAATTTTCTGAGGGGTGTTTTAAGACTGGAATATTTCATAGTCAGATCGTAAGATTGATCATCTTACCTTAATGTAACAAAAAATGTCACCAAAAATGTACCAAAGCTTCCAATCATTTCCTTATGCATCACAAGGTGCGGAAAATGAGTGAAAATGCTTATTAGCTGACTAATGACTGAGGCATTTTTTAAATTTTTTTATGTCAAATGAATATAAAAAAGTCATTCGTAACAATGTTTTGAGTATGTCCAAATGCTTGCAGTCTGGCTGGATTTCCTCCCTAGAGAGTTAGTCATATTGAAATTCAACAAAAAGGGAAAACATTTTTGAGAATGGAATATGGAAGTCTTGGCATCTACAGGGCTTATGACCTGTCGTTGGCCGGTTTAAGTGGCCATTTTACACACTGTGTAAAATTCACCACTCTGCCTATGTTTGAATATTCACATTTCCTCAACTCTTCCATGTGTTAAATTGTTCTCAAAAATGTTTTCCCTCTCTGTTGCAAAAAAAATAAATAGGTCTTTCGTAGTTTGCTTTGTCAATTTTTGGGTTCTGAAAACCAAGGGGTTTTCATTTTTAATCATTATATAAAAATAAGTTAGGATTCCAGATAAAGAAAAAAGATTCAACTAAATCTAAAAACCTGTCGGTCTCATGGTGTAATGCTCAATGCATTTGCCTACCATGCAAGAGGTCTTGGGTTCGATTCCCGACTTCACCATTAGGTTCGGAAAAGGAATGACGATCATGAAATCTAGAAACCAAACAAATAAAAATTATGTGTGCCCTATTTCAAGATTAAAAAAAAAAATTAACCAAGTGTTCCAGAATGCTCTGACTTTTGATACTATTTTTTTAAACAATATACTATCATTGTAAAAGTAAAAAAAGAAATGCCCCTTTCTTAATTTTATTTTTTTCAGTAAAAAGACATCAACACAGTTATTGGAAGAAATTAGATTAAAATGTAAGCGTAAAGATGAGTTAATGATCTTGTAAAAAAAATAAAAAAATTAGTGAGTAGCATAAGTTGAAAATTTTAAGCAACTAATCATATTACGATTCGGAATTAGGTACCTTATAATTTAAATAAACACGAAAATATTTTTAAACAGTAAAATTTCCGCATCTTGGTATTAAGGGTTAATAATGTAATAAAACAAACGAGAGTGAAGTTAGCATTACAGTGGCGGTTATTACACGCCATTTATAAACCTATATTGAAGGTGCTGATTTGATAATTGAAGAACACACTATTCAATTATTTAGCGGTAATATAAAATCATAGGGCTGTTTTAAATATACAACTTTTACACATAATTCCACCAGGTCCATTTTCGCCACATTTATCAATAATAAATTTATGTCGAAGGTTTGATATCAAACATACAAGGACTATTTTTCAACTTAATAATTGATTTTTTTAACTCACTTTTTTATCATTTTTTTAATGGGAGTAGCTTATTTTTTGCCTTGCTTATTGTGTACAAGGCTGACATTTCCGGCAAAATGTATGTTCCCTCCAATGAAAAAGTTTATTTTTTTATTATTTGTTAATAGAATATAAAATTAAGCCAACAATTTATTTTTTATGTATCGATATCAACATCAGCGCAATGATTTTTTACAGTTTTGTATTTCTGAAATTAATCCGCGTTTGAAGTCTTTATACTTACAAAACAAGTTGGGTACCATGACTTATTTCATTCATTCATTATTCCCTTTCCGCACCTAATGGTCCATAGGGCACTGCATTGGTACATCAACCTCAGCGTATCTTGATCATTTTTGTTACATGAAGGTAAGATGATCAGTTTTACGCTTCAGGTACCAGTCCTGGCACTATAAAATGAACGTAGTTATACAGAAAGCAGCCAGCCAAAGAACAGTAAAACTGAGATAATAGCACTTTTGTGAAATGAGTGAAGAGTCAAATCTACACAACAGTTGGAATGTTTTTAATTTTAACAAATAATAAACAATAAATAAATAAGTTTTTTTAAATATTACAAACAAGAATCGAATTATGTATTTGGCCAGTTTTAATGATTTTTAAAGTACCGTAAGATTTTTCTTGGGCTGTGGGTGTTTTCTGCAAATTGAGAAATGCTGTTTTATGATTGACACCATTTTCAGAAGGTGATTAATACAGTTTTTTGTATAAAAGCGGTATGGCTGTTTTCAGTTAAACATAGAATTGACTTAACTGCATCCGATTACATCAATATCGCATTTTTTCAAAATTGTGGACTGGCTGATTTCTGCATAACAACGTTCATAATATTCTAATGTGAAAACACTTTTTCAAATTAATATTTTATCTTAACCATGTCGGGAATCGAATCCGAGACGGCTTGAATGGTAGGCAAACGCGCTGACCCTTACACCATTTATTAATGTAATATTTTTTATTTATGTTATAATTTGTGTAACCAATTACAAGGAAACCTCTAATTGGACGTTGTGAAATTCACCTATAATATGCATCTTACAATTTTGGATTATCGTCGCTTTTGTTCGTTTTTGTGCAACAAACCATTTTTAACAAAATGATGTTAAGTGTACAAGAATTCTGAGAAAACCTTTATTTACAAAATTCAAATTCGAAAAAAAATTGCAGAACATGTCGGGAGTAAACATTTTTTAGACCTGTTTAAAACGCAAAATCTAAAGTGATATATGAAATAAATTTTCATTATTTAAAAACTAATTTTCTTAGACAAAACATTAAACAATAATGCCTGGTAGTTGTGGAGGAACTCCTTGCTATCGATATGAAGATAAAGGCTCGCCCATAAAAAAGCTTCCATTGTCGGCTTAAATGAGGTTTTTTTTTTTTACTGGACAGTATTCCAGAGACCTTTATTGTTTTTAAAATGAAGAAAAAAACCTGATATTTGCATACTGTTGAATTAAAAAATGCCACACAAAATGCCGAACGCTCTCAATGTGGAACGAAAGGTATGTTGATGCCTGTCAATAGTCCGGCTTCTCCTGAATGAGTTTTCTGTGGTTTCCTCTTCTTAAAGCAAATGCGGAGAAGTTTTTTAACAAGGCCACAGCCGATGATCCCACCAGATCCTCACACCATAGTTAGAGTAATGAAGAACTTAAGCCCTAAAAGAAATAAGATACAAAAAATGTTTCCTTACGTACAGTAAAAAATAGAGCATTAAATTATATGGCAAAGTTTCTTAAAAATGAACGAAAAAAATGCTTCAATAAAAACGAGCTGCTTTGAACGACGTCACTAGTTCAAATGAATCAACTAATGATAAGAGAGTTGTGGAATATTTCCGTTTTACGGTAAGTCAACGGACCAATCGGCAGAATTGACGGAGAAGTAGCGGAAGAGAATTTGAGACGTCACACTCAGAGTAATACAGAAATACAAAAAACTTAAAAATTTATAGCGCTGATAATACGACACGTAACAATAAATGAAAAAAAAAATGGCTTAGTTTAATAATGAATAAACAAATAAAAAAAAAGACCACTGAACTTCCTCATTGTAATTACAGTTTTCAATACAAAGATGAATGCTACTTAAATATTGTGCATCGCATGTAATGAAGTGATTTGGAGATAGAATTAAATGGCTTTGTAATTATTTTTTGGTTCCCAATATTAGCGACACCTTAAATATGTTCTGTAATCATTTTGGGACCCTTCTATAATGATTGTAATTGCAGGGTGTAAATGTGACTGCGTTTAAGCATTTAGTTGCACCTAGCGCCTGCTTGTAAAATGGAAAATAAATGAACAAGTTTGTTGAATGGACCGACCACCGAGAAAGATAAATTGCCTTAACTTTTGAGGGTATTTTTGTACACTGAATACACCACTGAAAAGATTTCAGAAATAGGAATTATAATTATTATGATGGATAACTTATGAAGCGCCATTTACGTAATATATTACCTCAAGTGCGCTTTACAAAGTGATTATATTAAGAAATAAATTTAATTTCAACTTTTCGAATTTGTAATTTAAGCAAAACAGTTTACTTTGTATCACACGCTACGGATTTATTCAAATAATTTAGAGCACAAACAGGCTTTAAGTTTTTTCCGAAACATCATTTCATTCTCACAGATTCGTACCTCTGCTGGGAGAGCATTCTATGCTGTAGGGTCTGCGACCGCAAATGCACCTTCACCGAATTTAGTGCGCTGTTTGTGTAGAGGTATAAGAACATTTCCTCTCGAAGTAGATGTAGCTGATCTAAGCGTAAGACGTTTGTCAGCTAGTTTATTGGGTATGCAAAGTTCCCTTAGATAATTTGAAGCAGAGTTGTGCATTGACTTATACATAATTCAACAAAGTTTGCATTCCACCCTCTGTGGAAGACGTGGCCAAAGTAATTCCCATAGTAGTGGAGTGATATGGCTGAACTTAGAGATTCCAAAAATAAATCTCTCTGTGACATTTAATAAAGACTTTAATTTAGTATTACGTGTTAATATCTGTGCGTATATGCCATATATGATTAAAACGAAATATCGTTTAAATGACCACCACAGTTTTTCTTGCACTTATTGATCCGGTGACGCCAATTTTCGATGACTCTGTACAGCATTTTGGATGGTATAAAGACTATGGTGCAGCGAATGATGGCTTCGAGTTAATCAAGAGTCCTGGGTTTGTTGGTGTAAACTTGTGATTTAACATTGCCTCACAGAAAATAGTCAAGTGGTATTAAATCACTTTTTTAAAAAAGTTGCGGTTTTTTATTAGATGGTGCGTATATACCATATATGATTTAAACAAAATATCGTTTAAATGACCACCTCAGTTTCTTTTGCGTTGATTGATCCGGTGACGCCAATTTTTGATGATTCTGTACATCATTTTGGATGGTATGGAAACTACGGTGCAGCGAATGATAGCTTCGAGCTAATCGAGAGTCCTGGGTTTGTTGGTGTAAACTTGTGATTTTACATTGCCCCACAGAAAAAAATCTAGTGGTATTAAATCACAAGATCTTGGTGGTCAGTTGTAAGGGCCATTTCGTGAAATAACCGATCCACCAAATTTTTTAGGCAATAACTCCATCGTAGCGCTTGCTGTTTAGTAAGGAATCATGTATTTTGTTAAAAATTAATATCGTCCTTATTAATTTCTTCAATTTGAAGAAAGAAAAAAACATTTGGCATGTCACGATAGCACTCACAGTAAAGCTAGGGTTTTCTAGGACAGCGGTGCCCGTATTTTAACGGCCGTAGTGAACGGTGATGCGGTGGACAGCCGTCGTAACAATGACTAAAGTGTAGTTTCCTAGGAAAACTCAACACCATTTAACACCGTTTCCTTAGGAAACCACTCTCTAGTCGACGTTACGACGGCTGTCCACCGCATCACCGTTCACTATGGCCGTTAAGATACGGACACCGCTGTCCTAGGAAACCCTAGCTTTACGGTACTTCTTTGCTCATTTTTAAAAATAATGGCCCAATGATGTCACCATACCACAATTCACACCAGAAAGTGAGTTTTTCCGGATGTAATGGAACCTTGTCAATCACTTGAGTGTTTGCCTCCAACCAATAGCGCCAATTTTGCTTGTTGACAAAACCATTCAAACAAAAATCGGGTAATGGTCCCGTGGCTAGGGTTGCGGACTCACGGATCAGAGATCCGAGGTTCGAACCCCACTATGGCCCAACTAGATATCCATTTTCTAATAGTGAGTTATTTACAACTCGTTGAAAATGGCCACCAAAATTGAAATATTTGGGTAAATTAAAAGAACAATATTTTGAGTTTTTCCAAATTTTTGTAGAAAAGGACTGGATTCAACTCCCTGGGGAGCTGTTCATATTAACATATTACAACAGAGATGAAGAACATTAAAGAGAAGGTAATATAGATAATATAAACAGCTCCCCAGGGAGTTGAATCCAGTCCTTGTCTACAAAAATTTGGACAAACTCAAAATATTGTTGATAAATTACCTGGTCCATGAAGAAGTATAGGAATTGAAAAAATAATATTTTCAGGCGTTGCCTAGTATGTAGGTGAAATAATTCAATTAGACGAATCTCACCCGCATAAATAAAGGTTTCAGCTCTTTAACCTCACAAACATCAACATATGGAAGAATTGAAGGAATATAGATGTTCAAATATAGGCAGAATGGTGAATGTTACACAGTGTGGAAAGTGGCCACTTAAACCAGCCATTGACAGGTCATAAGCCCTGTAGATGCCTAGACTTCTATATTACCTTCCCTTAAATGTTCTTCATCTCTGTTGTAATATGTTTAATTATAAGAACGCTAATATTTCTTTTTAATTAAAATAAAAAATAAAATGAGAATATATCATAGTCCCTGGACTGTCACCTGAAACGTCAGACTAATCACCTTACCTACATGTCTGAAAAATGATCAAGATACGCTGCGATTGGTGTGCTGAAGCAGTGTCCTATGCATAATCAGGTGCAAAAAAGGGGGAAAAAAACGTCACAAACATCAAACGGTGGAAAAATTGAAGGAATATAGATGTTTTAATATAGACAGAATGGTCAATGTTATACAGTGTAGATACCTAAACTTCTTTATTCCTTTCTCTTTAATATTATCGATCTGTGATGTAATATGTTAAATAAATATTTAAGGCCAGTATTTCAGTTTTTGTAAAAATAAAAAAATATTTTACAATGTAACTAAATGATCTGTCAAAATGAACTTCTTTATTGTTTGTTACATAATTATTTTAATACCAGTACTTAACACATTGTTGAATACTAAATAAGTTAAATTTTTCATTTTCGTGGTGTTTAAAGTCGTGACCGCCTCTGGGGATGTTTACACTGAAGCTTTGCATCAGTTGAAATCAACCCCGAAGGTTAAAACACGTGTCATTACTGAAAACACACGAGTAAAAAAAAAATTGTGTTATCAGGCAACACGTGATCAATTACGTCCTAAAAATGACGTAAAGTTTCATCAACGATATTTTGAGTATATCCCAATGTTTGAAGACATGGCTGGATTTCACTCTCTAGGGAATTATTAAGATTGAAATTTATTGCAACAGATAGGAAACTAGACTGTCTGATATTTTCTATTTTCCTAACATTAAAACTAATAATCGGAAACATCCTACCATCCCTCGTATCATCATTTATCATTCCTAAATAGCACTGAATTGGTACACCAATCGCAAATATTTCTTGTTATCAAATCAAATGCATTTTCCAGTCCTGCTTTCCTTCATCATCCTCCACCACTCCTCACCAATTACTTTATTTTTCCTTTCCGATATATCTTGTTTTGTCACTATTTAATTTATATGAATAACATTGTTTCAATTAATTATCACTTTATTTCTTAACATATTACAATAGAGATGAGGAACATTTAAGAGAAGGTAATATAGAAGTCCAGGGCTTATGACCTGTCAATGGCTGGTTTGCCACTTTACACACTGTGTTACATTCACCATTCTGCCTATATTTGAACATCTATATTCCTTCAATTCTTTCATCTGTTGATGTTTGTGAAGTTAAAGAGCTGAAACCTTTATTTATGCGGGTGAGATTCATCTAATTGAATTATTCCACCTACATACTAGGCAACGCCTGAAAATATTATTTTGTCAATTTCTATACTTCTTCATGGACCAGGTAATTTATCAACTATAATATAATTTATCAAATATTTTTAAAATACACATGTTTTTCATACATTTTCAGGAAACTTTGCCGTATAATATAACGCTCTAATTTTTACCGCGCGCAAGAAAACATTTTTTACATCCAATTTCCCGAAGGGCTGAAGTTCCTCATGACATGAAATAATTTATCTACATTAATCTAAAGTAGGTT